>NC_135854.1:2799166-3427500 GCF_029677425.1 Wolffia australiana | reverse complement strand
ACTGAGAAGAATCAGTCTACGATGAGGATAAGAGAGATAAAAGATAGGTTGAGAGTACACAGAGAGAGACTGAGAAGAACCAGTCTACGATGAGGATGAGAGAGATAAATAGATAAAGACAGGTTAGATAGAGAGAAGAATCGGTGCCTACACGAGGATGAGAGACATAATAGAAAGAGATTAGAGACGGAGAGAGAGAGAGAAATAAGAATCAGTGCCCACGACGAGGATGAGAGAAACACATAGATAGAGATTAGAGAGAGAAAAGTCGAGACAGAGAGAGAAGGAATGTCTGGGACGAGGATGAGAGAGATAAATATTCAGATAGCGACTAGAGAGAAAGAAGAGCAAGAGTCTTCGGCGAGGATGAGATAGAGATAAGTAAATAGATAGAGACTAGAGAGAGATATATAAGTAAATAGATGGAGACTAGAGAGAGATATATAAGTAAATAGATAGAGACTAGAGAGAGATATATAAGTAAATAGATAGAGACTAGAGAGAGATATATAAGTAAATAGATAGAGACTAGAGAGAGAGAGAGAGAACAAGTGTCTGCGGCGAGTATGAGAGAGAGAGATAAGTAAATAGATAGAGACTAGAGAGAGAGAGAGAGAACAAGTGTCTGCGGCGAGTATGAGAGAGAGAGATAAGTAAATAGATAGAGACTAGAGAGAGAGAGAGATAAGTGAATAGATAGAGACTAGAGAAAGAGAGAGAACAAGTGTCTGCGGCGAGTATGAGAGAGAGATAAGTAAATAGATAGAGACTAGAGAGAGAGAAGAACAAGTGTCTATGGCGGGGATGAGAGAGAGATAAATAGATAGATAGAGATTAGCGGTAGAGACAGAGGGAGAGAAGAATCACCATCTATGACGAGGATGGGAAAGGACATTCAAAGAAGTAAAGAGAGAGAGAGAGAGTAGAAAGTTGGTGGCAATGAGAGAGAATTTAACGAAGAGAACAAGCAACAAACAGAAATAAACACTTAAAGAACTAGAGAGAGAAAGGCTAGAACGAGATTAAAGATAGAAAGATGAAGGGGTGATCGAATCCTGTGTGCGCCTTATCCTGTGGGAGATCTACAGAAAGAAAATTTTCGAGAATCTTTCGCAGCATCATTCCGCCGCCGACGCCGCCTAATTAATGTAGAAAGAGACACCGAAAGATAAAGAGTTAAGAGAGAGAAAGCTATCCAAATTGCCAAGGAAATGAATTTTTTTACACATTATGATGAACACTGATCAATTTCGAAATGTAGATATTTAAATTTGCTCCGTAATCAATGTACAGGAAGATTATCCAAGATAAAGAATTTAGAGAGAGAAAGCTAATCCCAATTGGCAAGGAGATGTATTTTTTTTACAAATTGTGATGAACCCTGATCAGTCTCGAAATGTAGAGAAAGTTATATAAATTTGCTCCGTAATCCATGTACAGGAAGATCATCCAAGATGAATAGTTTAGAGAGAGAAAGCTATCTAAATTGGCAAGGAAATGTTTTTTTTTACAAATTGTGATGAACCCTGATCAATCTCGAAATGTATTTTAAATTTGCTCCGTAATCCATGTACAGGAAGATCATCCAAGATGAATAGTTTTGAGCGAGAAAGTCATCTAAATTGGCAAGGAAATGTATTTTTTTACAAATTGTGATGAACCGTGATCAATATTGAAATGTAAAAAAAGTTATTTAAATTTGCTCCATATCAATGTACGGATAGATTATCCAAGATAAAGAGTTTAGAGAGAGAAAGCTATCTAAATTGCAAAGGAAAATGAATTTTTTTACACATTGTGATGAACCCTGATCAATTTCGAAATGTACAGAAAGTTATTTTAATTTGCTCCATAATCAGTATACAGATGGATTATTCAAATATTAGTAGTTTATAGAGAGAACGCTATCTAAATTGGCAAGGAACTGTATTTTCTTTTACTAATTGTGATGAAACCTGATCGATCGCGAAATATAGAGAAAGTTATATAAATTTGCTCCCTAATCAATATACAGGTAAATAATCCAATATAAATATTTTAGAGAGAGAGAGAGAGAGAGCTACTTAAATCGGCAAGGAAATGCATTTTTAAAAAAAATTGTGATGAACCCTAATCAATTTATGAATTTCAAAATGTAGAGAAAGCTATTTAAATTTGCTCCCTAGTCAGTGTACAGATTGATTATCCAAGATAGAGAGTTTAGAGGGAGAAATCAATCTAAATTGGCAAGGCAAGGAAATGCATTTTTTTTTAATTTCAAACTGTAGAGATAGCTATTTAGATTTGCTCCCTAATCAACGTACAGCTTGATTATCCAATTTATTGAGATTAGAGAGGTAAACCCATTTCAATTACAGATGAAGAAAAATGAACAAGAGACCTATTGATTAAGCTCAACCATGGATCAATTTGTTAATTTTGAACAGTAAATAAATAAGGTATACTTTAAGATAAACATCTTAAATAGAGGAAACTCTATAGACTGATCACTCGGGCAGTCAGAGAGAAGGGCTATATGTAAAACTTGCAACGTTTAAAGGTTGAAATTTGAAATTGGAACCTAATTAAATAGAGAACATATAAAATACAAGTTTAAGAGAGTCAAATAGCTAAGAAAATTAATGTAGAGTGAGGGGATAACCTAGTTATCTTCTAAACTAAGCTTAAGTAGAACTAATTTTAGAAATCTGAAACTTATCCTATAGAGATGCTCCAATTTAAAGTTGTACAGAGAGAAATCTCTGTAATCAACAACTGAGATTAATAATTTGGAGAGGTGTTTTTTTTCTTACTAATAAGCTTCACCCCGCTATCAAATTCCAGATTTTGAGATACAGTTGATTAAACTTCAGAAATGACGACAGTCCAATGAAGAAAAAGCAAAATCAAAACCTTCTATCCATATATTTTTTAAATAGTTACATTAAATGATATCCCAGCTGTCGAATATTTTTTTTGGATTTACCAAATCCTGCAACCATATCTCTGTCGCCAATCATTGTGGGGTAAAGTTTCAATAACCATTCAGAAACTGCCAAATTATCAAATGCGCATTAAAATCATTTAATTAAGGTATCACCCAAACTATGTGAAATTAAACTTTCAGCCAATACAAATCAGTTTATTCTGCCGACGAGATCTAATATTTAATTTGCCATCAATGTTTCTTGTTTTGGTATACGTTATCAGAAATCGTCTCATAGGATATTTAAATTCAAGTCCAAAATTTTCTTTTGTCCATAAATGTATCTGGGAGAGGGAGAGAGAGGAAGGGAGATGAACGGACAGATAAGGAGAGATGAATAGAGAAAGATGGAGAAATAAAGATGATGAGAGAGAGATAGCGAGAGAGAGGGAGAGGAAGAGGAAGAGATGTATGGACAGATAGAGAGAAAGATGGAGAGAGAGATGCCAAAAGAGAATTGGAGAGAGATAGAGAGAGACATGATGAGAGAGAGATATGGAGAGAGAAAGATGGAGATAGATGGTGAAAGAGAATTGGAGAGGGAGATGAAGAGAGAGAGTGAGAGGAAACGGGGAGGAAGAGATATATGGAGAGATAGAGAGAGAAAGATGGAGAGAGAGAGAATGAGAGGAACAGGGAGGAAGAGACATATGGAGAGATAGAGAGAAAGATGGAGAGAGATATGATGAGAGAGAGGGAGAGGAACAGGGAGGAAGGGATATATGTAGAGATAGAGATATAGAGAGAGAGAGAGAAAGATGGAGAGAGAGAGAGAGAAATAGGAAGATATACACATTGAAAGAGAGAGAGAGAGAGGAAGGGAAATCTACGGAGAGAAATAGAAAGAGGAAGGGAAAGATATGGAGTGAGATAGAAAGAGGAAGGGAAAGATATGGAGAGAGATAGAAAGAGGAAGGGAAAGATATGGAGAGAGAGTAAGCTAGAGAGAGAGATCTCAGTCAATTCACATCGAGGACCACTACAGACAAGGTGGGTCTTCTTTTCAAAGGCCCGGGATGTCAGGTGACAAAGCAGCGGCCTATCTGATCCCGCCCCTCTCTCTCTCTACTCTCTCTCTCTAACTCTCTCTCTCTCTCTCTAAATGCCCACTTGGGTTCAGAAGGACTGAATCATGGAAGGAAAGATGAGCTAGGGGGAAGATCCCCATCGGTCCCCTTCCTCACCTGTGGTTTCCCCCTATCTTCTACCCCCCTTCCCCCTTCCCCCCTCTCTCTATCTATCTATCTCTCTCTCTCTAGATTCTTTCTCTTGACTCTCTCTCTAGGCCTCTAGAGCTCCCATGGTGGGAAAGCTGGGGTGATCCGCAAAAGGGTTTCCAAGGGAAGAAGAAAGAAGAGGTGGGCACCGGTCCTTCTGCCGATCCCAGCTTCAAAAATCCCCCCTTTCTCTCTCTATCTTCTTCTTCTTCTTCTTCAATTCCTTCGACCCAATTCGCAGTTTCTTGATCCGGATCGGAACCCTCGATGGAGGAGGGCAAGATCTTCGATTGGCCTGCCGGGGGCGCGGAATTGCGGGACGTGGTCGGCGGATGCGTTGGCCACGTCGCCAATCCCGCCGATCTCTGCCCTCCTGCTCAATTCTACGCCTCCAACTCCACGAATTCATCCTCCGATCGCGCCCCGAGTGGAGGGAAGAAGAGGAAAGTCGCTCCCGCCGCGAAATGCAAGGTACCCACTTCGGAAAACTCGGGTTCTGCGGCAATTAATCGATCAAAATCGCCTGATTTGAGCGGCGCCGGAGAAGGAACTCGTCGGGGATTCAAATCTTTGTCATTTTTCGTCGATGTTAGTCGTAAATTTAGCGTGCAATGCTTGAAGATCCTTGAATTTTTCTCCAGGAAGAGGGCGGTGCCAAGAAATGCAAATCAGAGGAGCCGAAGCAAGACCCGCCGAAGCAGGATTTCATCCACGTTAGAGCCAGACGCGGCCAGGCAACCGACAGTCATAGCCTTGCAGAGAGGGTGAGAAATTGAATCGACCCAGTCTTCTGAGAATGCGCAGTTCAGGAAACCCTAAATTAAGAGGAAATTTCTCAGGTTCGGAGGGAGAAGATCAGCCAGAGAATGAAATTTCTGCAGGATCTTGTCCCCGGGTGCAACAAGGTAGGAATATTTTTTGTTTTTTTGGTGAAATTTTAAGGGACAAGTATAAATTCGTGTTCTTGTAGGTGACTGGGAAGGCTGTCATGCTTGATGAGATTATAAACTACGTTCAATCGCTGCAACGCCAAGTTGAGGTAATCAATCGGAGATGTATCTGCTTAAAATTGTGGTGAATCTATCTGAATCTCTTGGTCTTCATCTCTATGCAGTTCCTCTCCATGAAACTGGCCACGGTTAACCCTCTACTGGATTTCAACATAGAGAGCCTTCTTTCCAAGAGTGTGAGCATTTCTGGCCCCTCATCCTATTTTTCTAAAATTTACGATCTCTTTTTAATTAGACGGGTCAGTTGCTGCAATTGTCTGATTTATTTGATCTCTAATGACTCAACTGCTGCAAGTGCCTTCATCCTTGCTTTCTGAATTACATGATTTCCTTTTTTTCTGAAGTGAATTATTTATTTTATTTTGATGGGTCAGATTACCGTTTGCCGTCCCCGATGATGATGATGTCGCCATCATTACTGGTCCATGTCTTGTAAGGTGATGAGGACATCATCATTGTCATCGTAGTGGTCATCCTTTCATTGTATCTCTGTCTCTCTCTCTCTCCCTCCATTCATTTCTGTCAACTTGTCAAGACACTTTCTCACAAGTGGCCAGTTGAGGCTCTTTCTCCCTCTCTCTCTCTCTCTCTCGCTCAATTATTTGTCCACTCAGTCACCCGAGCTTGTCCTCTCGCCATTGTCATCTAGTTTTCTCTTGAAAATCATCATTGTTACACACTCACCATACACTGATAATTATGGCTTTGTCGGCGGGGGGGGGGGGACAAGTGTAATCGTCCTTGTCTTCTAAACTTTCTGATTTATTTTACTATTATGGGGATCAGATGCTGCTAATGCCTTCCTTGATCCTTATTCTAAACTCTCTGATTTCTTTGACTTTGATTGGACAGATGCTACAACTGCCTTCATCCATGCCAGAACCGGGCTACGGTTTTGAATTTCCGGTGACATCCGGCTTCCAATTCGGGGCTGCGCCGCCAGTTTTGCTGCCTTCCCAGCAGCATGATCAGCATCAGGGACCCTCCACAGATCCAAATGCCATGATTGGAAGGGCTCAAACCCAGTTCTCTCTATCCCCAGTAGAGAGCTTTTCTCATGTTCTTCCTCATCCTCAGGTAGCTAATTTTACTTCATCCCCTTAGAATTAATTCAAAATTTTGCTAAATCTTTCGATCTCTTCTAGTTGGGCTCTCTTTGGGAGGATGATCTCCAAAACTTTGGGCATGTGGGTCTTAACCATAACCAGAACTCAGATCTTGTTTCTCCCTCTTCACAGAGCTTTCATGGTGAGATTATAAGTAGTCCCTCTCACTTTCTCTCTCTTCACTGCCGTTCTCCCTTCTCTGCCTTGCTGACTTTATTTTCTTAGCTTTATTGCCGTCAGACAACATGAAGATTGAGCTTTGAGTATTGAGGAGAGGGTGGAGACTGGGCCTCTGTACATAAGGAGGGAAAGAGAGGCCTCACATTACTCAAATTCTTCAAGCTGAAGTATGATTCTTTGAAGGAGCTCTCACAGGTACCTGCTGTGAAATATCCAACCATAGACAATTTGCATCCTGTGGTGCACAGATTTTGTGCTCCGCGTGAGAGATGTGCGAGGAAGATCATCGGCATGACCATCATCATCATCATCATCATCATCATGTGTGTTCTTGTTCTTGAGATATAAATTCGGCTATTGAAATTCTTCATTCACATTTTCTTGCATGATCATAAGACCCTTTTAGGTGAACCCATTATTAGATCTGATCACCTACGTCACTTACTGGGAAAAGAAGAACAGAAAGTTATCGATTCCTGGGTTTTCTCATCAGCAGATTGAGCCTATTTCAACTACGGAGGAAGAACATAATGCTTTTTTTTTCTTTTTGATAATAAAATGGTTTAAGGGACCATTAAGAACAGCATCCTAGACAAAGTGGGTGGTTGTAGGATAAAGTAGTTTTAAAAAACAAGGGTGGTCCTCAAAAAAGTGGGGATGAACAAGGGAGTCTACCGACGTCCCTCTGTGGCCTGTTTATCTTGGTCTTTTTCTCTCTCTAGCTTGGGTTGGCCATCCTTTAACAGGCATGTGCGCCAGCATCAATCACACCTCTTACTATATCAGCAACAGAAGAAAGTTTTCTATTTTATCCTTGTCTCTCTTGTTTTCAAAGAAAAATTAATGTCTTAAAAAACTCATGCCTCAATAATTGTGCCTAATGTGAGAAAAGTATGGGTGATTTCATGGAAGATTGACATTAGGGGGCTGATAAGTGGTGAAAATTAAAAAAAGGTATCTAAATGAAGAACGTTACACCAAACACTGGACCATTATATGAGGATGAATAGGTTTTGGAAATAGCTATTAGATTAAAAAATATGAACTACAAGAAACTCGTCAAAAAGAAGGGAAGGCAGATGAAGAGGAAACCATCCAGGGAAAAACTAGTAAGAACTTTTTAATGATGAGTTCCCTCTGTAGATGGTGTAACTATTTATCCCTTTCCTGAGGTCTTCATAGTTAATACTCGATCCATTTAATATCCAGCACTGATTGTGCTCAGGTCCAGGTTGCCTTATGTAGTGAAAATTTGGTAGTTATTTCTTCGATCTCATTATGTCTTTATGCAAATAAAAAACTATAATAAAAGTAGTACTGTACTGTGACTTATTTTACAATGACATCCTGACACCCCTATTTGAGGAAGCATTTCCAACATTTAATGACGTCTTTTATGAAACAACAAAAATACTTTTCTTGCTCTAATCAGAAGAAGGATTCAAAGTCACAAATACGAGTCATCTCCTTATGTCACAAATGCTCACAGCCCTATGTAGGATAGTGACTGATGTGAATATCAATGCCCAACAAAAATCATACCGATTCAGGGATCACAAATTTCAGTATGCATTTGCATAATGCTTGAAATGAGATGTCCTTATTAAACCCTTGACAAAGCTGAATAATATTAAATTTTTATCTAACGTTAATACAGAGTAACTTATTGATTTATCTCCTCGATTATCTTTACAAATATATTATACTCCTCAGACCTATGTCTGTATATTTATTTATGTCTTGAAAAATGGTGTACCATATGTATTCATAGAGAATAATTTCCATAAGGATAAGAGCTTTATGACCATCTTGTCTCACTACTTTTCTTATAATACTATTATCTCTCCCTTAATTTTGTATATAAATTAGATTTTATCCCCTTCGTTTGCCCTTTTTTTGAGCTTGCACATGGGATAATATCTCTTATCAATCAAATATATTATGAAGTGATAACAATATCTCTCTAAGTGAGACATAGGAGGGTCCATACTCATCATCAAGAACATTCCCAATTTCACTTACACAACAGAAAAGAAACAGCCTAAAAGAGTGATGAAAATCCAAAGAAAAGAAGGGACCTCTCTGGTTTGAAGCTTTTTACTGCATACTCTTCTATCTGACATTTTGTTTCCTTTTTCATTAAGGCTTTAAATACTTTGATATTTTATAATTTTCTTATTCAAGCCAACAGACCAATCGGGGACTTTCTGATCTCATTCTTCTATCAAAGTTCCAGTCCGTGTTGAAGTATGCGATATTTTTAAGGCTCCTCAACATTACTAATTTTACTTCATGTAATTTTGTAAATATAAATCTGATTTACTTACTAATTATTTTTTAAATTATATTTCATATCTATGTCATCTCTAAATCAATATACCTCTTCCTAATTCACCTGCTATTCATTCTCTCTTTCATTACAAAATTATGCTCTAGAGAACATTCTAATGACACATAATAATCATATTGCCATTTTGAAAAGTGATTTCTTCTCATCAATCTCTTGCCTTTATCATATCTCTCCATCCTCAACGGGTTCAGGAATAAGGAACATCTTTCTCTTTTTTGTGAATATTTCATATAGTACATCTCAGTCAGTGATCCATCCATAACATGTATTGACTGCCTTAAAGAAAACATGCGTCGAAAATAATTCTTCATTTATAAATTCATCATTTTAAAATTTTTAGTAACTGTGGATAATATTTATGTTCTTAAATTTTCTAAAGTGATTCATTATTTATGGACACATCAAGTGGGATCATAACTCCTCCATTTGGTATTTTGTGATTAATATTGAAACTGTACTCTTGAGTTATTCAAAGATATGTGGAGTTTCCAGAAAGTTTATAATAAAATTTTCTCTTAATATCAGGCAGTTTATCATTTTCTCTTAAAACCCATAAATATAAGGCAGTTTATCATTTTTATGAAAAAATCAAAGAATTTAAAATGAGAATAATTAATAATACCACCAGGTTGACATTGGTTTTAAATGCTTTGGATGCATGCACATTTCATCATACATCTAAAAACCTTTGAAAGAGACCTATTCAGTAAAAGGCTACAAAAGCGAATGCATATTAGGAGCCTAATGGAACATAGATGGTATATTACAATTGTGAGAATATACTACAACAAGCTTTAGTAGGTATCATTTTAGAATGACTCCGAATTGGGATATTTTACTTTGACTCTGAGGAGCATATTTCAATAATGATGGGGTGATTTATAATTCCATCAGTTGTTATTTTATTATTAGAATATTTATGTATATGTAGATATATGTGGTGTTGCTTTCTGACTCGCCCTGACTTGGAGAATGTAGTGTGATTCAAGGTTTGTTTGAGATGCATAATTGGCTAAGTTTTTGGGAGAGTAAATTGAGGATAATACAGGTCCATACCCAGAGAATATGCTAATTAGTATCATAAATTAGGATAAAATATCTCAAACAACATCATATTATGATATCCGTATTTTCCTAATATGCATGTGAGTATATAATACTAATTTGACACTTAAAAAAAACTATTTTCTCACTTAATTAGTTAGTTAAAAATAAATTTAAATAAATATTTTCTTAAGAACTACTTCAACCACTTTCTTAGATCAATTAGGGATAAATTAAAACCAAAATTATTTTTCATTATCAAATAGGTAAAACCAATATTTTAATGAAAAATTAAATAGATCGTTATATATTGAAATATTACAGAAATATATATTATATTGAGTTAATATCATGAGGAATAAAGATAAAGATAAAATTTAATTGATATAAAAATGGATGGAGATCATAGAGGGTAGATACAGATATTAAATTATAGTCGCATAAATTTTTGGGACATAATAAGTGATCTGGAGGGAAGGGATATTATTTGGGGGTTATCCCATTGAGAGAAAAAAAATCAATTATTGAATTTTATTTATTCATATTGTAACAACTTTCTTGGTAACACATATTTGAGAAAGTATTCAAGAGGAAGAGAAAAGACAGGAGTCATTGGAGAAGGAACATCTAGTTGAGAGGGTTGATATGTATATTCAAATTCATATGATATGATATGATCATTCAAATATTTTTTTAAGTGAGCGTCCAGGCAAAATATTATACTGGATATATGATCATGGAACGATACAAACCTGTATAAATTAGAATACGCACATATTTAATGTCAAATTCATTAAACATGTACAGATTACATAAATACTTCTACATATTGTTTATACTAAAAAATTGGGTTAAACATATCAAATTTAAATATCATTATGTTTTATTAAATATTATACAGGAAATATTTAATCCTGTATTATTTATCCAATGTCTTATCCATTTCATTTTTTTTGGACAATTTCATTTCACTAAAATATTAATGATACGATTCATTCCTGAAATTCAAAGGTTGATGTTAAATTTACACATTTCAATATTGTTTAAGATTCCAAAATAAATTTAACAAGATTTAAAATGTTGATAAATGGATTCAAAACAAGCACTAATTATATTTAACAATCTGATCCTCACATATTAAAAAATCCACGAGAAGAAAACATACATTATTTAAATTAGGTTATCTGTGTCATGATTTTCATGTCTGTTATGGAATAATTTTCTGCTGCTACCTGTACATGTATTTTGAAAGAATCTATAAAATTTGATTTCTATTAAATAGATGCATAAAGCCAAAAATCAGATCTGAGAAAATAGAAAAATAAATAGTGTTGTTTAAAATAACAGCAATTTATTATTTTTGTAGAAGCGAAAAATTTAAGACTCAACACTTTATATAACTTTTAAATGGATTTAAAATGTTCCGGTGCTGAAACAAGACCATGTCGGTATCTGAAGTTATCATAAATATTAATTAATTTTGGTTATCTTGTATAAAATAGTTTCATAGTGTAAAA
Source organism: Wolffia australiana (assembly GCF_029677425.1). NCBI lineage: Eukaryota > Viridiplantae > Streptophyta > Magnoliopsida > Alismatales > Araceae > Wolffia > Wolffia australiana. The sequence goes on along the minus strand of NC_135854.1, from coordinate 3,416,111 downwards.
TGTTAAAAGCCTTGGTTAAAACTCACCTATGTGTGAGAAGACTGATAGTTCAAAATTCTTTATGGATTTGAAGAAAAAAGCAAACATAATTTAATACGATGATAGATCTATCAAAAACAAATACTAATTATATTTGGTAGTCGCATCCTAACATATTAAACTATCAATAAAAAAGAAAAATATATCATTATTATTAGGTTAGCCATGGCATGACTTTCGTGTATGTGTTGTAAAACAGTTTTCTGTGGCTACATGTATATGTGTTTTGACAGAATCTACTATAGGGCCAGATACCTAAGTGTGAGTGATCTTTAACAGTGGAGGAAACAAAAAAATATATATCTGAATGATAGAAAAATATTGTGTTGTTTACAGCAAACACCATTGTATTATTTGTGTAAAACATACAAAGTTTAAGATTTGACACTTCATAAATTTTACATAGAATTTAAATGTTATAGCACACAATCTAGCCCATACCGGTGACTAAAGATATTTGAAATAGAAACTATTTTTTATTCCATAAAATGTTCATAGACTTATTAAAAACTCACCTATCTTTGAGAAGGTTGATATCATGTTTACTTATTTGAACATTCTATTGGGATTCAAAATTAACTTTAACAAGATTTAAAAATTTTATAAATGAATGAAAACAACTACCAGTTATATTCGGGAGCCTCATCCTAACAGAGTAAAATACCCAGGAAAAATAAAATATATGTCAATGTATATAGGTTAGACGTGTCATGGCTTTTGTGTATATGCTATGAAAACGTTTTCTCTGTCTACATGTATATATGCTTCCAGAGAATTTATAATAGAGCCAGATCCTTCAGTGTGACTGGTATTAAACAGTCAAGGGAACAAAAAATATCTGAAACATAGACAAATAAATACTGTTTTTTATAAACACGACAACATGTTATTTTTTATAAGTGACAAAGTTTAAGACTAGACACTTCATATAACTCTTATGAAATTAAAATTGTCTGGTACTGATGCAAGAAGACACGTCTATAAGTAGTATGAATAGAACTTAATTTTTGGACCTTGCCTAAAATAGTTTTACTTGAAATGTCAACAGACTAGGTAAAAACACACCTATGTGTGAGAAGGCTGATATTAAGCTTACTTATTTCAACGTTCTTTTGGGATTAAAAAATAACTTTACAAGGATTCATGATGTAACACGACCTGCCGGGATCGAGCGGCTCGTGTTAACACCACAAGGAATGGAGGGCAGAGCGGCAGCACGGGGCGGACGCTCCAGCAGCAGTGGTTGGGTGGGCCCGGCTTCGTCCTGCTATCGAGCGACGGAGATAGGCGTCGGCGGTGCGGAGCGGCGGCTGTATATCCTACTACGGGATGTACTACGCAGCGGTAAACTAGCGGCGGCGTGTCATCCAACGATCGTCTCCCCCTGAAGCTTCTCTAGGAGATCGGAGTGACGGGTAAGTGGCTACGGACGGCGCAGCGGCATAAGGTGGTTGCCTCTACAATCTATTGGTAGACTAAAGAGGCTTAACTACGAAGGCTGTAACTAGCTACGGCTCTATCTAAGAAGGCTCTAGCTAACTATGAACGAACGTGAGCATCGGCGGCAGTACATCATCCGGCGACTACTCTTCTCGGAACTAAACTAAGGGACTCGAGACGCGCAAATGGTGCGGGTGAATGTCGTCAGAGGGCTGGAGGCGGACAGGTCGACGGCGGTTGGCGGCAGGGCGGCCGTCGCTGACTGTGGTGGCCAGATCGGTCGTGATGGCTGTGGAGGCCGTGGCGGCCGCGGTGTCCGCGAAGACCGGGGCGCTCGAGACCAGAGGGGAATAATCTCTCATTGACCGGCTACGCACCAACAACATTCCTCCCCCTTAAAACTTGAATTCGATTTTTTTTCACCGGTTTTGAAAGTGAATTTAAAATTTGAAGTGGGGAAGATCCTCATCTGACTTTGATTCAATTTTCAATCCTTTTAATTTGAGGAGGTGGCATCCTTGGGTTTCATATGGACTCGGTGAGACGAGTAAGAAATGCAGAGTGGATACAAGAAACCTTAAGGAAAACACCGGTGAGTTTACAGTATGGAGTCGATGACAATAGTCAAATGATGATAATCAAAAGATGGCAAAATTCATGAAGTCTTAAATTGAGTAACTCATATAAGATTCATTTATATGAAACTAAGCGTCAATATTAATTAGGACGGGGAATGATATAGCATTAAAATCTGTAGGTTTTTGAATACGCATTCTATCGAAAACTTTTCAATCATCCATTTCTAAAATTGATATTCTTCATTTTCTCTGCATTTTTTAATGCAATAAAAATATCTAAACTATGCGTAAGACCCCATAAATCATTACATCTCTTAATCTACCATTTTAATGCTTGTAATTAAATAAATATATATATATATATTTCAAGTTCTTCTTTAAAAATATTAGATAAATACTCTCGCTCTTGATAATTTTTTGATGTAAATTACTACTTATTTTCTCTTAATTTTTCATCCTTTCAGATAATTATTCAGCTATCTTTCTCTTTAAATTCTACTTATTCATCTATCGAGACATCTTCCTACATTTTATTTATCTTTGAATTTAAAAATATAAAATAATCACAATTTTTCCTATTAACACTACTATGCCAATATCTAATACCCCCTCTCTTCTCACTCCTTAACTAATTCTACCTCCAATGATACGTCAACAGTAAGATTAAAAATTCATAAATATAATTTTATTGAAGTGAAATTAACAAAGACATATTAACTCATCTAATTTTTCTTTATCAGTTAGCGAATAGAGGTTATTGGGTCATTAAAACTATTAAATCAACTGATCCATAGGCCTAGGGACTCACACACAAATGTGGTTTTGAATGTTGGAAGACATACTTGGGTTTTAGGGGTTTATGAAATTCACCAAGGGAAGAGTTCTTCAAGTGCCCATTCTTCTTGCCCCTTCTCTTGTTGGTTGCCCTCCTCTCCGGATATGATTGGAATGGTGAAATGATGGTGGTGGATCACTTAAAAGGATATTTAAAATTGATGATATTTGATGTGCCAAGGATCACATGAATATGTCTGGAGGCCAGATGGTAGAACAACTCATAATGGCTCACGTGAGGACCCGAGATAAGGGAGATACGATTCCTACAAATATGTTTTCATCATCAGGTTTTTGATGCCAGACGTCGTCAAGACGTCGTCCAGTCGACACCGAGGGTAGCGGCTCGGAATCGAGTCGAGATCTAGATTGGACAGCAACGACTAGCGTCGTCTGATGATGCTAATGGACAGGTATAAATGGCGATGACGAATGCGTGCAAATCCTACTGTCGTACGTGCGTGCGCCGAAGAGCGGTGTTTGCCGTTCCAGAGAATGACGGGGTCGCGTCTAGTGAGGTCAAACGGACCTCCCAAACCTCGCCCGAGAGGGTCGAGGGCGAGTGCGTCGCCGAACGGGGACACCCCGCTGATATGCTCACACGCGTCGGGAGAACCCGACTCGTACCGGGCAGGTAAGACTCTCGTATAATTCGTCGGTTTCTCAACCTATCTCGCTCACATATATCTAACCCGAGCGCGGCGGAGGCAAAGCGAAAGTGCACTGAAGAAAGTAAGAGACGTAAGAACAGGAGCAGGGGAGTACCTTCGTCGTGCTGGCGACAGATATCTTGTATCAAAGGGAGATCCGTAGACAACAGGAGGCCAAGGCGCCGACGAGAGACTGGTGCGGAGCGGAGGGTGGCGAAGGCGTAGACGTCCGCAGGAGACGGGGCGATTAGTTGCGAGCAGGGATGTGGAGGTGAGCGGCGGGCACAGCGTGCGTGCGGTCACGGTGCGCGGCGAGCGTGCGCGCGCGGACGGGCAGCGCGCAGGCGGTGGGTCACGACCGCAGCTCACGGCGTGCGCTACGCGCAGCCGGCGCACTGCGTGGGCGCTGCGTCGGCCGGGGCGGCGCACAGGGATGGGTGTGTGCACTGTCGACGACGGGCAGTCGGGGTGGAGGCCGACGGCAGCGGCGGAGCAGGGTGAGCGGGTAACTCGACGGCGGCGGACAGTCCCCGTAGTCAGGGTATAGCAGCGCGGACAGGGACCGCGATGGGCGGCCAGGAGGCCGACAATCGGCAGCAACGTCGGGCAGTGTAGCGAGCTCGCGTCGAGCAAACGGCCGGCCGGCTCTACCGCGACAGCAGCGAGCGCGACCGGTAGGCACGCACGGGCGGAGAAACGAGGAGGGGACGTGGCGGGTGGTTATCTGGCGGAGGGTCGGCGGCGCGACGGTGTTCTGGCGGGAGGACGGCGGCGCGACGGGACTCCGGCGGGAGGACGTCGGTGCGGCGGGGCTCTGGCAGTAAGACGGCGGCGCGACAGGGCTCTGGCGGGGGACGGTGGCGCGGCGGGAATCTTCTCTCCTTCTTCTCTTCTCCTTCCTCTTCTTCTTCTTCTTCTTCTTCCTCTTCTTCTTCTTCTTTCTTTCTTCTTCTTCCTTCCTCCACGATCGTGACTCTTGGACTCCCAAAATATGTTATAACTTTCAATGAAAATCAAGAGTAGTAGGAGGGGCCGCCCTCCCCTCCCTTATATAGGAGAGAGGAAAATGGGCCCCCATAGCAACAAAAGGAAAAAGAAAGAAAAGGGAGAAAATAAAGGGGTGTTAGGCCCACTAAAGTATGGGGGAGGGGAAGATGTCCTCATATGGGCCTTCCCCTCATTACAATGACAAAGTGAAAGACGAAAAGCGACGAAAGGAAATAAAACGGATAAGTAGAGTGCTCCGACGATGGGGACGGCGCGTCGTCATGCCGAGTATCTGAACCCGGGGTCGCGCGTCGATGCAGCGGCTCGTCGTGTCGGCTGGACACGTGTCGATGGCAGGCTCAATGACGGTGCTGGCTCCTCGCGTGACGACTCTGCGGTGTCGGACGGTGTCGCGCCGTCAGTTTTCAAGGTCTGGTATGATTCCATTTTGTCTTTTGATGGATGAATCACATATGAATCATGTCAATCATGGCCTCTGAAGTCTCAGATTGATTTCCTAATTTCATTAGGTTCCATTTAAAAACACAAATCATATATAATTGTCATAAATTGGGTAACACTAATTGGTCATTTTTTATATAAAATATAATAGAGTTTGCGTCATCAGTATATTCAAATGTCATTTTTACTTTATATCTATCTATATCTAGAGACTATCTCACAGACTCACACATATCCTTGTTTTACTTGAGGTCCTTCCCTTCTTGTGATTTTGTATCAATTCAAGAGCGGATGCACGGAATACCATTCCGTTAAGACCATGAAGCAAAATATATAGAAATATATATGGAGTGTGTGTGTGTGTGTGATAAGTCATTCCCATGACTGTCGTGATTTTGATACACATCAGCCATTCGCTAACCTTTGAGGCGACCTTCATTGAACGTCACAGCTCAGTTTTCTCAGCTCTCACTCTCACCATGTATCCAAAATTCCCTCTTCGCCCTCCGACAATAACCTATTCTTATATTGCTCAATATTAGTGCGACGATCTGGATCCAGACCAGTTATCTACTTGATTTTCATTCTCCTAATAAACCTTTCACATATAGATCAATTTTCGTTTGAATATTTGGTTTTAGATGAGACTTTTCCAGTTGAATTGATCAATTTCTCAGAGACTTATTTTGTGTGATGTTATCCTGATGAGCTATTTTATTGCTGGATATGATGCATTTTGTGTGGAGTTATGAGTATTTGTACACTGGGGGGTTGAATTAAAAACTATGGCGGAGTTAAGGATCAGCTACTTCAAGTAATTCTCCCCAATCATATGCTTTGCCATTCTTATTTATACTTCCCATCCTCATTGGGAAATTAGTTGCTACTTTCTTTAATTATCACGTGCTTTAGCACATGACACTCCCCTTCTGCTATGGCCGTTATTTCCTTATTTCCTAACTTTCTACTTTGATATTGCCAAATCAGTATCGTAACAATGACACATCCCCAAATTAATGTACAGCCCGATAGCAATGAGAGGTTTCAATCTCTCAGAACCAAGTCTTACTCAATAAAAGATTTTCTCAAAGATACTAAGTTCTTGATTTATCAACCTAATTCATAAATCTTCCAAAGAAACTACCATGGAAATGAGAATCAGCTCAGCTACTTTCACAGTTCCACTCCTTGACCAGCTACTCGCCCTCGTATTTTTCTATCATACCAAATGCCATTTTTGGCATTTAAGCACATTGCATTGATGAAGAATAATCCAGACAGAGTGTAATACAAAGAGAGCAAGCAGCCATGGGTTTAAGAATTCTTCAGAGTAAAATAGGCAATTTAAATAAAGAGGAATGAATTTGAATGGAGAAATTGAAGGAAATGAAGATACCTACTCCAGACCGGCGCACAATTCGTTAAAATCAAGTACCAACCAATCCGCAGCAGCTGCCACGGACGGTCGAAGCTGGATTCCACCATAGCAGATGAACAGGTCAGCGCCACCGGGCTTCCGTGCCTAAAAGCATACAAGGTAATAGCCTAAAATCAAACTAAGTAAAAGTGAAATCCAAAAATATTCAAAACAAAATTTAATACATCAACAAAAAATTAATTATGAAGACATACTGAAAATAATAATAATATAAAAATTATAACATGAAATGAAATACTTATACTCATGAGAAATATTGATTTAATTTATAATCATGAACATGCAACCTTTCTAATTTGTAAACTATCATCTGAGTTGTAAAGGGTAAAAGCATACAAGGAAAGAGCCTAAAATCAAACTATGTAAAAGACACGTTCAAAAATATTCAAACCACAATTTAATACATCAACAAAAAATTAATTATGAAGACATACTGAAAATAATAATATAAAAATTATAACATGAAATGAAATACTTATACTCATGAGAAATATTGATTTAATTTATAATCATGAATATGCAACCTTTATAATTTGTAAACTATCATCTGAGTTGCAAAGGGTCACAAACAGAGACTACAGGAGGATAATGTTAGGGATATTTCTGTCTTTTGCCTTTAAAGAGACTGAACAAGAAGTTGTTGAATTGGGCTGATTAAGAATCAATTGGGTAACCCAAAGCTCCCTCAGACTGTAGATGAATAGAGAAATTAAAAAAAAAAACTTGAAGTTAATTTGATATCTAGAGAGAGGGAGGATAAGAAGTAGAAAGATAAAGATAGAGAGAGAGAGAGAGAGAGAGTTACCTCAAGATCAGTGGCTCCATCTCCCACCATGACTAAAGTCCGATATTGATGCACCTACAATTGAAAACACCATGCTCAAGCTATCAAATATAACTTGTGAAAGTTATATTTGTAAATCACCTTCTTTATATGCCGGATGGCGGATGCCTTGCCGCCACTCCGAGATGTGGGCTCTGCCTCATCGAACCCATCAAACTCTCCCGAGCTCCGAAAAAGAAGCCGATTCGCAAAGATGTTCTCCCGAGGAATCCCAAGTTGAGCCGCAACCGGCTACATCAATTCATCATTCATGTTAAAATGGGAACAATACAAAGGAAAAAAAAGTATTAAATTTTACCAAATATCCCTTCCAATGAAAATAAAATGTCAGCTAATATTAATCCTCTTGAAAAAGTTCTACTAGCTTTATGTTCCCCGATGGAGAACAAAATTTTGGGAAGAATTATATCCTTCCTCCACCGTACGATATCAAGAAAAATAAAATCTGACACGTGATAGACTTGGATTCCGCAACAAGAACTTCCAGATATAGCAAACAAGAATCTGAAGAACAATACAGTGTAGGGAACTAACATGCTTGAGGCAAGTGTAGAGGATGAAGTCAGAACCGAGAGGGAGTCCATTCGACACCTACTCAATAACAGAAAATCAAGAATGCTCTCACAGTTCCGACCCTCTTTTTTTATGACTTTTCTTTGCGGCTTACTTTAACCGAGTTAGACATGGTCGTTCTGTTCTTTTTGTGCGAATTTCTGTGAATTGTTCGTTCTGTGCGGTTCTTTTGTTCGCTTTGTGCGAATTTTGTTCTAGTTTTGTGCGAATGTGCGAATTTGTTCGAATGTGCGAATTTTGTTCGTTTTTGAAAAAAAAAAAGAACAGAATTAAAACAAGGCCCTGTGCGGTTCTTTTGTGCGAATTTTTTGTTCGTTTAAAACAAACAGAACAGAATAACCATGTCTAAACCGAGTGACTCTGACCCTCTTGTTCACACGGGATAGAGATGTATCACATAGTCATACATCAGACGGGCAGGATATTGGTCCCTATTAACATTGACCATGATGACAATAACAGTGGAGACCTTGATGAAAATGTGACAAGAACGATGACAGATGATAATTATGATGACTGAACATGTCCATGATGATTAATGAACGTAACATCCATTGTTTGCAACGATGGGAATACACAGATGACTACGATGATGATGATGATGATAACAACCATAACGATTTTTTTTTCACTTAAAAGAATGCACCTCAATCATCTGCCTGAAGCCTCCAGAAATCAGATAAATCTCAGCTTTCTTGGCCCTCAGCTTATTTATCAAGTCGTGAATACCGGGGGATATCCTGAGAAATTAATGATGATGCCAGAAATTACAGAAATTCAATTTTGGCAGATTAGTTTTATCTCTCACGTCATAAAAATAACAGGATACACAATACCTTGGGGGTCGTCTCTCAAGAAAATCTTGCACCTGCGACAGAGATGGCTTGAACAAGGATAACCTAGCAGCAAGAGCCACCTCGAAGGGAACAGATCCACCCATTGCCCTGAAATTTCCCCCAAAAAATTAAGCCTTATCAAGAACGCGTCTAGTTCTAGAGGATAATGACAAAATTAATTATCATCATTTAAATTCCTGTCATCGTCATTGTGCACTGCTTTAGTGATGATGGTGATTTTTCGATTGCCATTGTCGTCCTGGCCACCAAAAAATGACTACAACGGTGATTCAATTATCGTTTTTATCCTTTGCGCAAGGCTAACAGAGATTGTATGAGGGGGGAAATAAGACGAAAGACTCATCGTCATTCCCCTCCTACCTGCGGAAGAGAAACCACGATGATGATGATTTCACCACTGTAATCTCGCCTTCATCATTTGTGAAGGAAAACACTAAATGCCAATATTATTGCCAAAACAGTTAAAGGAAAACCTTGCTGTCCACTCGGCAACAGACTCCCCTGCCCCGCAGAAATCTGCAAGTTCATCGATCCCCTCGTCTATGCAGACAGTGCTATCAACATCGAAGCACACAACATCGGCATTGCGCCAAATCTCAATAACATCTAGAATTTCAAAGAAAAGGAGATCCTTGTGAATAATGAGAACAGTGAAAGAACTGATAAAGAGGAGAGATTCTCTAGGAAAATCCTACAACCTTGAGAAGGCATTGTATTGCCGTACTGAGCGGAAGCCACTGTCTTGGATGGGTGCTCAGAGATTGCTGTAAGCTTTAGTGAGCTATATAGACGACTACCCAAAGAAAATCTCAAAGAAACTTTAGTCCCTGATGATGGTGACAATGAACAAAGGGACGAATGATGATGATTTTTGGGATGATAGATTGCTGTGGGTTGTGTGCTGATCCTCCCGGCCATGTATTTTTTCTCTGTAGATGAAGTAAAGAGTAAATATGAGAAAATTAGGATGTACTTGAATAGGATGTTGGATATCATGAAGACAAAAGGAGGGTAAGAAACAATATGCGTGCAGACCTCCTAATGAAATAAGTCTTTTGATGAAGACTCCCTCCTCAGCAATATTAGACAGATGAAAAGCTCAATTCAAAAGGATAGGAATAGTCCTGGTGGCAAAAGCATAGAAATTAAAGAAATGGATTCGCAGAATTAATGCGTCATGGTTGCAAAATTCATGAAATTGAAAAAGAACAACGTTCATATGAGGTAATTGGCACATAGGGCACTGAAAAGACCTTACTTTCATAAGGAATAAAAAAAATCCGTGGATATTTGTATAATGCGTTTTACGATTCCAAATTTCTGACCCTCTCCCAACACATACACGGTTTCTCTCATTCGAGGAAAAGCGCAAAGTTTCTGTTTTTCTCTCATTCCATCTCTCTTCTAGCACATAAATTCCCAAATTCAAAGTGTAATACAAACACAATTTCCCTTCCTCTCGCTCTCCCCGACAAAATATACAGTTTCTCAAACTGCAGAAAGTAGCATCCACGATTTGCCTTCTTTTCAACGCTTCTAAACACATACATACAAGGATTCAGCACATACATACATAGATTCTCAAATTACAATAAGAATACGTATACGAATCCCATATATCTACGCACAAATTCTCCCTCAGATACATAGTTTCACCAAAACGATGATCAAATAAACTAAAACGGAGACAACATCATTCGCAAGAGCAAAATAGATCGCAATTCGAGGCTCCAAGTTCTTGCAAAACAACTGCGCTACCAATGAACCACAAACCCAGAGGAAGACTTATATAAAAGAATGTACACATTGCTTTAGGTATACTCTTTCTACCAAAGCAACATAACCACAAAACTCAACAAAATTATCTGTCCGTGAGAAAACTCAGGATCCTTAGCAAAGCAAATAAATAATCATCTGTCCGTGAGCTAAATCAACAAAATTATGAGACGCCGGAAAACAAAAAAGTGCAGATCTCGCAGCAACAAGCCAGGAACTACGGAAGTTATCATTAGAGCGCACTGATGATTAAAAAATCGAAATGAGGGATGAACAAGAAGAACCTGAGGTCGTTCGGATCGGAACAGGATGAGAAGGATGAATAAACTCCAATGAGCTACCGGATCGGCAGCGATTGAGATCGAATTCGGAAGATTCTCCAAGCGAGACGTCGTTCTTCAGAAATGGAAAAGTCTTCAATGAGGAGTGTCCTACAAGCCCTATTTATAGAGCCAGAGTCCTACCAAAGAAGGGAGATATTTCTTGGTAGGGCCATTGGGCCCTACCAAGAAATATCTCCCTTCTCGTCCTGGTTTTAAGCAAGTATCTAAACCTTACCTACACTTCGATCTTGTTCGAGTCTTGGTATTACCCCGTCTCGATACAGCCTCGTTCGGTTGGTTTTGTTGACTTACGAGGTCGAGCAGGAAAGTCAAAGTCAAGTATAAAAAGTCAAACATAGTCCTACACAAGAAGGAAGATACTTCTTCATAGGGCTCCGTGTGGTCGCGTCGTTCTTTTAAGAAAGGATCTAAACCTTACCTAAAGTTTGATCATGTTCCACTTGGGTATTAACTCCTCTTGGTCGGGCCCAGTTCGGTTGGTTTTGTTGACTTACAAGGTCGAGCAGGAAAGTCAAAGTCAAGTAGAAAAAGTCAAACATAGTACTACACAATAAGGAAGATACTTCTTCGTAGGGCTCAGTGTGGTCGCGTCGTTGTTTTAAGCAAGGATCTAAACCTTACCTAAACTTCGATCTTGTCCCAGTCTTGGTATTACCCCGTCTCGACACGGCCTGGTTCGGTTGGTTTTGTTGACTTACGAGGTCGAGCAGGAAAGTCAAAGTCAAGTATAAAAAGTCAAACATAGTCCTACACAAGAAGGAAGATACTTCTTCATAGGGCTCCGTGTGGTCGCGTCGTTCTTTTAAGAAAGGATCTAAACCTTACCTAAAGTTTGATCATGTTCCACTTGGGTATTAACTCCTCTTGGTCGGGCCCAGTTCGGTTGGTTTTGTTGACTTACAAGATCGAGCAGGAAAGTCAAAGTCAAGTAGAAAAAGTCAAACATAGTCCTACGCAAGATGGAAGATAGTTCTTCCCAAGGCTCTATGGCCCTTGTCGCATCCTGGTTTTAAGCAACGACCTAAACCTTACCCAAGTTCACTCTGGTTGGCTCTGTTGACCTACATGTCTGAGTAGAAAAGTCAAAGTCAAGTAGAAAAAGTCATACAATTCCCTCACGGCTTAACCAATCATATGAGGAATAATGTGTTTACATAGAAATATGCAAAGTCCATCTTTAAAATAAAAAGCTCCCACTAGACTCTACCTCCTAGCTTGTATTGGTTTTGTTAGATTATTACACTACAGTCAACATAGCTTTGCTAAGACTTCACTTCGCTGCTACAGCTTTAAAGAAGCGTAGACACAGCAAGAAAAGAAATGCAAAATGCGAAAAGACATCCAAAAAATTGAACAAAAAATGCAACAAAAAAACGACCGCAATATTTTAGTTGTTGCCGTCTTCAGTTTCTTCAATTTTGACACGTTACTCTTTATATTCCTTGCCAGTTTTATCAGATCACCATTTAAATGCCATCAGTATGAATATAGATTCTCCTAAAGGTCACCCTTTTTTTGAAAGTGACAATCCCTCTTCTTCTTGAAAAAGGTGCTCCAATGTTGCATTCAAAATTTTGACGCGTAAATAGAGAGGAACTCCTTTGCGAACATTGGAAGCCGTAGATATTTATTTTAGCCCCCACTTTATTCTTCTACAACTGTAGTCAAAAAATGAGAATTGATTCATGAAAATATGTAGGGTAAGTGAGAAATCAATATTTTTTTATCGTGAAATTGATTTATTAATTTTAACATGTATATAAATCAATTTCTTATGTTTGTGGTCTCTGATACCTGATTTCCAATTGAAATTCACAATTATTTTAGTATCTCCTGTACTCCATCTATATACATGATTTATGGATTTGCATTTCCTTTTGTTTAAAAACCTCCAAATAATACAACTTTGCTGAGGGTCTTCAATGTATCAGATACGACTATAAGCTTTACAAACCAATCTATTGTTTTTCAACATTTAAATGTACATCCACACACATTTGTGAGGGAAAAACATCTGAGTAATTTTTCTTTGATTTTGAAACAAATCTTAAACCTCAGCAACAATTTTGAAAGATCCATGGTCGAATAAACAGACTTATCAGACTTTGAAAGCATGAAAACTCTACTTCACAATTTTCACTCTAAATTTGTTATGCAAAAGAATGGAATCATAGAATCATTAAAAATCTTGTCAAATTTCCGTATGGTACAGTTCAAAGATTCACAAAGACTGTTTTATCTTTAAAGTTTCAAACAAACAATCAAAAAAAAATTTGAGCGCTGAATTCCTTTGCGAGAACTCTTTACTTACATAAAAAACTTAGTGGACAATACTCACGGAAATTTGTGGATGATAGAAGATCCTCATAGATATTTTTTCATATAATTAGATAACAAAAATGCCTCAATGACTTATTTACTTCTGTGAATGTAACTTGTAGGGATTATTGGAAACGCCAAGACAGGATTGATGTAAAAAATACACACTCAAAGAGGCTTTACCATTAATCTCTCTAAATAATAAAGTTATTTTTTCGGTTCTTTAAGTAAATTTAATTTTTTTAGTCTTCAATTTCAATGAATGGATAATTTGCAGGATCCATGGTTCAAGGAACAGAAAAATATTTGTTCCAAATGTCAGAGATTAGTATTTTATAAGAAATAAAAAATATGGAAAGATTTGAGATCAGAACCATATGATCAAAGTGATTTAACCCTTAGCTATTTGCTGATTTAACCATATATTTTGAGGAAATAAAGTTCAGTGAGAGAAGCTATCTTGGTTGTTAGTATTTCATGAGAGGCCATGAATGGAGAATGCTGTTTTCCTTTTCATATTCTTGAATCTATGAGGGATATGTTTTCAACAGGTTTATAATTTCAGAAATGACATCATTTATTCATTTATACACTAAAAGATATTGATTCCATTTATTATTGTGTATACACAAACTTATTACTCATAGCCAATAACACTCTATTTGTAGATTTATTATTTTCTGGACTTTCTAGAACGACCAATCAGCAATGCCTACTCCATTTAAGACTCTCTGCATCGACAAACCTCTTAGGCTCACTTAAATCCATGTAGCCCTGGTAAACCAACATCTTCTCACAAGGCAAAACTTCTCACGAGGCAAGAAGAGGACTCATGATGGTGTTGACTATAATAAATAATTTATCAGTTATACTACTTATATACTTTCCCAGTCCAGTTTGACTCTCGTATCAGAAACAGACCAACTAATGGACTAAAATTGCCAACCAATGGTCCAGTTTGGTCCAGTCCGACAGTCCCCCAATCTCAAACAAGGGGGATTGTGGATATAAAGTTTATAATGGGTATTTTATTGCTCAATTTTCTGTAAAAATGCTTTTTTTGTTCAAGTGGTGAGTGGCGGTTGCTCCAGTGTTGTGTTAGTGCATTAGTGAATGCATTATATGTGTGGTATGTTAATGGATTAGTAAATTAATACGTTTTTTTGTTCTTAGATTGCAAGGGAAAAACTTTCACTTTTAGTTTCAAACTCTGATTATTTTAAATCTTAATTCTCAGTGCAGAATCTTTTTCTCTCTATTACTTATTTAAAAACATAAAATAATTTTTTTCATCTCTGCCTACTTATATTGCTTTCTTACTTTATAGATCTTTATATCCTAAAAAATACCCCTTTGTCACTACCTTTCTAGACTCTCGACAAAATGGATATTCCAATAAGTCAAATAAATCTCTATTTATCCGTAAAAACATGTTATTGGATTAGTAAAAAGAAAATTCTTGTCATCTGAGTTTCAAACCTTTATTTAGATGAGTTTTATGTCCTAGAAAGTTATACTGGATGACAATTGGTTATGGAATTTTGTATATAATGGGATGCAAGATTATATTAGCTCATATTGTTTATTAGTGCTCTGAAATTGATTGAGGTTCTCAATAAATCTTATTCATCATTGTGGTTCTGAATTTTACTATGTAAAATGAGAAGATGGTCAGTCTTTTCATTCCAACAAATTAACCTCTAACCCATGTGCAAATTGATAACACAATAATTATTTCATAATATCTTTAAATTTCATGTTTATCTCCATTATAAAATTAAACATGTGAGTTGTTAAGCCCGAAATGATTAACTAGATTTCCAAATTACATTTTGATTTTTTCAATATTTTATGGTATTTTAGGTGATTTTTGACTTCATACCTTGAAATAAAATATTTTTCTAGATCAAAATATATTTATTCGGGATGTGATTGCTGAATTGTATTTTATTTATTAGGAATTAATTAGTGGTTCATGGTTTTACTTCCCAACCTGCCACCTATCACCATTAAACTTGATCAAATGGTAACCAATACTTTCTTTATGTAATTGTTAAAACATTGAATAATTATGGCATTGCAAATTGTAACACCATAATGGCCAATGATTAACAAGAATAAAATCATGAAAATATAACTTCATGTCCCATTAAAATATTAATTCCTTAATTTTTGGTTTACATGCTCCTTAGTGCCTGACGGAGACCTGGAACACATGGCAGCTCCCTAGCTATTGAAAATGTATTTTTTGTTAGTTATGTAATGGTTTTGAATTCTCAATCAGATGACGCAAAAACACATAGATGCATGGATTTCTGCCAATCAGGTACCTCTTTTCTGGAAAATAAAATGCCCACAAACCTGGATAATCTAGAGATGGCTAGAGTAGAGAGAAATAAAAGCAATCGGATGGCCAGGATTTGTCCATTTTCAATCCTTGGTATCACGAGATCCAACTACCAGATTGATCTTAGAATTTCAGGGTAGCCTCATCTATTCCTTCTCTTTTTACTCATATGATTGGACTGATAGAAGAGGCTAAAAAGTGGGAGAAAGCATTTCAAACTTCCCCTAACCATAACTGGCAAATAACAACACAACAAGGTTTCTGAAGTCAACTTTACTTGCCTTTTTTGGGTTAATTTAATAATAATTATTCTTCCCTAGATAGGGAAAATCAAGAACTAAAAAAAAAAAACTAGCCTCTACTAAAAAAAAGTACCCCCAAAACATAACTAGGAACTCACAAATAAAAATCATCTATTAGAACCATACAACACCAAGAGAAGATGAACCTAAGATTAGAATAGGAAAATATAAAACAATAAAGGAGGGTGGTAACTCTTGATGGTGAGCCAACCAAAGCCGAGGAAGAACTAGCAGAACTTAGACCCTCTCATGGAAAGGAGACTAAGAAAAAATCTAGGTTAAAAAAATATGCAT
Source organism: Wolffia australiana (assembly GCF_029677425.1). NCBI lineage: Eukaryota > Viridiplantae > Streptophyta > Magnoliopsida > Alismatales > Araceae > Wolffia > Wolffia australiana. Next base: position 3,400,027 of record NC_135854.1, on the reverse strand, counting down.
AAAGCTATAAGATCCTTAATATGATGTTATGATCTCAAATGTCTTCTTTCATCAAAGTATATTGCCTCAGCCGCTGGTGCTTCGCATCTACAGACATTTTTTCATCTTATATTTTTAAATTTTTATTTTTATTTACCCCTGAAAAATTTACAAGACCAACTTGAGAGATAATTAAATCCATTAAAATTAATAATCTTAAATCATATTTTGAATGAGAATTTATGGTATGAACATTGTGTAGGAGTTATATTAAAAAGTTTTGTTTTCATCAAATGACAAAATAGATGCATGAAATGAGAATTCATATCAAAATTACCTTAAGATGTGTATGTTTTCATGCCTCCATTTGGGTTTCATCAATGTAAAATCACATTCACTATATGAGAATATGAAGAAGAGTATGCAAAAAAAATTGGCCACGTTGTCTGAGTGTCACTAACAATTGACGTATGGACTTCAGAGAACAACATTGCATTTTAAGGGGTCATTGTGCATTGGGTAGACAAAAATTAGAAATTATGTGAATGTGTACTTGGCATACGCCAGTTGAAAGGCCCTGACATTGGGAAAAACATGAGTGTGTGCATCCTTCAGATTTTTCAGGCATTTGAGTTGAAGTCAAAGGTATGTGTGACTTTGTTATGAATGATAGGTTATCATGCATGTGTGTGCGGAGACCATCTACAATGCATTGAATAACAGAAAATTGATGAGTATTCTAGAGTAAAAAGTGAACTCGATGGACCGTCAATTTAGTTCAAGAAAACATGAGCTGTGTAGCATACATCATACCCCTTGTAGTCTGGGCTGGGCTATGGCATCATCAGAGCTACTCATCATAGATGATGGTGATATACTTGGGGTGAATGACGGAGAACACCACAATATGGTTGATAACTTAGGTACATCTACATTGGGCTTATGGAGATAGTAATTGACATACGTGGTTCAACACAATGTGAAGAGCGTCATATTTTATGCAAACAATTTGACCTACCAGACCAAAGACAGGTTTCTTTAAACTTCCCAACAAGGTGAAATTCTGCATATGCCATGCTGATAGCCAGTGTAGGGATATCACCACCTAAATTATGATCTCATCTTACCACGTGTCCACCATGTCACTCTCCCTCTTTCTTTTTCTCCTTTTACCTCTCTCCTTCCCCTCTACTTCTCTTCTTGAACGCTTTCATGGTATCGTAGAAAAAGATAGAGGAAACAAACAAGAGATAGACATGAAATGAGATGGAGAGAGAGATAGATGAGAAATGAAATAACAGAGGGTACATGAAGAGAGAGATGAAAAATGAGAAAGATAGATGACAATCAAGGGAGAGAGAGATAATATAGAGTTTAGCAATGAGAGAGATTGTGCAGGAAAATGCGGACCAATGAAAAAATCTTCTATTTAAATCCCATTCAATGCACATTCAAATGTCTGAGATAACATAAACATGTAGACCAATGAATGCACATTCAAATGAATGCAATTTTGAAACACATTATTGAAGTTGTTTGAAATTGGCTTCAGTCTAGGGTGTTCTTGAGTTGATGAATTAAGTGAGATTAATTGTGCAAACCAAAGTGGATCGTACAAGCACACCTTGAGATAGATCAACTATGTCTTAACTAAATTTATATATCTGCTGATTGTTAATTGGAATGTGTTTTTAAAACTCAGATGAATATTAGATCATAGAATTTATTATTAAGCTAGACCATTTGATCTAAATCTACCCATAATCACTGCATCTAGTTTGATGCAAAACAATTGAATTGGTGCTTGGATTGGTCGTGCTCAAACCCAAAAAATTAGTACACAATAGTTTGGAGAATTTTATTTTGTGTGTTGGGACCAGATTAATGGTGCAGGAAAGTGAACGATTAACTGACAAAGTAAGAAGATGGAAGACAACTGAAGGTTTGCACAAATCCTTCCAGGTTTGAGTTTAGTATTTTTTATCCTTAAAACATTGAATTTCCACTAGGAAGGTAAATGTGAGGTTTGCTAAAATACAAACAGAACTCAGCCAAAAATTTTCAGCAACTAAGGTAAGTTGTTGAGGGTATTAAAAGGAGGCATATTTTATTATCAAAGAAAGCCTTATATTGGTTGTTTTAATTTAAAAGCTAATACATGCGATTGATCATTAACTGGCAGTGATCAAAGTATTTGAAATTACCAAAATGAAAGTTGTTGCCTTATCTATCAAGTATTGTTCTCTTAAATTTTGTGAGAATGTTCAGTGAAGCATATTGATTATTCAACACATTACCTTGGTGAATCCCAGCACGGAGATAATTGTATCTGAAGCTATAGGCAAAGTGGGCCAACCCAGAGGACCTGGGTGGTCTGATGAAGGAGTCGAGGAGGTGTGTGAACCTGCTAAGGCTAAGGGGGCCTGAGACAGCTCACCATTTCAATTCCTCAATAGGTGATATCCATGTATCCCTATTACCAGGATGGTTTAGCTTGGGAGGCTATAAAGACTTGGTTAGGGATTGATTAAGAAATCCAGCTGAATATCCTGGGACAAGAGTAAGGGAATAGCCCTAACTTGTATAAAAATATCGAGTGTCATCCTTCCCTCACTCATCATCTTAAAACATCGACAAAGAAAATCTAGGATTGTAGTTAAACTAACTTAAGAAATTTAAAAAGGTATAGAGGATAACCTAATTCACCCCCCTCTCAGGTTATCCCTAGCATCATAATTCAACAGATTTAATACGCAAAGGTGATGTGGCTATTCACATTCAGTTTTAAGATCTGTTGTTAAATTTGGTCCACTAGATAATTGATTTTGAATCGATTCAATGTATTTCACAATTTCGAGCACCTTCTTCACTAAGATGTTCTCCATCCATGTGACAGGTTCATTCTATACACTATTCTTCATCATTGTCTTGATCAATTCACAAGTTTCATCTTTCATACTTTATCACGAAGTTTCCTCCACAAGTTGGATCGTCGAGATGCCAATCATTTTTTCCCAAATTCTCCTATAAGATTTGGACAACGTATAATCAGGTAATCTATGGTACAAACACTACCTATTGTAGTCTATTCTTTCCCAAATTTTTTGTGAGTTCCTAAGCTTTTTGTCCATTCTTTCCTTGTTTTTCTCCCTTTTGTGTGAACTCAAGATTCAGTTTTCTCAGAGCACTTGTCTTTGTCACTGAGTATTATTTATTCAGTGAGTTGACTTTGATTTTTCCCCAAGCATTGACTTCAAGAGATAGTTTCAAAAACCACACTTAAGCTCTATCCATGAGTGTGAATGGAGATATACATATCCTTTTGTATGTCGAGTGAGATGTTGACTAACTGGTGCACCTCAACAAACCAGCGTGAATGCTTGTACTGTTCTTCATAGGATAGTCAGCATAAGACATGTAATACATTTGTACAGTGAGAATAAATTATGAAGTTTATATTTTCGTCAATCATAACTTTTGACTTTCATCTTTAGCCATAGTTTGCCATCATCAATCAAAATCTTCTTGCTTGCTCTCTAGTTTTGAGACAAAGAAGGTATAAAATAAATAACTTGTGGATATGAAGGGACTTGTTTTACGAAATTGTTCCAGTTTCTAGGTCAGAATCTGTTATCTTCAAGGACATTTGGCAGTTCATATACCATCCAAAATAACTAAATCAAGTTTTCTTATCCGTAGGGGGATCTCCAAAGATTTAGGAACATACAATAAATTTTACTGACAATGGGTATTTTCATAATTTCATAGAAATTATTTCATTTTAAATCCCAAAGTCATTTGCGATCAAGACACAAGAGTCTATGAGCCAAAAATATAAAAATGAAATGGAATGATCCTTAATAAATTTATGTTATTTATTATAAATAACATAAATTTATTAATATCAATAGGGGTATGATTTTAAAATATAGCAGATTATTAATACATACGAACATACATATATATACATATCAATAAACAAGGAGGCAATAGTAAAATGGGGTTGTTATGCACACATATTTTGTAGATATAAATTAAAAATTTATTAAATAGTTTTATATTTTTACTTTCAATTTTTTTAGTATGAAGAATTTTTTAGATCTCTCAAAAAGAAAAAGGAAATATTAAATATACTACAGAAAGGATGACTATTCTACATTTATATAACTCTTTAATTACAGAAAGGAAATTTTTTTAGTATAAATATCTAAACTCATTTAATTATGTAACTCTTTGATTCAGCACGTAGTTGTAGAATTAAACTCGGAAGTTTAAAGAAAGATAAATATTAAAAAACCACCATAATAATTTAAAAAATGGGGTAAAGAGGATGTAATTCTTCTCAAAGAGTAGCAAACCCGAATTTGGTTTTATTATTGATGATGTGAAATGGAGATATATTTTAAGTTTTATAGTTTTAACTAATACAAGAGAAACAGGAAGGTCATAATTTATCTTGTGGTTTGAAATGATAAACACAACATTTTGATGGATAGGGGATTTCCAAACCTGATGCCTTCATGAGATAAAGATAGGCAGTCTTAGAAATTCAATTATTTCGATTCGATTACCTAGGATGATTCACTTGTATCACTACATTTCCCTGAAAGGCCCTCATGGATGGATTTGATTCATTACTGAACCCATAATAACTTTTCAACAGTTTTAGAAAGTGAAGAGATCCTCAGCTATGTTCAGTTATTCCAGACTGTGCACGACAACCTGCACAAGCGTGGTCTACATCGTCGAGCTTCTGTGACGACATTCAATGACACTCCGTAACATACCAAGGTATGATAGTAGTATGCCTTTTATTTTTGTCGTGGGCATGGACAAGTGATGTCCTTATGTAAATTGAGATATTTACGCCCACTCCACGCCTACATACTCTGCAACATTGAATCGTACATTAAAAACCCGGGTGGCGTCCACACGCGCCCTGCGGTCGGTCAATGTACCCTTCCCTTGGCAAGAAAACACTTAGACATCTTAAAGAAAGAAAATTTCTGGCGACAACGCGCATAATAGAAAGAGGTTCCGAAGGTTATCCGAAGGTTACAAAGTAAAGATTAATGATGAGCAAGGCGCGCAGCGAAGTGACTGATCCGGACATGCTCTTCTTACTATTCAACTCTTTTCTAGCAGGTTCTGAGGGGAGAGGCGCGAAGCAAAGGGATTGGATTTCACCTATGATCAGATCAGTGGGCAACCAACGTGTACTTGTGGTGTTGTTGACGTTGACTTTATTAAAGCGAATTTTTAAGTAGGCCGTTCGAAGCTGCTCCCAGCTCAAAGGTGGAGGGGGTGCAGTGAAGATCTAGGAGTGTGAGCAGTACGAGCTGAAAGGCTCCCATACTGTTTGGAGGGCAGGGGGCATAGATGCCAAACCTGACCCCTATCTATCGTCGTAGTTACATATTTTTGCCAATTAACAAAAGGAAATGTTTGAACAAATATAGATGAACATTTAATAACTTTATTATTATTAAGCAGCCCCTGAAGAGAAACAAATCTGATTTTTTTTGCATAGGTATAAAAAGATTCCAACACAGGTTATTCCACTTAAGTGATCCTCTTGGATTTCCCAAGATTGAAGATCAATCCAGACGGACCTGCCCTCCTCTCCAATGGCTGAAATCTCTGCCAGCGAGGCCAAGAAGAGGCTAAAATCGTCATTCTTCAGATGAAGTCCCTCTTCCTCCTCCCACTCTTCCCCTCTTCTTCCAAGCTCCAAGCTTCAATTTTCCTCTCTCTCTCTAGCTCTTTCTCGTCTTCTGCGCAAGACCCATTACTGGTTTTTTGCTCTAATGGCGTTTCAGAGCTCAGCTTGGGCCCTGCGGTCGCCCTCTCCTTCTGGGTTTCGCTCTGCACCTCGGAATTTGAGCAGACCGTGTTCAAAATCCCAGCTTGATCTTCAGAGAAATGCAAAGGAGGGAAATTTCTCCGTTGTGGGTTTTCCGAATTCAGCGCAGAAATCGAGAGATCGAGCGTCTCTTGTTCAGCCGCCGAGATGTGGGCTCGATGTAGTGGCGCCGACTGTGGGAACTGTGACGGAGGTGGATAAGGATACCTTCTGGCCTCTTGTCAAGGGTGCTGGTGAAAAGATTGTTGTGCTTGACATGTATACCCAATGGTGAGTTTGTCTCTATCTCTCTCTCTATCTCCATCTCTATCTCCTTCTCTATCTCTCTTTCTGTCTCTATCTCAACCTCAATCTCCATCTCTATCTCAACCTCAATCTCCATCTTTATCTCTATCTCTAGCTCCATCTCTATCTCTCTTTTTATCTCTATCTCAACCTCAATCGTTCTGTCGATCTCTATCTATCTCTATCTCTATCTCAACCTCAATCGTTATGTGGATCTCTATCTCTCTAAACCTCTATCTCTATCTCTATCACAACCTCAATCTTCATCTTTATCTCTATCTTAACCTCAATCGTTCTGTCGATCTCTATCTGTCTATACCTCTATCTCTATCTCTGTCTCAACCTTAATCGTTATGTCGATCTTTATCTATCTATACCTCTATCTCTATCTCAACCTCAATCGTTATGTCGATATCTATCTATCTATCTATCTATCTCTATCTTTATCTCAACCTCAATCGTTATGTCGATCTCAATCTATCTATATATCCCTCTATCTCTATCTCTATCTCTATCTCAATCGCAACCTTCATCTTTACATCGATCTCTTCATATGTATCTCTCTATCTCTATCCCTATCACAACCTCAATCGTCATGTCGATTTCTATCTCTCTATCCCTCTATCTCCATCTCTATCTCAACCTCAATCTTTATGTCGATTTCTTTCTGCACATCCCTCTCTATCTCTATCTCAACCTCAATCTTTATGTCGATCTCTATCTGTCTATCTCTCTATCTCTATCTCTACTCCTATCTCAACCTCAATCGTTATGTCGCTTTCTATCTATCTATCCCTCTATCTCTATCTCAACCTCAATCATTATGTTGATCTCTATCAATCTATCCCAGTATCTCTATCTCAACCTCAATCTACCTCTCTATCTCTATCTCAGCCTCAATCATTATGTCGATCTCTATCTATCTATCCCTCTATCTCTATCTCTATCTTTATCTTTAATTCGATCTCTTTCTATCTATCTCTCTACCTCTATTTATTCCTATCTATATCTCCATATCGATCTCTATCTATTCATCTCTCTATCTCTATATTTCGATCAGTATCCCTCTCTTTTTTTAATCTATCTATCTACTATCTAATTTTTCTTCTCGTTTATGATGATATATGCGTTTTCTCTTTGGGTAGCTATGTCCGAAGTTTGAAAATGGGAAGAATTCTCCCATAGAAGAAAAAATTTTGGATGGAAAATAGTGGATATCCATATTTACAATGATGCACATGCTAGATCATCTGCCTTGCTGGTCTATCTTGATCTCTATTCTATCTCTATATCTATCTCCATCTACATCACGATCACTGTCTCTATCTCTATGGCTTTATCTCTCTCTCTCTATCTGTCTAGCTTTCTCTCTATTCATTCCACCATCCATCTATATCTATCTATCTAGCTGAACATAGAGGCTTAAGGCCTAAATAACCCTTTTCTTTTCTAATCTATTCTGGCATTAAGAATACCCCTTTTATATCTTTTGGATACCATGTCAACTTGGACGAGAGAAGTCATCTAGTTAGTTTGGCTTTCAAATTTAATTATTTTTTAGAAATAAATGTGGGTAATATTCTGTAAAAATGTTGCTAGATCACAAAAACATGTCTTTGAAAAGATGTGGTATATCATTTTTTTCAAACAAACCTTGAGAAAATATAAACTAAAGAATTCTTTTTTAAAAGATTCTTGGATTTATGATTTCAAGACCTGATAGTTTTCCCTTGGTGACGATTGATCTTGGCAGGTGTGGGCCTTGTAAGGTAATTGCGCCTAAATTCAAGGAGCTTTCAGAGAAGCATCTTGATGTAGTTTTTCTCAAGCTTGATTGCAACCAAGAAAACAAGGTACTTACGTGATCTCTCTCTCTCTCTCTTTCCTTCTCTCTCTGTATCTGTCTTTTTCCTTCTAATTCTCTCTCTCTCTCTCTCTCCTTTTCTCACTATTTTTTCCTTCTTTCTCTCCTCTCTCCTTTTCTCACTCTTTCTTTGTTTCTCTTTTCTTCTCCCACTCTTTCTTTCCTTGTCTCTCTCTTTTATTATTTCTTTCTCTTTCACTGTCTCTCTCTCTTCTTTCACTCTTTCTTTCTTTCTCACTTTTTTATTCTCTCTCTCACTCTTTCCTCCTCTCTTTGTTCCCCGCTCTCTTCTTTCACTCTTTCTTTCTCTTTTTGTTTCTATCTCTCACTATTTCTTTTTTTCTTCTTTCTCTTTCTTTCTCACCCTCGCTCTCTTCGTTTTCTCTTTTTTTCGTTCTCTTTGTTTCTCACACACTCTCTCTCTTCATTTTCTCTCTTTCTTTCTATTTGTTTCTCACTCTCTTCTTTTACTCTTTCTTTCTTCCTCTTTGTTTCTAACACTCTTCTTTCACGCTTTATTTCTTTCTCTTTGTTTCTCACTCTCTTCTTTAACTCTTTCTTTGTTTCTCTTTGTTTCTCACTCTCTCTTTTATTCATTATTTCTCTTTGTTCCTCACTCTCTCTTTTATTCATTCTTTCTCTTTGTTCCTCTCTCTTTTACTCTTTCTTTCTCTTTGTTTCTCACTCTCTTCTTTAACTCTTTCTTTCTTTCTCTTTGTTTCTCACTCTCTCTTTTACTCTTTCTTTCTTTCTCTTTGTTCCTCATTCTCTCTTTTACTCTTTTTTCTCACTCTCTTTTACACTTTCTTTCTTTCTCTTTGTTTCTCACTCTCTCTTTTACTCTTTCTTTCTTTCTCTTTGTTTCTCACTCTCTCTTTTACTCTTTCTTTCTTTCTCTTTGTTTCTCACTCTCTCTTTTACTCTTTCTTTCTTTCTCTTTGTTTCTCACTCTCTCTTTTACTCTTTCTTTCTCTTTGTTCCTCATTCTCTTCTATCACTCTTTGTTTTTCCATGTTTCTCACTCTCTCTTTTCTCTTACTCTTTCTTGTTTCTCTTTGTTTCTCACTCTCTCTTTTACTCTTTCTTTCTCTTTGTCTCTTTCTCTCTCTCACTCGTCTTTCACTCTTTCTTCTTCTTTCTTCTTTCACTCTTGCTCTCTCTTTTCGTGTCTCTCTCTCTCTCCTCTTACTCTCTCTTCTCTTTCTCTTTCTCTTTCTCTTTCTGACTTGATTGAGCTCATTGCTAGCCTTTGGCCAAAGAACTTGGAATAAAGGTGGTGCCAACGTTCAAAATCATCAAGGGAGGTGAGATTGTGAAGGAGGTCAGGGGTGCTAAGTATGATGATCTAGTCCTCGCTATTGAGACAGCCAAAACTAGTTAGCTCTCTCTCCCTTGCTGTATATGTAATCCTCTGGCACTGCCTAATTCTAATGGAACAGCCTAATGGCCATTGTTACAGCTTTAAGCTGGTTTCTGTCAAATATAATTTCTCCTGCATTCTAAAATTATTGTAGGTTTTTTAATTTGGTCATGGCTAGTGGGCTTTTGGGGGTTTTTATTCCTTATATAGTCATATACAGAAAAGGAATGCTGGAAATTTGATTTTTATTCAGGGATTGGAACACAGAATGTTCTTTTTTTTAGTCCCAAGTGATTTACTATTATCAAAGCGCAAATCTACTTGCTAATACGAATTCCTTACATAATCTTTCACTCTTAAAAAATTCCTTCCATTTGTTACTATTACTAAAAAATTTAGAATCTTGAGTTCCATGAAACTAAATACATTATAGTTTATAAAATAAAGGAATATAAGATATAGAAGATATATGTGGTCGGGACGAAAGAAAGGAAATGAAGGTGAGCATATAGGAAAAGATTGTTATTAGAATGCACGTATGGAGTTGGATACAAAACATGTATATAAAATAGTGATAAATCAAACGATATTTTTTTGTAAGAGTGACTAGATGTGGAATGGATTTGGAAGAGATAGTTTTCATGTGGAAATAAGAAGGATAATGGATGTGTGAAATGGGACTTTTGACGCTTTTAAAATTACATTGTGGATTTGTGAAAGTGATCCACTATTTTTTCTGTATATGGGATTTTATATTCCAGTTTTGCATATGATTATGTAACAATAATGGATGTGTGAAAGTAATTCACTAATATTTACTTTCAATCATTTCCAAACTGACTATAATGTCATGTCTAAAATGATAAGTCTATCTAAATGTACTTATTCTTATAGTTACAATAAAATGTAAATGACTTTATTGAAGAAGAGTAGGTAGACATTCATAGGTAAGAATCTTAAGAAAAACCAGTTTAGGGGATAGGAATAATTTAGGGGGGGTTTATGAATTATAAAGCGTAACCAAATACTAATAGATATACAACCCCAAAAACATATAGTCAAGTTTTCATCAGACCCAAGCCCACGGATGAATAAAATGAAGACCAACTTGGGTATGTATACAATCATGTTACTGTCACCATTTTATCAATGTATTTAAATAAGCGTGTACCATCCTATGATATAATTCCAAATATTTTGTGTCTAATATTTCTGTTTATATTTATGAATATCATTGATACGAAGATGAAAGACTCGATATATCATATGATAAAAACTTAAATTATGTGTTATATTTTACCTAATGCAGTGTACGAACACTTCAAATTGTCATAACCAAATCTCATTATATAAATATATATAAATAAATATATGATAACCATATGTATGAAACTCCAACTGTTTTTATGTCAGCTAATCAACCAACCCATCCTATCGTATAGGATGTGAAATCAAAGATAAATAGAATATATTATTAGTTACAATTTAATATGGATTATATTCAATTCTGTAAGGGTCATAGTCATGCTCTTCCTATTACAAATCAAGAGTGTCTAGAAAAAAGAATGAGAGCTTACATTTGGTAAATAAAAACCCATTATGAACGTTTTTAAGGCTGATGAATCTTACGGCTAATATTTTTTATGAGTCATATCTCGAGGATACTTTAGTTGGTAATATACATTTAAATAAGTTTCTCACCTTTATTTGACCCTATGGTAGTGTTTAGGACTCTAAAGTTATATAGTGCTTGGTGTAGGTCAAGAAAATATAGATATACTAGTAAATCGCCTTAGTAGAAAACATAGGAAGAGATCTGCTTGATGTGTTGATGGAATCAAAGGAAAAATATTTGATCTCTGGGAATCATAAAGGCATAATCATTGTCTGAACGTTCAAATGAATTTTTATTCAAGTAGAATGACATACATGTTTGATAGGCCAAGACATAATTAAAGGTAACATATGAGTGTTAATATATTGTTATTATTTATAATTTTCATATATCCAATGGGCTATTTCAAACCATAGGGCGCCCAAGGTTTCTGGAATCACAGTAGAAAATAGTAGTAACAAAATTTAGAATCTAAGTATACCTTTGTTACAGAAACTTATCAAACATAATCATACAAAATTAAAATGGAACATGAAAAATGATTTGACACATTTTTTACTTAACCATGTATCCCTTATGCAAGTATTTATTCCAAACCACTTGATTAGCCAACTGATCTGCTAACCACTAAGCTATGTGCTTCTGAGCCCTACTATCTTGTTCCATCTGGCTGAATCACTGGATCCCTGACCACCCATTTCCACTTTGTTTCATCCCATACCAGTTCTTCCCCAAATGTTACCATTATTGTTACCATTTTCATTATGAACCGTTCATCACCCAGGACTATGGACTGATGTGGGACAATTTTTCACTGATCTTGTGATTCTCTTTTCATTATGTAATTTTTATGGAAAATGAATGATTAAGTAGCTGATAAGTTGAAATTTCAATGTTACGAGAAAATTTGGAATTTTTCATATTTTAACAACATGCACAAGCCCAAAGATAATTTATATCCCACTTGGACCCAAACCCCAAGGTTAAGTTTCAATCCTTAATTGAATTAGTGGGATTGTGTGATCTTGCCCTAATATGCGTAGTATGAATCATATAATATCTTGTTTTGGTGTCATTTAGAGATCTAATCCCAACTATTATAGTTGGACCATATCACTGCCTGACCTTATTCTTCACCCTAGTAACCTTGAATAAGTATAATTATGTACGTGGTATTCTCAAAATGAGGAGCTCTTATAAAGGAGAATTATAAAACATAGATTATTCCACATGAATATTTATATAAAAAAATACAAAAAATAGCAAGAGATAAAAATTGAGATAAACAAGTGAAATAAGGGGAAAAATTAGAATGTATCCCATGATACAAATGATTGAAATAAATGAAGTATTATCATTGCAGATTTGAATAAAGGGAAGTGCAATGATGATATTTTGGAATGGATATCACGGCAAAGCAGTTTACAAGATGAAGTCATGAACACACTAATAAGACAACAAAACCAAATAAAATAAAAGAATCTGAGTGCCTTTAAATATTTGGGAAAGAACATGGATACTTCACATATATAGGTTATAGTGTAATGAGATAAGGTAAATCAAAGGGGTAATGAGTGAAGCTATCATGCATGCCATTGCTAATAAAATACAAATGAAATAATTACAGGGGTATGATGACATGCATTTAAAAATTATATTTGCGTTATTAATATATATATCAGTTCAATCATCAACCTATTAAATTACATTCATTCTTTGGTTATTTTTTCATAATCGTGAATTATCCATATTTCATTAGATTATAAATCATTGATTTTATAAAAATATCTCGTTAAATTTGGCTAATCACTCTTAAATTCATAATATTAAAATGCCCTTTCCAAGTATTACCTTCAAATTTTAACATATATATCAATTAGGCAAAAATGGACTGAAACTAGATGATGGGTAAAGGCATACATACTGGGAGGACTCGAATATGGGTCCTCTATGGTATTGGTGCATGCACCATTGGGACACACACCAACAAAATCCCCATGGGATATTCATTAATGATGCTGTAAACAAAGTAGGAGGTTGGTGCCATTTTGGACATGCATCCAAGCTATCCTTCTGTATCTATACCTGTACGGAGATGGACATCTAATGTTCCTTGTGCCTGGGCACCTATGGTCTAAGGACCTATCAAGACGGCGCCAAGGCTGACAAATTTGTGATGACCTTACAAAAAGAATTGAATGTTATCATTTCAAGTAAAATAAAAAAAAAAATTCTCACCACTCAGTGTCTTTTATTCAATCTCCCTGCGTGAGAAAATTTTCCAATCCTGTACATTTTAAATCATATACCTTTTCCCTTCATAATACATGTCCCTTGAATGAGTTTTTTTTTCATGTTCTGGATTGAGCGTAGTATTCATAATCAAATAAGCAAAGATGAATCTTCAAAATAAGATTTCTGAAAGAACCATATGAAGTTTGTGAGGTGGAGAATATGGCATATCAAAATATCTCATTAGTTCTCTTAGAAGGTTCCTTGATTAAATTTCCCAATGATATAAATTATAAATTAAGTATATCAGATCATGCTTAAGTTATTGGTACATCCCCTGTCATTAGCGTTATCTTAAATCTTTGATATTTAACAATTTGGGGTTTTCCCTACTGACCTTCACTCTACCTTGTAACCTCAAATACATGCTGGTGGTGTTCATTACCCATGTCAAGGGATGTGATTTTTACTCCAGGATATAAATAAATATGTAACCTTCTGTTTCCTAAGTTTCATTCAGTAATGGTAAGACATTGAACTTTGAAGCGGTGGGATATCCACCAGCCAAGAGAGCCCAGTGGATAACATTTAAATACATAGAAATTGTGCAGGTTTACATCATCTCAATGATCATACTTATTTTATCTCTTCTTCTTAAACTACTTTTATCATACATATTGTTCTTTGAAAAGTTAAATTCCATTTATTGAGACCAAAATTATGTTTATATCATTATTCTTTATTCCACTTGAGTCAAACATGAGTTCTTGATGAAAAACAATCACATCCATCAATGGTTCAAAAAATTCCAATCATTTTCCTTGTCATTGACAGGTCATTATAGCGCATATCTCTATTTAAAATTGGTTTTATTTTTCATAATTTGAGCTTATTATCTCCATGAAAGAAGCTTCGGTTCTAGCCCATAGGATTTGGAAAAGGATAAGACCCAGATCTCCTTTACGTCTGAATCCATCAGTTTCCTTGTGGAGTCACCTGACAGCTTCCTTATCTGTGGTACGCCAGTAGATTTGTGTGGCCACCATTGGCTCACTGACAAGGTCAAAGCCTTCACGTCACATTCACTGTACATCACCCTCACCAATCTTTCTCCTCTTTATCACTCTGTCCTTTTCTCTCTTTCTCTCTCTCTCTCTCCCTCTCTCGCTCTCTCTCTTTCACTTTTTCTCTCTATCTCTCTATCTCTCTCTCTTTCACTTCTCTCTCTTTCTCTCTCTCTCTCATTTTCACTTTTTCTCTCTACCTCTCTATCTCTCTCTCTTTCACTTCTCTCTCTCTTTCTCTCTCTCTCTCTCTCTCTCTCTCTCTTTCTCTCTATATCTATCTCTTTCTCCCTATATCTGTCTCTTTCTCTCTCTCTCTCTCTCTATATCTATCTCTTTCTCCCTATATCTGTCTCTTTCTCTCTCTCTCTCTATATCTATCTCTTTCTCCCTATATCTGTCTCTTTCTCTCTCTCTCTCTCTCTCTCTCTCTTTTTCTCTCTGTATCTATCTCTTTCTATTTCTCTCTGCATCTATCTCTTTCTATCTCTCTCTCTCTCTTTCTCTCTATATCTATCTCTTTCTCCCTATATCTATCTCTTTATCTCTTCTCTTTCTCTCTCTCTCTCTCTCACTCTATTTCTCTCTATATCTCTCTTTCTCTTTTTTTCTCTATATATCCCTCTATATCTTTCTCTTTTTTCTCTCTATCTGTTTCTCTCCCTCCCTCTCTCTCTCTCTTTCTCCTTATATCTACATCTTTCTCTTGTTCTCTCCGTATCTTTCTCTCTATCTCTCTCTCTCCCTCTCTCTTCTCTCTCTCTATATATATCTGTCTCTTTCTCTTTTTCTCCCTATATCTATCTCTTTCTCTTTTTCTCTCTATATCTATCTCTTCCTCTCTCTGTCTCTCGATATCTCTTTCTCAATATATATACCTCTTTGTTTTGCTCTTGTTCTCTTTCTCTATATTTCTCTCTCTCTCTTTTTCTCTCTGTCTATCTCTCACTCTCTCTCTCCCTCTCTTTTTCTCTCTCTATATCTATCTCTCTCTCTCTTTTCTCTCTATTTCTATCTCTTTCTTTATGTTTATCTCTTTCTCTATCTCTCTCTCTTTTCTCTTTCTCTCTCCTGTTCTCTCTCTATCTCTCTGTCTTCTGTTCGGTAGAAAGCATCGTCCCCTTGCTAAACGACAAACCGCAGAGTCAACAGAATTGAGCAGGCCGATTCCCATAAAGATTCATGAATTACACGCAAGAAGACAACACAGAAAACAGAAAAAAAAACCCCATCCAATCCGTCATCCGTCATCCTTCCTGACCTCACAACGGCAACCAGAACAAAACCCTTCAACCCTTCCGTTCCGTTCCCTTCCTCTCCTTCATCGGTTGCATCTCATTCCAACTCCTTCCGAACGATGACGAAAACCGTCATCGTCCCTTCCCATTTATACACTATTCCTCCAAACCCACGAGCAGCAGCAGAGGAAGAGAATACCCACTTCAACCCGTGAACCCACTTTGAAATAAAATAAAAATAAAACCAAACTTGTGAGCCTAACTTTAGAATAATACTGCCAAAATATAGTCACGGGTACTTCTTACTCATTTCAGTCTAAAAATCTATATATATATATATACATGTATATGTATGAATGTATGTGTATAACCAGAGAGAAGCTTGTCTGAGAGAGGAAGCAGAGAAGGAGAGAAGAGATGGAGAAGAAGATGGGCTTCACTGTCATGTTCATGGCTGTTCTAATGGTGGGTTATTACATCCATGAAGTTTCAGCTCAGGGGGTTTTCTGCAATGTTACTGAGGAAGGGCTGTTGGCTTGCAAACCTGCAGTGACCAAGCCCAATCCAGCCAGCCCTACAGTAGCTTGCTGTGCTGCCATGGCCAATGCTAACTTGCAGTGTCTTTGTGCCTACAAGAACTCCAACCCTGCTGCCATGCATCTTGTGGGTGTTGACCCAGACCTTGCCATGCAGCTCCCCAGCAAGTGCAACATCCCCCCTCCAGATAAATGCTAATTGGAGAATCCTTTTAGGGTTTGTCTTCCTGCTGGTCTTGATCTCTTTCATGATGTTTTTCTTCATTGTATCCTGCTGGGGGTTGCTTTTTTATGAAGGATGAAGTATATGTATTAAGTTTCCTGTGTTAGTCCCATTGTTCATATGGTTTGATCTTGGGAGAATAAAAAAATGGGGAACCTTTCTGAGCAAAAATGGTGTCCAAACTTATGCCTTTGAATGTGGCAGGTCAAATCACATACCCTTTGGATAAGATGATGGGCTTATTTCCTTGGTTTCAGTTGAGAATATAGTAAACATGATTTTCGCACAAGAAACTCACATAATGAAATCAATTGACATGCATCATAATGTCATTAAACTTTTGACATAATACATGGTTATTCTATGCGCTTATTATTTTCAATAAAATGATGCTGCTCTAGTATCCATTCATTTAGTGCTTTGCTTTTAGGCCATAAATTTTTTAAAAACCATAGGTGAGAACTTCTAGTGAGATTCCTTTATGCATTCATTTTTTAATTAATGATGGTAGCCCTACTATGAAAACCATTGGTGATGTATTTTACTGAGCCATTGTATGGATTTATTTTTCCAATAAAATGATGGTTGATCTATTATGCATTTTATTTTCTAAAACAAAAACTAGAGTTTATTTTAATCTTTTTCTGGATGAATAGTTTACATGTCATGAGGGAACGTTTTTCCTAATGTTTTTACCAATACAATTTCTATATTTTCTCTCAATTGATAGTTTTAAGAGCTTCAGTATGTGAAGTTCATTGTTTATTTTTGTATATTTTATTTGGTATGCGTATGGGATATTTTTATCTAAAATAATTATCTACTAAAATATTTTCAAATTATGTACTTTTAATGCAGTCATCCACATACTTTACTAAAAACGGGTTGCTTTATGCTCTAATATAATTCTTCAGTTTTCAGTTGTAGAATTGCATATCTGAAGTCCACATGTAACAGATTTGACTTTGATGTCGTTCTGTGACTATATCTGAAGTCTTGTATTTTAGCAATGAGATAATATACTTAAAACACTTTTTGGAAAAGACTATTTCATAACCAATGCTAAATTAACTTTTCTTGGTAAATAATTTGGGCTGGATGGGGAACTACAGTCTAATTTTTATTCAACAAAAATATTCGTAAAACCCTTTTATATATGCATTCTTCCAAATAAATGGTCTTAATAAAGTCTGAACACAAGAATTTGTTGAAATTACGGAAACGATAGATGAAAATATTTAACAAGAAACAGGCAAAAATCAATATAATCAAAATGGGAAATAAATAAATAATTAAATAATTAAAATAATTACACTAAAAATCTAAAAATTTCTCACACCAACTCACCATACATTTTTTGAAACATATATGATAAAAAAAAATACACTAAAATAACTATGTGGTGAAAATTAATTCTTGAAGTATCTCAAATAATTCAATTTTGAAATATGGATGAAGGTTCATTGAAAAAAGGGGTGGAAAGGTGGAAACTCGCTCAATCACTTTGCCACGAAGACCCTATGTAGTGAACAGGGTAAAATATACTCCAAGCTACATGAAGGGCAGGTTAAAATTATGAACCACAACATGTAATGACATCTCAACTGTGTACCACCCATGATCATACCATCCATATGATTTCAAAGAGAGTGATGAACTTGTATATAAAAAATTATTTCATGACTAGACCAGGGCTTGATTCCAAGGATCATTTGAGTTTAGTGTGAGTTAAATATGAGTAACATTGGACTACTTTGGGCCCCTCATGCCTTTCATAAAATTTTAATGGTTCCCAAGTACATGTTTCCAATACTAGGAGTATAGAATATCAAAACTCCACAAAAATACTCATTCTTATAGTCTGTTACATAACTTAGCTTGAGTATGAAGAATTTTTGTTGATCTTTTCTCATTTGAACTGTGATTATACTTGAGCCATTTAACATAGCTGCACTTGGGAAATTTAAATCTTAAACAAAGTTTGTCTTTGAATTACTATCTTCATTTTATTTTATTTATGTCAATAATTTTTTTCTCATACTTCTTTATCATATATGCTAGATATTTGCATGTATTATTTCTCTAATTTTCATTTCATTTTTATACACACATACCATTTTAGGGCATCTTTATAAATTTAATCAATTTAATATTATTTCATATATCCCTACACAATAAGAAACATATATATTTAGTCTGTCGAGTTATGAAAGATGATGGAATAATATTTTTTCATATGGCACTTAAAACTGTCATTAAAATAATTCCCCATGAACATAAACTTTTTATATGTTTATGCTGAAAAATATGCATATTTTCTTTGTACTTATACAATAATGAAATTAAAAAATAATTATTTTTCTCCCCCTTAGTTACTCTGACATTTAATTTGAAAAATTATAAAATTACTAAAGTGATATAAGTCTACATGTGCAATGAATATATCATATAATTTTAAATGGATGAAAGAGCATCAAATTCTCATATGAATTTATTAAATTATGTCATATATTCATAGATTCTGGCTAATTGGAAATATGTTGTTATTCTTCATGATTCAAGCATTTAACCAAGGTTTATACAATTTATTAATGCAACTACTTTGAATATAATTTATGATTTTAATAAAATTAAACATCATGTAGTGTCAGGCCAATATAGATTTTTTATCTCATTTTCAACCATTAATCAAGAAAAATCAACCTTCACTGCATTTGAATTTGATTCAAGGTTCATAGTCTGAGCTTGAATGAGGTGGTTTCTAAAGAATGACAAATCAATACAAAAGGCATATTGAGTAGAAACTCTTAGCTATAAATATAAAATATCTATGAAAATTGATATTCCTCAATAAATCAAATCCATACTTGTCAATGGATATTAACCTTAGGTGAAATCTCTTATTCTGTAAGGGAATGTAGAAGACAGTAGGTGCTGAATTTTTTAAAAAAAAACAACGATTTGATCCCAATTAAATCATATTTTGAATGGTTGACAAGATATAATATATAAAATATACAGCCCTTGTAATGCATTTATATGTATAAAAAGATGATAGAGGGCGATATTATTGAATATAAACCTAATATTTAAGAATTTGAATTAGAGAAATGATGTAATTTGATAAAATTATTATGTATTAGATTAAGTTTACCTTAGTTTATTCATAAATTTTTAATAGCAATTATGGAGTAAGAATGATGTGAACTTGTCTGCAAAATTATTGGTGAAGGTACAAGGTTCTGATCCCATTCAAGTAGGAAAAACTCCCTCTTCAATGAGAAATTCCAACTAACGCTAGAGTAAGTTTCTTCTCATGCTCCCTACTACTTCATAGTTCATTTTCTTAAAAAATGATCACTAATACTAATCAATGGGAGGGTTTTTACTCAACCAGATAACCTAAATGATATATGAATATGGGGAGAAAAAGTTATAGATATGGATTACATATCCCCTTTTTCCTATTATCATGAGGGGAACAAAAAAGAATCAACCTATATTTTCAAGGCATTAGGTTTATTTTGTGAATTGGAGCAGTGTTCTATATTTTTACTGGTTGAAAATATATAACTGCATTAAATTACCAAATCATAGAACATGTATAGCATTCAGTATATTTAACCATTAAAAGTTAACCTAACTATCTCCATTTTTTTCATTCCATGATCTTGATTTTGAAAATTGTACAAGCTAACAATTATAGTTATTATTTTATAATAAATGTTTCTAATATGTTTGGTGAAATATACTATTTTATTGACCATGTTATTTAAGCTATAGTTTATGACTTCATCTAATTATCATTTATTCACAAAAAAATTAGCTTACATAGAGTGAAAACATAGTGAGATTTTCTTGATTTTTCTCTGATTTATTTTTTATAACTGGGACGTTGACCTGAATTTTCTTTATTTTACTGCTTGAGCTTGAACAAATGCATAAAATCAGATTTATAAATGGAATTAGATTCTACGAATAATAAATCACGGAACTTAACTCCACGTTTATTCTAATCATGACAATGGTTATGGAAAATAAATTAAGTGAAACTATTTTTTATAAATTTACCAAAGAAAATCAAAAGAAAAATTATTGTAAAACTTGAAACTCTTACTGTCTAGAAATAAAATACAAAAACTTCTTGTGTCTAGAGTCATTCATATTTTTAATCTCCATAAAGGTGTGAACAAATTTGAAATATTTTATGGGTTTTTATTAATAAAGGCTGCATTAATTTGACATAGTCAATTTTACAAAAAAAAAGGTTTAATATTGTAAAATTAAATTTCTGAAATATAGATGCATAAAAATATATTTTGTGTAATATAGATGCCTAAATTAATGTAGGAAATAGATGGATGAATACCTAAATTTATTTTGCATACTTTGTATAATATAGATGCCCGCTTCCTAAGTTACTAGTTAAAAATGAAAAGTTTCTTATAGGGATGTTTAAGAGTGTAATTATATGGACTAAATTCATTGGAATGGGCTTTGCATCATTCTAAAACCTTCACTATTTTGGAAATTGTGTCCAGTTAATTTTTTTTAGAATTTACTTGTCCATATAATACTGAAATTCGAGAGAAAATATTTTGAATGCAACATTCAGGGAAATCGTTCCACATTGTTCCATATATGTATTTAATAGTGTAAATTTTACATTTTTAATTGTTTTTTTGTCCTATTCCTCATGGTAGTGCATCATTAGCTCTTACGAGATTTATATTTGTGCTCTTCCTCCTATAAAATTTGATATTTTCTCTCCTTTTAGAATAACTTTGCCACGAACCTTTAAGGCAGGTCATTTGCATATTGGCAACAGGAGATTATTTTTTAATATATTTTTAATACTGATTTTTTTTTAAAATAAAATATTATTCTTAATAGTGAATAAAGGCATTATATCATTATAATAAATATTATGAAATAGTTTTAATATGTTATAGCCATAAAACCATCTGAAATTTTGTTCAATTATTTATAAGAGGGATAAAGAGATATTCACAATAATGTAAACTGGTCTGAGGTTTGTATAATTTTGTGTATGGTACTTAGATGAGAAAACTATAGGGTTATTCTGTTTATTATATTTAAAATTCAGGCAAGTTAATTCAGTTCAGTTGTAAGTGTAATATTTACATGAATTTTCTAGAAAATACTACATGAGTACACTGCTTTTCTTATTATCCTTCTTCTCCTACATCCTTCTTCAAGCATCACAAGAATATGGATGCTTGAAGATTTGGTTCTTTTTGGACTTTTTAGCAATGTTTAAGGAGAATAGTGCATATAAAGCATAATTATATTATGATTATGGATATTTTGAATGTTATTTTATAAATAAAACATAACAATGTTAAGTCAGTATTGTCCAGTGTGTGACACTTCTATGACTCTCTATTTTTTATATAGCTCAAGGCATTACAATCTAAGAGATAGGATACAATCATTCATGTAACTGTCGGGGCAGAGGGTGGAGAATAAGTTTGATCAAAAGGATGACACGCTTCTTTTGAAGGTTATATGTACCATTTTATAATGAAATAAAACATTTTACTATTAATATAAGTAAAAAATAACACATTAAACTACTTTTAGCATTTATTATAAAAATTACGTTCGCTTTAGCTGTTTTATAAACTTTAGAGCTCAATCATAATTATATTATGATTATGGATCTTTTGACTGTTATTCCACAAATAAAATATAACAATGTTAAGTCAGTATTGTCCAGTGCGTGACACTTCTATGCCTCTCTATTTTTTTATAGCTCAAGGCATTACACTCTAAGAAGATACGATACAATCATTCATGTAACTGTAGGGGCAGAGGGTGGAAAATAAGTTTGGTCAAAAGGATGGCACTCTTCTTTTGAAGGCTATGTGTACCCTTTTATAATAAAATATTAAACTACTTCAAGCATTTATTATAAAGATTGTGTTCGCTTTAGCTGTTTTTATAAACTTTAGAGCTCAAGCATAATTATATTATGATTATGGATCTTTTGGCTGTTATTCCACAAATAAAACATAACAATGTTACGTCAGTATTGTCCAATGCGTGACACTTCTATGCCTCTCTATTTTTTTATAGTTCAAGGCATTACACTCTAAGAAGATACGATACAATCATTCATGTAACTGTAGGGGCAGAGGGTGGAAAATAAGTTTGGTCAAAAGGACGACACTCTTCTTTTGAAGGCTAAATGTACCATTTTATAATAAAATAAAACATTTTACTACTTATATAAGTAAAAAAGAACACATTAAACTACTTTTAGCATTTATTTTAAAAATTGTGTTCGCTTTAGCTGTTTTTATAAACTTTAGAGCTCAAGCATCAATAAATGCATTAAATTATCGTAGAACTCTGAAATTCAAGAGTTTAACAAATTATTGGTGCTAACTTGTGTGAAATATAATCTTATTTATTTCTGTGAATTAATTATTTTAGAAATTGTTTAAAATGAACCATTTTCCTTCTTTCCTTGCATCCTCTTTCGCTCTCTTGCATCCTTGTACCTTTCCTCCATCTCTTTCACCCTCACACTCACTACACAGTGCCTATTTCCATTAATGAACCTTTCCTTAGTTCACACCTTGCATCCTCCCTCACATGGTTGAGTTTTGAGACCCTTGATCTCTTTTATTCTTACACAACCAACATAAGTACCCTCAAATGGTGTTCCCTTCCAATCCTTAACAACCCCTCACTCACACCTTTTCCTCTTTGCACCCTCCCAACCTCCTTCAAACTGATAAATTATACCATCATTTAAGCACATATAATATCATGAAATGATGAGTTTTTACATTTTACTGCTCAATACATTTCTTTTAACTAACCCCACTTGATTCTATGAATCAAGTGGATTAGATCTCATCTTTGTTTAAATGAGCACATATATTAATTTGGAAGATAATGCACATGGATGAAAATAAATAAAGTAGGGTGTCTGGACCAAGTCAAGCAGCGGTTATGGAGATCAATATGGACAAGTCAAGTAGCGGTTATGGAGATCAATATGGACCATTCAAAAGCTCCAAGCAGTTTAGAGAGGAGAAATACTATAAATACTATCTCAAGAACAATGTTTAAGTGGTCTAGAATTTTTGTTTTGAGAGTGGAAGTATTGTTGGAATTCAAAGTTCCGTAGACCCTCCATTGTTGATGAACAATGGAGTTGAGTGAAGAAGCAAAGCTGAGAAGATTCTAAGAAGGAGGATCACTTCCTAGCATTGAAGGGGCGTGACACAATGTAAGTGTGATATCTTAGAATACATTAATTGTTAAATCACTTTTAAGACAGGTTGAGTTGGATTGGAAATCATAGAGTTGTGACTTTCCAACATATCTAATGCAACCTGTTCATTATGTCTCGTTTTTACTGTTATTGTGCAAAGCATAGCATGTTAAGTGCGCTGCCGCCACACAGTTTGTGTGTGGTAGCACGCCACTGCCACACAAGCCGTGCGCAGCCGTGCATAGCTGTCGCACACTGCCACACGCGAGTTGCCCCACAAGCAGATCCAGGACTGAGTCGAAATTTTGACTAAGTCCCGATTTGATATTGTAGTGCGCGGCCGCCGCAAGCTGCAGCGCACATGTTGTGCGCAGAAACACGCCACCGCCGCACAAGCCGTGCGCAGCCGAGGGCCGCTGCCGCACATGGCTGCGCAGCCGCGTGCCACTGCACGTGCAGTGCACAGCCGCGAGCTGCTGCTGCACTCGCCACGCATAGTCGTGCGCCACCACCGCACACAGCCACACATCTCGAACAGATCTGAGACTTAGTTAAAAATTAGACTAAGTCCAGATCTATCTGATATTTGAATTCAAAATTTTAAACTTAAAGATTATTAAATATTAATTCTTAATTCGAGACTTGAAATCTTAAATCTATTAAATTTTAAAACACTTATTGAATTAAAAGAACGGAACATAAAAGATTGAATTGAAATAAAAATTTGAAAAGAATTACCTGCTCCTTGTGGTTCGACCCTTACTTACCCTAGGTTAGTGAGGTTAATTAGTTGTTGAATAATCTCAGATCCTCACACATTGATAAGTTAAACAAAGTCTTAAAATCATTAGTTAAACACCAAATTTTGGGATTATCAAAACCCACTCACCTTTTGAATAATCTCTTTTTAAAAGATCAATCATTTGCACCTCGTTTCCTTGCACCTAATGATACTGTCAATTCCTTGAACCCTC
This sequence comes from Wolffia australiana, assembly GCF_029677425.1. Classification (NCBI taxonomy): domain Eukaryota; kingdom Viridiplantae; phylum Streptophyta; class Magnoliopsida; order Alismatales; family Araceae; genus Wolffia; species Wolffia australiana. Next base: position 3,375,545 of record NC_135854.1, on the reverse strand, counting down.
AGACCTCTGAAACCTTTCATGACTGAAACTTCCTTCATTTCCTCTCCTCTCCATGACAACCTTCCACATTTGAACTGTTGCATCCTTGTCTTATTGACCCTCTTTTTTGCACCCGTACCTCCTCACAATCTTCCTCCTTTGCACCTTCTCCTGATTACAATCTCAACTCTTCCTGTCTTCCCCCTCATATTATTGCATTCTACATCATCACTTGTACTATTTTCTGAATCCTTGATTGAGAAAAATCTTACACACTTCCCGTAGCAAAATATTGAGAATAAAATTATTCAAAAAAACTTGATGATCAAATCAATTATGCACATATTGAACCCTCAATTTCTTCATTCCTCGAGTGAGATGTGGTGAGTTGTTCAATTGTTGAGTCTCTGATGTGTGCTTGAAATCCCTGGCATGTTGAATCTCATTCATTTTGATGATCCCCACTGTCGTTCCACTATCCCCATTGGAGAGAAGGGAGAAGAATGGTGGGCATCTAAACAATATAGGCCTAGGTGACTTTCCTTCTGGGCCTTCACTTATTTATATTCAAGAAAAAAGTTATTTTAGATATTAGAAGATATATTAATTCCTTGGGGTCGGATAAAAAACTTTTTTCTTGTGGACCTTCTAAGGCCCATGTATCAATCTACTTTAGAATTCAAGTGGTCCAATAATCTTTTATGGGCTTTCCAAATTAAATATATATATATATTCTTATAGATTAAATAATCGCGAATTGGTTTAATGCGGTTGGTAAGTTGAGTTTCCATCATTTGGGGTGCCAAGCTACACATGCTCTAAAATATACAAGGGACTCTATTGACAAACTCATGGAATCGATCAGTCATCGGTTATTGTGTATATATAGCCCCTCATTTGCTTTTATCTGCTATGATGACTTACGGTATCATCCGTCATCAAACCCTAGCTGATCATCTGACTTAGTACTTATGTTTTCAAAAAATCATCAAAGAACTCTTCTCCAAATTCCACTACTTTTGCAAGGACTTCATTGTACCATTTTACTTGAGTCGTCACCTCTTACATCTAGGGTATGAATTTTCATCTTGAGCTTCTTTCTACGCTTGAGCTAAGATTATTTGAGAATCCATGATTAGGTTTTAACGTGTTATGTCTAAGAGCCGCTTACACAACCATGATGTGAATTGACCTAATTAAGAGTATTGTATAATATCATTTGGGGATTCATAAGAAAAATTTAGTGAAATTGAGAGCACCCACTATATGCCCATATAGTCTCCACAATTGTGGCTATCAGATTGGCCATACTCATCATATGAGTGGGACAAGATTGTATTATTCTATCTCAATACTTTGATGTCCCTCACAAGTATTTTTGCACATAAATATTTATAATACATGCTTGAAAACTAACGATCTCTATACTATGATCTTATCATATTTCACCAAGTAAGATCATGTATTCATGGACTTAGTCATAAGTATCATAGAGACATGAATATATTATATCACACCCTACCTCCCTTCCAACCTCACATCCTCACATGCCTTCTCTTGGACCCTTCTATCCTTCTACCCACTCACACTTGTGCTATATCACCCTTCTATCCTTCCATCCTAACACCCTTGCATTCTATTCACCCTTCCATCCTCAAGTCCTGAATTTCAGCCTTTAATCTTCAAACCCTACTTAGCACCCTTCCACCCACAACCTCCCTCACACCCTTCATATAAACCTTGCCTTTTGTACCATTTCATCATCACATCTTCCCACCCTCAAACTCTCTTCCATTTCATGCACACAATTTCTTTCCTCTATTCTCTTGTACCCTCATAATTGTGCATGTTCCAAATCACCTTGCACTCTCGAACTCTACCATCTTAATCTCCTAAGACCATTCTTCTCATGCACTCTTTGACATTCATAGTATCTTTAAACATCACCTTCATATTGACTATCCCTGACCCCTTTCACCTTTGTGCTCTCAGACCATTAACCTATTTCACACATAACCTCAAAGCACCAGAACACCCACACACCCTTGTATTTTATTTTTTGCATTATTTGTTCCTCTCTCTCTCTCTCCCCCTCTTCTACTACTTCACACATTTTCAGCATCATACCCTCCTCCTCAACCCCTTGATCCTCGCAATCTGTAACTCTCCATCACACCCTTCCTTACAACTGTTCTCCCTTCTACCTTCTCATCCTCTCTTTCATATTTCTCTCCTTTTCCTTCTCTTGTCCTTGCACCTACCTCCTCTCCCTCACTCTCTCATTCTTTTGAACCCTTACACCTTCATTTTCACCCTCTCTCCCTCTTACCCTCCCACCCTTCCAATGAGGGAGCCCATACCTCAACTCCCTCTCCTTATTTTTCCTAGAGATTGATCTATTTTAAAGTATGAAAAAAAAATCAGAATAATTTTATGATTATGTAATTTTTTGTACTGGTGATCTATTTTAATAATTCAAGTATTATTTTTAGATGGATGATCTTTTTTTTGGCTACATAGAAAAGAAGAAGATTATATTTTAAGATAATAACTTAAACATCAGAATTTTTCCAAATTTTAGAAGGCGTAACAGATTTTGAATGGGAACTTGCCTAAGAGACAAATAATCTGGCCATAGATGAGTTCATAGTAAACATTTTTGATAGAAAAGCTCCTCAAGATAGGAGACCTCTCAGAGAGAGAGAGAGAGAGAGAGAGAGAGAGAGAGAGAGAGAGAGAGAGAGAGAGAGAGAGAGAGAGAGAGAGAGAGAGAGAGAGAGAGAGAGAGAGAGAGAGAGAGAGAGAGAGAGAGAGAGAGAGAGAGAGAGAGAGAGAGAGAGAGAGAGAGAGAGAGAGAGAGAGAGAGAGAGAGAGAGAGAGAGAGAGAGAGAGAGAGAGAGAGAGAGAGAGAGAGAGAGAGAGAGAGAGAGAGAGAGAGAGAGAGAGAGAGAGAGAGAGAGAGAGAGAGAGAGAGAGAGAGAGAGAGAGAGAGAGAGAGAGAGAGAGCTTCATGTCTTCCCAACCTTATCGAACTTAAGGTTGGGTGTTCATGTATTCTGTAGTGAGTATCCTAACCTTATCAAACTTTATCTCATAGGAGTAGTTATATCATTAATTCAGATGAACTTTTATTTTAGGTGGATCATTATCCACCAAATATTACTTTTCAAAATGAAAACCATAAATATTTTCATTAAGGACCCTCGAAGGGCTGCCATAAGTACCATCTGAAGTTTTAAACATAACTAAGATATGTATGGGTCCCATTATAATCTTATATGCCTAGAATAGTGTGGTTGATGTCAGAACTAATGCACAATGAACCACTTATTATCTATGTTATATTGCACAAATATGCTCCAGAAGCTAAAAATTTAAAATTATAAAAAAATTTTAATTTTCTCAACTATCTTTCTCATATGGTGATATTCTCATTGGCTCCTGTAAAATTGAAACACCGAATTTTCTTCAATTACAATTCACAATTAAGGATGTCTCATATTCTACTTTATCTTACTTTAAAAAATGGTATTATTTTGAAATCTGAAATTTTTAATAATTTTTTGGTTTAATTTTTAATCTTGTGTCCTAATTTTGTTTTTAAAATCCCATATTCTTTAGTTATCAATTCAAAATTCTATGTTATCCATTGTTCGTTGATGAAAAAAGTCAAAATGTTTTGTTTGTGTTTGTTTTCCCATGTTCGTTCAGTTTGTTCGGTATTTTTGAAAAATATGTATAATTAAATCTAAGGAAATAGATGCAACGCGGGTAGTAGGAAGTGGCCTGGTGAGTGGTAGATTCCAAAAATTACCTTTGGTTAAAATATTTATAATATTGTATAAAGTGGGTTGGCAAATCAATGAACTTTCATAAAAATGTTTTCACATTTGAAAAAATATGGATTCTAGGAAAAAATCTGGACAGAGATGTTTAGACATGAACTACATCTTGATCCATCCTAAGAGAGCTTGGAGGATAGAATTACAAAATTTTACATAGATTTTATGATTTTAAAAATATGCTAATACTTAAATACTAAAATAATTTTATATTTTCTAATATCCTTTTGAATTTTATATTTCTAGGTTTTTAAGGGAAGGAGTCAGTACTTTTGGAAGTGGAGTGGAAGATAGATGGAAAGGAAGTTGTTGGCAAAGTATCTAACATACTTGGGTCTGGAACGCTCAATCTTGAGTAATTCAACATGGGAGGCAGGGTTAGGTCGAAAGTCTACTTCAAGAGGCATTGGAAGAGTTATTGTTGTAGAGTTAAGGATGACTTTAGTTGTATTCTCTTCATCACTAATTTCATGTTATGAATGAGAACAAGAGGATACCATCCCATCACTGGAGAAATTTTCATTCATTGGGGAAAGAATAAAAAGAACAAAAAAATGATGAAGAAAAGAGGAACAAGAGAGAACAGAAACACTGGTAAAAAAAATAACCTAATGGAAATTTGGAAAATTTTAACAAATGTGTTTACAATATCCTTGTTTATGTTATTGTTCTGCTATTTATGTGTTGAAGACTAAATCAACCCAAAATTTTCATCCCCAGCAGCAAGATTTGAGAAGAAAAATCTGACATTTCATGAAATAGATGTTGAAGACATGAAGGTTTTAACAAATTATGACCCAAGCTGTAATCTTGGAGTTGGTGAGTCCCGTTTTAAGGGTATATTCTTAGTTAAACAGTGCATTAGTCTTAACGATTGATGAAGGTCAAGCAGCCTTCACTAACAAAATGGAAGTCATTAGGGTATATAGGAAGAAGGATTAGGGCTGGCCCTGGAGAGAGAACATCTTTTAATAATGACAAGAGAATTTTACAGGAGTGGCTGCACTTGGCGAGATTCTGATGAATTTTTTTCTCTTGTCCTTAGAACGAATTTGATGAAAATGTACCGCGCTTTGTATCATTGGATCACCTCCCTCGAACCAACTGGAGTAGTAACTCCACCATCGTCCACCCATTGCACATGCATACCCATGATTAATCTCATTGTGGCACACAATGCTTATGGTTCTTTAGCACATAATGTGCTTTCATGTCCCTCTGAATATATCACTAACCCACGTGGGGTCTCCCTATCCCACATTGGCTACACCCCTAGTTAGCATGTGCTTTACCATAAGAGTAACATCAAATCTATGTATGTCATTGGCTATGGTCAGGATGGGTGTCACTACCACTATTGCTCATACTGGGCAGGTACTCAGGCTCGCCAAGCATGCGACACAATTTTGGTTGCACCCACTACTAAGAGTGCATGTAGAGCAGCCAGTCCTAGCAAACTTGAGCTGAGATGTCCCATCCATTCACCATATCATTTAAAGTGCCCCCTGTGATATCACACCCAAAGTACACCATAACATTGCACAAGTTACACCAGGGCACACACCTGTGAGTACCCGTAACCCCTTTACTACTGGCATGCCAATTATGTGATGTTGGGCACTCATCCATTGCACATAACACCTAAGTATTGGGGCCTCACACCCCCCTCCGAGAACCTATCTACTTCTGTCTTGCCCTCTCCCTTTCTCGGTCTCTCATTACATCTCAGTCTCTCCCTCTACCCCCTTTCTCAAATTTCCTCTCACTTTTCCCATCTATATCTCTCCTTCTCCCAATTCTCTTGCTTTATCTTTCTTGCTCAGTTTCTCCCTCTCTCAGTGTCACTCTCAACCCATCTATCTCTCTTTACCTCTTGCTCTCTCCCCATCCAAAATTTTATCTCTTTGTTTATCTCACATACTCTCTCTTTCTATTGCACCTCTCACTCTCTCCCTCAATCCACATGTCACTTTACCTTCAATGTCCCCCTCTTCCAATTTTCCCTCTCTCGTGCCCTCTCACTCTCTCCCTCTATTATGGTCAATTCAAGCTGGGTGGTTTGTAAAATGACGTGTGCATTTATTTTTCATTTGACTCATTAATTAACTGGCGGTTGCTACTATGTCTTTATATTACTTATCATTTACCTATTCTCCTTGATTTAAAATTTCTCTCTCATTTCTGTCCTCTATATGTTGGTGTTTTCTTTTGTTTGAATTCTTTTGATTTATGTTGAAATTACTAATTCCAGGTTGTGTATCTATTTTCAAAATTTCCAGAAACAAAGCAGTATAACATAGGAATCAACATTAAAAATGGGAAGCAGCAGAAACTAAGGCAAGTCATAGGGCATATCATTTTAACTACATGAAAATTCAAAGAGAAGGTCGATGTCAAAAAATGTATGGAAGCTGGTCAATGAAAGATACTGGGAGGAGAATATATTTTAAGGTGATGGTGTCACTTGCCAAGAAATTCAATGAACTACATAGTGTCTCCCTTCCGATCAACTTTTAGACTTGAGAGAATTGATATGCCCTTTTGGTCATTATATCCCATTGGATTGATGTTGGATAGAAGCTTCACGGGCAAGTCCTTGATATAAAAAATCTTGAGGATAATGATGATTGAAGGATGATGAGCCCTACGTCACCAAAGTCATTAAGTAATTCAACCTTCAATCTAAGGTACTGCAAAATATTATTATGAATATTAAAAAATGGTATTCATGTGTTCATATCAACTGTCACTGACATGCAGGTGAAAAAATTCAAATTAGCTTGTAAAAATCACGCATATTACATTATAATCAGCATTTAAATGTCAGTATTTGCATGTTATCAGTGAAATTTTATGATTTCCCCTTATTTATCCTATTTTTGCACAGTTTTATAACTTAAGATTCAGTATTAAATCATTTTTATAAGTAAACATATATGTTTTGAATTATTTAAGGCAATCATTAGTTTTTTTGCATTTTCCAAAATTTTTAAATATCTTTTCTCACGAAAATTCATTTTTATAAACAAATGTTTTAAAAGATAGATTTAAAATTTTAATAAATTTAAATCAATTTAGTGGGATTACAGAGTGTCTCCTCATGTGTTTCCTTTATTTTTGCCCATTTTTTGGCCAATGATTGGCTACACCAATCATTCGGCATTGTAATAGCATTGTATAGCGTGATGTAGACATGCTCGTGCGGATCCCTTTGAGCGAATGTGTGCGAATTGTGCGTTCTGTTCGGATTTTCCGAACAGAACGCACAATGAAACGAACCGCACTTCGCACAAACCCCTGTGCGGTTCGTTTTTGCGAATTGTGCGGTTCATTTTTAAACATATTAAAAAAGTAAAAAAAAAATAGGAGTCCTCAGTTTCTCGCCAGTCTCTCGCTCTCTCGCTCTCTTGTTCTCCCGCTCTCCCTCGCCAAGTCGCCAGTCGCCACTCGACGTCGCCGCCGGTCTCCAGTCCCCAACGCCGCCGCCCTCGCAGAGTCCGCCTTGGCATCCACGACGTCCCCGACCAGCCGCAGAATTCGGTGGCGGGGAGCGATTGGCTGCCGCCGGATCCAAAAGCGACCCCCACTCTCAGTTCGGGCGACGATTCAAAAATCCCATCAAACGACCCCTTCCTCGCATACCCTGGTCAGAATCTCGCCCCATCCCCACTCCAAAAACTCTATTTTTCATTCTTTTAGAGTTCTATATGGTGATTTTTCTTTGATTTTGGCACTCGGGTTTCCGAGGAAACTGTTTGATTTGGAAAAAAATGCGTCCTAATTCACATGAATAAAGAAGATCGTAGTACCTGCAGTTCTTTTTTCAGCATCATGTCTGAGTAAACCTTCTCGAGTTCATTGACACGTCTCTTCCTATCTTCCAATTCTCGATAAGAACTATCTCCCCAACAAAACTAGAATACATTATGAAAAGTGAGAACTGTCTCCCCAATTCAGTAGTCTCATCTCTCTGATATGACCAAAATCAAGTAGATTTCTTCATGGATAACCAGGAATAAGCAATGACAGTGGATGTTCTTCTTTTCATGCGTCCTTATTCGATTAGGAAAAAAATGTGTCCTTCTTCATGGATTCTTACTCTTATTTTTTTCTCTTTCTCTTCTTCTTCAGCAGCACATTCCACCGTTTTATTCCCTTTTTTTTTCCTTCCTCATTTCTCTCTTCCTAGTTTTTTTCGTGCCTTATTTTTCCTCTTCGTCTTCTTCTCTTTTTTCCTGCTCAACGTCCTTATTATTATTATTATTTTTCTTTCTCTTCTTCTTCAGCAGCACATTCCACCGTTTTATTCCCTTTTTTTTTCCTTCCTCGTTTCTCTCTTCCTAGTTTTTTTCGTGCCTTATTTTTCCTCTTCGTCTTCTTCTCTTTTTTCCTGCTCAACGTCCTTATTATTATTTTTTTTCCTCAACATCGTTTTATTCTTCTTCTTCTTCTTTTTCAATCTCTTCATCTACCCTTTTCTTCCCTTCTCCATATTCTTCTTCTTCTATTCTTATCTTCTTCATCTTATTCATTTTCGTCTTCTTCATCTTCCCTTCTGTTCCATATTCTATCTGTCTATGTAACTCTATGTTCCCCCCTTCCAATTCCTCTTCCTAGCCCTCTCCATCACCCTCTTCATATGCAATGCTCATTTGGTCGCTACGTTGTCGGAAGCCTCACTATTCTTATCCTTCATTCGATGTGGAGTAGGCTGAGCATCGCAAGCGTCTGACGAGGCCTGTGGAAAATTGGTTGCGTAGTTGCTGGTACATTTTTCTTCTTTATCTTTATTAACTTTTTTTTCTATTTATCTTGGATATTCCAAACAACCCCCGCCGCTTTACGTTGTTGTGGGGCACTGTCCATGTTCGTTATTTTTGGTGGTTTAATTTTCCCTTACGTAATACTTCATGTTCATCTGAAATTTATATTAATCTAGAATTTAATTTTTGTGTTCTATAGCCGCGTTGCACTGTAGTTGATGTCCTTAACTTTCTCATAATTTAGGTTTGAACTTGCACCCTAAGATGCCTAGAACACATGAATCACATACATCTACTTCATCCCAGAGCTCCGCATCATCGGAGCGGACTGTTGGCCAAGTCCAAAAGAAGAAGAAGAGAAAGAACGAATGCGCTGCCCGAGTACACTACACCGCGGTAACGCCTAGGGTTTTCACATGCAATTTATGCGCTGCTCGGCCCAGGGGTCGTGGAATGACACTAGAGCAGAACAAATATTGCTGCAGTACAGTGCTATGGCGTCATTTACAGACTGTGCACCGCAAAGAGTATAACGCACTCAAGGCTAGTGAAGGGAGCTCTTCCAACCAACCATTTGTGGCGAACATTTTTGATCGACAGAATCCAGGAAAACTGTGCTTCACTGGGCGCACGGCGGAGACGAAAAAAGAGGAGCTTGTGCGGTTCATATGCCAGGCAGCCGCACCGTGGAACATTGTCTACAAGAAATACTTCATACGATTACTGCGCTACATCGCACAAGAAGAGATCTCGATCCCATCGACAAGGGCTGTGAAGGAAAAGGCCTTCAAGTTATACAGTGAGTTGAAGATTGGTATTTGCGCCTGATTGGAGTGCGTCGAAAAAGTAGCGATCACTTTAGATTGTTGGACTTCTGCGAATTGAATCTCATTTTTAGGACTCACTGTGCATTGGATTGACGCCGAGTGGAAGATGTGTGAGTGTGTCCTCGCTATACGTCAGTTGGAGGGCACACACAATGGGGAGTGCTTGAGCGAAATTGTGTTGGAGGTTCTTTCTGATTTTAACTTGAGCGCAAAGGTATGCGCGATGACGACGGATAATGTGTCGAATAATACTACAATGATGGCGAAATTGGAGCGAGAGTTGCGCTCCGTGAACCCCCATTTCACTGCAAAAAGACATGTGTTGTGTATTGCCCACGTGATCAATTTAGTTATGCAGGCTGGACTTAAGGCGCTCGATGTCGTCGACGAAGCGCCCGAGGCAACCTTCGTTGACGAAGTCGACCTCACTGATATTGTCAATGACTTCCCGGCGGAGGAGTCGGCTGGCCAAGCGATTTCCTTCGGTGGCGTTGTCCGGCGCCTAAGAGAGGTGGTTGTCGCTATAAGAGGATCGTCCAAGAAAGAGGCAAAATATTTCTCATATTGCCGGCAGTTGAATTTAACAGACATGAGTAGGATCCCAATAGATTGCCCCACACGGTGGAGCTCTACTTTCAAGATGCTCCGTGGATGCATGGGCAAGAGATTCGTCATCGATATGCTGTTGTCGAATGTGCTTCGCAAACGACCGTTACTTGACGCGGAGTGGGACCTCATTCAGAAATTTGTTGACTTGTTGAAACCACTACAACAAGGTACCTCCGTCGCAATTCGGAGCAAGGCACCGACGTCAAATGAGGGCATAATAATTATTAAGGGTTTGATGAGGCACCTTGAGCTTACTAGAGTGGGAGTCATGGAGTCCTCCACGGTTCAAATTGGACACACTATGTCCGCCAGACAACGTAATGCCTTATCTAATGTTTGTGCGGCTATGTGGGCGAAGTTAGAGAAATATGTATCCGTACTTACGCGAAATGAGGCGTTCACTATTGCCTCTCTACTGGACCCATCCATGAAACTTCGCTTGATTGACCCACATGCAAAGAGTGATGTACTGTCCACAGTGCGCAGTATCCTGTAGTCCCGTGCGGTATCTAGGAATGATGGGAGCGGATTCACCGAACGATCCGCTGTAGCAGCGAGTAGTGACTTCATACAAATGGAACTAGAAGAACTGCTCGATCCCTCTGAACTACCGTAGAGAGTTGAGCCTATTGAGGAGCTCGACGTGTATGCGACGGCCCCCCCCAGCTTTTGGCACACAGGTGTTGCATTGGTGGAAGACGACAGGTAATATTTAATTTTCATATATATTGTAGTCGTGAATGCGTACAAGATTAATAGTTCTCTCAAAACAGGTCAGATTTCTTACCCATCGTTAGCGGCTGTTGCGAAGGAGTTCCTAGCTGTGCAAGCGACGAGTGCGGCGTGTGAGCGTCTATTCTCAGAAGGCCGTCGTGTAATCAACTACAGGCGATTGCGACTGACAGCGGAGAGCGTGGAAGTCCTAATGTTGCTGAAGTCATGGTACAACAACGAAGATTTGCGAGCGGATGAGGACGAAGATGGTGACGAAGATGACGGCCCAATCGACATTCGTGTCGACGCATCATAGAACAACAAGGTGTGGCGTCTTACTTAGAGAATTTCCATATATCCTCGCTTATTTCACCTTTAATTGCGTGTTGATTGTCATGTTCCACGCTTATCAATAATTGCACGTTGATTGTCATGTTCCATATATTCGTGCTGTTGAAATTATTAATTTCTTGACTTTATTCACAGATCGTCTCTTATTAACTTCGTATGGAGCTGGATGTCTAAACAAAGTAAAGAGAGGGACACATTCTATAAAAGCTCTCGCTTTAAAATTGAGAAATCTGTTGGAAAGTATCTGGACTCACATGATATCTTTATTGCGTAGATATGCGAATATCATAGACGACATCCAGTGGGACTTGTTGCTGAAGCTGCTGAGGAGTATGAAGAAATGCTAAAAGAACCCATTGCTGCCCTTGCTGCTGAGGAGTATGAAAAATATGTTATGACAATTTCAGATCTAATAGAACGTTTCAATTTGTTATTCAGAGCTGAAGTGTAGCCTATTCGTTTAATATTTCTTTGAGCAAAGCTTCTGATACGTTGTGATGGTGATGGTTGTTTATTCTGGAAAGATGGTTGCATGTGACAACCCCATCATTGAGAATTCCTGTTTTTTCTCTTCCTCTTTGTCTCCAATCTCAGTGGCCATTCTCTTTGAAAACTTATTATTATATTGACTTTTGTTCTTCTCCTTGTATCCCACATTAACTGGGCGTTCATGTTTTTGGTCTCTTCCCTTGCTCTCTCTGTTTAGTTGTCTCTGTCTCCTTCTCTGTTCGTTCTATCTATCCATCAATCTTTTAATATTTAACTATACATCTCTCTCAATCTATCTGTAAGTATTTATACATCTCCCAATCTTGCTCTCTTTCTCTCTATGGCTCACTCTCTTTCCCTGTCTTGCTATCTCCCTCGACCTCTTTCTCTAACCCCATATTTGGTAGCTCCTGCTATTATCTTACTGATTTTGTCTTCCTCTCTCTCTCACACACTCTCTCTTTCCATCTCTATCGTCATTTATCTACTTGCATCTCAAGAACCTTGCCCCCAAATCATCAAAACTCGCAATGTCTATCCGCTCCTTTCTCTTTCCTTAGTTTCTATTCTTCCATCCTACTCCGGGACATGAATCCCTCCCTCACTTAGTTTCTATTCTTTCCTTAGTTTCTATTCTTCCAGCATTGTCTTCTTTTCTCCCACTACTCTTCTCCTCTATTCTTTTCTTTTCTAAACCCCCTTTAATTCATTTTCTTGGCAGAATGTGGAGTCTGGCCTAAGCCTATGTCAGCTGGGGACTCTCCTACCAGCACTTATCGCCTTCCATGGTCATGTTTACATAATTGACCATCAGTGGCACATGCTGGGACTTGGCTACCAGGAGAAGACAAGCTTAAAAGAAGCAGAAAAGGCTGCTGTGATACATTACAATGGCAGAGCCAAGCCATGGCTGGACATTGCCTTCCCACATCTCTCTCTTTCCTTTCTCCTTCTCTGTTCTTTTTATCTGCCCATCCTCTCTCTCCCTTTAGTGGACTTTCCTCTCTCTCTCTCTCTCTCTCTCTGTATTTCTGTAATTCTCTCAACGGAGGTCTTTTTTTCACACTCTATTTAGTGTCCTCTTCCTCCAATCCCCAGTCATTGGTAGTTCTTGTTTCTTTATCCTCTCCTTTCTCAGGGGTCATTCCTTTTTCTTCCTCTGTTTGTCGATGTTCTATCTCCTCCTGATCTCCATTGCTGTCGCACTCTTTGTTGGTGATTATGTTTCTCCCAGTTCCTCCTCCGTGGCGATTCCTTTCTCTTTCCTTGTTCATTTGCCTCTAGACCGCCCCATCGTAGATTGTACTGGAACTCAATAACTCTAAAAAATTAAACCACGAGAAGCCCACAATTAATTTTAACAATTAAACCACTGCATCGTACTTTAATTTTAGTGGGGTTAGTTGCCCCTCACTTTTCTTAATTTTTGTTCCATAACCCTCAACTTATCTAAACAAAAATTATACACTACATTATCAAGTAGTCTTCTACCACTAAAATGAGACCTCTTCCAATAAAAAAATTTAATTAATTTTATATTAAAACTGCTCATCTAGATGATAACATATCAACTAGGATATTATTAAGTAAGAATATTAACCGACACTATTTTATGCAATTTGCAACAAAATTTTTCAAATTTTCCAAAGATTTGTGCGAATTTTGTGCGGATGTGCGAATTTTGCGCGGATGTGCGAATTTTGCGCGGACGTGCGAATTTTGCGCGGATGTGCGAATTTTGTGCTGATGTGCGAATTTTGTGCGGACGTGCGAATTTGTGCGGATGTGCGAATTTTGTGCGGATGTGCGAATTTTGTGCGGATGTGCGAATTTTGTGAGGATGTGCGAATTTGTGTGGATGTGCAAATTTTGTGCGGATGTGCGAATTTTGTGCGAATGTGCGAATTGTGTGAATTGTGCGTTCTTATTTTCGCTCATTAAACGAATAGAACAAAGAACAGACCCGTGTGCGGTTCTTTTGTGCGAATTTTTTGTGCGAACAAAGAGAACAGAACAGAACAACCATGTCTAGCGTGATGCCATACCGGTGCAATCATTGAATGATTTATTGAATCCAAAGGGATGGATGGACTCAAATTGGAAGTTTATTTTTTAAGTTTTTTGATTTTCTTCTTGAACGTCACAAAAATACCAAAGGTATGGGTGATATGGATACTCCCTTGGAATACTTTGAACATTAACAGCACTGCATTGCATTCAATATTGAGATTACAATAAATAAAAATTGTCTATTATGTTCTTCACCTTTATACATATTGTACAACCCGAGATTTTTTTCAAAGTTTCTTGAAAACTAAATTTCCCAATTTTCTCCACTTGTTGTCTATATGTTTTTCCTAATTTCTCCATTCATACTGCATTTTTTTTGTTCCAAACTTAAATTTCCTATCCCCAATATCTGTCCCCAAAACTTCTAAAATAGACTTGTTCATATTTCTCTTCAATTTCATATTCTACCTTTTACTTTGAATTTCTTATGGATCATATTCAAAAAAAATTCTAGCTTGTCACACCCCATTTTGTTTTCTATTTTATCTCCATATTTACTAGAGATTTTAGCATCAATTCCCTTAAATAATTAAATAAAGTATAACAACACTTTTTGAATGAATCTCAGATTCTATTTTTCCAAAAATCCTAAATATGTTTCAATAGAAATTTCTTTCTATATTGATTTTGCTCAACTTCCTTACTCAAAGTATAAAATCAATTTTTTGGTTGAATAACTACCTCTATATGGATCACAAGTATGTGTGATCTTGCCTACATTTCTCACTAGTGCAAGATTTTCAACCCACTAAAGTTGGAGTTGTAGAGTCCCGCGGTTTTTAATTACATACCCCATCACTCATTGTTAAGACAATCAAGCACGTTTGATCTGGCACTGAAACAGATGGAGAGAAGAAACCATATAAGAGGTTGAGAACTATGTTACGGAGCCTTGCACAAGGGTGAGAAAAACCCTTCGTGATAGTGGATGGATACACATGCACTATGATATCCAAACTTAACCCATTTGTTATGGAATACCTCTCAGAATCAACATGTCGGCAAAGTGGCTTTTCTCATATGGTCGTGTCATTATGGCCTATGAAAGAGCACAACCAGATGACAAGAACTTTGAGCTGCTATGTACTTTTCACTATCTGATACATCCCGCCCTTTACAAATGAATAGTCATTGAGATAGTTAAATAATTTTCCATAGATATGAAAAGTTCAGAAACTGACACTTCCACACTTCATATACATATGATGTTAACGTTAACATGTGCCTATCTCATCATCAACATGAACATAGGCCAAGAGTTGTCATAAATGATACTCTATGTCCTCATCAACAATATTTCCATTTATGTTTTACATTGTCATCCTTGTCAAAAAAAATCTAATTGTCAATGTCATCCTAATCACCCAAAATCATAGTCATCATTCTCCATGATATTCAACAAACATATGTCATAGCCATTATCAACAGTAGTTGTCACCCTTGTTAATGCCAAGAGCTGCCCTTGTGGATGGCACTTCTGTAGACCATGTCTACCATCATTGTAATTGTTGATAAAATTTCATCATCTATGACAGTGGTGCTCTTGTCCTTCTTGTTGATGATACTTTTGTTGAGATTGTCTATCATCTTCTCAACAAAAATCGACATTGTCGGCCTAAAAAAACATTATTGATGAAATATGTTGTCCTCATCAATGATGCTTAAGTCGATGTCGTTAGTTTTTTGTTGATAAAATCGAGCATTGTTATCCTCATAGATGGTGCTTCCTTTGACATTTTTAGCCGTTGTATGAATGACAATCGTCATTCCCAATTTATGATGAACAGTCATCTTTATCATTGTCCATGACCAACCATTATCAATGACAGTCATCATTGTCAATTCTGACAGCCTTCGATGCTACTTATAGCCATATAGCCATGCTTCATCAATGGCAGTCATAATCCTCATCAACAATAGTGGTCGTTCTTGTCACTACGCTTCAATACACATTGTATGTCATCATCATTGACAAGCAATCATTGTTGTTGTCAATAGATGACAGTTGTCCTCCTATATAGTAGTAAATAATCGTCATGATCGTCGTCGACAACAGTCGAAGTTGCAGTCCTTATTCATAGTTATAGTCGACATAATCATCGTTGAAGATAGTTGTAATCGTTGTCAATGACAGACATTGTCATCATTGAAGACAATTGTAACCACTATCCATGGCAAGCATCATCATCGATGACAACATAGTGATAGTCATCGCCATCACCAACACTCATACTGTCATCATCAACGTCAGTCATCCTCCTCATCGACAATGCTTATAAAGTTGCTTGTTGTTGATGTTTGTCATCTACATAGTTAATTGTAGAATATACACGTCTTAGTTTTCAATGTATTAAATACATCATATATTTTAAAGCACTAGTAATCCAACTTTAAAGATATTTTGAATTTTCCCCACTTTTCTATTCTTCTCCCATCAAATGCTACCTTCTTTCATCCAGTCATGTGCCATTTTCTGTAAATAGTCATCTGTCATCTCAGATGGACTACTAATGACATAAAGGCCTTTGCGCATTCATCCATCTGCCGGTTTGGATGAAGACGAATGCCTAATAACCCAACATCCGTCTACTAGTTGGGATGATGATGAACAACGGATTGGTACGAAACGGAGGACAATCCGTTATCCATCTTCCAGACGAGACGATGATGAACGACGGATTGGTACGAAACAGATGACAACCCATCATCCATATACCAGTCTGGATGATGATCAATGATGGATTGGAACGATAGATTGGGGCGAAGCACACGACAAGCCGTCATCCGTCTACTGGTTTGGACAATGGCGAACAATAGATTGGGGTAAAACTTATGACAACCCGTCATCTGTCTACTGGTTTGGATGAAGACGAATAATTGATTGGGGTGAAACATATGCCAACCCGTCATCCGTCTACCAGTTTGGACGATGACGAACAATAGATTGGGGCATAACATATGACAACCCATCATCCGTCTACCGGTTTGGGCGATGACGAACAATAGATTAGGCCGAAACATATGACAATCCATCATTCCTCTACCAGTTTGGACAACGACAAACAACATATTGAGACGAAATAGACGACAATCCATCATCGGACTACCAGTTCTGACGACGACGAACGATGGATTGGGATGAAATAGACGACAATCCGTCACCCGTCCTGCACTCCTCTACTTTCCCACACCCCTCCCTGTTAGAGAACTGGTTTGGACAATGACGAAAGGTAGATTGGGGCAAAACATATGATAACCGGTCATCCGTCTACCAGTTTGGATGATGACGGACAATAAATTGGGGCGAAACATACGACAAGTCGTCATCCGTCTACCGGTTTGGACGAAGACGAATAATGGATTGGGGCGAAACATATGACAACCCATCATCCGTCTACCGGTTTGGACAATGACGAACAACGGATTGGGACGAAACAAATGACAACCCGTCATCCGTCTACCAGTTTGGACGACGACAAACAACAGATTGAGACAAAACAGGGGACAATCCGTCATCGGAGTACCAGTTCCGACGACGACGAACGACGAATCGGGACAAAACAGACGAGAATCCGTCATCCGTCCTGCACTCCTCTTACTCTCCCACACCCCCCTCCCTGTTAGAGAACTGGATAAGAGCTCTGCTGACCTCACCCTTCTCTGGGCAGCCCTCTAACACTGATTTCCCAACTACCCCACCTTCAAACGTCCCATCCCCACCACAACCCCACCTCCTTCTCCACCTTCATCCTCTCTCTCTCTCTCTCTCTCTCTCTCTCTCTCTATACCCATTTCGTTCTTGGGTTCCATGGTTCAAGCAGCAGGCTTGATGAGCCGTCTGGGTCTTCCTTCGGTGCTGTTGGGGGCGTCTGAGCTGGCCAGGCCCTCCTGCCCTTCTTCTCGCATCTGGGTTTTGCAGAAGAGGTCTCTGCGATCGTCCATCAAAGCCCAGTCGTCGTCTGCGCTCCCTTCTGGAGCCGTCTCTTCTGCCAGCGGCGTTGATGAGGATGAAGCCCTGCGTGAGGATTCCAAGGCCGGGGAGGAGAGCCGCCCTATTAGGGTACTTCTACTCCCTTCTGATTCTCTTCTTCTAAGATCCTGATTCTGGATTTTTTTTTCTTTTCTATTTATCTCGTCGTCTTGTTTTTCAAATTTATTTCCTAATTCTTGGCTGTAGAAAGGTCCAGACACTCCAAATTCTACGATTTCAATGCGAGAAAACAGATGTTATGTTTTGGGTTTTGCTTCTAAGATGCAGATTCTGGATTTGGGTTCCTTTCGAATTTATGTCGTTGTATTGTTTTTTGACTCTATTTCACAGTTTTAGCGTGAAAAATATAAATTTGGCGGTTGTACGGTTCGGACCCCAAATTCTACAATTTCAATGCTGGTAATCGATATTATGTTTTGGGTTTTGCTTCCAAGATGCAGATTATGGGTTTGGCTTCCATTCGAATTTTATTCTATCTTCTCGTTCTTTGCTCATTACCAAAATTTGGAGGATAGGTATGTAATACGGTGACGTCTCCCATCCGATTACTTCCAATTTTTTGATCCAGAAATTTAATCATGGCAGTTGTAAGATCTAGACCCAAATTTAAGAATTTCAATCTGAGAAGACCGGAGGCGAAGTTTTGGGTTTTGCTTCCAAGATATTGATTATTGGGGTTTTCAGCCTTCCTAATTTCTTCCATTGTCTTGTTCTCTAACTCTTAATATAAATCGTAGAACTTATTCGATAGGAAATGTAACAGAACTGAAAGATAATTTTCACTTTATAGCTAACATCATGCTTGATTAATTTATTGTACTAGTTCTGCATTTTTTGGCCCAAAAAATATTATCATGGCAGTGATAATATCCAGACTCAAAATTTCACTAATTCGATGAATATGAAGCGTGACCGATCTATTTATCATAGGAGTAATACTCTAGGAAAATTAAACCTTCACAATCCAAACTTTACAATTTAAAGGCAAGAAATCTGAAAGCTCAATTACTCTGAATGGCTAAAATCATGCCCGATTAGTTATGGTGTGTTGGATAATGGATACAGTTCTTATCCAATCATTGGTTTCTTCAGAGGTTATTAGCTCTCATTCTGATACTTGATTCTTGTGAAGAAATAGAGATCTGCTGATTGGAAGGCTGCAAGGGCGTACAAGGAGAGTGGACTCATTTTTGATGGACGGGTTGAAGGGTCCAACAACGGAGGATTACTGATCAGATTCTATTCTCTACTCGGTTTTCTACCCTACCCTCTTATGAGCCCTTCTCACTCGTGCAAAGGTAGTTATCATTTATTTTCCTTGAAATTACTTTCTATGATGTTCCTCTGGAAATCGTTGTTCTTGTTTATCATCATGAAAGCCGTCAAGATCATTCATAGATAGACGTGGAAAGCTTAATTAACAATATTTGGAGGCCCAGGTTGGCAACTTAACCCACTGTGGGATGATCTGCGGCTAATCTAATTCAACGAGCTCTTGACTACCCTCCTCAGAAAGAGGAACATGTATTTGAAGGGAAACTGGCCTGGAGCAAAAAATATGGAAATACTCCTAATAGGGGTTGTGGATCCTTAAACAAATCAAATAGATGATAATTTGTTATGATAACAGTCACACATATGGATCATATGTGCAGGGTTTTGAGTAGTATACCGGGGGGGATGAGAATCATTTTGTGCTTCTTTTAAGACGAATGGGATACATAATTACCGCTCATTTGAAAAAAAAAAAGCTTGAGATTCCTATGTCTGTTACAGAATTTTACGAGATTAAGTTTTATGAGATGAAGATGAGCAGAGAGTATGTTGTCGTGCAAAGTCACTGACACATCCATGTCTTTTTTGTCCCGGATCAAAATGACTTTCCTGCTTTGAAAAAGGGACCCCTTCTTTTTGCTTTGTATCTGTCATTGATATACTCATTGGCAAAACAAGTTAACATTTCATCCCAATTTTTTTTATTTTTTCATTTTGCAGAGCCACAAAAGTCCATCCAGGACATAGCTAAGGGATTAATTGGCTCATACATATCAGTAAAGGTATTGCTTGCCAGGTTTCACCTCTGGCTCAGATTCTCTATTTCGACTTCAGATTGATAGTACATGTTTTGATTTCATTTTTTTATGCATTTGTTTATGTTAAACGTGGTTATTCGCTGTGCTGTACTGGTTTTCTAATCTAGTAGCCGATCATGTGTCTCTTATTTTCAGTCATTTTAGGACAGTACTTACCACTATATGTTAGAGGACAGGTTAAAAATCGTCAATCACCTTTCATTATAGCATTTCATGTAATTTTGTAATCACCTTCTGCGTGTTAATTATTTTGAGATGAAGTGAAATGTGTGTATGTTGGCATGGTTTGAGAATAACTGGCCCATGTATTTTTTATATGTTTAATTCGTATTAAGATATTGTGGAAGTTTGATCTTGAAGAAAGATTTCCAATTATGGCAAGTGACTTCAAATTCCGAGTAGAATGGCAACGTAGCTTATATAGGTTGGAACATAATGAGGAAACGAAAAGGATAGAATGAGGTCTCCCTCAGGAGCCCTCCCTCCCTCCTTGATGACGATGTGGAGAGATCAGTGATGAGTCAACATCATAGTTGATATTCATCTGCGCCAATATGATAAGGACATCGACGAGGTCGTCATTGTTATGATCACTCATCCCCAACTAGGATTAAATGACGAGGACAATGACTATGACAATGGAAATACAAATGCACTCGCTGTTAAGACCACAGCCTCCTCTTGCAATCGATGTTAAGCTCCTCTAAGCCTCCGCTGAACTTGCTGTCTGCAACTCTCTCTGCTGCCCTATGAAGATTTTTGCAGACCCATGATCGACATGGCTGCTGTCACCATCCTTTTCTGTAGTCCCTGCTGCTACTTGCTTCACTCCTTGCTGTCATTTAATGTAGAATGATGACCAGTAGTCATCCTCGTTAATTCTTCTGCAAACCAGGTTGATGATCATGATGACCAAGTCATCATGGTCACTTGTCCCTAACAAGGGCATCGATGATGAAATCATCATCATCGCCATCACACTTGCTCGTGATGACAACGGCAATTATGATACTGATGACATTTTTTATGGTTTTGTCATTTGCTTAAAACTATCAGCAGCTTTTTGACATTACAGTCAGTGTTTTACATTTTATCATTGTATATTTTTCATTCTTCAAAAAATTATTTGTATACTTTTTCAGATTTCATAACATTATACTTAGGAAAAGACTTTACCTTTACCTTACAGGTAAATCAAGCGAGCGAGGAAGAGAAAAGACTAATTTTCTCTGAAAAAGAAGCGATATGGTCTAAGTATTCCAGTCAAGTCAATGTTGGAGATATTTTTAATGCCAAAGTGGGATCAGTGGAAGACTACGGTGCTTTCATTCATCTGCGTTTTCCTGATGGTTCGTGACATAACTCTCTTTAAGTTAATCTGCCTATATAAAATGACATTTGTAGCTGAACAAAACTCTGAAACCGCAGGTTGTTATTATTTAACTGGACTTGTACACGTTTCGGAGGTCTCCTGGGATTTGGTCCAAGATGTGAGGGATTTTCTGATGGAAGGAGATGAAATTAAGGTCAAAGTTATCCAAATTGATCGGTTAGTTTGCCTAGCCTATCTCATTAGCCTTTTTCTCCACTTATATTGCAGTTACTGTCAGCTATTTCTTATTATTTGTCTTCAAACCCTAATGTTTCTGATTTTGTTTGACCCTTCTCCTTCGTAGAATGAATTAACTCAAAAATTGGATCATGGCCAATGTCCCTGGTACAAACCTACATGTTTGTAATGGGGAGAGGACGGAAAGGGAGGGAGAAGATGCCGGGCTGATCATTGGCATGGGGGTAGGGAATGCCGGGATGGACTTCAGTACGACATGAGGCAGGCAGAGTGGACGTCGCCTAAGAGGAGGTCCAACGGAGTGGACAATGCCAAAGAGAAGATAGTGTCAGGATGGACATCGGCAGGGAGCCAGACGCATTTCTTGATACTTCTGGCAGCCCTCCTCAAGGGAGGGCTGTCCTATTTAAAGGAATTACATAAGGTCCAAATGACCTGAATGCCCTTATGGGCTGGATCACAAGAGACCTAGATACTTGGGGTTCATATCAGTCCCAGACGCTAATCCTGATGTTAAGAGTGAGGAGAGGAAAGGGGGCAACGCAAGAAGAAAGTCGCCACTGGTTCACTGCAGGCCTGCTGCGGTGTACCGACTCTGCTCCACCAGCAACACCTCTGGAAAGTCACAAAGGGAAGAGGAAAGGGATTATGGTAGAGAAGGGTGGAGATTAGGGAACGAGGAGATAAGTGTAGAGAGAGGCTTACAAGGGATTTTTGATGAGTTGCTCTCTTCTACACTTCCTGCTTAATGATTCACGGCATGCTCGCGAGTCATATTTCCAAGTGGGTCCCGGCCCGGAATAGCCTCTCGTTGGGCCAAAAAAAAAGAAACGACCCCTGTTGCCTCTGATAAGTCCAGACTGGGTTTTTACATTTTTTGTTGAAAAACGGGTCTTAACATATTACCAAATGAGATCCCATTGTTTATAGACCCATATTACGGGTAAAATATATTGGGTCCAACAGGACCCTTTTCATGAATAGCCCAATTTATACAATCGGGATTCAATGAATGAAATTTGTCCATATTTCTTTTTCTTTCTTCTTGTGGTGACTAAGGTGATGATTGGTCATAAAAGGGAATCTATTAAAATTCTTCAAAATTTCAGTCTTATTTCCTAAATGTTTTTTATCGTTTTCCATATCTGATTGTGTTCCATTTTCTCTTCCGTTGTTTATAGATTTTGACGGTCTTCATCAATGCATACCAATAAAAAAAATCTAATGAAAAGACACTTATTCCACGAATCTTTGTTTTATGGTTTACCCTCCGAGACTTTTCAATGATCAGTCATGAATATATGAAAAAATCTATATTATAATCGACCTTAGGCTCACTCTGTTTCTGATTCAGTAGAAGTATTTTCTTTTTTTTTGTCTCGGATTATGTCCTTTAATCTTTAAGAAAGAAACATGCACATTTCAAGCATTCTTTGAGAAAGAGTTCAATCATGTTTTAATTGAAAGCTTTAGCTGTTTTGTTTCATTGGTTTTGTTTGAGTTCAATCATACGCATGTTTTAATTGAATTTAGGGAAAAGTCGAGAATTACTCTGTCCATCAAGCAACTGGAGGATGATCCTCTTCTGAAGACACTCGATAAAGTAATCTCTGAGGTGGGGGTTTTGGAACTTTTCTTTGGCGCCATAAAATTTAGTGCTTCGGGGACCATTCAACTACAGATTTCCTTACTTTTTACTCATCTTTGAATTCAGGACGATCAATTCGAGGATTCTCAAGTCTTATCCAACAGTTCAAATGTTGAATCTATACCGGGATTGGAGAGCATTTGTGAAGAGCTACGGCGGGAAGAAGGGTATGGCACAATTTATCCTATATATTTTATCCTCCGATGATTCTATTATTCTGAGCTAATGTTTGGGATCATTGATAATGATGGCGAGTGAACAACAATGACGAATCTTCATCGTCCTCTTTATTCATTCAAGCCAAACATGGATGATGGTGATGATGTGAATGAAATTACTAGATGATGACGACAATGATGAATTTGATGTTGTCGTCCTCATCATCACACCGGCAAAGACAAATTTTTCGTTGTCATCTTCATCATCCACTTGTCAACCATGGATGACAATGATAAGATGTAAGGTTGACTATAATGAAAGGTATCCCGTCTTGCCGGCATCAACAATCTGCAAGAAGCAAAATAACAGTTCCTGTGTATACTCAAGTGTACTATGACATAGACCTTGTTGTTGGTCTCCATTGAGGACTGCATTTTTAGGGGAAGAGAGAATGATAGAATGATAGAATGACAAGGTTAGAACATAGAAAGATGACACATGCCCTGATCGGTGCCTGTACCACTCTAGGAAGCATCTGTCATGCTGAATTGACCCTTTTTTCTGCTTCTTCTGCTCCCTTCTCGTACTCGTCTCTGCAGAATTTACTAACTGTCCCGACTTTTGACTGCCCTCCTTAGGGTGGGCTACTACTAGGGAAACCGTTCTACTTGAAAATGACAAATTAACCCTGACATGGGTTGTATCATGCGATTAAGTAGCAAAAGTTTAACAGAATTAGTGCAAAATTTGCTTATCTTTGTCAAGAGCTATAACCGTGGTTCCAGGGGATGTGATTTTAATATTTTCCGCATCAGAAATCTGTAATTCACTAAGGATCTGCGGTTTCCTCATGTTTTAGAATTTATCATTAGATTATGAGCCTTATATGAAGAATGATTCTGTGATCTCTATCTCGCCATTAATTTGATTGAAGCTGATGATTTGATGTCGACTTTGAGAGTATCGTTGTATTATTTCAGGTTAGTAGGATAGTTTATTATTAACAACTTTTTTATTCTTCTGTTATGTTAAAGAAATCACATCACTAATCAGCAATGCAAAAACTATTTGTGTTTATGATATCAATCGGAGCAAAACTTCATATGAAGATCATATCGAGTATCCAACTAAATTCAATTCGCTATTCTTGATATGGAAGTATATCAATGTTCGTAATGGGCAGTCCCACGATACATATAGATTGAGAAGATGGAGATCTCCTGTGAGTTCTCCCCTTCAGGATTGCAGGCTTGATCCTGCTCTCTCTCCAGCCTTCAGCTTGCTCCTTGCAACTGAATCTTGAAAAAGAAGTCCCTCCTGCTCTTTCCCTTCTTCCCTTTGTTTATAACCTCCTGACACGTGTATTCTTTTCTTCCTCTGGTAATGCTTGGAGAAGAAGCGTTGTGTGTCAGTTTATCATCTCCCAAGAAAATTAGCCTATGTTGTGCTTCGAAGTAAATTTGTTCACCTGATGCAGGATATCTGACATAAGAATCGGACGTCAAGGCCTGGAGAAGCGTGTTGTATCTCAAGACTTGCAGCTTTGGCTTTCAAATGTGATTCTCTTTTCAATGTCTAGTATCATTTATTTTTATTTATTTCTTCCTCTCCTGAATTTTATTCCCTGCCCTCCTGTTCCCTACAGGCCCCAGCCAAGGATAACCAGTTCACTCTTCTTGCTCGATCTGGAAGACAGGTTAAAGCCTTCTCTTTGCCGAACAATGACCGCGGTTTTTATATCCACTTGACATAAAATTCATAAGTATAGTCATATCACTGCTTTTGTTGGGCGCTTCTTTTTTAGGCACGTGTTTTGAGTACGAAGAAGAATAGTATACTTTTGGTAAAATTTTAGAAACTTACACGTATTACATAAGAATATCTAGTTTTAAATATCTAAATATTTTAGTGACTAACAAAAATTACTGAATCCCTTAAGGTATTGATGCTAGAACTAGTGAAATCCTTTGTTTTTGTCTCTTAAGCATGAAGATCTAGTTTTTGCTCTTTTTTTCCGTTTTTTATATCAGTTTGACTTAAAATCCATGAGTAATGGCGTATCGCTGCTTCCGTTAAGTACTAATATATATGAACATGCTTTAAATCAGAAAAATACTAGTATAATTTGGTTAAATTTAGCCATTTGCACATACTAGATCAATTTTTCTTGTCATTAATGTCTAAATTAATTTACTTATGGAATTCGAAAAAGAATATTTACAGAATTCGTTGGGATTTATATGTTGAAGTTGCCGAAATCCTTTGTTTGTCTTATAAGCACGAAAAGGTAGTTTTTTTCTTGTTTTCCTTCTTGATAGATTGGGAAAGTAAAAATATTGAAGAAACTGCTTGAGATGATTATTATGACATATTCCAGGTACAAGAGCTGCATCTGACGACGACGCTTGATCAGGAGGGTATCAAGCAAGCTGTACAGAGAGTTCTAGGCCGGATAGAGTGAGGAATTATTCTACAATCTACCAACCTTTCTTCATAAGCTCATATCCATATAGCTATTCAAATTGTCACATAAACTTGTGTAATATGTGGGTTATTTGAACCTGTAAAGGGTATGTTGGCCTTTCACCATTACTTTGTATATAGAGAGCCTTTGGGCCCTGCTATGTTCATTCATAATTTCGAAAATTTTCATATATTGTCTGTATTTTTTCAAGATTCACTTATTATCCGATGATAGCAGAATAATTCTCATCTTAAAGTTCTTTGCCTGTCTGATTATTCTCATCTTAAAGTTATGGGCTGGGGTTTCCCCCTTATCTGCCTCAGGATGAATTCCTTCTTTTAAAACATATTAAAGCACAGCAAAAAAATTCCAACCATTAATATGTATCCGATTGGTTCATGTTTAGCAGAATAAATTACAGGCTGGATATTTCAAAAAAACATGAACCAATTTTTTATATAGTGATCCATAATAAAGTCTCCAAGCACACCTAAGTTATCTTAAAACAAATGTGTATAAGAAAGTTTGAAGTTTTTATCCCTGCTTTCTTTTGTTGAACATTAATTGCATTTGCAACTATGAATCGCAAGAAAATAGATAAATTTATATGACCCAGAAGTTCGAGACAAAGTTAAGCCTTATAATGTCACCTGGATCTTACAATCTATGAGTTATTTAGCTTAGCTCAAAATAAATAAAAAATCCACCCTTTTTTTGGTTAAAATTTATGATTTACTGGCCAATATCATTGAATGATGGCTTAAATCCTTTGAACAATGTTTTGTAGGCCAAGAAAGTGGCAACCCCAACAGACATCAATTTTGGCCTTTTCCAACATTTTCCAAAACAACTCATAACGTCAATTTCATAAATTTAAACTAGAGTTTCGAAGATAAACCTTGTGTATCTTCTTCGTATTAGTTTTTGTAGAAAAATAAACACAAATATTTATGTATGTAATCACTCTATGTCACACTCTAAAGAACGAGAAGATCATCCATGGCAATTCAATCAGATTTGAGAGATGATAATGAGGGTGTTTTAGGGATGATGTTTCACTGCGGCTTGTATTGGAGATGATGTTCCAAAAGGGTGACTGCAAAGAGAGATTATGATATTATAAACAAATATTTTTCATGCATCAAATCCCTCTCTCTTCACATTAATTTTTCCTTCCCTTCTTTTTTTTCTAGGCTTTATTTTTATTTACTTTTGAGTACCGGGGCCCTCCAACTTCAGTGGTAGCCCCTGTTTCTAGGTGCCCAGCCCATTTATCCCCAGTATTATGGGACATTGGATGGTCATTTTATCCATATATGGATTTTCATTAATAACTAGTATGTATCACAGCCTGGGACTGATTTTCTGTATGTATATGCTATGCCCAGCTAAAAGAATATGCTATGGTCTTGAATATGGGTACATCCCTTGTAATCTTTCTAGGATCATAATGAAATAGATGCCCACTTATAGATGGGAGAATCCAAGTTTATTTTCATTGTCATGCATCAACCCCGTTTTCTCCTATTTGAACATGTTATTGGTCACTAGTTATGTTAAAAGAATTTAGGTCACCAAAAGGAAAAATGATCAGTCTAATAACCAAGGTAACTAGGGCTCACTTAAAAATGGATAATGCAATAATATGAATGTATCAATAAAAATATACATTTAAAATGCTAAACTCATGGAATCAATCTAAATTCATGTTATCATTTTCCTTTTTTGAATCACTGATAGTTCAGTAGCAATGGCGTGTAAAATAACGGACTTAAAAGTGCTTATGTTAAATTTATTTCCCATCAGATTAGATATTATTTTCATGTGCAATAGTATACTCTAGTTTTTGTCTCATGCTTAGAAATCACTTCAAGTGTTTCTCAAGCTATTGAGAGATTTATCCCTCACCTATTTTATTTAGTCAGTAGTTAAAATTACATTCAATTTCATTCACGTTAAACCTTAATTAGAGATATGTCTATGTTAGGGGTAAAAAAATATCATTTTTTATGAAAATTGGTACTTATGAAATAAATAAAATCATTCAAATTTAGATAACCTAAAAAATCCTTAAACTCACATAATTTTTTGACAATAATATTATGCTCAATGATTTTTGACAGTAAAATTTAACGGATTTCCTTAATCGTGAAATAAAGGATCTTAAGGGGTTGAACCAAAGGGGAGGGGGTTGATCTTGAGGATCTTGGGCTTATTTCAAAGAACACAATATTATGTATCTGAGAGAAGGCTTGGTATAGTACAGTCATGACAGAGAATAAAGAATATGATTTTTAGATCAAGAAAATAA
This sequence comes from Wolffia australiana, assembly GCF_029677425.1. Taxonomy (NCBI): domain Eukaryota; kingdom Viridiplantae; phylum Streptophyta; class Magnoliopsida; order Alismatales; family Araceae; genus Wolffia; species Wolffia australiana. The sequence goes on along the minus strand of NC_135854.1, from coordinate 3,347,665 downwards.
AGAATAAATAATAATAAAATAAAGAATAGTAATTGAAGCCAATTTGTATGTACATTTGGTGTAGTTAAAAGCAACCTATAAGTGCTTGACATTAAATGATCCAAAAAAGGGCTTATACATTCCACCCAAGGATGGATTTTTGCTTCAATCAAGTGAGAATAAAAAAACAAGGACGGAGACCAACTATAATCAAAGTTGAACACAAAAAATTATCCCTAGCTGCCCTCTGTCGTGCAGGCCAACCAACGTTGGGGTGAAGCTTCAGAATTGATTTCTACAGTTTTTGGTGCTGCATCAATAAAATATCAGCTCAAAATTGCTTATGGATTGCCAGATATCACAATCTGAAATTGGGTTAATTTGAGCTGTAGATTTTCACCTTTCTTATTCATGCCTCCGACAAATTCTGCACCTGCTAGCTACTCTCAATGGCATGTCTTGATTGGGCAAAAAAAGTTTGCCTTTTGTCCCTGTCATTAATTCTCCAATCGCATGTTCCTGTTCTATCTAAAAATAATATTAAAAAACTATTTAACAGTTTTGATGTGTGACGTGACACAATTCATGACACACCACACAAAATCTTGTCATGTGCACTAACATAACAGGAATTCAAATACATTAATTGCAATAAAATTTCCTTATTTCTTTTTTTGCCTCCTAACTGTCCTGTGCAATCATATTATTGTAATTTAAATTGGTAAATTTTCTTGTGCTTCCACATATCCTCTCATTCTATATCATTGACAGAATCTATCATGTTGCCATGTGCTCTTGTCCAGTTAAAAACCAGTTGATTAATTTGATAATTTTTTATCATGTCTTCACAAATTGTGATGAAATGATTATGATTTTTATAATGTTGACGCTGACAATCATCTGCCAAAAATAGATGGATGTGCTTGCGACATGAGGCATAAGGAATACGTCAAAAAAAAACTCAAAAATTGTAGAAGCCCTTAATTAGATGCATAATATGTTGTGACTTGAAAAACTCATTTACTAGGAATTTAATGTCAGAAAGTTCTCTAGAATACTTATTAAAAAAATTAATCATTTAAGACATGATAGCATGCATAAACTATAATTTCAATGTGAATATACATGTGAAATCCATAATATAAATGGGCTAACTAACATGTTATCATTTATCATCCTTGAAAACCCACTTTATGCCATTAAAACTCATTCCCCAGTCATAGATCAAGAGTTTGCATATGATGATGAATTTTGCCCAGTCTTTTAGACTCAATCAGGAGAAGCCCATGAATGGGATTATTTTTTATGATGATGTGGATATTATTTTTTGGGGAACTTTATATTTATTTTATTTACTTAAATTTTAGTCTAGTATTTTGAATCCATTGTCATTTGTATCTTCCCAAGAATTAAGAACGCTCTGATTTTTTTCTCTTTTATCTGGATATGATATGCTCATGTTTCAAATACCAAGGATTTAAATATTAAATTCTTGATATCTAAGACTGAATTATTAAGGGTACATGTGGACACCTCAAAGTACTGTGCTCCAACTGTCTTACTCAGGAATAAAAATCTAATAGTGCACTAAAACACCTCATTCTATGATCCATAATAGGATTTTCAGGACATGACTATCTCTATATCTCATTTCTTCAGCAAGGGAAATAATCTGGGACTTGGTTTTTAAGCAAATAATTAATGACATGATGTGTGTGCGTGAAGAAACAATTGAAAATATTTTTAAAAATTATCATAAATTCAAAGCAGTCCACCTGATAATGTCAAAGACTTCCTGGTGCTTGAGAAGTGGAAAAAACAATAAAGAAGTCAATGATGAAGCTCCTTAATGAAAATCTGAGTTCAATTTTTGTCATGAGCCAAGACATTAAATAAAATTTTAACCCTTGAATGCACTTGATCAGCTTCCCAACAGAATTCGGTAATCAAAGCAAAAACATAAAACAAGAAAGGTAAGTAAAATATTAACTTCTACATTGTGACAAATTTAAATTCTTCAAACACTTTTTATAGAACTTCATGAGAGAAATTATATGCTCATAGCAATATATGGGTACTTAATATTTGAATTTGGTTACCCCTTGATTCATTTTTAGAGTGTTTTCCAGTTAGTACATCTTATCAATATAGATAAATCTTTTTAACATAATCTTGTACAATATTGAAGGAAAACATCATAAAATAAATAAATTATAATTACAATCATAAGCAGAATTTTACTATAATTAACTAGGTTAATGACTATCATTGTTTGTAATCAACTTATACAATAATATTTATAATAAACCCTCTATCTTAAGATGTACATGATGAGTAGAGGGGTCGTCCATAGGGAGGCAGAGTTCAAGGATTTCTTTTTTTATTTTGGCAAAATACACGGTGTCGGGTACGTCCAACCCTGTGGTTGGGCCCGTAGACCGATCCAGCCATGCCCTACACGCCACCCAGGGGGATTTTATATATGAAGTGGATTGTTTATCAGCATTTATAGGCGTGGAGCGAGCATAAATATCCCAATTACACTTGGATCCTACTCATCCACACCATGTGCAAGAAAAAAAAAGATACATGAGTGATACTTGGTAGGTGCTCGGAGAAGGGCACTCGTGTCGACATCTCACCAGGTCCTCCCATCGTAGTTGATGATGCATGGAGTGTGTGGAGCTCTCCACATCGTCAATAGGTGGCATCGTTGAGGCGCGTGGCGGGACATCAGTCAAGCGAGAGGGTGAGTGCTCCTGCCTCCTGTGCTCCATGCAATTAGCCAGTCACAGGGTCTATCCTTTGACAGAGTGCAAGGCGTGCTAAAAGCTGACAAGCCAAGGAGCTCAACGTGGTGGAAACCATGAGCTACCCGTGAGAGTTCCTGTTAGGAGGAGTAAAGAGTAGAAGGGTCTTGAGTGCATACCGCATGGTTGGCAAGGGAATCCATAGTCTCGTTGCCGTCGAGCAACTGGTGTCGAATGCTAATCAAGTTGGGGGGCACCGTATGATGTCTTGTCATACTTGCTGCAGAAGCCACTAGGAGCAGGTACATGCACGGAGCATGTTTACTAACACATGTGAGTCTGGTTCTACGATGACATTGTGAAGGTTTTGCGCCTCCCAGAGGAGCAAACTATCACAAATCGCCATAGCCTCCGTTGTTCTGTTAGTTTGGATACCATAAAAAGATGAAAAGGTGAAGAGAATACTCCATGTGTGGTCGCAAAGGATACTACCCCCTTATGGTAGTCTCGTGTTCCCTCTGGCCGTACCATCCAGATTCAACTTGAGGATGCCAATTGGTGGTGGGTTCCAATGGACAAGTTGTAGCCGTATGGTGATGGGGGTGAGGGTCTGCGATATGCCCCAAGTGCGAAGAAGATTGCATGTGAGGGCTGAGCGGCGAGCTAGGGGCGGTATAAGATGGTGAGTGTGTCGTATCCATTGTTGGACTCGTTGCACAATATCTAGTGCTCGCATGGGGGTCCCTTCAAAACGAGAAGAATTTTGCCCTTTCTAGATCCCCCATAGTAAGTAGGCTATGGTGACGTGAAGAAGTGGGCTCCATTTGGAGCGTGGTGGCGAGAGACCATTGGTGGCAACACTCTCTCGCAAGGTGACCAGACCATAAGAAACATACAATCGCTCTACAGACCGAATGACTATGAGTGATAATGAATGAACCGCTAGGGTGTGCACCAGGATGCTCATGAGGACATGTCGAATTAGCTGAATGCGATCGCCAAAGGATAAAAATGAAGTTTCCATCGGTCTAGTTTCTTTCTCAACTTGGCCACTAAGGCATCAAAATAATGATATCTAACGGGTTCGAGAAAGATAGGGCATCCCAGATAATCGAAAGGGAGGCATCCTCATGAGTATCCGGTACATTGTTGGATAATATGAGAGTGCTTTGTGGTGGTCGATGGACCGACCATAAATTTGCTCTTTGAAGCATTGACGAGCTGGCGTGAAGCCCGCTCGTATGTAGTGAGGACACTCATAAGTTCCAAATATAGTTTTTAGATATATTGAGGAAAAGGATGGCATCATCTGCAAATAGAGAGTGTGAGAGGATCGGGCATCCCCTTTTCATGAAATATGGTCGGATGAGGCCACGGGCGATCGCTCATGTGAGCGATCGGCTGAAGACCTCCTCCATCAATGTGAAAAGGGTGGAAGAGATGGGATCACCCACCCATTTTATACTTTTAGTATATTTAATCTACAAGGATTTAATTCAAGCTATTTAGAATGTATTTTTAGTAGATTTAATCTTGGTTAGATATGATCTTCAGTGAAGATCATATTTCCAAGGTTAAATGGGTATGGTTTTTTATTTCAATTTTAAATAAAAGATAGATACTTAGAGATCATAAGAGAAGACAATTGAGCAGAGGGAGATAGAAGAAATGAGATAATGTAAAGAGAATATAGGTCCTCACTTCATTCACCATGATCCTTAAAAGAATATTCAGAATCAGAATTTAATCAGATAATAGTACCTAATGTAGGGTTCTTAAACAGTAATGCTTGGTGAAGAATGTGGGGATTTAGAGGTAAGTGAGGAATAAATAATTCATCTAATTTGATAAGTGAGTAATATGATCTAATTCATCTGATAATAGAATTTGATCATTAGCTAAGTTCCTTCTTGAATCAATACAAGGGCTAGTACATTTTTCTATAGCCAAGGCAATTTAGGATAGCACAAATCAAGATCAATGAAGATGGAAACTAAAAATCAAATAAAATGTCAGGACAATAGTGGATCCAAAGAGAGCCTCCCTCTGAGTGCAGACTATGGTCGAGCATCCATGAATGAAAAAAGAGAGAAAAATAGGGTTTTATACCTAGGGTAAAGGGGTGAGACAATTCCACTTTTGCCCTACATATTCTTTAATTTTCTTTAGTTTGGGGGCTCCTCTCGTTGGTCCATTTATACGGATGGAAAGATCGTACAATGATGAACTAATCCTCAAAATTTGAGCTCAATCCTACTGTTGGATCTTCAGATATTAATGTTTGAATATGGAGCAATCTAAGGCATTTGATCCTTTTGGCCTTCTCTCTTCCCACGAAATTTGTAGTAAAACTCCTACACTTATGCAAAATTTTATTCGGACGCCACCCTAGAAGTATTTGGATATATGCCCCTCCACTCCTATTTCACCAGAAAATTACAAAAAACCCTCTTATCTTCTAAAACAAGTTAAAATACCAAAAACTACAATAAAATGGGAGCTTTACGCCTGCAAAAACTACCGAGAGTAGTTTTAGAGCCCTTTTCTTCATGTTCTCCACTAAATAATTTCTAGATAAATCCATAAAAATCAGGAAATTTCATGAGAATATACTATAGAAAAATTTGGTTCATTTTTAGTGTGATAACATGGAATTATAATCATTTAAGTGCAAATAAAAGTGCAATATGTATGAAAGTAATACTTAATTTTTTTATCATATAACATGAGAGAAGAAAAAATATAAATTTTCATATGAAAATAAATGTGAGATCATCCACATGAAATATGAAATATGGACCATGGATGATCCATATTTTCATTGTTATATATGTAAAAAATGATGGTTCAACTCTTCAACTTCAAACTGAATTTGTGGAAGAAAAGTTGATTCAGGTTATATAAATCTCAATCGGTGAATCACTCTCTAATATACTAAAATTAACATCAATTTATCTCACTTTAAAGATCAATTTTATACATTATCAGATTATGAAAACAACACATTGGAAGAATATAGTCTTGGAGTCTTATGTGTTATTCCTACAGATAAAATTCTTTATCCAGATATTTTTGTATAAGTATCTTCTTCATACCCTTCCTTATGGGTGACGATGGTTCAGATGAATTATATTAAAACAAATCCATGATTATATTTTTTACCCAAAGGCTTGACATGATTAAAATGAATAAATATGTACTACCAGCATGATTAACTATTTAAAAACATTTTAAATTATTCTCCACCCATATGCGTACTTTAAATCCAATCAATGAAATTCAGTGTTTATCAATCAAGTTTCATAAAATTTTCATTCTTTTAGCTCCAGAGTTATGTCATGATGATATTAATGATAATCACAAATGAGGTGCTTTCTTGTTTCGTAATTTTTTGTATTTCATGTGCTTGTTTTCATTTACATGATCAGAAATTCATGTTATTAAAGCTTAAATTGATTTATCACATTTATACATAATGTTATTGTTTCTTAAACTAATGGTACTCTAACAGAAATTTTATTTTATTTAATTTTAACAAATACTTCGTAAATAAAATGATTTTATAAGTCAGAGCACACAATTTTGGATTTAATTAAATGTCTTTTAGGCAAAGAACGCTATTTTGATTTTTCTACGCTTTCGTATCTTATTGGAATTTCAATAATCACAAATAAAATCAAATATTTAATTTTACTGTCTTATCTTGGAAGTTTTTATTTCATTGAAATTAAGTTCATGTTAATAAATCTTGAACTAATGTATCAAAAATTTAAATAAGGTTCATAAGTCTTGATTTTATGGTATTTTAAAAAAGTTTATGACTATAATTTCATAAATAAAATAGTTTGTTAATTCAGTGCCCATAATTTTATAATTTTGAATATATATTGTAGGCATATATTATTTATAAAGAAACAATAGTATATATCATAATAATTTTGGATATATTTAAATTTTTTTAGCCATCTATTTTAAGGTCGCTATTCTTATTTTTTCCAAATATTGAATAATTTAATGAATATACATAATCAAAATTAAAATTCTGGATACATAATATAATTTAGGCATTTATTCTATTTTTAGGTTAATATATGATTTTTATAATTTTTTATTTTTATGTATCCTAGATTATCACAATTAAAATGTTATCCTTGATTCCACTTTCTTTTATTTCATCTTATTATGCTTATTATCATGATTATCATTTTATTTTATTTCTTAAAGTGATTTATGACATTTATAAATCAAAATCTTGTTTTTCTTAATTTTATGGTACTTTTGAAGAATTTTATGACAATAATTTCATAAAAAATAGTTTTCAAACTCAGAGGACAGACTTTTGGATTTGTCAAATATTTCTTAGTTATTTATTGTTTTTTAAGAATCATATTTTGTTTTTACCAACGTTTGGTACTTTAATAAAACATATATAATGAAAAATAATCTGTTATGTTTGATTGGAAGTTCTTGTATTTAGTATGCTATTTTTCATCAACATGATCATAAGTTCTAGTAAAGCGTAAAGTGATTTATAACATTTTAAAATCAAGTTCCGATTTAAAATCACGTTTTGGCAGTTTTATGGAATATGATAATCATAAGTTTATGGTATTTTAGCACAACTTTATGACTAAAAATATTTTATATGTCAGAGCATATAATTTTGGATTTAGTTAAAAAAAATTTATTCTTTAATTTTTTATGATTGATATTGTGATTTTTTAAAACTTTTTGGTACTTTTGTGGAATTTAGATCAACAAAATAAGCTGTTATCTTTTAATGTGACATGCTATCTTTAATCACAATTTATCACGTTTCATATGTTTATTTTCACTGACATCAAGATAAATTTATCTTATTAAAGCTTAAAGTGAGGTATCAAAATTTTAAATCAAGTTATGATTTTTTTGATTTGATGGTTTTTCACAGAAGCTTATGAAAATAATTTCATAAATAAAATAGTTTCTATAATTCTAAGCACACAATTTTGGACTTTAATAAATATATTATGGTTGTTTCTACCTTTTTGGTACTTCTATGGAATTGAAATAATCATAAATAACGTTTTAATTGAATTCTTGTATTTCATGTGGTTATTTTCATTGACATTATGATAAATTAATTTTATTAAATCTTGAGGCTACGTCCCACATTTTCTAATCAAGATATGATTTTTATTGATTATATAGTATTTTTGACATAATTTTCACATAAGCTTATGACTATGCTCTCACTTATAAAATAAATTTATAAGTGAAAGCATAAAATTATTCATTTATTTAAATATTTTTAGGCTTTTATTATATTTTAAGGTTGATAATCTGATTTTACCAACTATTTAATAATTTTGTGGAATATAGATAATCAAAATTAAAATGATATCCTTAATTGTAAGTTCATGTATTTCATGTGCTTAATTTCATCGACATTATCATAAAATCATGTTACTAAAGCTTGGAATGATTTGCCTCATTTTTAAATCGAGTCCTGATTTTTCTTTATTATGGTATTTTAATACAACTTTATGAAAGTAATTTCATAAATTCAATAATTTGATAAGCCAAATCATACAATTTTGGATTTATTTAAATTTTTTTATGCTTTAACAATATTTTCATAATGTTAATATTTAGTTTTAAAAGCTTCTGGATACGTCTATGGAATTTAGATAAATTTAAATAACAAAATATCTTTAATTGTAATTTCTCATGTTTCATGTCCCTATTTTCATGGAAATGGTCTTAAATTCATGTTATTAAAGCTTAAAATTTATCAAAATTTTCAATCATATTCTGTATTTTATTGATTTCATGGTATTTTAATACGTATTTATGAAAATGATATCATAAATAAAATACTTTTATAAGTCAGAGAAAAGTGTTTTGATTTTTTAAAATAGTTTTTTGGCATTTACTCCATTTTAAGAATAATATTCTGATTTTTTGGAATTTTTTGTATTTTTATCGAGTTTTCTGACATTTAACACATAAAGAACATAATTTCCAATTCAGAATATGGAATTTGAATTTATTTTAGATTCGTAAGGATTTGTTGATTTTTTCTGGCTTTCATAAAAGTTTATGCCACACTGGAAATTTGCCGCATGGATCAAGGAGTGAGAAAAAATGGACTAATGAGAATGATTCAACTTCAGATTGTGATACCTATGGATCCAAAATATTTGAAGGTAGCTTTATTTCTCTTCCCTCTACCCATTCATACCATTGGATATATCGATATACCCCTACATATTTTTTAAAGGCACTCTTGGATTTTGTTCCTAATTAAAAGTTAGTATTTTTTCATTCCAAATCTCGTGTGAGTCCAGTCTTCCATTCAAAGAGTAAAGGATTGAAGGAGTGGAGTTCTGATAAAAACTCAGGACACAAAAGCACCACTCAATAAATTAGGCACGTGATGATAAGGTAAGTGTGATATTCATCTTTTTTAGGTTATCATGATTGATAGCCTAGGTTTTAACCATCACCCACACCACCACAGTCTCCTACGCTCCTAAGCCTGTTCCCACCTCCATCTCCATCACTCTTGATGACAAAAAAAATCGACATCATTCACTGCACTTTGTTGTTCATCAACACGTATCTGCAGCCATCTCCACAAAATCTCTGATGTCAATACTCATGCACATACCCCATTCACACCATCACAATACACCTTCACATAAAGTTGATAAAGCTCCAGCTAAGGTAGTTAGTTTGATTTAATTACAAACTTTTGAGAAAATTTCCAAAATTATTCTATAAATTTTAGGTATTCTAGGTTTATTTGAATTAATATTTTACCTGCTTCCTAGAATTAATATGAATTACTTTTCACAAATTTTCTTTCATCAAATTAGAATTGATTCCTAAAATAAATTAAAGTTAAAGTCAACTTAATACTTTTTCCCTTTGGATTCAACCCATAGTCGATCTATATTGGTATGAAAAATTAGAAATATTGTTGACTAAATAAAAAGGCTTAAGTCATGAATTTAACCCCAATTTCAGGTTTATCATTCTGAAAATATCAGTTGAATAAAATCCATCACAAATATATGATATTTTGTAATTGGGAATATATTTTTGTCCAAGATATGATTCATGGCTCAATATTTGTGGATTCTTCCATAATCATTAACATTCATATCCTATAACTATAAGATACTTAAATATAAATCTACTCCAAACATACATTATTTTTCATAGGATTTCTATTTTCTCAAAACTTACATGACCTAGTGAATAAAATATGTCATTTTTAAGCTAAATGGATCAATAAAATATATATCATAATTTTATGTCGGACTATGATGGGTAGCAATGACAGGTGCAATGATCTACAATTAGATTGATTGAAAAGATGCACACCATAGACCTGTCATCACCCTCATTCATTGTTGTCACATTCAATGTGCACTGCTCCTTCATCAAAGTATGCCGCACAAGAGAGAAAATTGACCATCAAGTGTGGGCACCAGCTGAGATGATAACATTGTGATGAGATGGCAGCAAGGCTTTCTCTCAAGTTTGGAATTTTGTGTGGCGAGAGATATGGAAAATAATATGGAGAGATCTATGGAGACATAAATGGTGAATGAGATAAGGCACAAGCAAGAAAGGAAACCCAGAGAGATTACCTAGGATGATAGCATCATGATGAGAGTAGATGAAGGGTTCCTATCTTGGAAATGTGCAAGGACAGAAAGATGGATGTCATATAGATTGATCTAGAGAGAACTTGTGCATAAAATTTGAGATCTTAAAACAAAACTGACCAACACTATACATATTATGAATTTGTTGTCTAATGATGATGAAGACTTCATTGCCAGTCCCTACTATGACCCCCTATCCTCATCAACATCATCGAGGAAGTCATCTAAGTCATCCATCCACATCATATTTTTCATCATTTTATGTGTTAGTATTTATAGACTGTCGCCATTACAGGTCACAACCATCACCATTGCAAGAGTGGTACCAAATGTTCTTTAAAGGGATCAAATATTGGACCTTTTGAAGTTGCATTAATCTCAGGCCCAGTGTCCATGATCTCTAGATAATTGTCCATAGTTTTTAATGATATGATTTGAGATCTGAAATTTATTTTTATTTTTAGGCTGCTATCCCTGGAAGCTTCAATTTAATGTTTCCCTCCACTTTTGAACCAACTTGGCCATATAACTGGGAAAGGAAGTGGCTGCAATAACAAGTGCTCCACACAATTCAGTTATATTAACTGCAATGTTCTGCTTCTGCCTCTTCCTGATTCTATTAACACATTTGAGTGAACCTGATTTTATTTTGTGGGAATACCATTCGCCCTCTATTTCTGTTAATTTGGCCTGTAGTTTTATTGTCAATTTTGGCATTGGCAGCATCTAAATCCATGCCATCAATATGGGCATTGAGATTAGAGACAAATGCATTATACCTAGATACAAGTACTCTGAGAAGAGCAGAGATTAGTATTTCTTCACTGAAGGGTTCTCTTGTTGCAGCTAACTTATCACTCAGTCACCTGAGTTTTTGAATGTTGTGATTGGTTGACTTATCTCCTAAAATGACATTTTGATGTTTGCTATGAAGACTCCTGATCGTGGTCCAATTTCTTCTTGAAACATTTTACAATTAGCATCTTACAATATATGGGAACACAGATTCGGATAATGATGTGGATATTATCATGAACAGATGCCGATATAAACGAATACAGACATCATAATCAGGATCAAATTAAGCATTCTCTTTTTTATCCATGAAGGAGATAGGAGGGGGAATCTTGTTCAATAATTTTTGTGAGTTCGCTGCTGTAACCAAAAGAATCAACCGGGTTTTCCATAGAAGAGTTTTCCTGAGTAAGCTTTTAAGGAATGGACATACCAAGATTCACATGTTTACAATTTTCCATGAGTAGAAACAATGGCTTGTTGTGTTTCTCAAACACTGGCCCCCATATTCGATAGCAGATATAATGGTGGATTCATCATCTTGTAAACTAGTGCAATCAGGCTTTATTACTATAATACCTTGGAATAGAACTAAAGAAGTGCAGGTGGAGAGAATAAGGGAAAGAGGAAAGAAGAAGGAAAAACTGAATATGATTCAGAAAATACACATTGATGGTGCACGCCATCGGAGATCGTCAACAGCGTCGTCCGCGCCGCCCGACACCGTCTTCGAAGATCGGGTGAAATTCCTCGAATTATCACTTTTTTTTATTCGTTCTTTCTTGTGTTTTGTGTTTTTCTCGTCTCGTCTGTACGCCACGGTTGCGATGCGTTCTGCGCGTCCCTCGCAGTCGTCACAGGGAGGGGTCCTTAGCCATTTTGGGTCCCTTCCCTTGTGCCCTTCTTTCCTTGTTTTCTCTTCTTTTTATGTCTTAATTTCCCCTTTCTATGTGTAATGGGGGCCCATTATATAAGGGCCCCTAATGGACTCTACCCCCCTTGTTGACCTAGCTAAGGGGGCCCATTGACCTCTTCCCCCGTTATAAGGGAAGAGGGGGGTGCCCTAGCTCGTTAGACCAGGAAGAACAGAAGAAAGGAATTCGTATTGCATTTTCTGGTCTCCCCCTTCTACAGAGAAGTGAAAGCACAAAGGGAAGCTGAAGGAGAATGAGGAGGATTGGAAGAAGGGACTCATCGGCCGCCAGATTGAGTCGATTCTCTAGTTTGCGGACGTGTAATTACTGCGATTTCGATGAGAGATTTCCATTCGGCGCAGGCCAGGATCGTTCATGACGTCAACAAACCGCAGCGAACGGTCGGAGATCTTCCCGTTCCTCAATTCTGAATGGAGATCCTTTGAACGTGATTCTTCGCCAAAGATCATGAAAGGGGTGCCCAATCGGGCTTGTTGCGCGCGTGCATCAGGGAGAATCGGCCGGGCTGACCAACGTGCGATCACCAAACCAGTAGCTCGCCGCTGTTGGGACAGGAATTCGCGATAAATCGGGGCCCCTGTTCCCTCGACGACGGGCCGTTGGGATGATCGTGAACTGAGGATATCAGGAGGCATTGGGAACTCTGATAACAATCAAGAGAAAAAGGAATAGGGGGATTCTGATCCTTCTGACCATCCCCCAATCATTTCCCCTACCTCGCCACATCCCACACGTTCCTGCCCTCCCCCCTGTCGTGCGTGCTCTTTTCCCTGCACGGCTAAGGCGTAACGAACAACAAGTTATCTCCCCCCCCGTTGGCGCATTTGGAGTCATCAGTGTGGCCTCTCGGTCGCACTGCTGACCGAGAATCAGTTGTTTGCCACCCCGACGGAAGATCCCACGCCCAACCCCTGGAGTGGATGTGGAGCAGCACTTTGAAGTAGGAGAATGCGACATGGGCCTTGTTTCGCCAAGTGCTCGACTTGATTCCCCAAGGGGGTTGGCACGAGTTCAGCCGACTCGCACATCACGGGAAGCCACTGCCTCTTACGGCTAAGGCCCCCGTGTGCTGAGTGAAATCAACCGATTGCACATGCCTGACAGCCGTCACGTCATTGAGCGGGAGTTCTACCTCGAGGGTGGAACCTCCCATTGTCGTCGCTCACCTTATCTGCCATCTTCGTCGAAAGTACGCTACCTTCAGATGCGCCACTAAGACTGGTAGCTGCCTGAAGCCATGATCGTTGCCTCGCTCGTCTCCGTGGCTCCTCCGAACTTCATCATGCTCCAGCATTACATCGCATGTCGAGTGATAACTTGCAAATTAACATGATTAATTAATGAATTTTATATTATATTTATGTGTTTTAATGACTATATTTCCATGTTATCATATTAAAATAAAGATAGATCATTTAACCTTTCATTTTATTATTAATTCTGATTTTTTATCATTTTTTATGGAATTTAACTTCATTTCAGTGAAGAAATATTTTTTACAGGGTTTTAAATACTTGGCTAAAGGTTGGTAAGTGTTTCCATGATTTTTCTGGAATTTTCCATATTTTTATATAATTTTTTGACCATTATATAGCCAAGAAATGATTTTTACATATTTAAATAACACATATATTATTTATTTGGCATTTATAATATATTTAAATATTTACTAAGGAGTGTCCACGTCATTCGCCCGGGCGAATAAATGGATATATTTATTTAAATAAGAATAAAGAGAGAGAGAGAATGAGTGGTTATTATTATATAATAAATAGAGAGAAGAGAGAGAGAAGAATAGTCAACATAAGCGGCTATGATTTAAAATATATAAAAGAGAGAAGAGAGAGAGAGAGAAGAATAGTCAACATAAGTGGCTATGATTTAAAATATTTAAAGAGAGAAGAGAGAGAAGAATAGCGGCTTATGATTTAAAATAAAAGAGAGAAGAATGGTCAAAGATTACGGCTAAGAGAATAAAAAATATATATTTTTTTTAAAAAGACCTTTTGTCCTTTTCTTTTGTTTTTATTATTTCAGGGTGACGTAGAGAATTCCTAGCCGTTCAAATGACGAAATCACTTGCCAATGATTGCGGGCGGACGACATGCACAACAACGTGTCAGGGCGTGATCCGAGAAATCGGAAAACGAGAAATAATCATGCTAGCCAATCAAAACGAGCCATTTCCAAGCTTATTGGAGGAGAGATAAATAAATCCAACGGCTCAGATTTTTTCTCACTAAAACCTTGATATCTTGAGATCTACATGTCCGATTGGGCTGAAATTTTGAGGGCAGGTTCGTCTTTTCCTCCTCTACAATCTGGATGGTTGGATCTTTAAATGGAGGTCTGGAAAAGGGCGAAAATCACTTCTGGAGGCTCTCCCCAAGCAATTGGCCAGGAAGGACACAGGAGGCATTCTGGAAGTCGTCAGATCTGGATCTCTTTATCAAATTTGTAAGTTTCTGAATTGTATTTGATCATCTTCTAGAACGATTCGAAAACGCCTTGACATGGGCGAAATGTACATGCCCTAGATTCATGTTTTGAATGCATCACCACTTCTTTTTTGATTTGGATTCGAGATCTGACTTTTGATAATTAATTCTTAATCATTTTAGGACATTTCTGCTTCATTACATTTTTAATTTAGGGTCGAAATTGGGGCTTTCCACAATTTCTTCACTTTCTCTCTCTAGGTTAATTTGATTTGTTTCTCTCTCTAGATTTTGGTTTTTATTGTTTAGGAATTTAATTTAATATATAAAAAACCCAAAAATAAAATTTGAACCGAAAATTCATCCATTTTGAACTCCAATTCAAAAATCACTTTCTTGATTATTAAATTCCCAATTTTAATTCTGAAAATTATTATAAATTTTATTAAATTGGGAAATTAATAATTTTTATTTTTATGAGCTTAAAATAATAATAATATTCTTATCTGGAATTATCTGACCGAAATCAAAATTAAGTTTTACTTAATTTTGATTATTTTAAGAATATTATTTAATATTAATTGAATTAAATATTGCAAAATTCAAAATTACTTGACTTGATTCATAAAAATTGTTTGAAAATTCTGAATTGTTGCCTCCTTGCGGATCGACCCCTTGCTTGCTCTATATTCTTATTTAGTAATTAAGGGAATTATAAATTTATTGCATAAGTCTAAAAAGCGCAACGACCACGTAATTTTACGTGATTTTTCGGCTTATCAATTGGCGCCGCTGCCGGGGACGCACGGTTTGAATTTTTAAATTATTCTGTGTGGATTCATTACTCTTTATTTTTTATATTAAGTCTTGGATTGAGCTGAATTTTGTAATTATTTTGTGAATTTTGATGAAATAGTGAAATTGAAAAAAAAAATTCATCATTGCATAATTAATTTTTCTTGTTCATCAAAACTGATTATTTTTTATATTGATGTGTTTAACATTGCATGTTCGGTAGGAGATCTTTAAAACCTCATCTCGTGAATCTCGAAACAGTTAGTAGAACTCCTAGTTTTGATTGTATTTTTGAAAGCTCCGAAGGTGAAAATCAGCATTTTTGTGACTTAATGGAGAATAATCAAAATTTTGGGGTTGAACAGGGTGTTAGAAGAATGAGGTTGAGAGAATTTTCTGACCCTATAGAGAGTGAAACCTACACTAAAATATCTGCTCCTTTACCAGAAAATGTTAATTTTAGAATTGACCCGAATATGATTAATCATCTAAACAACAAGCCTCAAGTCCATCCCCACTATTTGCAATTTTCTTGAACATCTATATGCAATGAGCGTTTGATTTTGGGAATAATTATCCTTTTAGTGCCTTTTTGTCATCCTATTTATCTAATCCTTGATTAGTGAATCTAGATTTACGTAAATGAAAAATATGCAGCCAAAGGTTAGAATGACAGTGAAAGAGCTTGCGATGCAAGCTGCAAGGGAGGGCAAAATAGAGACAGATAGTACCCAGACATCTTCACCTCCTATGAGCGTATTTGGACCCTCTAGTAATCAAACACGGCGAACAATAGGGGACCATTACAAGGCACCTTCATTTGAGGAATATTTAACACTCAGAGAAAGATCATACAAAAGCCTTCATGGAGATGAGTTGAGGGTAGATGTTTCAAACAGAGAATTAAAGAGGATGGAAGAGGAAAAGAACAAAATAGTAGATGAGAATGTTCGATCTTTCCACGACTGTAGTACTCCTCCTATATCTTTAGAGGGAGCATCTTATGATCATGAATTTATTAGAAGAACAACTGATGATGCTACAATAGATTTATCTATGGAAATTGGAAGTAAAGTTCCCTCACAACCAATAGATTCTAAGGGTGATAGCTCTCCTAGGAGTTCTAGTGTGCCTAAGCTTCATACACAAGCTCCTATAGATCCCACGATCATATCAGTACTATCACTAATGAAGGATCAAATGGTGAACTTACATGAAAGATTAGAGAAGATGGAGAACTCTAGAATATTAGAGCCTAGTAGGGAAGTATGTAGGGAGGAGGAGCCTTTATTCCAACTTCCCCCAACTCAATCCGAAATTTTAGACGGGGAGGTACCTAAAGTTAGTCGAGAGTCGAGGAGGATTACAGAGCCAAAGGACTCTAGAATAGTGTGTGATATTGGAGGAAGTAGATTCCACAATGTGCTTATAGATCTAGGCTCAAACCATAGTATCATCCCTTCAACTGTCCTAGAGAGACACCCTATAGGTAAGGTGACGCCATCTTCCCAACTCATATGCTTTGATGATGGTATTCATATCACTCCTAGTGGCCAAATCACCAATGCATGTGTTGATATTAATGGATGTCAATTTAAATCTGATTTTTTCATCTTAGAGGGAACGACAAAGAAAGCCCCTATTGTTTTAGGGAGATCTTTCTTAAGATTAGCAAGAGCGGTGATAGACGTAGAGTTTAAGGAAGTTATCCTTAGAGAAAATGATAAGAGAATTACCCTTAAGCTAGCTGACCCTTCGGCAAGTAGAAGTGGACACTTTAGGGCAGAGGATAAGGAAATCTCTAAGGAAAATATTGATGAGGACAATCATGCCTCAACAACTACTTCTATCCTTGAAAACAAAGGTTCCATGTCACCATCTACTACTTCAGTTATCCAAACTCATTGTAAACCCTCATGTTTGCATTCCCAAATACGACTCGTGGCCTTGACAATAATTAATCACTACTTACAGAACAGTATCAAGGTATTACAAGAGGAAAAGTGCAAAATGAGAAGGAGCACAGAGGAATGTAGTTTGGATAATAAAAAAACTTTGCATAAAGATATTGCTGATATTCCCTCAACCTCCATGCCAAATAGGAAGAACAAAAGAACAACAAATAATAGAATAAGGACAAATGCTGGCATGAAGAGGATGTTTGTAGACAAGAGGAATCATCAAGGGGGCAATAAAATACATGAGAAAATGAAATGGACTCCTAGGCAATCAACCGTTACAAGGTCGACGGTCATTCCGATCCCAAATCTACGGCACCAAGTATGGATTCCTAAATCCATCTTAGAACCCTTTAAGAAATTATCACGTAAGGCGTTATGGACCCCTAAATCCATACTAGTACCGTTTGTTTGAATCCCTTGGAGTTTTATCTTTATCCTTACTTTATTTTCTTGTTAGTTTTATTTTCTTGTCCATTTTGCTCGCTTTGTTTTTTGTTTTGTTTCAGGAATGGGGCCTCGTATCCACAGCTCTCACGGGAAGATTGGCAAATGCAGCATGACGTATTCAAGATTTTACATCTATCATCTAAACAACAAGCCTCAAGTCCATCCCCACTGTTTGCAATTCTCTCCCTCAATTTTCCTTTTCGTTATTTTAATCGTTATGTATTAAGGACCATGTGTGTTTTAGTGGGGGGGAGCTAGTTCATTTTATATGGAAAACGTTGACTCATGTGATTAATTTTAAAGAATACTACATGAATTGAACCTTCTTTTAACGATCTTTAACATGCACATACATGAATTAATTTTCTTTCATCCAGTGGTTTGGAAACATGTGTAGAGAAGTTAAGGTCCTAGAGCGGATCAAGAACATGTTGAGGTGCAACACAAGTGATTTTGGGCGATGTGGATTCAATTTCAAATTGGGGAGGGTGTCTAGTAGGTGATTAGATGATGGAAAGTCAAGGGTAGAAGCTCTATGCTTCAAAAGGGGAGTGATGAGTGAATTGAGAGCCCCCATTCTATCAATTCTAATAGCCGATCCCACTTACGCATTTCTTCTCCCCATTAGCCTACTTTCATTCCAAAATAGTGAGCAGCCATTCTCCGAGTCCTATGCACGGAATCCACCACTTCATTCACCTTATTGTTCCACACGCTTCACGCCATATCCATCACAACTTGACTCCACCACCTTGCTTCCGCTACCGAGGATATGCTTATCTCTCAAGTACGTCTATCTCACTTTCCACGGTATCACTATGATACTGCCTCTTTGTATCTTTTCTGTCAATAATTCGCTCTGCATCATCTAAATCTCGTTCTTCTATCTCTTCTCCATAGACCAATGTGATTGTTATGACACTCATGCTAGTTGTGATAAAATATTTAAAAAACCATTCAAGTCATGGAAAGTGTTTCATTTGTTGTTATCCTCTTTGTTTGATATACAAAAAAAAAAAGAAGCGAAAAAAAAAAGAGTTCAAAAAAAAAGACAAGAGGAATGAGAAGAAGACAAAGAGAAAGGAGGGGTTTGACTTGCACCATTTCTGGTTTTGACTTTCAATTCAGGGCAAGATGGTCTTTATTCTCTATATCATCACATTGGTCTCATCTCTTCTATCTCCCTCACTTCCTCTAAAAATCTTGGGAGTAGGTTATCCAAGGTAGCACAGCACCTGTTGGACCATAAATCTCTCATTGTTCATGCTCACCCTAATTCTTTCACAAAGTCTCATTCTCCCCCATCACAACTCTATCATATACTCTTCTCGTTGTGTTCAATATTCTGTGCTCAACAGGAGGAGGAAATGGCTTCTTCTATTCTTAGGAAAGAGAAAAGGCTAATGGAGAGGCAAGTACTAGGTGGCCGTCACCCCGGGAGAGAGTGATCTTGCTCGCTAGAGATGTGAGGCCAGCTGCACATGAGTGGAGAGAGTTTACCTGAGGAGTATAGCGTTATACCTAGAAACAAGTACACTCCCTTCTCATCCACTTAGGCATCCAAGCCAAGGAGAAAGAAACCCCACATTCCTTAAAAGGTCGGAGCTCAAAATGTCATTTAGTGTTTTAGTTCGGCTTGTGATTGATACACTTAACACTTCCCACACTTGTTGTCTGACTTACAGGATGAAAGAGATGATAATTCAGCAAAGTACTTAGATGTTGCTAAGGGACTAGCAATGTCTAAGTAGGGGGGTATATGATAACACCCTAATTTCGGTCTTTATTTCATGTTATTAGCATGATTTATGCATTTAAAAGGCTTAAATTTGGGTTGTTACATATATTTACACAAAAATAATGCTTCCAAGTAATTTCTGATTTTTTCCTAATTTTATGTTAATTATATGAATTTTTAAGGATTTATTGAAGCTCAAAATAATTATTTTTGGATGAAAATGGCACATTAAAAAGTTTATTTCGACATTTATCAACATGGGAATTAATCAGGGAATTTTCTAGAATTTTCTAGAATTTTTTTACAAATTTGTAGGAATTTTCTGGGATTTATTTCAAGAAGAAATGCATTTATTCTATGAAAAAAGGGCATATTTATAGGAGAAAAAAATGTATTTATGCAATTTCTAGACTTTTCGGGGCCTTTTTGCAACGTTTCGTCGCAAAAAGACCCTGAAAACAGCTCTCGGTCGCCACGGCAGGCGTAAAGATCCTATTTAAAATCATTCAGGGTTTTATTGCAATTTTTAATATATATTTTTAATGTTTTAGGAGAAGTCGGAGGAGAGAGAGTGCGCCAGGGGCATATACGCAATTACTTTTGGGCGGCGTCCAAAAGCAATTCCAGGCTTTTTAAGGACTTTTCTGCAAAAAGGAGGATTCAAAATGCGCCAGCCAATGAGAGAGCGACACGTCATTGCGTGTTTAAAAACGAAACTAATAAATAAATCAATTTTAAATCCAATGGATTAAATTGGTTTAAAATTGATTTATTAATAACTTTTGATCCTGAAGTCCGATTGAGATGATTTTTTTATGGATTTCTTTGTCTTGATCCCCTCTTTCTATCTGTACAGTTAGATCATTCAGATCTATCCTACATTGATAGATAAATATTAAGTACTAAACGGGGGTAAATGGTGATTTTTACCCTATAACCTAAGTATAAAAGCTGAATTTCGAGAGGGGGAGCTCATTCTGGAGGGTGCTTCATCACAGCTGCAAGACAGAGAGGAGTCCCAGCCTGGACCAACAGTTTTGGTATTTTTTTTCTTTCATTGTATTCAAACTTTTGTGCATTTTGAATGAAATAGGTTAAGTTGTTTGTTTCTTCATCTCCATTCTAGTCTGAACTTCTAAATCGCTTGGCTTGAGCGGCATGTACAAGCCCTGATTAGGATTGAGAGGAGAAATTGAGGAATTTTACCTGGGCATTCAATTGCATTACAAAAGAAAATTATAAAAAAAATTAGTTTTAATTTTTAGAAGTCTCAATTTACCCCATTTTAGTTCTGAATTATCAATCTGAAAAATCAACCCAACTCATTTTAAGAACCCTCTTTCAACCTCTCTAAATGATTTCTTGGATCCTTTAATTAGGATCAAAGAAGGAAATTTAGAGCTCTTAATTCTTCTAATCTTCCCATCTCTCCTACCCCCCTCTCTAAATTCTCACATAATTAGGGTGACTTGATCCTCATTGAAGATCAAATTCACTCTAATTAGGATCTAAAACACCAAAAATTAAATCAAATTGAAATTCCTACTTGCCTCCCTTGGACGACACTCATACTTATCACTATACATATTAAGTAGATTTTTATAAATTTTATTGCATAAGCCAAAAATTCACAACGACAAGGGCTAAAAATTTGCGTAATTTTCACCCCTATTTTCGGCTTATCACCCATTCATCATATCATAGCTACATAATCCGTTAGGTTTGCATCCGTCGGACGAACAACACCGCCGACGTTCGATACCATCATCCTCTATTGACTCGATGATGTCCCCGATGATGTCTGATATCACACATACTGGATTTTATTGTAATATAGTTGTTATATTATTTAAATATATTATATTCACAAGTGTCATGGTTTCTTTGCAATATGTCAGTATAATTTTTTTATTATTTTTCTTATGAAAATATAATAATTACCAAACATTTAGAACATAACACTATACTTTTTACTAAGAAGTTTTTACCACCATTTTATACTTTTTGCTTCCTTCTTTCTTATCAAATACAAAACTATTACTATTTCACAATGAAAATATAGCATCCTAACTATTAGTTATGCTAAATAAGAAACATCAAGCCATAACAATGAGGCTCAAAATAATTCTCCACCAGCCTATTTCTTTATATATTCCTCTGTTCAATTCTAAGCATCAGACATCCAACAAAAAATTAGTTGAGGATAATGAGGAAAATTCTCCTAAAACATCCCCAAAAGTATATTTTGCACAATTAGAATTAGGGTTTGACATTTTGGACCGGGAACCCGTCAGATCGAACAAAATTGGGACTACCGGTTCGCCGTTTCAGGTTGGACCGGTTGGATGGGCCAGATCCGGTCCTAAGGCCAAACCAGATCGGGATCGGATATGAAGGCAAAAACACGGTGCCGGTTAGCCGGGTACGTCCAACCCTACGATTATGCCCGTAGACCAATCCAGCCATGCCCTGGATGTCACCCGGAGGGGTTTTATATATAAAGTGGATTTTTTATCAGCATTTTTGGGCGTGGAGCGAGAATAAATATCCCAATTACACTCGGATCCCACTCATCCACGCCCATGTGCACGAAGGAGAAAAGATACATAAGTGATACCTGGCAGGTGCTCTGAGAAGGTCACTCATGTCGATGTGTCTCCGGATCTCCCTGCGGCGGTGATGATGCATGGAGTGTGTGGAGCTCTCCCCGCCGTCGAGAAGTGTCATCGATGAGGTGCGTGGTGGGGACATCGATAAAGTGAGAGAGCGAGCGCTCCACCTCTCGCGCTTCATGCAAGCCGCCAATCGCTGGGGCAAATCTCCAGGAGATGTACGCGTGCTAGCAAGAGTATGGGGAGCCAGCATAGCATAGTCGATGTGTGGAGTGAAGTTCAACATCTGCAGATGTCAGTGTTGAGGTGCTCGAAAAATTGGACGATCAAGCAAGAGGGTGAGTTCTCCCGCCGTCATCCCTCCATGCAATCTGTTACTCTCGTGGCCTCCCCTTCGATAGTGTGCAATGCATGCGAAGGGCCGACAAGCCAAGGCATTCCACGCAGTAGCATCCACAAGCTGCTAGAGGGAGTTCCTGCCAAGAAAAGAAAAAGGAGGTCGGGGTATGTGTGTATACCACGTGGTTGGCAAGAGCATCCACTGTCTGATTTCCCTCGCGTAGCTGGTGACGAACACTAGGTGTGCGAGGGTGGCACCGCATGATGTCCTGCCAGACCCGTTGAAGCTGTCATTGGGAGCATTTACCTGCATGACGCATATCAACTAATACCTGTGAGTCCAATTCTACGACGATATTGTGAAGGTTTTGTTCCTTGTAGAGGAGTAACCATCACGTATCGACATAGCCTCGGCTACTGTATTAGTCTGAATGCCATAGAAGGACAAAAAATTAAAGATAATACTCCCTGTATGGTCATCGAGGATACCGCCCCCTCTAGCTGGACCAGGATTCCCTTTGGCCGCACCATCCACATTCAGCTTGAGGGTGCCGATTGGCGGTGGATGCCAACGAACAATCTATAGCTGAATGCGGGTAGGGGCGAGGGTCACGTGGATGCCCCAAGAGTGAAGGAGGTCACAAGCGAGGGCTGAGCTGTGGGCGCGAGGAGGTATAAGATGGTGGATGCACCGTATCCATAGCTTGACTCGTCACATGATATCCAAGGCACGCATGGGAGTACCTACAAAATGAGAGGAATTTTGCCATTTCCATATCTCCCATAGTAAGTAGGCTATGGTGATGTGGAGGAAGGGGCTCCATTTAGAGCATGTTGGCAAGAGATACATCTTGCCAAAACACTCTAACAGTGTGAGAATAGGGGAGATACCGAGGAGTGTGTAATTTGGTGCCAACAGTCTACGGCTGTCTCACTATGGAAGAAGAGGTGCTTGATAGTCTCAATCTGCGGGGATGTGGGGCAACAATGGCAAAGCGAACTAAGGGAGTGACCGATACGGATCACTCGATTGTTAGTGGGGAGTCTCCAGAGGAAGAAGGAGACCCAAGTAGTGATCATCAGATGCCCAATGCGACGACCCCAATGTTGGATGGGGGTTTTCTCACGAAAATTCTCCCAAGAAGATCTACAGGAGTAGGATCCGTCAAGGGTAAGCGTCCAAATAGCATGGTCGTGAGTGGTCCCGATGGCAATACTCCAAGCCTGGGATAAAGTGTCTAAGGGGAGGCCATGCAGCTCCCAAAGGTGGTGTGTGTTGCCCGTGAGCTGCTGTGCCATTGTCAATTGAAGGCGATGTGGTTCGAAGTGTGGATGGGGGGCTAAGGGTGCGTCAGCGAGCCATGTATCATACCAGGTGCTAATTGTGCCTCTACCGACATGCCAGTGTGTGACCTTGGCGATCTCTAGCCAATGTCGCTGCCAAGTTGGCCATCTGCGATGGCCCTGGGTATCCAACTCTCTACGGGCACACTCGCCATATTTCACTAAGATAAAACTCCCAATCGGGACTCTGTGGTATGTATTTTCCACACGAGCTTCTTCAGAAGCATGTCTTGGACATCCTGAAGGCGTCTGATCCCTAGACTACCCTCATCCGTCGTTCGACAAGCTTTCTCCCAAGAAACCCAATGGTGGCGACTCTCTCCCTCAAGGTGACCGGACCATAAGAATCGAGCGCACAGTCACTCCATAGAGCGGAGGACTGTAAGGGATAGTGAATGGACCGCAAGGGTATGTAGCGGAATACTCATGAGGGTGTGTCGGATAAGTTGGATGTGTCCTCTAGGGGATAGAAAACAAAGTTTCCATCCCTTAAGTTTCTTTCTCAATTTGACCAATAAGGCATCAAAATAATGATGGCGAGTCCGTCCAAGAAAGATAGGGCATCCGAGATAATTGAAAGGGAGGCATTTTTGAGAGTATCGAGTATACTGTTGGATAATCAGAGAGCGCTTTACAATGGTGGAAGGACCAACCATAAAGCTACTCTTTGAGGCATTGACGAGCTAGCTAGAAGCCCGCTCGTATGTAGTGAGGACACTCATGAGTTCCTTAATGGATTTTTTTGATCCATTGAGGAAAAGGATGACATCATCTGCAAATAGTAAGTGCGAGAGGATCGAGCATCCCCTTTTCGTAAAATATGGTTGGATGAGGCCTCGAGCGATCGTTTATGTGAGCGATCGGCTAAAGACCTCCTCCATCAATATGAAAAGGGTGGGTGAGATAGGATCATCTTGTCGTAGACCTCTCGTGGCCGTGAAGAAGCCAATGGAGTTTCCGTCCACCAGGAGAGAGAAGTGGTTCTCTCTAATGCAGGCATCGACGAGATCGATAATTGCATCAGTGAACCCAAAATGACGTAACACCTGGGTAAGGAAATTCCACTCAACTCGATCAAAAGCCTTTTCCATATCCAATTTTATGATGACATTCGAACCTCAAATATGAGTGTTTAAGGTCTGGGCTAACTCATGAACTAGCATGATACTGTCATGGATCTGTCAACCTTTGACAAAACCACACTATTCAGGTGAGATAAGTCTTTCAAGGAAGGTCCCTAGTCGATTTGTAATGATCTTAGATGCAACTTTATAGCATACATTACAAAGACTAATAGGGCGAAAGTCCTTAAATGAAACTTTGTTTTCTACTTTTGGGATAAGCGCCAAGAGAGTGGATTTCCAATTTCGTGGTAGGACTTTGCGTGTAAATACCTCCTTGATAGCAAGCACCAAGTCCGTGCCTATGATATCCCAACATGCTATATAGAATTCCGCTGAGAATCCATCTGATCCTGAAGCCTAGTTCCTACCCAAGGAAAAGACTACCTCCTTGATCTTTGCTTGCGTAGGAAGGGCTGTGAGAAGTGTGTTCTCCTGGTCGGTCACCAAATGGGGAATAGATGGAGGACCATCCAAGTGAACTAGCACCAGGTTGCAAGCAACCTCACCGCGCAACCCGAGCTGACGCAAAGGATCTGCAATTCAAATACACGGTGTGAAGTTTATTTTCTTTGTTTACCATGACCTCATGTTTTTTTTCATTTTTCTTTGTTTTTGTGGAACTACCCACGTGTATTAAGGGATTACGTGCTTGTTTTCACCTTTTTATTTTCAGGACTGATGCCGGCCCTAGGGTGGCGTCGTTAGTTTAAATGCCACCCTAACAGGCCGGATTAGGGCATCCCCTTCCCCACCCTATAAGAGGGGAGAGGTGCCCAACATTTTGTTCAGGGAATTTTGAAGAAGAAGAAATGGTCTCTTGAGAGGTTCCCGCCTCCCCTACCCCCTGATTGATCCTTCTCCTCTCCTCTCCCCTTCATTCTTGACCACTGGAATAATGTCTACTCTATTGTCTTCTACTCTCCTTCCTTGTCTTTCTCTCTTTTTAGCAGGAAATCCTCCCCAACGCCCCTAGCTGATATCCCCATCTGCCGCCTGGATTGTCGAGAAGGGGATCAAGGACCCTCGTTCCACTGACCATGAAGAACTTGAATCTCGACGTCCCCCGGAGCGGAAAGCAATGATCTCGGCGCCGTGAAGGGATCGACATCGGTGCTTCCCCAGCCCGGAGCGAACTCGATCCTGCTGATAACATGATAAATGAACCTAATATTTGTATACATTCTAGATGTTTTTAGTATTATTAATTTATAATTTATCATGTTATTGTTTGAATTAACCAAATATTTATGCATTAGCTAATAATTCCAACTTTTGCACATTATGATTATTTTTCACTAACTTCATTGACTTCTATGAAGTCAGTCATTTTGATTTCTGGTGAGTATTTTATAGTTCTAAATGTGCAGAAATTTACAGGAATTAGAAGATATCATTCTGAGAAAAATTGGAGGATTTTGGGAGCTTAGTGACTATCAAAATGGGCTACAAATGATGAAACGGTATTGTAGGCTTTTAAAGGAGAGATCAGAGGGGCTTGGACCACGACCTGAACTACCTATTGGGCCCGCAAACACATTACAAAAGAAACAAACTGGAAATTAAAAGGCAAAGCTCTCAACCCATGGAGAAAAAGAGGCAAAATGGCAAGAAAAGAGAATAGATAATGCCCAAAGGGGTATTTTAGTAATTCTCACAATGTATAAATAGACTTTTTCTCCCTCATTTTCCCTCATTCTGGACGTGCTCTAGCAAGTGGCTGGCCAGCAGGACAAGGCATTCTTCAGAATTCAGGTTGTTCAACCTACTTAATGTAAGTTTATTGAAGTTTTCTCTTAATCTCGTCTCTTGTTTGCATTGAAAAACGCCTGATCCTCGCAAAATATAAGGATCCATACTTGAGAGGAAGCATTGAAGGCTCAGTAAACTTGCATTGATGGTGTAACACAACGATCAGAGTTGATTCGTCGAGTTATATATGGCGGTTGAGTCCTAAACGAGATGAAATGACATGGAATAATATATATATGATTTAAGAAAAGGTAACGAGAAATAAATTCAATCGTCGGATGACACGAGACGTATTTCAATTGGACAACACGGACGGGTTTTATCAAATCAAGCTTCCGATGAGCCGTGTGAACAGATTGAAAGACGACGAGGTGGGGGACGATTTCTCGTCCAAGAAGGGTCACACGATCAACGTAGACAATCAAAACCGTTATCGTCAATAAAATCACTAACACAGATAAGTGGCTAATTCCTAGAATTCAAGTTTAGATGCACTCACGGTGACGAGCAATTGAGAATTCGGCACTAAAAGAGATAATTAATCACTGTAAAATGAGAGGGAAGAGATGAACGTGACCTGTCGAGTTGGCGCTATGATACGATTTCCACAAGTGCAGCAGGAGTCCACGGTGAACAATCTCCACAAATTATCGTTTCTCTGCGTCGCAAGCTGGAGCCCTCTTTCCTCTCTTCTTTGACTTCCTTGGTTTTGGGTTAGAGGTACACAAGCGATGAGATCACCACGATCTCATCGCTTCTGTACCTCTCTGTTCACATACTAAACCATAAACCACTATTTTCCTCCTCCTCAATCCTGACTCATATTTTATTTCCACCATCTTCATTACTACATCTCATCCTGCCATCTCCATTATGTCTCCTCTTCAAAACCTAATTTAAAATTTAAACCCTTCTTTAAATATTTCTTCTTATATTCCCCTTTGTCACCATCTTTTTTTATCATCACCTCTTTACATCATCCTCCATAACACACTCTTATTTTCACTTGGTTTGTTCATGTTCCACTATCTTCCAGTCATGGATAGGGAAGGACACGGTTCGAGCGCGGTTCGGTTTCAACGAAAACCTAAACCTAGACATAAGGTTCGGTACGGTCTCAGTCTCGGTTTGGTCTCGATCTAGTTCCTTCTTCGGTCTGGTCAGGTGGAATAGTTACTTTTTTTTGGGCCATGAATTCACAGAATTTTTGAAAGTTAGGGTGATCTATAATTGAGAATGGCATGTCTGTACTTACAATCAGATCCAACAATTCTTCTTTCATTCTTTTTGCAGTTCTGCCAGGAAATTTTGGTGCTTTGGAAAAATAACCCGAAACAGGTTTCACATGGTTCAAACCCTTAAGCTTTTTATGAACTTCAATATGAGAATTTCGTAAGTCATTCTAGTTTTGTGACGTTTCACCGTCACCTCTTTTCTTTTGTAAAGATTGCATTTATAGTCTCCATTAGTACTTTTGGTAAAGCACTCCATCACAGGCGACTGTTTTCTACCTTGACAAACCTCTGTTCCCTTCATTGTCACATCACCTATATAATGTAATTTTTTTTATGACAATAAGAGTAGATAATATTAAAATCAAATATCATAAAATAAATTAAACACAAGAATACCTCATCTTTATCCAACTCCATTGATTCTAAGCATGTTCTGTTTCATAAAATAATAATGAGAATGAGAGTGAGAATGAGATTGTGAGTGTGAGAGAGGGAGATAATTAAGGAGTGAGAAAGAGATTGCGAGAGTGAGATGAAAGAAGGAGAGAATTAAAGAGTGAGAGGAAGGAAAGAGGGCATGAAAGAATGGGGGGTCATATGGAGGAAAATTGACTGCAAGGAGGAACAGAAGAAAGGTAATGGGAAAGTATGATATATATATATATATAGAGAGAGAGAGAGAGAGAGAGAGAGAGAGAGAGAGAGAGAGAGAGACAGACAGAGACAGAGAGAGAGAGAGAGAGAGACAGAGAGACAGAGACAGAGAGACAGAGAGACAGAGAGACAGAGAGAGAGAGAGAGAAAGAGAGAGAGAGAGAGAGAGAGAAATATGGTGAGAAAGGGGGAGAGAGATGGTGAGAAAGGGAGAGAGTGAGAAGATTGAGGGGAAAAAGAAGAGAGTGATAATATCATTTTGACTTCGAGGAAGAGAGTAAAAGAAAGTAAGGAGAAAATGAGAGGGAGAGGCGAATAGAGAAAGGGGAGAGGGAGCTAATGAGAAAGGAAGAGGCAGATAGTGAGAGAAGGAGAGAGGGAGAGAGTTAAATAGAGGGAGAGGGAGAAAGGGAGAAAATGAGAGAAGAAGAGGGAGATAGAGAGAGCGGGAGGAAGAGAGATAATGAGAGAGGAAGAGGGAGATAGAGACAAAAGGAGAGAGGAGAGAGAGTGGAATAGGAGAAGGGGGGAGAGTGAGAGAGTGATAAAGGGAGCTAATGAGAAATCTTCTCTATGTTGATGTTGAGGCGAGGCGGAGTCAGTATCAATCTTGGACTGCAAATTGATAACCCTGGACGTTTGAGGCAGCACATTGGATAAACAACCACAAGAGGTCTAAGAACGCTTGTAATTTCTCAAAGAAGGCCTGACAGACTGAGAGGTTGAGCGCAGTAGAACATCCCTGGAGTAGAAATGATTGATCGGGATGGTCTCGAGGGATAGTAGAAGCCCTTTGTCTGTGATTTGCGCGTTGGACGGCTCCCTTGATCCTCTCTTGCTCTATTGACTCTTGGGTCACCGTGTAAGCAGAATTAATCAGCAAGAAAATATAACTCATTTGAGAGTCACGGCCAGCGGAAGAGATACGACCAACGATTCTCCACTTGACGAAAATTTGAGGCTTCGGCACGGACCGTCGGCCAGGAGTTTCCTAGGTGTAGAAGAATTGACGGCGCCGCAGCCGGCGGAAGAGAATTCCAGGAAAGTTCCAGGACGGTCAAGCCGATAATGGGCAGCGCGATTATCAGCGGCGAGTCTCAGAGAAGTCTGAAGAGAGACGTTCACTTTCTTTTCTTTCGCCGTACAATATCAGCAGCCAGTGAATCAATAAGATGCTCTGGCCGATAACGCGATTCTTATTGACTAAGATGGCCGGGAACCTGATCCAGGTGGTGACCGCGGATTTTCTCCTCGACAAGTATTCTTCTTCCTTGATTTCTTCCTTCTACGGTGAATGCACGATCGACAGGTTGACAGTGATGAGATACAAACTCACTGGAGAGGTAAGATCTCTTCCAAAGATTCAAAGCTTCTTCTTTTTTTCTCCAGCAACAGGGTAGAACCCTCAACAATCAGAAAAATAACTGCCAATGACCAAGAACGAGATCTGGTGTTCTCAAAACAAAGACTTCTTTTTTTCCCTCCACGTCCGCTCTTCCCTTTTTATATTGAGGAAGTGGTAGTTGTGGAAGGGGTGGACCTTTTGGGCCCCTCCTCTTAAGGGAGAGCCTATTGGGCTCCCCTTAAGTGGATTCTTTAGGGAGAGAAGAAGTCCAACATGGATTCCTCCCCCCCTAAAGATGACGCTTAAACGTAATTAAAAATAAACACACACGAGGGGAGGCCGATGCTCACACAGGAGGGGCCTCCCGATAATCCAAAGACGACAAAAGAACGAAACAACATAAAGATACACGATGCAAAGTGATAAGACGTTGTCGATTCTCAAGCTTGGTAGCGAAATTGTAGATTCTTCACGTCCGCTCGAGCTTCACGACGTGGCTGGCGATGGGTCGGGGCATGGTCGACTGGATGGTCCTCCATCATTTGAGGCTTTAGGATCTTAGATTTCTACCTTCTCCATCATTTCCATCCATTTACCCTTAAAATTCATCACTTTCTCACTCTAAACACTAATTTTATCCACTTTATCTCTCTAAAATAGGTTTTTTATCTCACTAGACCTTCATCTATATCCATAGTTACTCCCCTAAAAAATTCATAAAAAATCTCCTTCATTTGCACATCCAAATTCTATCTCAAACTCCTTCTACACTCTCTCTTCATTTTCTCTCTCTATCTCCTCATTTCGTCCCTTTCTCTCTCTAGACGTCCATCCATATCCACAGTTCATCACCTCAAAATTTCAGAAAAAATCTCCTTCATCTACACCCTCAAATTCCCTCTCAAACTCTCTCTACACTATCTCTTCATTTTCTCTCTATCCTCTCATTTCGACATTTTATCTCTCTAGAAACATTTGTCTCTCACTATAAAATATCTCCCTATATCTCTCTAGATCCTCAAGCATTCCCTACATAGAATCCCAAAAAAAATCGCATTGAAATATCATTTCTTATCTTTTCAAAACACTAATTTTTGTCTTCTAGCCGCCACCGTGCGGTGTCGTGCGGCGCCTTGGGGTGCCTGTGCGGCAGAGACAGCCCTCTGCCCGCCAGTCCGCGCACAGCCAGCGCACAAGACTGCAGGGTACAGGGTAGCCCTGTGCAGGATTTAACCAAATCAGCTAAGTCCTGGCCATTGGATTAAGCCCAATAAGGCTTAAGCCCAATTTGGCTAAGTCTTGACTTAGTCAAATTGGGCTAACCTTAGTGGGCTGACCCACTAAGAGGCCTGCCCTCGACAGGCCAACCCACGCCCGCCGGCCCATTCCGCCGCCGCCACCGCTCCGCCGCCGCTGCTGCCGTTCCGCCGCCGCTCCTCCGCCGCTACCGTCGCCACCGCCGCCACCGCTCCGGCGATCGCCGGAGTAGGTAAATTTCATTTTTTTTCATATTTAAAATTATTTAAAAAATAGAAAAAAACCTGAAAAATCGGAAAAATTATTTTCTGCATTGAAAAAAATCCAAAAAATTTTGGAAAAAATCTAGAAAATTAATATAAGTTATTTAAAGTCATTTTAACACCTAAAACATTTCAAAAAAATCTCTATTTCTCGTTTTTAATACTTATAGTTGTTTTTTGTATGTAAATTAATTCCAGAAAATTCTAAAAATATTTATTTCTGATTAATTTGCTAAGAGAAAATAGAAAAATTAGTTTAGAGATATGATTTTGTTTTCTCCTTGTACTTTGGCTTAATTTAAATGATAGGGAATTTTGAAAATTACCAACAAATCTAGAAACATCCCAAAAAATAGTATTTTTCACGTTTACAATCATTTTCTTCATCCCAAGCTTGAGAAAGAATTCTGAAATTAAATTTCTGCCTCTCTGTGGATCGACCCCTTACTTGCCCAATATTAATTATAGAGAATTTAAGTGGAAAATTTTCATAAATATTGTTGGCTAAGTCTGAATCAAAACAACGACATAAAACCCCAAAATTTGGACTTATCACCTGCTCAAGCTGATTACCGACGATTCTGGAATCCCTCCCGGACGATCTGCTGCAGCTCCGAAGTTCTACACCTGGTCGGAGTTGATTCTCGACCCAAGTTGGTTGCTCCCGGAATGGGTTCCCAGTCTAGATCGGTCCAGGCTTCTATCCCAAGCTGGCTAGTAGCTGAATCGGGTCTACAAATTGTCCTTAGCACAGTATCACCCCAACTTCTTATGAAACTTCATCGACGGGTGGGTGTTGATGCCAACGCCTGGAACTTGGCGCCCGGGCCTCTCCCCCCCTGCCCCGCGAACCTCTCCTGAAGTTCCCTTGATCCGCTTGATCTGCCCACCCGCTCCGGATATGTTGTGGCTTCCCGTTGACTGCGCGCTTCTCGTGATCCACCGCCCCCTTCTACTCTCTCGATTGGGGAATGACCAGCCGCCCAAATGGCCACTGACTCCCAGAGTTTCTGGTACTGTTGCCGACGACCAGACAAGAGCCACACCGACTGCCCACGTTACCCTTTCGGGAAGCCGATGTTTGACTATCCTCCGACGAGGACTCACCTCGCACAGCGGCCATCGGGACCTAGTCCCCAAGTCAGCCCGCAACTTTCTCCCCTTGTTATATTTTTCCCCCGTTATATTTTTGGTGTTGTTATATTTTTCCCTCGTGCCGACTACGTGTGAGACGTTTTCCAGTTTACCCTTGCACCCGCCCCTCCTCCCCCATTGGCTAACTGGGTTGGGTAGTTGTTAGAGACCCTTTGGGATGGGAACACTCCGATCGGGAACTAGACATCTATAACTAACGTTTGAGTGAAGGCTTCAACTCTGACCGGGGAAACCCCATCCGGAGGCCTCGAGATAGTCATCGGAGTTCGGAGCACTTGGCCCTTACTAGTCCATCCCAACGAAATTAGTGGAGCCCCTTCCCAGGTTAGCAGCGGTCTAGTGTTTCTCGTTGCTTATTTTCATAACGTGCATCTTTCTTGTCATCAATGTTCATGAAGTGAATTTGACGTCCCCCTGTGTTGCAACGTGCGCAGATCTATCCCGGCAGTAGGCGTGTTGCATCAGGAATGGAGATGAGTAGGTCCTCACTCACGACAGTCGGCTATGAGGAAAGGAGCGAGCTATAATATGCAACACCTATAGTCGCTAGTTGGACGGGGTCCTGATTATACGTTCCTAATAGGGTTGTATAATTAGGACAGGCTCTGTGGCGAATTAAGGCATGAAAGAAACATGTGTTTCTGTCACCTTCTCGCAGCCATCGGATACATGATTTCTGGAGATAGAAAATCTCTTGTCGTTGTACAGCATCCTCAAGCTGCTCGCTAAGCATAGTCTTGCACTCTCCCGCGTCGTCCGTGCAACCATCATGTAGTTGTCGCTCAATAGCAGCTAGCTCCCTCATGAGTGTTTCGACTGGTGCATGCACGTCTTCGAATACATGTCAATTCCAACATTTCAGGTGGAACTTGAGGTTCCTCAATCTATAACTGAAGTTCTCGAGAGGAGAATCAGAGATCGTTCCGTGCTAGTGAATGTGCAACCCTAAAAGGCTTCATGCTCTAACCACATAGCCTAGAATCGAAAGGGAGGGCGACGGACACGAGTAGTAGAGTCTAGAAGGAGTAAAAGCAGTGTGTGGTCTGAGTAGTAACGTGGAAGTATCACGATGGTAAGGGTGTAGTGCATCAGTGCAGTGCTATTACAAAAACAGCGGTCGAGCCGCTCGTACACTCATGCATTTGCTTGTTGCTCATTGCACCATGTCCACTTCTCACCTATAGTAGGAGGCTCCACGAGGGAAGCTTGGTGAATAAAGTCGTTGAACGCTTGCATAGATCATGCCCTAGGGGGGCAGCCTCCCTGGCGTTGACTGACTGCACGTATGCAGTTGAAGTCCCCGTCTATAAACCAAGGGAGATCAACAAGTCTCGGATGGATCTCGATATGTAGGATGAGTTCCTCCCAAAGTGCTTCCCGCACTAGATGTCTATGCGAGGCGTAGAGGACCGTGAGCGTGTATGGCTTCACGGAGTATGGTACTGAAAAAGTGATGTACTGTGTCCCGTCGGCAAGAAATTCCAACAAATAATCTCGCTTCCAAAAAAGCCAAAGCTTATTCAAGGAATGACAGTAAACATGATCCATTCAGAGTTTCCTCGTAATAGAATAAGATTGATCCAGTGTAATCATTGGCTCAATAAGCCCAACTATCCCTAGGTTGTGCTTATTAATCAGGGCAATGAGGTGTGACTGGGTGTCACACGGTCAAATCTCGAGCTAGGACTCTTTGCTCGGAATTGACGTGTGCCGGCCTCAGTGCTTGGGCAGAACACTGAGCCGCCTTGATTTCTTGCAGCGGAAGCTCTTGGGATTGCTTAAGATCGCATAAAAGGGGTTAGAGGAGTGGTTGGTGCTAGGCACCGTCAGTGAATGTGGTCATTGCATTGATATCATCAAGAATACATCGTAGATTACATGGGGGAAGACGAGGGTTGTTACAAGGAACGAGACGAGGCGCCTTGCGTCGAGGTAATGTCGCCACACCGCCTCATGGCCGTCGCTCCGCGCCCGCTCTGCCGCTCATCCGTGCGTCGAGCCAGGCGTTGCGCGCCCACGGGCGTGGCGATCACACACACCACCCCTGCCTTGGCAATCACACACGCTACCAGCACCCGTGTCTACACTCTGATGCGTAGTCTGCGCGACGCCGCCGCATTCGACGCCAAGAGCTGGACGCTGCCACCCAGCATTACCCGCAGGAGCGCCACGCGCCCGCTGTGCCATCTCGGCGCTGGCAAGTATCGTTGGCGCCCACGCGTGGCCCTCGGCGTTGGCGCGCAGCACTTGCGCGCGCGCACCGCTGTCGTTCAGCCCACGCGCCCAGCACGCACCGACTGGACCTGATCCGCCTCGCCTTGGGCATGGACGGGCACGTGCACACTCTGTCGGGAATCACCACCGATAGTGGCAATGGCCTAATAGATCAGGTATTGGGCATCGCTACCCATTTGAATCAGTACTCAAGACTTCGTGAGTCGAATACACGGACAAACCTTCCCAATAAGCACGCATGCCTCTGGGCGAGGAATGCCGCCTAGTTAGGGGCCTAACACTGGGTTAGAGGGCTGCCTATCCCTCTATAATTCCAAATGAAACTTGGAATCATAAGGCTAACGGCTCGCGTGACACACCCTCAATCGGGTGATATATATACGATGTGTATGGGGGGATCCAAATGATGTCCTGTAGGGGGGAAGGTATCCATGTCTGAATCCTCAGAAAGAGAGATATCATCCTCCTCCTCTCCCGTGGAAGCGTGACCACTAGTGGGTCCACCAGTATCCTCAGAACTAGTGAGTAAAACTTGATGGTCAGTCAAGCATTCCTCCCACTCAAATGGGATATGTGATGGATGCAGGTCGGGCAGGGAGGTGAGTATACCGGTGGGGGGGGCATGTGGCTTGGAGAGGATGGTGAGATGGGGTTGTGAAAGGGTGGAGGCGATGGAGGGGATGAAGGTGGAGCTGGGGGTAGTGTAGGGGAGGGGTGGGGAGGTGTAGGCCGAGGTGAATGGGAAGATGTAGGCCGAGGGGGTGACGAGGGGAGGGAGGAGATACGGAGGGGCAATGAGGGTAGGGGGGTTGTTGGCCGAGGGGATGGTGAGGGATGGGAAGATGCAGGCTGAGGGGATGATGTGGGACAGGGGGGTGTAGGGCCACAGGTTCTAGTAGAAGGGGCATCCTTAGGGTTGCACAGGTGGCATTTTCTATTGCTGTTATGACCGTTGGCGGCGAAATAATTGCGTCGTGATGTTTTTTATTTTTTTGTTTTTTGTTGTTTTATTTTTTGATTTTCGGATTTCGAGAGCCGTTGGATGTGGCCAGGCTGTCGGATCCGATGGCCTAGTCACATCTGGCAGTTGACGTGGGAGATGCACGTACCACTGATGCCTTAGTGGACCCGTGCATCCCGGCCAGGTGGGCTGCCAGGGCGGCCGACCCCTACGACGTGGCACGTCAGGCGGTCGGTCCTGGCTTCCAGTTGATTCAGCAGCTCGTATTGGATTGCAGGCTGTGAATTGATTTACGACGAATAAGTTAAAGAATTAACAAAAACAGATTAGCTAGATGCCTCTCGTCAGGCCGAGTATTTTAAGTATAAATTTTACATAATTATCTCATCGGATTCATAAGATATTGGTAATTTAAAATTCGAATTAAAAAACTTACCTCGAGGATTCAAGTGCCCCGAATCTGAGCTATAAGACTCTATTTGGAGTGTTCTTGTAGTCTATTCCCATAGATTGAGGCCTTCCAAAATCCAATGAAACTAAAATCAGCTCGATCCAAGATGTGTAGCGAAAGTTATGACCAAATCACCAATTCAGAGGAAAGAGAAGGTCTGCCCCTCTTCCTCTTCCCCGATGTAAAAATAAAAAATATATATATATACTGGTCAACCTTTCTCCCTCTTCCCCTATGGTGGTACGCCACACACCCCCAGACTGGCCGCGCGCCCCTCTCCTCGGTCGCCTAACCAGGACCAGGGGGAAGGGGGAGTGTTGAAGCGTGCACATGACCAAGGGGAAGGGGGAGAGAAGGCTAATTGTGCGTTCCCCCTCCTCCCGTTCATCCTCTTCTTCTCTTCTTATTATTCTTCTCTTCTTTCACCTTTCTTTCTTCTTCTACTTATATTCTTCTTCTTTTTTTACTCTTCATTTCTCCTTATTTTCTTCTTTCATCTTCTCTTGTTCTTTCCTTCTTCTACTTGTCTACTTTTTTTACGTATCATTTCTCTCTATTTTCTTCTTTTCATATCCTGTTCTTCCATCCTTCTACTTTTCTTCTTCTTTTACGTATCATTTCTCTCTATTTTCTTCTTTTCATATCATGTTCGTCTATCCCTCTACTTTTCTTATTCTTCTTTTACGTATCATTTCTCTCTATTTTCTTCTTTTCATCTCCTAGTCTTCTATCCTTCTTCTACTTTTCTTCTTCTTCTTTTACGTATCATTTCTCTCAATTTTCTTCTTTTCATCTCCTTTTCTTCTATCCTTCTTCTACTTCTCTTCTTCTTCTTTTATGTATCATTTCTCTTTATTTTCTTCTTTTCATATCCTGTTCTTCTATCCTTTTTCTACTTTTCTTCTTCTTCTTTTACTCATCATCTCTCTCTATTTTTGTCATTTCATCTCCTGTTCTTCTATCCTTCTTCTACTTCTCTTCTTCTTCTTTTATGTATCATTTCTCTTTATTTTCTTCTTTTCATATCCTGTTCTTCTATCCTTCTAGGCTTCTACTTTTCGTATTCTTTTACGTATCATTTTTCTCTATTTCTTCTTTTCGTCTCCTGTTCTTCTATCCTTCTTCTTCTTTTACTCTTTATTTCTCTCTATTTCTTCTTTTCGTCTCCTGTTCTTCTATCCTTCTTCTTCTTTTACTCTTTATTTCTCTCTATTTTTTCTTTTCATCTCCTCTTCTTCTGTCCTTATTCTTTTACTCTTCATTTCTTCTATTTTCTTCTTTTCATCTTCCGTTCTTCTATCCATCTTCTACTTTTCTTCTTCTTGTTTTACTCTTCATTCCCCCTATTGTCTTCTTTTCATCTTCCCTTCTTTTATCTTCTTCCTTTTTTTATTCTTCTCCCTTATTTTCAGATGTTCTTTTTCTTCTTCTTCTCTTTTTATATTCTTATTTTTCTCTTTCTTCTTATCTTTTTATCTTCCAAGATAGGTTTTATAGATCAACTTGCAATACATTTTTCCTTTTACAATAAGTCCATGGCCATTCCGTTATTTTGACTTTGACCAGTCAACATGGCTGGCCCAGGACCGAACCAGGACCGGATAAGACCGGACCGAACTTTAGGTTAGGTTTAGGTTCTTGGTAAAAACCCGGACCGGACTGGGGCCATTAAACCCTAGTTAGAATTAAGGCTAAAAACACCGAAGTAATGTTCAGCCGTCTTATCTCTGTCCAATATCCGATTTCAGACAGCAGATATCTGGATCAAATAGGGACAGTTTCAGATACCGGATACCAGATTTTGGACGGATATCAAAATCAATCCAACACCGGATATCAGGACAGATGTCATAGGCCTCCAGACATAGCCGAGGCTGGTAGTGGAAACCAAATCTGATATCCAGATATTGGTAATGTAGCAACTGATATTCAAAGATATCATTTAATATCAAGCTGTCAGTATAGATGAAATTAGGATATCCCATCAGCAGTAACTGGTTCAGCATCCGCCCCAATATCAGGCTTGGGACTGATGAACACCACCAAAGTGGCTGAGGAAAACGAGAAATTTTCTCTCTGATCAAGCATAAATTATAGTCCCCTCACAATAAAAACAAAACGTCCCAAAAATACTTTTTGCTCAGTTAGAATCATCTGGCCAAAAAAGAACACCAAAGTGGCTGGGGAAAACGAGAAATTTTCTCTCTGATCAAGCATAAATTATAGTCATCTCACAATCAAATAACAACATCCCAAAAATTCATTTTGCTCAGTTAGAATCATCAGGCCAAAAAGGAACACCAAAGTGGCTGAGGAAAACGAGAAATTTTCTCTCTGATCAAGCATAAATTACAGTCATCTCACAAAAAAAAATCCCAAAAATACATTTTGCTCAGTTAGAATCATCAGGCCAAAAAATAACGTCAAAGTGGCTGAGGAAAACGAGAAATTTTCTCTCTGATCAAGTATAAATTACGGTTATCGCACAATAAAAACAAAACATCCCAAAAATACATTTTGCTCAGTTAGAATCATTAAGCCAAAAAATAACACCAAAGTGGCTGAGGAAAACGAGAAATTTTCTCTCTGATCAAGCATAAATTACAGTCATCTCACAAAAAAAAATCCCAAAAATACATTTTGCTCAGTTAGAATCATCAGGCCAAAAAATAACGTCAAAGTGGCTGAGGAAAACGAGACATTTTCTCTCTGATCAAGCATAAATTACAGTCATCTCGCAATCAAAAAATAAGAGGCCAAAAATCAGCGAGTTAAAAAAGGAAGTCAAGGAAGGGTTCTTTCTACCTATTATCGCCGGCTCAGAAAAAGACGCCGCTTACGACCTCGCGATGAACTACTTAAAAAATTTAAAGGACATAGAAAGAGAGAGGAGAGAGAGGGGGGCACCTTGAGTGAGTGGACTTGCTCTTGTGTGGGTGGGCTTGAGAGTCAGGAAGAAGAGTGGGGTTGGTAGGAGAGGCGGCGGGCTTTGGAGCCGAAGCCGTGGTAGCGGTAGATGGCGCCGAGGAAGCAGTGGCTCATGCAGGAGACATCGAAGGCCTCGATGAACCTCAGGTCGGAGACCCTGGTTTTGGCAGCTGCATGTCTCTGGTATTCGTCGAAGACCGACGCCAGGCACCAACTCTGCAGCTTCCGGAAGCAACCCACCACGCAGCCCGTGCG
The DNA here is from genome assembly GCF_029677425.1 of Wolffia australiana. NCBI lineage: Eukaryota > Viridiplantae > Streptophyta > Magnoliopsida > Alismatales > Araceae > Wolffia > Wolffia australiana. Next base: position 3,308,262 of record NC_135854.1, on the reverse strand, counting down.
GTGCTGTTTTGCGGTTCATGCATTAGAGCGGCGTCCATGCATTAGAGATAGAGAGAGAGAGCGGCGAGAAACGAGAGAGAGAGAGACGAGAAACATGAGAGGGAGAGAGAGAGAGACGAGAGAGGAGAGAGATGAGAAGAGAGAAAGCGGGAGAGAGAGAGAGAGAGACAGACAGACGCACAGACAGACGAGAAACGCAAGAGAGCGAGGGACGAGAAACGAGAGAGAGAAAGAGAGAGAGAGAGAGAGACGAGGGACGAGAGAGAGAAAAAGAGAGACGAGGGAGGAGAGAGAGACGAAGGACGAGAGAAAGAGACGAGGGATGAGAGTGAGGGAAACGAAAAAACGAGAGAGAGAAAAAGAGAGACGAGGGACGAGAGAGAGACGAAGGACGAGAGAAAGAGACGAGGGATGAGAGTGAGGGAAACGAAAAAACGAGAGAGAGAAAAAGAGAGACGAGGGACGAGAGAGAGACGAAGGACGAGAGAAAGAGACGAGGGATGAGAGTGAGGGAAACGAAAAAACGAGAGAGAGAAAGAGAGAGACGAGGGACGAGAGAGAGTGAGTGAGAAAGAGAGAGAGAGAGAGAGAATGGGACGAGAGAGAGAGTGAGAGAGAGAGAGACGAGGAACGAGAGAGAGAGAGAGTTAGAAAGAGAGAGAGAGAGAGAGAGAGAGAGAGAGACGAGAGACGAGAGAGAGAGGTAGAGAGAGAGAGAGACGAGGGACGAGAGAAAGTGAGAGAGAAGAAACGAAAAACAAGTGAGAGAGAGAGAGAGAAACGAAAAACGAGAGAGAAAGAGAAAAAGAGATATCAAGGGAAAGACGAGGAACGAGAGAGAGAGAGAGAAAAAAAAAAGAGATATCGAGAGAAAGACGAGGAACAGAGAGAAAGAAGAGAAACGAAAAAGAGAGAGAGAAAGAGAAAAAGAGATATTGAGAGAAAGACGAGGAACAGAGAGAAAGAAGGGAAACGAAAAAGAGAGAGAGAGAGAAAAAGAGATATCGAGAGAAAGAGAGACGAGGAACGAGAGAGAGAGAGAAGAGAAACGAAAAAGAGAGAGAAAGACAAAAAGAGATATCGAGAGAAAGAGAGACGAGGAACGAGAGAGAGAGAGAGAGAGAGAGAGAGAGAAGAGAAACGAAAAAGAGAGAGAGAAAGAGAAAAAGAGATATCGAGAGAAAGAGAGACGAGGAACGAGAGAGAGAGACGAGGAGGAGAGAGAGAAAGAGAAAAAGAGATATCGAGAGAAAGAGAGACGAGGAACGAGAGAGAGAGAAAGAGAAAAAGAGATATCGAGAGAAAGAGAGACGAGGAACGAGAGAGAGAGAGAAGAGAAACGAAAAAGAGAGAGAGAAAGAGAAAAAGAGAGAGAAAGAAAGATAAAGAGATATCGAGATAAAGATAGAGAGGAGAAGGGGATAATCGATAGAGAGATAGGGTATAGAAATTGTTAATAGAGAGAGAGAGAGAAAGAGATAGAACAGAAAGGGAGAGCGAGAGGAGGAGAGGGAGAGATAGAATAGATGGATAGAGAGATAGAATAAATAGATATATTTTTTAAGAGGGAGATTTATAGATAGTGAATCGGGAGATAGAGAGAGTAGAATATAAATAGATAGAGAGATATAGATATATATATATATAGAGCGAGAGAGAGAGAGAGATTAATCCCGAATAAGAAGAAGAATAGTGGGTCGAAAATTATTATACCTTTCCCCGCTTGCAGTGGATCAGAACTGGATGGTTTCTCACATCTGCAGGGACAGGACCGATTTCTTAAGGATTATTCAAGAAAACGATGGAGAGATGAATGACTTAAAAATACCAAGTATGACAGTCAGCGCGCGCATCATGGTGTCCTTGGAGATGTTCGCAAAAGGCCCCTTAAAACATAATGCACATGATTTGCCAGAAAATAATCATTGACTTCGTTTCGTCAATTTTCATGAAACTCGACAAAGATCCGACGAATATTTGATTTCTCCAAGGAGTTGAAATCGATTGATCTTTAGAAGACATACATGACGTTCGATGAAGCATTTATAGGAAGCAAAATATTTAAAAATCACAATAACTGATCTCGTTTTGTCAATCTTCAAGAAACTCGACTAAGATCCGACGAATATTTGATTTCTTCAAGGAGTTGATGTCGATTGATCTTTAGAAGACATACATGACGGTCGATGAAGCATTTATAGGAAGCAAAATATTTAAAAATCACAATAACTAATATCGTTTTGTCAATCTCCAAGAAACTCGACTAAGATCCGACGAATATTCGATTTCTTCAAGGAGTTGATATCGATTGATCTCTAGAACACGTTCATGACGTTCGATGAAGTATATGTAGGAAGAAAAATATTTACAAATCACAATCATGGTGTATTATCCAGATTAAATTTAATACCTTGGTGCCGTCGATGCCAAACTGACATAGCCTGATCCCCCGCTCCTGGACGAAAGCGGCATTAGCCTCGGGGTACGGCTCCGGGCAAAGGTACCTACAACAAAAATTCATCGATCAGGTCAGCATCAAGAACCCTAAATCAACCGCGCAAGATGCATAATCATCAAGAACCGCTCAAGAAATTAGCACCAAAGGCATCAAGAGCGATAATTCAATGGCGAAACCAATCAAGAAACGAAAGTAGTGAGCGCCGAAGGCATCAAGAACCCCAAATCATCGCGCAGACGATGTAACCGTCAAAAAACGCATGAAATAAGCGCGGAAGGCATCAAGAGCCATAAAACAACCGCGCAATCGCCGTAACCATCAAAAAGCGCTAGGAATAAGCGCCGAATGCATCAAGAGTCGTAAAACAACCGCTCAAGCTGTGTAACAATCAAGAACGGCAAAAAATAAGCGCGGAAGGCATCAAAAGTCCGCGCAAGAATCGCAACATTCAAAAAAGCGAAAGAAATAAGCGCCGAAGACAGCAAGAGGCATAAATCAACCGCGCAAGCTGTGTAAAAATCAAGAACGCCAAGGAATAAGCGCGGAAGGCATCAAAAGTCCTAAAACAACCTCGCAAAAAGCGTAACGATAAAAAAAAGCTAAAGAAATAAGCGCCGAAGACAGCAAGAGGCATAAATCAACCGCGCAAGCTTTGTAAAAATCAAGAACGGCAAGGAATAAGCGCGGAAGACATCAAAAGTCCTAAAACAACCGCGCAAACAGCGCAACCATAGAAAATACGAAAGAAATAAGCGCCGAGGACAACAAGAGGCCTAAATGAACCGCGCAAAATCCGTAACCATCAAGAAACGCAAGAAATAAGCCCCAAAGATGGAAATTCCTACACAATTGTCCGGATCCCGAGGGAATCGAGGTAGCTGAAGTTCGCCGGCTCGGGAAGGCCCGAGCGGTAGATCCCGAAGTCGACCATGGCGAAATTCGCCGGCGGAGCGAGGCACTCCGGCTCCTTGTCCACCACAACGCCGATCGATCCGTCGCGAGCGCCATCGTCGATCAATTCTTCGATCTGAACGTCTTCTTCCTCCGTTCGCCGCGCCATCGCCTCCTCCGATTTCAAAATCTCCATGGCGAGCGCTCCATCGGGTCATTCGACGACGGTGGGGTTTTATAGGCGATGACCGGTCAAAGCCCGCGGGGGTAGTGGGCAGTTACGGCCGCGTGGATTATCCGGATTTGAATTGTTCGGATATTGTTGAGGAAATTACGTGGCGATAGGTGATTGGTGGAGGCAGGTGTGGGGCCGGGCTACGTAACGGCTTTCCCGCGCGTGGGGGGAGTAGACAGTTAAAAGGAAGAGAGACGCGGCGTTGCGCTGGCGCTGCGTTTGCGGCGGGGGAACGGGTTTGCCGCAAGAGAGAGGGAAGAGGCGGGTAGAGAGAGAGAGAGAAGAGAAGAGATGGGTAGAGAGAGAGAAAGAGAAGAGATGGGAAGAGAGAGAGAGAGAGAAGAGATGGGTAGAGAGAGAGAGAGAGAAGAGATGGGTAGAGAGAGAGAAAGAGAAGAGATGGGTAGAGAGAGAGAAAGAGAAGAGATGGTTAGAGAGAGGAGAAGAGATGGGTAGAGAGAGAAGAGAAGAGATTGGTAGAGAGAGGGAGAAGAGATGGGTGTATAGAGAGAAGAGATGGTTAGAGAGAGAGGAGAAGAGATGGGTAGAGAGAGAAAAGAAGAGATTGGTAGAGAGAGGGAGAAGAGATGGTTAGAGAGAGAGGGAGAAAAGATGGGTAGCGAGAGAAGAGAAGAGATTGGTAGCGAGAGGGAGAAGAGATTGGTAGCGAGAGGGAGAAGAGATGGTTAGAGAGAGGGAGAAGAGATGGATAGAGAGAGAGGCGAAGAGATGGGTAGAGAGAGAGAGAGAGAAGAGATGGATAGAGAGAGAGGCCAAGAGATGGGTAGAGAGAGAGAGAGAAGAGATGGATAGAGAGAGAGAGGCGAAGAGATGGGTAGAGAGAGAGAGAGAGGGAGAAGAGATGGGTAGAAGGAGAGAGAATATATGGGTAGAGAGAGAAGAGATGTGGTAGAGAGAGAGAAGAAATGGGTACAGAGAGAGAGGGAGAAGTGATGGGTAGAGAGACAGAAGAGAAGAGATTGGTAGAGATAGAGAAGAGAAGAGATGGGTAGAAAGAGAAAGAGAGAAAAGAGGAAGCTATAGAGGGAGAGAGATTAGAGACGGGTAGAGACCATTAGAGAGAGAGAAGCAATGGTAGAGAGCATTAGCAAGAGAGAAAAGGGACAGTAGAGAGAGATAGAGAGATATGTAGAGAGAGATAGAGATAAATATATGGATAGAGAAAGAGAGATAGATATTTGAATGTATATAGACAGAGAGATAGATGAACGGAGAGACCAAGAGAGAAAAAGGTACATATATATATATATATATATCTAAAGTTATGGGTAGAGGAAAAGATAGATGAACATATATGGAGAGAGATAGATATTTGTGTATATACTGACAGAGAGACCAAGAGAGAAAAATATATATACATATATGGGGAGAGATGGGTAGAGAGTGAGAGAAAAAAACAGAGAAATATATTGATAGTTATATGTACAAAATATATTTATAGATATATAGAGAGATGGGAAGAGATATGTATATGTATAAAAGATTATACAGATAATATATATACAGAAAGAGAAAATTATACATATAGAGAGAGATATCGAAAGGGAGAGAGATGGGTGGCTAAACAGAGAGAGGGACCGCACAGAGGTAGTTATGGATGACAATAAGGTTACTTGAGAGATTAATGATACTCATATATATCTTCTAGGATGTGTGGTGTAGCTTAGTACCCCATTGGCAGGAATCTGAATCTATAAATTGGGTTAATTCTATCATTGATAATTATTCAGTATGTTACTAAAAATAATTAATAAGGCTGGATAATAAAAATTATTCGTGTCATTGGAGTCATAAACTAGATTAAAACATGAGCCTAGAGGATCACACGCAAATAGTTTTTTGGACTTCAAAAGATGCACTAAAATTACAAGGATTTTTACAAAAGATTCCCACTAAGTTTAAATAGGGGGAGGAACTGAGTGAAATTTACCCAGGTTATAATTACTCAAGTGCCCATCCTTCTTCTATCCTCTCACCATAGCTCTTCTCCACACCATATGCAATTGGAACAACGTAAGAATGAAGGTGGATTGGGAATGGAGATCATTAACACAAAGGAGGAGATTCAACGTACCAAAAAATGAACAACCCAAAAAATATAGTTAAACTTTCACCTCAATCATGGCCTTAAAACCCAACAAAATATATTGTTTTACCATTCATTCTTTAGAATATATCGCTCTCAATTTCAAGAGATGTATAGCAAATGTATGAAAAGATCCAGCTTCATCAGCCTCAGAATAATCTCCATGATTGACCCTTTTCTTGCAACTTATTTTTATTTTTAGAAAGTTCTCATATTCGGAATAGTTTATTTTTTGTTAACATATTATCTACAAAACTTGGGTGACAAATTGATTTGAGAGAAAAATATGACATAATGCATATAAATTTTTTGAAAGAGGAAAGTGAAAGATTAGGGTCCACCGATGAACATAATTATCCTAAGATTTCTCAGTAGGGATTATGAAATAAGTATTGATATCCTAATTATGAGGGAATGCTGAGAGAATCATTAAATTAATGTTTTTTCTTTTCATCAATGATCTTTAACCAAAAAAGGACATAATGAGATGAATCACGATTAAATTTTGTATCATTCAAAGTTCCCTATTTATTTTCCTCTCTTGCTTTTTAATTTTTGTAAAAAAGGACACAATAAGATGAATTACGATTAAATATTGTATCACTCAAAGTTCCCTGTTTATTTTCCTCTCTTGCTTTTAAATTTTTGTTAAGAGGGTATATCATGTTTTCTTCTTCACCCAATTTTCCACAATATTACTGTGGAACTATAGAACTTCACTCCAAAAAGTGATAATCTAGATAAGATTAGGTTTAGTGATTTTTTTTATTATCCATATTTTCATTGCCAGCTCAATAACAGAATGGAAGCCTCATTCTATGATTCATAATAAAAGCCATGTATTTCAAAGAGAATTATAAATTTTCCATCTAGAAAATAATAAAAAACAATTAAAGAGTATTTTCATGCAATGGGAAATTCCTCTGTATTGTGACATGATAACACTCATATTTAGTACTTTAATATGATCATATTTACGTGTTTATTTGCATTCAACCGCTGATATTTGCATGTTATCAAGCTTAAAATGATTAAATCTATTTTTAAAATGAGTTCCTGAATTTTCTACATTTTTGTGTATTTTTTTAGAATTAGTCAAAAATAGATTATAAAAGAATATAATTCTTTAGACAGAATATGATTTATTTGGAATTTTTAACATTAAATTTGGAAAGATATGATTTTTCTAAGTCAATATATATATTTTTTATGTATTTTTGGGCTTTTATTTTGATTAATAGGAATGTACAATTATATTTTTTAGCCCTATAATTCACACCGCCACATGTCATTGTTCGATTCGTCGAACAACGACGAATCATAGTGATTGCTGATGATTGGCGTCAGAAAGGAAGAGGCATATTCTATATGTTTGCACCATTCTTTTTGATCAAGCACGCAATATTATTTTAATATCTGATTTTAAAACCTCCCAAAATATGTTCGAGACATCCAGACAAAAGTGCATGATGATAAAATTGATGTCAATAGATAGATGATGAACACATTTGATGACAATGTCGAATTTGACATCAACATGATGATAGACCAATGGTGGCTTCAGAAAGGAAGAGGCAAATAGTTATAGCTATGGCCAATTCTGGCATCGAACAGCATGTAACAATAGCTCTAGGAAGGAATAAAGAAATAATGATACCATTGGCTAATACTGGACTCAAGCGGCAGGCATCAATTGCTCTGGTGACTAGTGATTGGCATCTTTGTCTTGGTCGGACATTGAATGATGGAGAGAGAATCTTGGCAGGATAGTGAATAGAAAATAGAGACTCCAGACAGATTACATTTTTCAGTCTAAGACCAGCGGATTGAAATTTTTTTACTTTTCTCCGTGATGATGATCATCATTGACATCAATGTGGGAGAAAAAAAATTGTGACTATGCAGATTGTCTATCATCATGTTGATGTCAAATTCCACATTGTCATCAAATGTGTTCACCATCTATCTATTGACATTGATTTTATCATCATGCACTTTTGTCTGGATGTGTCGAGCATATTTTGGGACTTTTAAAAATCAGATATTAAAATAATAGTGTGTGCTTGATCAAAAAGAATGGTGCAAAAATATAGAATATGGGCAGATATTTCTCATTATTCTAGAGTGTTTTATGTTGTTAGTGTCAAGAAGAAGGCAAAATGGAGACATGTAAGCTGAGATTCATGCTAAGGAAATTAGGGTATGTTTTTGTTGTGAGTGTCAAGAAGAAGGCGAGCTAGAGAGGCCTATACGCTGAGATTCATGTTTAGGAAATTAGTATATCTTTACAATTTGAAAAAAAAATAATGTTTTCCCTTAGTTTCCAAACTCCAAAATAATAAAAAATAAATTGGCGGGGTTTCTTAGGGACCCCATGAATGAAAATCCCCTAGTAAACCTCTTTTGAATGGGAAGGAGTTCTCACCCTGTGTTGTCAATCTAGGCCTCTCTTCCACTTTTTGTGGACATTGATCTCAGAAGAGATCAGGCACCTATAATTTATAGAGTCAAGGCAAGTTTTTATTGAATCGCTATTTCTGAAGATCTATGAAAATGGGATGGCATAGATGTCATTTGCATTTACTTACATGGTATCAGAGACATACAGGTTTGGATTCCTTTGGTTTGCTTATTATTTGCATGTGTTCGTTATTTGCATTGTTATGGTAGATCATAGTGAAGTTAAGCTATTTGATCATAAATAGAATAATTTACTCTATAACATTCCCAAAAAGTAACTGTTTTCTGATCGCAGGCTGGGCAATAGAGGTGCGGGCACTGCGGGGGTGACATAGGCGCGAACGCTACGTGCTACAAGCGCACGCAAGGGCGCCCACATTGTGTGTGTAGGGCGTGGGGTAGGAGACATTCTGCAAAGAGCCTAAGGCATTGGTATAGAGAGTATAGTGCAGGAACGCGGACGGGACAATTTTTTCGTCCCGTGGGATGAAAAAATCGTCCGTACGGAGGCCTTCGGATGATGGATGGATGGATGAATCTGGACGGAAAACCGCCGGATTCACATCCAACAGTTGAGATGTTGCCACGTGGCCTCGCTAGGATAATTTATAATATATTATAATATATTAAAAATATGAAATGTGTTTTTTTGTCTAGGACAAATTTCGGGACGAAAAGTCATCCTGAGAGGACTGGACGGGATGAAAAATCATCCGAGATCAGTGGACGGGACGGTTTTTCGTCGGTGGACGAAAAACCATCCCGTCCTTCATCCCTGAGCTAACATCGCACATAGGAAGGGATGAAATTTCTCCCGTCCCGTCTTTCGCCCACGTCCTTAGGTAGAGTATGTGTCCTTTTTTGAGGTGGTGCGTGGAGTGTTAAGGTTGGGACAGATTGGCGGGTGCGCCGAGGGCCAAAACCCACGGGCGTGCGATGCCTGCCGGGGGGCACGCTTTTAGCAGCGGTGCTTGCAAGCACGTGCGCACGGCTGTGGGCCTCAAGGTGCAGGAGAGCCACTACCCAGGCGAGCGTCGCACCTCTTCTCGTTACGCCGGTATCATCCCTTCCCCATGTAATGGCTACAACCTACAATGTAATCTCGTTCCTTATAATACAATAACCAATTCATATATGGGGTCTAGTCCTACCTTCTTCCCTTTAACCCCCGAGCAATCTAAAGCTGTCCCACGAGACTTTCGCTGCACAATCGAAGGCTGCTCAGCACTTCTACAGAATGTTGAGGTTGGCATGCGTTCGATCCGAGTATTGTTCTTAGCTCCAGATTTGACCGCGTGACATGTAAGCATTAAATAATAAATGTATCTTATTATGTTGTCCACAGAAGCCAATGTTATGAACTAGATCTTCTAAAGTTCAAAAAAATAAGACTAAGTTTTAAGAAATATTCCCTAAGTGGGAAAAATATCCATAGTTTGGACAAATATTTGTAATGGGCCAGGCCAACTGGAAATGAGCCCAAACTATTATCGTCATCTTTTCCGAGAGATATATAAATTATCGTGGGATAGTTCGTTCTGACAGTTTCCGTCAGGAAATCCGATTTTCCCGGCCGCAGGATCGATCGAAGGTTTTGTTTTAAATTTGGTATTTTTTTTTAATTTCTTGAAGGCTTTGTTTTGCGATTTCGGATTGTATTACTCATTGTTAGTTTGTATTGTGTTTTTCCCCTTTGTTCAAGCTTTAGAATGTCTAATTCAAGCTGATCGCTTGAAACCGGTGGGAGAAAACCTTCAATGAAGAATTCCGCTTATAAGTTTGGAATTTACGATTTTGTTGTTCTAAATTTTTCGAAAGTTGTGTTTACAATTTTGGTTTTTTATACCCATTGTATGAGTGGATTTCTTTTTTCCTGGTTTTTCAAGCTTTAGAATGTTCGACTCGAGCTGATGTCTTTAAACCAGTCGGAGAAAGCATTTAATGAAGAATTCTGCTTACAAGTTTCGATTTAACGACTTTGTCGTTCTAAATTTCTGGAAGGTTGTGTTTACGATTTTGGATTTTTCTATTTATTGTATGTGTAGATTGTGTTTTTCCTGGTTTTTCAAGCCTTAGAATGTCCAATTTGAGCTGATGTCTTTAAACTAGTTGGACAAAACCTTCAATCGGGGTTCTTGCATCGGAAGAATTCCACTTACAATGGCTGTATCTCCTTAATTACTTATGCTGATCTTCTACAGTAGGTTTGACTTTTTGGTCCCATGGAAGGCGTTGCTGTGAGGAGGGTCATTCCTTCTGATAACAGCTGCCTCTTCAATGCAGTCGGGTACTGATCGTTAGAAAGTTTCTTGAAATCATAACTTGTTGTTATGATTTGTTCGTTATGAAGAACGATTTTTTTTATAAAACTTAGGTATGTAATGGAGCATGACCGGCAAAAGGCATCTGAGCTTAGACAGGTAATCTAATTTAATGTTAGAATCAATATGTGCACTGAAGAACTTTTTTGACTCTTTACTTCCTCAAGATGGCCTAATTTTTTTTGCCGAAAGTTCATGATTCTTTTAGTTTTCTTTGTGAAGGTTATAGCTGCAGCAGTTTCAAGTAACCCTGAAAAGTACAATGAGGCGTTTCTGGGGAAAACCAATGGAGAATATTGTGAATGGATCTGCAATCCTGAGAAATGGGGAGGTCAGTTTTCAGACAAAGATTCTATGAAGTGCAGAGGAATTGCATTAATGAAATTCCGAATCTTCAATTCTATTCATGTGTCTCGTTTGTTTTTTGCCTAGAGTGACGATGGGTTATTGTTAGACCCCAATTCATATACTAAGCACAGACAGAAGGACGCTAGAATGGTTGTAGAGGGTGAGTGGAATGGGTGTAAAGAGATAGATGGATGCAGAAACATAGATGGATATAGAGAGATAGGTAGACAGATGAATAAAGAGGACATAATCACATAGATGACGAACATGAACACTGGAAAATCAGTGATTCAAGAGGATGCTTCTGATCCCTAGAGTCCCCAGACTCTGTTCTGAGCTCAAAAAACTCATTCTTCTCTTTTTCCTCTCTCTCTCTCTCTATCGCTCTCTCTACTCTTTTTCACCCCTTTGTATTTAGGGTTGTACATTATTGGCCCAATGATACCTAGTTTCCCAAATGCAATCTATTGAAGATTGAAAAGTAGTTTGAAGAAGAGGTATGAAGAAGAAGGTAGAGAATGAAAGAGGGGTGTAGAAAAAACTACCGGATTTAGTATTTAGGTCTCCTAATATGAAAACACAGCTCCGGCTCAATAAAGAATACTGACAGAGTCACCCGGAGGACCTGTTAAAGTTTTTTTTTAAACTACTAAATTAAAGGGTTTACATTTTGCTCTCAGGAGGGAAAGTTATTTCCTTTTCTTGATTTTTCTTGAAAGATAAAGTTCCTTTTCTTGATATTGTAAAGGTATGAATACCCATGGATTTAACAGAGATAGAGGATGAATGACATCTGATGCTCTTTTGAGAGAGTTTTAATGACCGCATCTGGCTTGACCAGTGTTGCTGTGTTTGCTAAAGCTTGATCATACCTTTCTTGATTAGAGATACATCGGCCTTGGGGCATTAATCAGACACTTTGTTATATAGCAGCTATTTATACCCTTACGAAGGTCAAATCATTGCCTGACTTTATAGTTTGCCCAGTCTTCCAGCAGACTCCCGGCTCATTACTCCCTTTTATGATCCCCCACAGTTGCCTGACTGGTCGTCCCCTTTGCCGTTGCCGGCTTACTCTGTCACCTTTGATGTGTCCTCAGTAGGACTTCATCAGTATTCGAGTGAGAAAGTAGAGTTCCATCTGTCTCTGGGATGGTTCTTTTTTTCTATTTATATCAGCAATATATTCAATTCTTACTCCCTTTGGGAGTTGCAACCAGGGAGCCAATATTGTTCAGTTGTTCGATGTCAGCAAAAGTTCCTTATAGACTGCTGCAATAGGAACCAAGGCCTTTTCAAGAGAAAAATGGGTGTCGTTGCTCTTTTGGGGGATGCAGTGGATTAAATGGATTTATGATGATAGTGCTCACCAGGCACTTGGACAGAAACGTCAATTGGCATCCATCATTATGGGAGACTTTTATTTCCTACTCTAGCTGAAAACAAAGTAAAACATGAAAAACAAAGTAAGAGTCAACAAATCAAATTGGAAGGTATTAGTGTTAGAGGATGTCATTTACCTGTAATTTCCTATGAAACCCTGTCTTATAATTAAATTTGGTTTTCTTCCTCGTCCGCCGACTCCAAGGTGAGATTTCTCCCGCTGCCTGGCTCTTCTGTTATCTAGTCTCTCTCATCTTTTCATCTTCCTCATGCAATATCAGTGTCGGAGGGTGGATAACACATCGCCCATTTGCATCACCAATCATCTGCTCTGATATCTGGACAAAGGACAGACTGAAACTGATGACAGTTTTAATGAAAAATGCCTGGATGACTGACGAATGGCCACTTGGTATGGATGGAAAGGATTTAGACAGATGGTGAAATGATCAGATGTTCTGACGCATTGAATGAATGATGTAACAATTTTCTGTCCTTTTCTTTAAAAAAATAATTTTTCTGTCCATCCCTAATTAGATTCATCTGGTTATACCTCTATGTGTATTTGGGCATTAGCTCACACTCTAATCTCAGTATGTATACTTGAGATGTATCCTATCTAGAAGTTGAAAATCTTTGTATTTTCTTCCTGGTATCAACTAGGATAGCATTTATCCTGAAATATGAGTATTTTTAGTCAGTGAGGTCCTATTAAAACATGTTAATAAGGAGGGTTTTTTGGTTTAGGTTATTTTTTTTTGCCAACCTAAGTGGATTTCTTGGAATGTTGATGCGTAATGAATCATATAACGCTGCCTTTGGTCTGTGCATTGTTCTAGTCTTCCTCACCTTCAAGAAGGGATTATTTTCATGTGTCTAAATATCTACTTCCCTGGCCTCATCACAATTTTATTTTTCTTAATCAATATCTTCCAAAATTGTTTCTATTGAAGATATGGATTTAAATGTTGTGCATTAAGGTCCCAACTTGTATTTTTTGAAATTGATTTTTGTTCTGCTTCTATGGATGTGGTATAAACCAAATGTAACACAAAGCTTCAATCAAACTTAGAGTCTCAAATGTCTGATCGATGAGAAGGAAGAGAGATGAGAAAAGAGAACGGGGGCAGGAGGAAGGCGAGGCCGAGCAGAAGGGGGCGACGGACCGCCCTGAACAGTCGTTGCTTGCAGCTAGGAATGGCCTGCAAGCGGTGGGAGAGATGAGTGCGACTGAATGAAGAGGAAGGGGAACGGATCGGAAGAGAGAGAGAGAGAGATAGAGAGGCTCACTTGAGGTACTGTCTTCTTGCCCTAACCCAGAGGGCCTTGACGGGTTTAGTAGCTCTTCAGGGATCTGGGCTCCAGTCTTCCCTTTGAGTCCCTTATTGGGCCTTAAGCGGACATAAACCCGACGTGGGATCATGTCAGGATGCTAACAAATTCATCATCTGATGATTTTTTTTTCTCCACCTTTTCATTGCGTCTTCATTTCCTTCCGATTGTGTCATCATCGTGTTATTATTCTTCATGCAAAAGCAGATGGCAAAATTTAGGGATGACTGATACGACTAAACCTTATCGAGAATCTTTTGGAACTTATATCTTGGGAAAATCTTGCTAATCGTGCAATGTGATCTTGGAATATCAAGTAGAATTGAAAATATACAAGTCACAAATATAGACAAGATGTTTTCAAAAAAAAAAACGAATGTAGACAAGAACAAGAGAGAATTGAGATCTCCATCAAGAGGTCTCCCTCCGGCCATGGTTACTCCCACTGCTCCAGTCTTTCGGTCATGCTGGACGGCCTCTGAGGGCTTCTTGAAAAAGATATCCCCCTTCATCTGCTCGATCTTTATTTGTAGATTCCCCCACATGTGCGAGTTTATCTGCACGTGTCCAAGTGGCAATATTCCTTGTGATACTCTTGCAGTCACGTTCATGAAAAGAATCTGTCGACTTGACTCTTTGCTCAGTGGGGATGTAGAGATAATAGTCAGAGAGAAGGGAGAAGAGACAAGGAAGAAAATCAATCTATTTCACCATAAAAGGTTACCCACAACATGCCTAGGTACCTCTCCTTTTATAGGAGAATTAACTAGCCGTTAATAACGGCTAGTGTTATAACGGCTATAAAATTAGCCGTTATAACTTACCCGAATCCAATAAGGATTCGGGTAATGGGTCTACCCGGACCCGCTACTGGATCTGCCTGGATCCGATAAGAAAAATAAAAATAAACATTCTTGGGCTTATAGATCCGCCTTTACATTTAACAGAATCTATCAATGACGTTGATGAATTTGTCGCCGTCCCCCAACCCAATGTAATCCTTTATGCTTTGATTAAATCAAAGAACTATTTCGAGATGTGATACATTCAGTTCCCCGATTACAAATTTCATAAATTTAAGTGATATCCGCCTTTTTTGCCAAATATTTTTTTCAGGAGCCATTGAGCTATCTATACTGGCAGAATATTATGGGTGTGAAATTGCAGCATATGATATCCAGACCACCCGCTGCGATATATATGGCCAAGTATACACATCATGCGTGTATTTTCCCTTTTTGTTGGCTCCATCAAAGTTTGATCATCATTATCATGGTATCTTTGCAGGATAAGCAGTACAAGGAGAGGGCCATGCTGATCTATGATGGCATCCATTATGATGCCCTGGCTGTATGCAAATTTTCATCGATTTAACTTTATTTGATCATTTTTATGAATAAATTCGTCTGAGTTATCCCCATTAACTTATTTTCTTGAATTTTATTCAGCTGTCTCCCTTTGAAGGTGCTCCAGAAGAGTTTGACCAGACCATTTTTCCTGTTCGAAGTGACAGAACAGTGGGGCAGATTGAAATGCTTTCTCTGAAGCTTATAAAGGATGCAAACAGGTTAAGATGCCTCTTATCTCTCTCTCTCCCATTTCGGCCCTTTTCTGCCTTTCTCTATTTCTCTATCTGGATCTTCTCTTTTTTTTTTTGTTCTCTCTCTCTTTTATCTGTATATCAGTTATATCTATATATCTTTCTCTTAATTCTTTAAGTTACTTTAAATACTGATTATATTTCTCTGTCTATCTCTTGAATCACTAAATCTGCCTGCCTCTCTTTTACTCTGTCTCTCTGTCTCTCTCTCAAATCTCTAAATCTCTCTCTCTCGCTGTCTCTCTCAAATGTCTAAATCTCTCTCTCTCAAATCTCTAAATCGCTGTCTCCTTTCTCTCACTCTCTCAAATCTCTAAACGTCTTTCAATCTCTTAATCTCTCTCTCTCAAATCTCTAAACGTTTCTCAATCCCTTAATCTCTCTATATCAAATCTCTAAATCTCTCTCTCTCTGTCTCTTTCTCAAATCTCTAAATCTCTCTCAAATCTCTTAATCGCGCAAATCTCTAAATATTTCTCTCAAATCTCTTAATCTCTTTCTGTCTCTCTCTCAAATCTCTTAATCTCTCTCTCTCTGTCTCTCTCTCGAATCTCTTAATCTCTCTCTCTCAAATCTCCACATCTCTCTCTCTCTCTCTCTCTCTCAAATCTCTTAATCTCTCTCTCAAATCTCTAAATCTCTCTCTCTCAAATCTCTAATATCTCTCTCTTTTTCTCAAATCTCTAAATATCTCTCTTTCAAATCTCTAAATATCTCTCTCTCTTTCTCAAATCTCTAAATATCTCTCTCTCTTTCTCAAATCTCTAAATATCTCTCTCTTTTTCTCAAATCTCTAAATATCTCTCTCTCAAATCTCTAAATATCTCTCTTTTTCTCTCTTTCTCAAATCTCTTAATCTCTCTCTGTGTCTCTCTCTCAAATCTCTTAACCTCTCTCTCTCAAATCTCTTAATCTCTCTCTGTGTCTCTCTCTCAAATCTCTTAACCTCTCTCTCTCAAATCTCTTAATCTCTCTCTGTGTCTCTCTCTCAAATCTCTTAACCTCTCTCTCTCAAATTCTTAATCTCTCTCTGTGTCTCTCTCTCAAATCTCTAAATATCTCTCTCTCAAATCTCTTAACCTCTCTCTCTCAAATCTCTTAATCTCTCTCTCTCTCTCAAATCTCTAAATCTCTCTCTCTGTCTCTCTCTCAAATCTCTAAAAATCTCGCTCTCAAATCTCTTAATCTCTCTCTTTCTCAAATCTCCAAATCTCTCTCTCTGTCTCTCTCTGAAATCGCTAAATCTCTGTCTCTCTCAAATCTCTAAATCTCCGTCTCACTCTCAAATCTCTGAATCTCTCTCTGAAAACTCTAAATCTATCTCCTCTCTCTCCCTCTCTCTCTTCCATGTATCTGTCCTCCCTCTTAATTCTCTCTGTACCCGTCCTGTCTCTCTCGATTCTCCCTATGTCTTCTCAATCCATCTATTTATCTATCTATCTTCTCTCACTTTCTCTCTCTACACCTCTCATAGATTTAACTTTTCTCGTCTCTCGTTAGTGGAAGGCGTATCTCAACATGGTAACCTGAATAGCTCACCAGTAATGTAATAGAGCAAGGTTTTTATTTTAGGCTTACACTTCTAGCCCACTTGCCCTTGTGTCTTGCCCATTAAACGCAGCCGTCTCTGTTTAATAAAAGAAGATAGAGAGAGAGAGACATAAATTCATATACTATTTTGCTGCTATGATAAGTGCAAAATCTTAGAAATTACATGCATTATTTAATCAAATTTTTATGACAGAAAACGCACCTACACAGACACCTCCAACTTCACCCTCAGATGTGGAGTATGCCAACTTGGGGTCATCGGTCAAAAGGTCGATCCTCGTCGCAATTTTAACTTTTTTGTATGAATTATTTTCTTAATTTGACTGATCTGATCATTTAATTTATACGGTGAAGGAGGCGATTGAACATGCGCAGGCCACAGGGCACCAAAATTTCCAAGAATATCGGCGATGATGGCACATTATTTTTATTGTTTATCTCTTGAATTCAATGATATTTATGTTGGATTCCTCATTTTTAGACATGCTGTTGTCTGGCAATTGTTCTTTTCATCTAGTCCAGAGAGGAAGAGAGATAGACATCCATAGAGAAATGTGAAAAGAGAGAGGGAGGCACAAAAGAGGAGAGAGAGATACATCCATAGATAAATGTGAAGAGAGGCACAAAAAGAGAAGAGAGAGAGAGACATCCATAGAGAAATGTCAAAAGAGAGAGGCACAAAAAGAGAAGAGAGAGAAAGAGATACATCCACAGATAAATGTGAAGAGAGAGGCACAAAAAGAGGAGAGAGAGAGATATGTAGACATCCATAGAGAAATGTGAAGAGAGAGAGAGGCACAGAAAGACGAGAGAGAGATAAATTGATTGGTAAATATAGAGGAGAGAGAGATGCAGCATTAGGTAAGAAAAGTGAGAGACAAAGAAGATATATAGAGAAGAATAGAGAGATAAAGAAAGTGGAAGATTGAGAGGAATAGAGCGAGAAGTGGGAGGAGTAACAGTCAAAGAGAGTTATGTAGAATAATAGAGAGAGAAAGGGGTAAGAGTGTTAGGCAAAGATATTTTAGAGAATAATAGAGAGAGAATGACGGAAGAGTGTGCAGCACAGATATTTATAGATAATAATAGAGAGAGAAAGAGGGAAGAGTGAGAGAGAAGATATATATATATATATGTGAAGAGAGAGAAAAGGAAACAGGTGAGACACAAATAGATGTACACAGACAAATATTGAAGACGAAAAGGGGCATATAAAGATAGAGAGAAGCACAAATTAAGAGAAAGAGAAAAAGAAGTGGGAACTGTAAGAGAGAGAAAGAACAAGAGAGTTGATTTAATGTATCAAGGTTGGGTTGAGTGATTCATTCAGATCCGAAAAGCCTCTCTAGCCAAGTTCAATGGAGTTATACTTAAAAAGTGTAATCCATTATCAATGTTTCATATTATTTATAATGTTAATGAACTAAATAAAAATTGGTTAGTTGCATTAAAATCTTGGGAAAATGTCCATGCAGAGCTAAGTGATCCAAGGGTCTAGGTCCATGTGGATATAAATGTATGTGTGACCTTCGTTATGATAAGTATTGATTATTTCAAATTGCTGGATCAACCCAATGTACTCATATTTGGTGTTTAAATGTGGAGTTATTTTTCTGACCTACTTTAAAATGAGTTGGCAATAGAAACCTAGATTTAATTTGTGTATGCAAAATAATTCCCACCCTCAGTATAATGTCTAGCCTCATTACCCTGGTTTAGTATTCCAACAACAGGGATTCTTCATTATCTTTTTATAGCTATATTAGATTTATAAACCTAGATAGAAATAAAATTCCCCTCTAACAAAATTAATCCCTAAAATAACTAATGTCGTGTATTTTTAGCTATAACATATAATGTAGTTCAGTTTTTTTTAACATCAATGAAAGAGTGACAAATGAAATTTATAAATTGTGTAACCACTATAATTGTGTACCCTAAACTTATTTAGTTCACAGTTTTTCAGTTGTAAATATTAAAGTTAGTTTATGAAAGTTAGATAATTGACTGGGAAATACATTCCTTTTTATCTAAATACATGCTTTTTTATGGAACACCGTTTCTGTAGAAGTTAGGCAGCATACCCCCAAATTATGTATCATTAAATGCAAATACTACAGACTCTTGATAGTAATTATCTTGTTACCCAGGATTTCCCTTTCATTTAGTTGCTTTCTGTCTAGAAGTGGGCAATATATTGAAAGAAGTGTACTGTCTTTTTCTTTTTTCTTTCATTTTTTCTCATATGTAAGTTGGGCATGTCTGATAAGTTGCAACATGGTGTGTATTTTATTCCTTTAGTCAGTTATCCATGTGTCGGAATAGGCGAGTTAAGTGGTCTAGGTGAATTGTCCTTCAGTCACTTATTCTCAGGTGGAGAATGAGTGACCCAAATCCAAATCGGTAAGTGATATTCTTTTTCAAAATCCTTAATCACTCTTAGGTTTTTGATGGCACTAGATAAACCTATTTAACATCGTCTCTAGAGATTTATGATGGATCTTGACAAGAAATAATGAAGTTTTATGTTTGAGATTAAATTAGTTAAACCTTTTCTTCTAAATTAAGAAAGTTTATCTGGGATGTAGAAAATGAATAATGGAAAACTTATATTTTCATATTTCACAAAAAAACCTCAAAATGTATTAGAGAAATGGGAAATATAATCAAGGCATATCCTCAAGACTTCAGAAATAAATAACTTGTTGATACTACACGTGTGCCTAGTGGTCGAGAAAAGTTAGTTTATGAGCACATCACATGACGAAACACCTTTAGGATATTTGGTATACATAAATTAACTAATCAAATCTTTAAAAGGGTGATTTCCTCTATCCATCCCCAAGTTTCTCCAGCACTACTTTGATTTTCCTGAACTTCAGATAACTTCTAAAAAGGAACATCAAATAGATCGTAAGATAGTAACTTGCCATTTTTAAGACAATGAATGAATCAGTGGATATTAGATAAGTTCTAGCCATAATCATTAATTTATTATAATAAGAGTGTATAAATATTCTAATATTTACAATATAAACACCTGTAATAATAATCTTATTTCTAGTTTAAGAATTATTTTTGAGGATGATAAAGAGATAAAAGGTTTATATCTATCGAGAAAAAATCTCATATAGTAGAAAAATAAACACATGGATAGAAATATGGGTAAAATATATACCAATGTGTGCATATTGATTATATGACATTTACACATGATAATTTATTCTTAAAATTTGACTACACTTAACTTCTAGTTGATCTACAACATACATGGATTCAAAATACTTTTCAGAGTAGACTAATCTCAGATATCATTTCATTTTATCACATTATGCAATAAGATACATTCAACACCATAAAAATATAATTAAAGTTAAGAATATGCAATAAGACACATACTACACAAAATTATTAAGTTTCATTTTTTAGTTTTGTGAATAGGATTTCCATGCTATGTAAGGAATGCCACACCATATATGTATATAAAAAATACAGGGGTAACGAATGCTATTCACAATCTTAATGCAATGAAAGAACATGAGCTATAGTTTTATGATTAACTGGGAAAGGCCTTAACGTTCGAGAAAGATTAAGCTTATATTTCCACCCTTTAAAATTGCAACATTAGTAGGTAATCTATTTTTTTCTTATCAGTAGAAATAGTCTTCAATCCTCTTACTTACTCACAGACCTACAATATATGTACATCCAAATAAAATTATAATCCTTTGAACTTAAATAATTAAATTATATGTTGTATCAGCCATTGAGAACCTCCATCAAGTCTTTGGCATCCTTACCATGAATCAAGCACAAATAAACCTCAAGAAGTGGTGTATTTTTTCTGGCATCAATGGGAGTAATATCATATTATTTGTTTTATTGCTTTTGAAGTAGCCCGCAAAAAAAGTCCACAGTAGATAGACAAAACCAATGAAAGTTATGTCATCAAATGTTTATTTGGACAATATTTGAAAGGTTTATAAAAAACACAAAAATATTCAAATTTGATGTTTTCAATTGGAGGGAAGGATTTATATGCATAATTTTAATTTTTGAAGGAGAAAGTGACGAGGTGTTAGTTATCAAAGAACTTATGGTGGTGATCAGTACGTAAGGTCACAACATTGCATTATATCTTCTTTTTTACTAGGTCAGCTAATGTATTATCACTGTAACCTCCTCTCAAACCAAATCTGAGAAAATTTTGGTTATGAGTTGTAATTGATTTCTACCGTGCTGGTCTTATATATTGTAACTCCGATATTATTAATTAATTTTTTGTGATTTCATCATGCCAGTAAATCCTATATAACCTCTTATAGAAGTATCATTTTCATTTCTGAAGAAGGTAATAGGGCTAAAAATGAATACATGCTGAGATACGAACCTACTGTCAAGGTTGTTTATCTCTCTAAATGATGAGAATGGCCCTACTTTGAAAACATCTCCCTTATGTATACTTTTCTCATTGACATGAAATGAAAACAACCTTAGGGATATATCCAATATAAATATATTTATATTGGATATATCCCCAGAAAACGGTGGTATATATTTATATTGGATATATCCTTAAGATACTGAATAATGAGTCAACATCTCTCAATGTGTGATTGAGACCTATTGATAAAACAGTAATTATTAGATTAATCTCATGAATTTTATATCTCTGATCTTATTAAATTGATTATACTTGTATGCTATCAAGCTTAAAATTATTAACTATTTTATTTGATATTTTTAAAAATGTTTAAATGGGTTAGTAAACTATGATTGAATGATTCACGTACCAAAAATAAATAGAAAATTACAATAAAAAATAAACATGTCATATGTGCATACACAACTACAATAACCTAATCAAACATGTCATATCTGCATGTTGTTCATGAACTAAAAGACACAAATGACAAAATACATGACAATAAAAAAACTACAAAACCATGTGCAGATAGCCTGAGAACAATAATAATTGAGCTTCTCTAATTTAACAAAACAATAAATTAAGTACCTCCATGATTTAATTTAAAAAAGAGCCACTAGTTACCTTACCATACCCATCATAAAATAACTACCCACTCACAACAGTTTTTGATATAAAATCATGAAATGGGCCAAATAAGTTTTTAGAAAAATGTCTACGGTTTTCTAGAATAAAACACTTTCAGTATAACACATGATGAAATTGATTCACATGCATTTGAAACCCCTCATAGCCCAATTTTGATGTCTTCTAAGTATACTATGGTTATATTTTGTATGGGTGTTTGAAGCATGAGATTATAAAGAAGACAAATGCTCATTGTGCGGCCAGATTTAAAAACATCTAGTTGATCCAAAGAGCCATCTTACAGACATGCAAATATGTATGTATTTATATAAGTTGTTTAGGTAGTTTAGCCAATCATAGTGTTCACCCTCCCGATATCCGTTTGATATTTGATACTGGACAAATATGGCATCCTATATTCAGATAAATTGAGAGGAATTCAGATATTAGTATTGGATATCAGATCAATATTGAATATTTACCTGATATCATATACCAGGACATACGCTGAAGGGCTCATGATAGTGGCATATGCCAATACATGATATCAGATCTGATATCCTGATATCATATCGCAGTATCTCCATAGTAGACATCAAAATCTGCATAGAATATCAATATCGATATCCATGTCCAGATATTGTTTTATTTGTATAAAAATTTCTCCCAGAATGGAAACAAATTGAAAAAGAAACAGCTGTATAAAATCTTTGTTTATAATTCCTTGGTAAAAAATAGTTATGTTTTAGGAAACAATTGTGCAAATATGATTGCCTTGTCAACTCTGACTTGAGTATGAATTTTATGAAAAAATTCTCTATTGACTTTGGTCAGTAGTATCTCAATCATCTTGTGGTATTCATCAAAAGATTTCAACACGTTAGACTTAATTGAATCTTATGGAGTAACTTTCTAATGATTAATATTATTCATGAGGAGAAGGGGATGAAAGTCAAATAGCTTAACTACGTTTATTAATGTTTCAAACTAATATGATAAATAATTTAATTTATATTTCAATTTATACAATGAATAACGAGAATACCGACATCCGACATCATCATCCATCCCACGAGATGAAGGCAGAAGCCTAGATTGGGATGAATGGCAATGTCAGATTTTAATGCTAGAGCAACTGATATCAAATAATGTCATCTAATATCTAGATACCGATAAGGTCGATTTTCCCATTCGAATATCTGGTACATTATTGGTGCCCATAATATTGGCATCTCATGTCCTCTAGTACATTCATCCCAATAAATCAGCATCATGTTAGGTACAACATCCACCTAAATAGTGCCCATAATATCGGCTTCTCATATCCGGTACTAGGGTTGGGCATTTAGGACATAGGATCGGCTCAACCGGACCGAACCAGGACCATAGATCCTCCATTTAAAGGCGGACCGGTCGGTCAGACAGGTTTAGGTCCAATAGACAAACCGTACTGGAACCGGAAGTAAATTATTACATGTATTTAATATTTTCTGTAAAATTCTAAAAATATAAAATCCAACTTGCCGAAGTGGTTCCTATTGAGCTCAGCTTAGACGCAATATATTGGATCATTTGTGGGCACCCGCTTGATGTAGATGATATTTAACATTGCTATGAACATATTTTCTACTTTGGCATTGACTAGTCAACCTAGACCATGACCAGTTCGGACCGGACCGGGACCGAACCATAATGGACTGAAACCGGACCCAGATTTAGGTAAGGTTTAGGTCTTTGCTAAAAACCCAGACCGGACCGGGACTGTCAAACCCTGTCCAGTACAGCATCCATCCAGATAATATTGGTAGCGCATATCCAATAAAACATATGGCTTGATTATATAGGCACCCATATCCGGTACATCATTTGTCCCAAGTATATAGGCACCTCATATCCGGCACATCATCCCTACCGATAATATTGGCATCACATATTTGGTACAACATCCGCCCCTATTACATTGGCATCGCATATCTGGTATAGCATCTGTCCCGATAATATTGGCATCAGATATATGAATCCGTATGGCTGAAGACTAACTAACTAGTCAAGCTGCTATCTATCTATCTATCTATCTACCTATCTACCTACCTTTTTTTAAAGAAAATTTAATTGATTTGAACGTGAAAATACATTGTTTGATATACCTTTGGGCAAAACAACATTGATATGAGAGTGTAGAATTTTTGTTTTTTCACTTCTGTCTTGAGACGTTTGTGCTCTTGACCAACGTTGATTTGAGTCCTTATTGGTTGGTCAACGTTCCATTTTTGCGGATCTCTGGTGTGCAGCTTTTTCTTTGCATTGAACTCGATCTGTTAGATATTTTCCATGCCTGTGGTCTGTCATTATCGTTACCCAGCATATCTTTGCGGCTCTGGAAATTGGTTTCGTATACACGAGTGGAGTAGCTTCTCCATCCTTCTCGTCTTATTGTGTACTTCGCTTGGACCCATACGGCTGATAGCTGCTCCTTCGTGACTGCATCTTCACTCTTTCTGGTTGGATTTCTCTCATGTCTGAAATCTCCAGCTCTACCTGTTTTATTTTTTTTCCTGTATCAAATCAAAGGAAACACCTTACTTGTTCTTACAACTATGTCATTTGCGATCGATCACAAAAAAACATGCGAGAATTTTTGCAGAAAGTTTTGATCTATGTGCCATGTGCTAATTTTACTGTATGTATCCTATTATCTAAGGAATCAGGAGAGAAATCTCTCTACATTTACCAGTACCTTGACCATTAAAAATCCGTTTGAGTTTCAAAGCATGACTTGAAAGCATTTTCAATGTCTGTCAAAGAGCAATAGAAGATCAGAATCGGTGCAGCAACACAATCTCTATTGCAGATCTCAGAAAAAATATATTTCTTGGCCCGGAAAGCTGGATAACCACAACCTTGACGTTAAAGAGGGTTAGCATTGATTTCTAGGGGGAAGACGAATCTCTCTCTCTCTCTCTCTCTCTCTCTCTCTCTCTCTTTTCTTTTATTCTTGCTTGAAAATTTTGGGGAGACTGATTTCAGCTGTTTCTTCACGTTTACTTTGGGATGGATTATATGAGATTTTTCCAAATCTCTTTCCATGTTTGATATATATATATATATATTTTTAAAAAAACTTTGATTTGGAGGATTTGGTGGCAATCAATATATGTGACATTTGTATTGCCTTTCTCCTGTGCCTATGTATTGAGACTTTCTCAACCATTTTTCCATTCTTTTCTTTTCTTCCCATGACACTTCTCTCCCTTTTATTTCTTCGCCTCTTTCCCCTTTTCCATCGTGGTTCCCCCGCTCATTGCCAATGATAATGGTTAGCAGTTTCCCTGCTAAGACGTACATAATGGCTGAGTCTGCTATAAAAGTTGTGTTACTTTGTCGATTATCCAACCTCTGCTACTCCTTCATAGGCCCTGAGAATGCTCAACAAGTCTATCTTCTTGCTCACCTAAGAATTCAATAATCAATGAGCTAGAGAAGGAACATAGATACTATCCCCTTACCTTCATGTATGAAAGTTGTGATGGTCTAAGTGGATTCTGATAAAATTATCATAAAATGAACCATAAAACAGATAGCCATATGAATCAAATATGGTTGGATAAATAAACATTACCTCTTCGTTTCACATTCCTTTTATGTGCGAATTTCGAACCTGTTGTGCCATGTATTTTACCTTTTTTATTGATGGCAAGCCCAATTTATCCATGTGATAGCAGCCTCGTACATGATTTGGCAACTCCTCAGTCCTGCAAAACAAAACGTTTTCTTGGTGGCAGTACGCATGATGAGTGAGTCCATTTGCTACCTGGTTGCCTTCTTTAGAGATATGTATGATTTGTTTTATTAGTGGAAGATATACCTGAATCTTGTCCTACCAAGTTTGTAGCTTCTATAATTTACAAGCATGGCTATTAATTATATGACACAATACCATTGAGTCTGATTCCACACATATATTATAAATTCCTTTTTGTCTACATATTACCAAACCATCAAATATTGCCTCACATTGAGCTTCCATAGAGGTCATTTCTCTGTATGGATTAGAATAAGCAAAGATCATTGATTTTTCTTCATTTCGCAACATTCCTCCTCCCATGGTTCTCCCTGGGTTTCCTTTTGCCACACCATTCCAATTCAACTTGTACATTCTCATAGGCGGTGGTACCCATGTGGTAAAAAGAATAGCATGATTACACGGTAACTTTCCAGGATGTATTTTCCAGTTGTTCAACCCTGGGATTTCTTTTCTAGATGTAATATTTGTAGGTTTTATAAGAGGTTCTAAATTTTTGATCCATCTTTGTAGTTTCTGTATAATGGTCCAGTAACCAACTGTGTCATTTTCCCATTTCTTTTGATTCCTTTTCTTCCAAATCTCCCACAATAATATCACTACTGCACATTTGGTGAGGACAACACTTTTGCTCTCAGTAATATGGACTAATAAAATGTGCTTCAGTAATGGCATCAAAGTAAGATTTGGATTTATGTGAATAGCCCATTTGTTCAATAGCCAGTTCCAAGTGTGTTCTGCCCACTCCCCAGCAAAAAATAAGTGTTCTCGATCCTCTATTTGAGGATTTTTTAGGCAACATACGCATTTTGAAACACTATGAATGCCAAGTTGTTGAACACTTTTATCCAATGGTATTGTATTTTTCACCAACTTCCATATAAAGAACTTTAATTTTGTTGGGAGAGGTATTCTCCAAATGGCTGTACTCATGGGATTGGCTGACTTGTTTGAATTAAAGTGTTGCCATGCAGATTTTGTAGTAAATTCACCATGTGGTGTTAGAGTCCAAATGGCTATGTCCTGATTTTGTGATAGTTGTAAATTTTCCTCCTTGATCCCTGAAATAATGTTTTATGCAATTCCACTGTTTCTGAGAATGCATTCTCAATCTTGAGATAGCAGATACCTATCTACCTATCTATCTATCTATCTATCTATCTATCTATCTATCTATCTATCTATCTATCTATCTATCTATCTATCTATCTATCTATCTATCTATCTATCTATCTATCTATCTATCTATCTAAGTACATTAAATAATGAATGGGCTTTCCTAAGGAGGCGAGGCCCAATAAGAAGAATATCCTCACAGTCCACATGCCCATCTATCCCTCTGCAGACCATATAAATTCATGTTTCCTCACAAAAACCCTAGTTTTTCTTCTCATCGTCGCGCCGCCCAAATTCCCCCGCGATCGGACGAGCTTCGGAGGCGAAAATGGCCGCAGTGGAGGCGTTGCCACAGCCGGAAGTGAAGCTCTTCAACCGGTGGTCGTTCGAAGATGTCGAGGTCGCTTTGTTTTTACAGCTTTTGATTCGCTTTTGCCTTTTTTTTCTGTGTTTTTTTCTTCATTCTTGGAGATGTTTCACTTGCTCAGAACCAATTGATCCGAACCAATTGAACCAATTGAAACTCAATTTTTAGCGAATGCGAGAAGTTATTCGATGAAAAATGCGATACGTAGTTGTGCGGGAAGTGATATCCGGCCGATATGCATGATCGGTATTTGTTGATTCACAGGCGGTTTATGAAGCTCTCCGGAGACGTCTTTCCCGCGTCGTATTGATAGGAGTAGTTAGATTGTTCAAGCTGCGATTGCATCGAATCTTCAGAAGTAATCAATATGTAAAAATGTCACCAGCAAGGTTGTTGTGTGTTGAGTCGTAGAATAGATAAAACCCTTACAGAAGAGATAAAGCACTGTTGGACTATCTTTATCCTCTTAATGGCATTGAACTGAAGTTGAAGTGTCCCAAAATCCCAACAACAGTAAAACAAACTGAAAATACATTCATCCATTGTAGTGGGTTTTCTTCTTTTTTTTCTGTTCGTTCCAGCACGATCTTAATTCCGTCTAACTCAGGCGAATGATCTGTATATTCTGAACTGGAATTATACCCGATTAAACATAGAAACGAAAATTACATCTTAAAGATTGAATTATTCTGATGATTCAACTTGGTCTTAATATTGAACATGAACAGGTTAGCGACATTTCTCTGGCAGATTACATTGCCATCACCCCAGGAAAGCACGCGACATACGTTCCCCACACCGCCGGGCGATACTCTGTGAAGCGTTTCAGGAAAGCGCAGTGCCCCATCGTGGAGAGGCTCACAAACTCTCTCATGATGCACGGAAGAAACAACGGCAAGAAATTGATGGCCGTCAGGATTGTGAAACATGCCATGGAGATTATCCATCTCTTGACCGATGCCAACCCCATCCAAATCATCGTTGATGCTATTATCAACAGGTCAGCCAAATAATCTGATGCGCAATTTCTGCCTACCTATCCATCCATCTTTCTGTCTATCAATCAATCAATCTTTCTAATCAGGCCTTCTCATTGCTATGTATCCATCTCTGAGTTCATGTTTCTGTCTGTATACCCATCCATCTCTCTTTCATCTATCCATCCTTGCGCTTATCCAGCCATCTATCCATTTAGCTGTCTGTCTATCTGCCTCTCTGTTTATCTTTCTAGCTGTATTGTATGTATGTGTCTCATTGTACCATTACCTACCTGGCAATCTCTATTTCTCTTCATCCATCTATCCATCTGTCTACCCATTTTTAATATTTTGTTATCTATACTATCAATCCACTTACCTATCTATCTATCTATCTATGTGGTCCTATATATATCAAGTTTTTTATGTACCTTTGAATCTATCTGTGTATCATGATGATACTGATATTGGTGTCTGTGGGAAGCGGCTCGATATGGATTTTATGAATGCATTTCAAGTATATCTCTAGTAAATCAAACTTTTTCGTTCGTTGACGACCAATGTTGTTGGCCTTCTTTCGCTGCAGTGGGCCAAGGGAAGACGCTACAAGGATTGGGTCTGCGGGTGTGGTGAGAAGGCAGGCTGTTGATATCTCGCCGCTGAGGAGGGTGAACCAGGCCATTTATCTTTTGACCACGGGTGCGCGTGAGAGCGCTTTCAGAAACATTAAGACCATCGCCGAGTGCCTCGCCGATGAGCTCATCAATGCCGCAAAGGGATCGTCCAACAGTTATGCCATCAAGAAGAAGGACGAAGTCGAGCGTGTCGCCAAGGCCAACCGTTGAGAAGTGGGTAAAAAAACTCCATTTTCCTTTTTTATTCGTGTTTTTATTTGTATGTTTAGACTGAGTTTTGATAAAGAGTTTGGCCATTTTGTTCCCATAGCGTAGATCAATTGCTGGGAGAAAATTTCTTGCTAATGGTGCAAAGTATCTTTCTTTGTTCTCTTGGGTTACTGCATATTTGATTTTTGTTGCTACTGGTTGCTCTTCGATCTATCACTGTTAAGGTGATCTTAGTTTTGATGTATTTGTCATATCAAACCTGGATTATTAGATATAGGATCAAAGATGTAGTTCAAGTATATTTCATGTATCGGATTAAGAATGTGGCAGACTCAGCATATCATTTCTTCAATTTTAATGTTAAGCCTCGTCTGGTAAATATCTTCTTCATTTTAATTCTCCAAAGATTTAAGTATAGTGATGATGAATATTATTCTGCTGTTGGGGCCTGCCATGTTTATGATAATCATGTCAGGTTAGATGCAGTCAAGGTTGAAGTGGTGTTTGCTTTGAGAAATAAATCAAATCGGCGAGGTTTATATGTTTCCTCTATGTAGACTTCTGTTTGAAGTAATATCTATTACATTTTCTGGCAATCGTATTTAATAACAGTTATGGGATCACAACTTTGTTAGCATACAATAGGTTGGTATAGAGACTCCAAATTAGTGAAATCGTGATATAAATTCATATTTTACAGACCTGATTCAATAAATTTATGACAGTATCAGAGGTGGAACATTTTTTGTAGGCAAACAATTTGAACGCAAATATGTCAAATACTTTTTACCCGTATTATGTGATCATGAAAAAATTATAACGAAATGAACCTAATGAGACTTATTGCAATGCAGTGAAGTGATGTTGGTTTAAGTTAACAAACTAGGATTATATCAGTTTGGATTGTGATTGCACTGTTTTCTTTTGTTCTACGGGTTTAATTGCAATGGCGAAGCAATTCAACTTTCCTCATGTTTGATGTCTTTCATTTATTCAAAAATAGTTTTTAAATGTTGGATAAATTCTTTCATACTCCATGGTGAATGGATGAGAACCATGATAAATTCTTTCAAAGCAGGGGTTTAATTTTTTTTCAATGGTTTTTTATCTAAGCATTTCATGCTTAAAAAATGGACTTGGTTTTACAAATTCCAAAGCTATCAGAAAACTTGACAATATTTAGAGGCTCAAACTTCTGGCCATGTTCTCACTGATTTGCTTATTTATCCCTACATATTACGGAGAAACACAAAGACAATATGATGATATTGTTCTTGCAAATAAAACAATATGAAGATTGTTTCTTTGTCAATATTGTGTTTCCTTTGGTGTGAATTTTCACTTTTATGAATTTACACAACCTCTCTACCAACTCTAGGAGATAAATGAAGTCTTAGTTTAGCATGTCCTCATCGATACCATCACTATATTTATAATGATTTTGAAATGGTATGTCTTCAGCAAACCTTATAAAAATATAAAAGCGGTATAATACCCTTGATTGGCATTAATCAGAAAATGCCACATTAAAAGTACTTTTTTCCACCCTTGAAGATAAAAAAAGGCCAATTTTCTGATGCACTTTTGAGATAGTTTTTGCATTTACTATCCATTTATTAAAAAATTGCTGCATTGTGAATCATCCAAAGCACTTTTCTATTGTTAAAAGTTGAAACTTCCTATGAATCTCAATGATACGATGAAGTGTGACCTCTTTACTTCACTTGATTTAACTTATTGGAGTGACGTGAACGCTTTTTTCATTCTTAAATGTTCAAATATTCAAGCTAACCTGATAAAAAATTATCTAATAAATTTTCATTAGGGTTGTAGGTGTTATTTTATGACAGTTCGGAACAAACAATTGTACAAGAGGGAATAATCAGATCATGGCAATTATGACCAGTATCTTTTATTGTATGATACAAATCATATTACTAAAAATGAAGGTAATCGAAATAATATATTCTATTATGATAAACATCAAATGTTTTGAATATTATGATATAAAATTTCATTACTATTTTCAATAACACCTAGTTTTAGGAAACCTGAAATGCTAACATTTCCATATAGTCTGAATTTCTATATTTTTTTGCCATAGAGCATCCTATTGAGTTGTACAAAGTCGGAAACCGGCATGCAAGCATAGGCAACACATGACATACGGGGTGGGGCTTACAATGAACTGTAATTGTCAAAGGTTGGAAGATCTGGCCAAAGAAAGGGATACCCTGTTGATTTGTTCCCATGGTTTGATCCTTCCTAGTAAAACATGGTGTGTTCGAATTCATATTGCATTTAGGTGAGAAGAGGGGACTGCCATCTAAGCCTAACTATACCTTGATGACTAATTGAGTACAAGTACCATGAAGGAAATTTGAAAATAAGTCCAATGGGGGAGTTTAATAGAGAACCTGAAATCTGATGGGAACAAGCAGTCAAAAGAGCAAAGCGCGGGCACACCCACTTTAACAGCATGCCTTTTGCATGATGGGTAAGGGAGGAAATGTGAAAGCGGCATAAGCCATTAGGTGTTGGTTTCAGTAGGGGAATATTCGAGTTCTTCCTATTTGTCCTGAAACTGATTGATCGAGCCATGGGTAGGTTGAAGAGAGCTCTAACAGCCCTTGGGGGATCAAACCCACTATGTGGCAATATACAAGAAGACGTGGCTAGGGATGTAAGGCCAGCACACACCTACAATACCATAGTTCTGCTCGAAGATAATACAACCACAATATAACTTGCATGATCTTCTATAACCGTAGCTGCTGGTAGTCCCATCGTATGGGGACATTGATAACATGCAAATTAATATACTTAATTACTGAATTATACATTCTATTTATGTGTTTTAATGGTCATATTTGCATGTTATCATGATAAAATACATTGAAATCAGTTAACATGTCGTTTTTCTATTATTTCATATTTTTTATCATTTTTTACATGGAATTTGACATTGTTTCAGTGAAGAAATATTTTTACATGATTTTATTTGCTTGGTTTAAGGTCAGTAAATCATCTCCTGATTTTTCTGAATTTTTCCCATATTTTTATGAATTTTTCTGACCATTATTTAGGCAAGAAATGATTTTTATTTAATTAAATAATATATTGATTATTTATTTTGCATTTTAAATGCATTTAAAATGAATATCCACGTCATTCGCCCGAAATTCGGGCGAATGAAGGGATATATTAATTAAATAAGAAAGGAGAGAAGAGAGGAGAGAGATAGGAAAAGTCAAATAGAGTGATTAAAAGAGAGAGAGAGAAAAGCGGAAGAGAGAGGAGAGAGAGTAGAGCGGCTAGAGAGGAGAGAGAAGAAAAGATATTTAATAGGAGGAGAGAGATTTGAAAAGTCAGAAAGAGCGGCTAGAGAGGAGAGAGAAAACAAAGGCGGAAGAGAGAGAAGATAGAAAAGTCAGGAAAAGCGGCTAGGAGAAGAGAGATTTAAGAAAAAAAAAAACAACGGAAGAGAGAGAGAGAATAAAATAAAACAAAGAGAGATGCATATTTGGTCGGTGGGCCGCGTGCAATAATTGCACGCGGCCACCGACGTATTTTGTTAAATTAAAAGATGCCAAATGGCGTCGATTTCCGCATACGCGGAAATCGACGCCGATCATTGGCGTTTATTTAAAACAATGATTTTTTTTCTTTTTCTCTCTCTCTCTTCTAACCAAGCGAAAAAAGCACTATTTTGTCCTTTTCTGTTTTCTTAAAAAGCAGCGAAAAAGTGCGGCCGACGCGGACAACGAGGGTGCACGTGTCCCGAAACACGGAAAGCGAGAAAATCAAGCCCAGCCAATAGGAAATTCTGATTTTTTAGAGAAAATAAAAGAGATCCAACGGCCCACATTTGATCTCACTAAAACTGCGATATCTTGAGATCTACTATTCCAATTGGGCTGAAATTTTGAGGGCAGGTTCGTCTTTTCCTCCTCTACAATCTGGATGGTTGGATCTTTAAATAAAGGTCAGAAAAAAGGCGAAATTCACTTTTGGAGGCTCTCCCCAAGCAATTGGCCAGGAAGGACACATGAGGCATTCTGGAAGATGTCAGATCTGGATCTCTTTATCAAATTTGTAAACTTCTGAATTGTATTTGATCATCTTCTAGAACGATTCGAAAACGCCTTGGCATGGGCGAAATGTACATGCCCTAGATTCATGTTTTGAATGCATCAGCACTTCTTTTTGATTTGGATTTGAGATCTGACTTTTGATAATTAATTCTTAATTATTTTAGGACATTTATGCTTCATTACATTTTTAATTTAGGGTCGAAATTGGGGTTTTCCCCAATTTCTTCACTTTCTCTCTCTAGGTTAATTTGATTTGTTTCTCTCTCTAGATTTCGGTTTTTATTGTTTAGGAATTTAATTTAATATATAAAAAAACCAAAAATAAAATTTGAACCGAAAATTCATCCATTTTGAACTCCAATTCAAAAATCACTTTCTTGATTATTAAATTCCCAATTTTAATTCTGAAAATTATTATAAATTTTATTAAATTGGGAAATTAATAATTTTTATTTTTATGAGCTTAAAATAATAATAATATTCTTATCTGGAATTATCTGACCGAAATCAAATTTAAGTTTTACTTAATTTTGATTATTTTAAGAATATTATTTAATATTAATTGAATTAAATATTGCAAAATTCAAAATTACTTGACTTGATTCATAAAAATTGTTTGAAAATTCTGAATTGTTGCCTCCTTGCGGATCGACCCCTTGCTTGCTCTATATTCTTATTTAGTAATTAAGGGAATTATAAATTTATTGCATAAGTCTAAAAAGCGCAACGACCACGTAATTTTACGTGATTTTTCGGCTTATCATCGTCCTAGGAGCGTCAAGTGGATGAGGGATTATACAGACACGGTAACCGATGATGAACAGGTTCCATGAGTGAGTCGATACACACTCTTTTGTATCTTCTAGGACACGAGATGTAGCTTGGCACCCCACGTGTCGGAGTCTCGACCTATCGATTGGGTTAAATCGATCCGACATTAATTAATCTATATGATGATATAGTTAATTAATTTGGAAGGCCAATAAAGGTTATTAGGTCTCTGGAGTCGTTAACTAGACTGATACATGGGCCTAGAGGGTCACACGCAAATGGTTTTTTGGACATTGGAAGATATACTTAAGTTTTGGGGGTTTTTATGAAAAATACCCACTTAGTATAAATAGGGGAAGGCCTTGAACAAAATTCACCCGGGCCAGAATTGTTCAGGGGCCTTTCCCCTTCTTCTCTACTCTGCCCATACCCCCTCTCCATCCCTGATGTGATCAGGACGACGTAACGACGCCGACGGAGAAAGAACGGGGCTCCTCAACGAGAAGGAGGAGATCCGACGCGTCGAGGACCGCGTGGATATGTCTAGAGGCCGCACACTTGAGCAGCTCGACTCGTCTCGCTCCAGGATCGAAGAAATCACGAATGAGATTCATGCAAAGTTACTCGTTTCAATGGTTTTTGTCGATGCCGTTTGATACGCAAAAGTTTTTCGCTGCGATTCATTTTGTTTTGTTCATCCATGTCAAGGCCTCTAGAACCCAACAGTTAATACCTCCAAATATTACCCAATCATTAGAGGGCTTGATTAGAGAGAGAAAGAAAGCTACAACTATGAATGATTGGGGGGTTTCATTAAAACATTCAAAAAATATGTGCACTACAAAGACAATGACATGCTGATTTTGATAGTATAATCCAAAAAGGCCTGAACAAGAGGCTACAATATTCAGCAATTTTGGATTGAGAAGATTTGATGCATACACAGGATGATTGAATTGGTTTGGAGTCTCAACATAATCACCCATTAACTGAGATCACTTGTAGATCCATACCAGCTTGATGCATCGTGATTGATTGCTTTGTTTGGATTGATTAGGGTATCAGTCTCATTTGAGAGAAAAAAATGTGCTTGATGATCTAACCACCAAACATATTGACTTTGTTAGTATAAGGAAATAAAAAATAAAGACATATGGGCTGTTGGGTTGTGTACCTTGGTTCAACCATGGGAAACATGGTTTCCATAATGCGGAAGTGTGAAATCAATTCTGAATTGATTTATATAATAATACGTCAAATGTACCTATTTGGGAACTTGTTCTACCCTTGACCTGCTCCTATTGAGATCGTTCTGAAGCCATTCACGTGTCTGGCCTCTAGATGTATACACGAGATCATTTGGCGCTTGGATCTCCACCTCTTCTTCTTCAACTCTCGTTAAAAATCTTGAAGATCTTCTCACCATTAAGACACTCTCCTTGGTTGAGTGGATAAGAGAGTAGAGTGGAGAAATGGGGGGCTCTCAAATCTGGTTGGCTTGGGTTCATGAAATGAGTGTCCCTTCCATATTTATATTTTACTTAAGTTTTTTTCTCAAAAACCCATAAAGTAAAATATGCTCAGTAATTCGATTATGATCTTATGTGTGTGACCCTCTAAGCCTATGTATCATTCTAGTTAATAACTTTGCTGGGCCAATAAAACTTATTGGCCAACCTTATTAATTAACTATATGAACATATAGATTAATTAACTACAGATCGATTTAACCCAATCGATAGTTTAAGTTTCCAGCCCGTGGGGTGCCAAGATACACCCCGTGCTCTAGAAGATACCAAGTAGTGTTTGAACTTTCTCATGCAACCTTTATCTTCATCTATTACCATATATGTATAATCCATCATCAGCGTGAGACTCTCGAACGACTTAGGATATGGTTGATTGTCAAACCCTAATATGTCATTCAATTAATCCTGATGCTTAACGAAGATTGGAGAATGTCATTTCTGATATCCTCACTACCCTGGCCTGGGATTTTCTGCATCATCTTCTTGAGTCAATCTCCTCTTATACTGAGGCCACATGATCTTGTCTTGACCACTCAATCATCCCCGTGAGCTTCTCACTATATCTGAGCTACGACTTCTTTGAATACCATGACTAGAGGCTCATAAGTCGTAGTCAAAATGTAGTTTTCCATCCACGAGATGTCTTCGGTGTCTTAGGTCAGTGGATCACTTATAAAACCGTGATATGAATAAACCTGATTGACGTTTAGATATAATATCATTCAGGGATTCATATGGATCAAATCAATGAACTCTTTCTCCAAAGAGCACCCACTATGTGTCCTTAGTGTCGCCATACTAATAGTCGCATGATCATCTATACTTATTGTATAAGTAGGATCAATTAGTGCCCTTTTATACAGTAATTTGATGTCCATCTATAGACTATCCATTGAATAGGAATAGTGATCAACGTTTTAAAACATGTATTCTAAACTATCCATTCATCTAGACTATCCATTGAATACATGTTTTAAGACTAGTGATCACTGTTTTATAATATTATCATAATTCACTGGATTTTTGCATGTATTCATGGACTTCATTATAATCATCATACTGGAATAATAATGAACATTATATTTTATTCAATGAACTTAAATAAACATGGTGGTGTGATTGGCAGCCACATAATATCCATAACGGGGTTCACGTCACTCCAACATTATACAACCTTCACACAATGATGTTGATTAGGCTGGGCCAGTCAATGTCTGATGCTCTGTACATGGAAATTTAATGAATCTAAACCTATGTCTCACCTCATGGGTTTTAGGAAAACATAAATCGAAACAAGATATATTAAGGAAGCTGAACAAAGGTCCTCTTGTTAAAATATCTGTTTCAAAAAATCAGAATTGACATCAATCTAAATATTATTCTAGATTATGATAACTTAGGAGCTACATGATAAGTTATGAACAAATTTACACTTTGTGCACGAACATGGTGTGCCAACATGGGGTGAGCAGTAGACTCCACCAACTATGACTAGCATTACTTGGTGGAATGTAGTTGTTAACGAAATAATTTTGCATGAACTGAGTGGGTTGAATGGTACATTTTTTTATTACTTTTTTGATGTTCAATCATCATTTTATGTCCTTCATTTT
The DNA here is from genome assembly GCF_029677425.1 of Wolffia australiana. Taxonomy (NCBI): domain Eukaryota; kingdom Viridiplantae; phylum Streptophyta; class Magnoliopsida; order Alismatales; family Araceae; genus Wolffia; species Wolffia australiana. The sequence continues at coordinate 3,271,409 of NC_135854.1, read as the reverse complement.
TCATCCCGGCATTTTTTTACTATGTATATACCATATGGATCTATTTCATTTATTAATCATATATATATGGCATCAAGTTGTCGAGCTAGGTAAATCAATAGCACAACCAGATAGGTGCCTAGCCAAGCACTTGATTGATCAACATTGTAGGCGCCTGGATAACTGCCAAAATGAGTCTCGTATAGGTCACCAAGCCAGGAAGCACACATGCGTAACCACATAAAATGTCTAGTAAGTCATCTAATCAGGCTGCCAACATATTTCCATCATGAGAAGCCCATAAGCAAATCTGGGCAGACACCCAACCAGGTGAACTCAAAATTGGTAGGCCATGCAGCTAGCCAGTCACCCAACCAGGATGCTAACAATCGCTAAACAATGAAGCCCGAAGGTGCAATGTAGACATCAAACAGACTAGTGATCTCGAGGTTAGTAGACTCCATGCATAGAGATGGAATTCTATATGCCTACAAGTAAATTTTACATTCCACACCTGTCCAATATATTCAATATTATGCAGGTTTGACACTTATAATGAAGTCCATGAATATACGTAAAGATAACTAAATTATGTAATGGTTACTATTTTTGGGAACACAGTCAAAATATTTTTATTCTTAGAATATTCAAGAAACATATCAAAATATAAAGACATAGCAGATACTTAGAAAGGCAGTAGCTGGGGTTTAGAGAAGGAGTTCAATATATTGATCTGAATGTTAACTAGGTTGATTCAAGTTATGATTGTGTAAGTGGCTATTAGACCAGAGGCACCAAATACATCATGTCAATGTAGATTTTTTTTTACTATTACCCATGAGACCTTAGCAGTGCGAGTTAGGTAAGCTTAGCTCAGACGCAGCAACATGGCCGCAAAGATAATTATTACATGGAGATGGAATTTTCTGCCCTTTATGTAAGAGAAGACATCTCAAGGAATATAATGTGATGAATTCCTTGGTAGAGGTAGTAGAAATATTATAGAAAGAGTCCCTAGTCATGAGGAAATTCTGATCATTTCCTCATGCATAAGTCTAAACTTGGAGGACCCATTATAGTTTGATATTTGATCTTATGCAAGTAACTTTTATGAGTGTCACATAGATGAAGGATTATACAAACATGATAAGTGATGGTAGAAATATTTCATAAAAGGCTGATAAATTCTTGTACCTTGTATCTCATATGTTCCCATCTCAATCTATCGAGAATATTCAATAGACCCAAGACTAATTAAATTCATCTGTAAGAGTAATATATTTAATTAATTAGGTTTTCAAATAAATTTGTATTGGGCTTGAGGGTCACACACTTGATGTTTATCAGATGTCAGAGAATATAATTTAATTATAGGAGGTTTTATAGAAAATCCCATTGTATAAAGCAATGAAACCCCAAAACAAAATATGTTCATGGCGATCTTTATTCAGATATCTCTCCTTCTCTCCTTGGGAACTGTCCCCCTAATATGATTACAATGGGGAGAAGATCATATTGAAGAGATGGTGGTGCTTGTCGAGTAGAAGATGAGGTTTTATGTTTTTTGGATAGTATAGATACATCTAGAGGCTGCACACTTATGAAACTCATGAAGACTCATCAAGGAACCAAGTGGATATTTAATTTGGCTCAATACTAGGTGATTTAATCATATTTTTATGTAGTCTAAATTTATGTTAAAAATACGTGATTTATTTATTTGTGTGAATCATCATCAGATCATTGATCTTGAAAACCATAATCTAACACCAAAAGCTAGAAACAATTCTAGCAAATCTTCAAACTAGGAGGTCCACAAGTGCGACAAAGTAGGTTTCCATTTAGGAAGCTCAATAGTCGGCATGTCAGGTGCATATTGGGCTCCCAGCAAATTTTCCAATGCATCGAGCCAGGTACCTAGTGAGCTATCAAAATCCATTTTCAAGACAAGTGCCTAGAAAGCTGCCTAGCCAGTTCACAAACAGGTCAAAAAGCCACGAAACCTGCAGGTGTAGTGGTGTATCTTTCCATGCAAACATCAAGACATTTAGTACTCTAGGCGCTTAGCTAGTCTCATAATTGGTCTGCCGACATGTTGTAAAGCTAGGCAGCCTCCAAGTGCTCAACGCAAGTCCCCAAATTAGCGCCAAACTGGTGAAATTAGTTTGGGATACTTAGCCAGCTATAATAATGATATTGAAATGATCTTGACTCTAAAAATATTACTAGATAGGGATGAGCATGAGTCATCTCTACAGGAAAGATAGATTACAAAATTAATATCTCCTTAAAAGGAAATTGGGGATGAGAATGGATATTGTACAAAATAAGAGATGGAGAGAAGTGGGAAATGATGATATGAGACGGTGATACATAATAATTGCAGATATAAGTATAAAATATGAAAGGTTGAGGGTCATATTCATAGAGACTTGTGAGAGGGATAGAGGAGCAATAAATTGTCAGAATGATGGTGGGATAAGATAATGGCTAGCCAGAACTGCACACATAAATATGTTTTTACCACTATATCAAATAGGTTGATTGAGTATGACATTATGGATTGATGAATGATAGTGTTATGAGATGGATCAAACATAGATGATGTGATTGAAAAGGGATTTCGATGGGCAGATTAGATAGATATAAATCTAATGAGTGTTGAGAAGTTTATTACCCTTAAGATATAAATAACATTCTTGGGATCCTCATACATTGCCAAGATCAGGCTGAGAAATTGTTCTTACCGCCCAAGCACCAAATCAACACTAACAAGGCTTGACCTATTTCAAAATCACTTTATTTTACTCAGCCTGAGATGAAGGAACAATTCCAATATAGTTTTATGTTTTTCCTGCATTCTCTTTATAAATTTTATGGGATTTATGTTTAGATAGGGATCGGCAATCGTCATCCGTCACGTCACGCGTCACCGTGACGGTCACATGACGGGTGACGTGACGGTGACGGTGACGAATCAGACGGTCCGTGACGGTGACGGTGACGGTGACGGTGACAGATGGCCCGTGACGGTGACGGTGACGTTGACGGGGTAGTCCGGACGCGTGACGTGCCGAATAGTCCGTCACGGATGATGTCCATGACGGAATTTTAATACGATTATATTTTTCATTAAAAATATAATTTCAGGGCACGAATTCTACGAATTCTTCATCTCCCTCTCCTTGTCCACGAATTCTTCAATCGAACGGGAGAGAAGGTTAATTTCAGGGCAGTTAAAATTGGGGAGAAAACGCTACTTTTCTTACTGTGGGAGAGGCTGAGGTAGAGGAAGAAGGTGGAGCCTGCTCTTGTTCCTGCGGATGAAGCACTGGCGAGGGAGATGGGTCGGGCCAGGCTGCAGAAAGATGGCGACTTGTGAGCGAGATCTTCGCCGTAAATTTGATCTCAATCTTGTTAATACAGCGGATCATGAGAGGAATTCAGGAAATGGCCGCTCGACGGCCAATCTTGTGCAATGCCGGGATCAGATCTCTCGCCATAGCCTCAATTCTGATAACTTTTGGCGTGCTTGCGTTTCAGAACCCCGCAGTCTCCCGTGAAAGCTTCTCCTCGCTCGATAATGGAGGAAAAACAACAGATCCAGCCAGAAATTCCTCCGCTGCTTCTCCTTTCTCGCCGTTTGTAGAACGCAAGCCGGTAAATTCAAGCGAGACATTCCTCGACGGTCGACAGACGAGATTCCACCACCGATGCATTTTCCTCCCCGCCGGTTGATCAAAATGTAAGAAATTCGCACAACAGCTCCCTCATCGACGAGATCACAACAGCTCCCTCATCGATGAGATCGCCGCGAAGAACAACACAGACGAAACCCCAGCCTCGAGGTAGGGGAATTTCCCGTCGCTAGTGACGGTGACGTGATTGAACGAGGATTAGGGTTTGACATCTTAGACCGGGACCGGTCGGACCAGACCGAACCGGGACCGAAAAAAGACCGGACCGGAAGAGGATCGAACTTTAGGTAAGGTTTAGGTCCAAGCCAAAAAACCGGACCGGACCAGACCCTATCCCTCGACATGGTCGTTCTGTTCTGTTCTGTTCGTTTGAAACGAACTCAAAATTTGCACAAAAGTACCCCACAGGCCCTTGTTCTTTGTTCGGTTCTTTTTCTTTTACAGAAACAAACAAAATTCGCACATTCGCACAAATTCACACATTCGCACAAAATTAGACTAAAATTCTCACAAAGCGAACAAAATAACAGAACACGGGTCTGTTTGATGTTCTGTTCGAATTCGTTTTTGTTCTGTTCGGAAATCCGAACAGAACTAACAATTCGCACAAATTCGCACCAAAAGAACAGAACGACCATGTCTACGGCTATCCCACATACTACCGATTCCCCTCCCCGTCTCCCTTTCAATAACCCGCCCCAAAGTTCATTGATGATGTTTCTCATGCACAACACCTCTGTCTTCCCCTGCTCCTCCGGGGTACCGAACCGGACCGGGACCGAACAAGACCGGACCGAACTTCAGGTATGGTTTAGGTCCATGCCATAAAACCGGACCGGACTGGGACCGTCAAACCCTAACGAGGATGCGAGGACGCGTGACGGGTACGTGACGGATTTTTTGAAAAACCTCGGACGCGTGACATGATGGTGACGTGACGAACATTTCGTCATGTCACCGTTCGTCACAACCCGTCATCCATCCCATCACGTCCGGGGCGTCATGTCCTGGACGTGCCGTTCCCTATGTTTAGAGGGCAGAATGAGGCGGCTGCTATCAAAATCAATCTTTTTTGTTTCACATATCAAAATTTGAAGCTGGATAATTTCTCTTCTTCTCTTAACCCAGTCAGTGATGCATCCTATTAAGGTTTTGAGCCTTGGCAGATTTAAAAATAGGATCATGATTAGGGCCAGACTTTCAAAATTAAGTGCCATCTTTTTTTGCATTAATAACACCGCAGCATGTGTTTCTGAATAGTAAGTTCAGAATTTCATAAATTTTATGCGTGGCCTGCTGCTTCATATTATGATACATCTTAACATTTTTCCTCATTACACTGAGTGCTGTGTGCCTGCATTTTTTGCTATTACTATAACATTTTGGACCTGAATGACATCTTGGAGAACTTTATAAGCTGAATATTCCATCCAGCTATTACCACAACAGAAATTTCTTTAGTCCTTGAATTAAGATTTCATCTCATTGCTTATGACTGTATGACCTTGTTGGGCCAAAAATATGTGACTTTGATGTTTGTCTTGGTGAAGAACCGCAGGGGATGTTGAAGAACTTGCTTTAGTAGATGGCAGACAAAATGTCTAAATATTTTTTTGTAGGAGGATAAAACAAAAGAAAAAAATCAAAATGGAATTATATTCTTGGTTAGACCCCATGAATTTTGAACCACATCAAGGTCAAAACGGAACTGTAGGTGTTTTCATCCTCTTCTGAATATTTCTGGAAAGGAAATTATCATTAATGGCTAATAACATATGAAAAAAGAGCCCTATCATTAATTATCATATGATTCGTACAGTCTTTCATCGTTTTTCTTTGGATCCATTTGTCCAATTCGCCATTAGAGCTGATTTCCCTACAGATTTTAATTACATAATGGCCAAATTAAACTCATTCGTGTCAATCATATTCAGATTTCGGCCATTCTGAATCACATTAAATCCTCTCCAACTATCAATGGAAAACTTGATGCACTAACATTCTGATGCAAGTGAATGAGATCAGAATTGCTTTCTCCCCAAAAGGTTCAGAGGATCAGAATAGGATGAAGTTGTAATCATATGATAAATACTTAAACATAAACTGTAAAAAAATAGTCCAAATCAAGTACGGAATCTTTCTATCCCACTTCTAATACATAATTGTATACAAATCAAGTCTGAGTACCAAAAGACGTGTCCAAAAGATAAGTAAAAGATACTACTTCCAACATAACCTGTAGACTAAAATTCACAATTAATGCTTCTGGAAACAGCTCGAACGAAAATAAACTGTCTATAGAAAGTATATAAACCATGGCGATGAGATTTACTCACATGATTACAATCTACATCCTACATCTTCATCATTAGAATTATTAAATCTTTGGAAATTAAAAATGAAATATATCTTAAACCTGTGGAGGCTCTAAACCAATTTAGAGACTTAGATGCTTAGTCGGGTGCATATTGAGTCAGCCAAATTCTTAATCCGATATATTTGAACTACATCTTTGATCCTATATCTAATAATCCAGGTTTGATATGACAAATACATCAAAACTAAGATCACCTTAACAGTGATAGATCGAAGAGCAACCAGTAGCAACAAAAATCAAATATGCAGTAACCCAAGAGAACAAAGAAAGATACTTTGCACCATTAGCAAGAAATTTTCTCCCAGCAATTGATCTACGCTATGGGAACAAAATGGCCAAACTCTTTATCAAAACTCAGTCTAAACATACAAATAAAAACACGAATAAAAAAGGAAAATGGAGTTTTTTTACCCACTTCTCAACGGTTGGCCTTGGCGACACGCTCGACTTCGTCCTTCTTCTTGATGGCATAACCGTTGGACGATCCTGCGGCATTGATGAGCTCATCGGCGAGGCACTCGGCGATGGTCTTAATGTTTCTGAAAGCGCTCTCACGCGCACCCGTGGTCAAAAGATAAATGGCCTGGTTCACCCTCCTCAGCGGCGAGATATCAACAGCCTGCCTTCTCACCACACCCGCAGACCCAATCCTTGTAGCGTCTTCCCTTGGCCCACTGCAGCGAAAGAAGGCCAACAACATTGGTCGTCAACGAACGAAAAAGTTTGATTTACTAGAGATATACTTGAAATGCATTCATAAAATCCATATCGAGCCGCTTCCCACAGACACCAATATCAGTATCATCATGATACACAGATAGATTCAAAGGTACATAAAAAACTTGATATATATAGGACCACATAGATAGATAGATAGATAGGTAAGTGGATTGATAGTATAGATAACAAAATATTAAAAATGGGTAGACAGATGGATAGATGGATGAAGAGAAATAGAGATTGCCAGGTAGGTAATGGTACAATGAGACACATACATACAATACAGCTAGAAAGATAAACAGAGAGGCAGATAGACAGACAGCTAAATGGATAGATGGCTGGATAAGCGCAAGGATGGATAGATGAAAGAGAGATGGATGGGTATACAGACAGAAACATGAACTCAGAGATGGATACATAGCAATGAGAAGGCCTGATTAGAAAGATTGATTGATTGATAGACAGAAAGATGGATGGATAGGTAGGCAGAAATTGCGCATCAGATTATTTGGCTGACCTGTTGATAATAGCATCAACGATGATTTGGATGGGGTTGGCATCGGTCAAGAGATGGATAATCTCCATGGCATGTTTCACAATCCTGACGGCCATCAATTTCTTGCCGTTGTTTCTTCCGTGCATCATGAGAGAGTTTGTGAGCCTCTCCACGATGGGGCACTGCGCTTTCCTGAAACGCTTCACAGAGTATCGCCCGGCGGTGTGGGGAACGTATGTCGCGTGCTTTCCTGGGGTGATGGCAATGTAATCTGCCAGAGAAATGTCGCTAACCTGTTCATGTTCAATATTAAGACCAAGTTGAATCATCAGAATAATTCAATCTTTAAGATGTAATTTTCGTTTCTATGTTTAATCGGGTATAATTCCAGTTCAGAATATACAGATCATTCGCCTGAGTTAGACGGAATTAAGATCGTGCTGGAACGAACAGAAAAAAAAGAAGAAAACCCACTACAATGGATGAATGTATTTTCAGTTTGTTTTACTGTTGTTGGGATTTTGGGACACTTCAACTTCAGTTCAATGCCATTAAGAGGATAAAGATAGTCCAACAGTGCTTTATCTCTTCTGTAAGGGTTTTATCTATTCTACGACTCAACACACAACAACCTTGCTGGTGACATTTTTACATATTGATTACTTCTGAAGATTCGATGCAATCGCAGCTTGAACAATCTAACTACTCCTATCAATACGACGCGGGAAAGACGTCTCCGGAGAGCTTCATAAACCGCCTGTGAATCAACAAATACCGATCATGCATATCGGCCGGATATCACTTCCCGCACAACTACGTATCGCATTTTTCATCGAATAACTTCTCGCATTCGCTAAAAATTGAGTTTCAATTGGTTCAATTGGTTCGGATCAATTGGTTCTGAGCAAGTGAAACATCTCCAAGAATGAAGAAAAAAACACAGAAAAAAAAGGCAAAAGCGAATCAAAAGCTGTAAAAACAAAGCGACCTCGACATCTTCGAACGACCACCGGTTGAAGAGCTTCACTTCCGGCTGTGGCAACGCCTCCACTGCGGCCATTTTCGCCTCCGAAGCTCGTCCGATCGCGGGGGAATTTGGGCGGCGCGACGATGAGAAGAAAAACTAGGGTTTTGTGAGGAAACATGAATTTATATGGTCTGCAGAGGGATAGATGGGCATGTGGACTGTGAGGATATTCTTCTTATTGGGCCTCGCCTCCTTAGGAAAGCCCATTCATTATTTAATGTACTTAGATAGATAGTTATCAGCTTGACTAGTTAGTTAGTTAGTAATTTTTTTTTTTTGTCTATTTTAGTTAGTTAGTTAGTGTTCACCCATATGGGGTACAGATATCTGATGCCAATATTATTGGGACAGATGCTGTATCGGATATGTGATGCCAATATTATCGGGAGGGATGTCATGCCAGATATGTGATGTTGATATTATCTAGATGGATGATCTGCCGGATATGAGATGCTGATCTTATATGGATGGATGATGTGGCGGATAGGCAATGCCGGATATCGTAAATGGGAAACCCAATAATCAGCTTTCCCGGTATCCTGATATTTGATGGCGCTATCGGAGATCAGTTGCTCTAGCATGGATCTCCGACATCATCATTATTTGATGGCTTCATCTCTTGGGACGGATATTGATATTGGATTTTGATTTTCTCGATATTTGACATATAAATTGAAATATGAATCAAATAGTATGTCATACTAGTGTGAAACATTCAATTATGCAGTTAAGATATGTAACTTTCCTTCTCATATCTTTATGAATAATATTATACATTATTAAGTTACTCAATAAAATTCATTTAAGATGAACATGTTAAAATCTTTGGAGGAATACCCAAGACGATTGAGGTTTTAATGACCAAAGCCAACAAGGAAATTTGTTATAAGATTCACCCTATGTCAGCTTGACTAGTCAATCATATTTTACACATGTTTCCTGAAGTGCAACTTTTTCCTTTCTTATACAATTGTTGCCTTTTTTGTTTTTTCCCACTATGGGACAATGTATCCTTAAAAAAATAAAATAATATTTGGATCTCAGATGTCAATATTGATATTCTGTGCAGATTCTGATATCCAAAATCGAGACACTGAAATCTGATATCCGGTACTGTCATCTGCCACTATGTTGAACCCTTTAAGCATCTGTTCTGGTATCTGATATCAGGAAAATGCTTGATATCCAACTGATATCAGATGCTAGCATTTGAAATCATCTCACTTTAATCAAATATAGGATGTCAGATTTGTTCGATATCGAATATCGAACTGTTATTGGACGGGTGAGCACTATGCTTGGCTAAACCACCTAATCAACTTACATAAATAAATACATATTGGTATGTCTATAAAATAGTTATCTAGATTAACTAGAGTTTAAAATCTGGCCTATACATGGGATTGTTTTTTCTTTAAAATATATTACAAATATCTAAGGAAAATACAACTATAGTGGAGTTAGAGGACATCAAAAGCTGGTAAGAAGGAGTTTACTATGCATTTGAAACAATTTCAAGGAGTAAAACTGAATCTAAAAACTTATTTGTCCCATTTCATGATTTTGTATGAAATAATTGTTTTATAAATAATTATTTTACTATGGGTGTGGTAAGGTAACCAGTGGCACTTTTATCAAGTAAAACATCATGTACTTCATGGAATGATTCATTAAATCTGAGAATCTTGATTATTATTGGTCACAAGACAATCGTGCATAATATTGTCATTTTCTGTGACATATATCATATTCACTCGTACTTTTAGTTCGTGAATAACACGTTAATATGGCATGTTTGGTTAGTTACTTTAGTTATTATGCATTTTTTGTCAGTAACTCAATGAAGTTCAAAGTGAAGCAGTTGCATAGAGCTCTAAAGAAAAAGAAATAAAGTGTTTCTAGGATTTAATTTTATTTCTCCACCCCAGTAATAATCCTAAAAGTTATAATTCCATAACTAAAAAAAACTATTTTATTTTTGAATAAGATGTAAGGAAAATTGAAAAGATATACTTGTAGTTAAAAATATTTTATCGGAGAATTCCATGTAACCAAAATCCATAAAATTCTAAAAACCTAGAAAAAAAAAGAATAACATTCTAAAAAAATTAATAATCTTGAGCTTGTTAACATGAGAGAGAATACAATCATTCTAATGAACCTGAATATATTAAATTCATGATTATAATCAAATAATTAGTGTTTTATTAATAGCTCTCGCCCAGACATGTAGTGAGAGATGTTGACCGGTTATTGTGCATTCTGATTATATTTCACCATTTTATTAGGAAATCAAATGACATCAATGAGAAAAGTTTGCATTAGGGAGATATTTTCAAAGTAGGAACCCTCCATTCATTTATTGAGCAAAAAAACCTTGATATTTTAATGTTGTACCTCACATATCTCCATTTTCAGCCCTAGTAGTTTTTGCATATGTTGTTGGTAGTCGAAATGAAAACAATAATTATGTAAGAGGTACTGTGTGATTTACAATATATAAGACCATCATTATAGAAATTTTCTGCAGCTCAATCAATTTGGTTATAGTCGAGGTTATCATGATACTCCATTAGTTGACCTGGTAAAAATGGAGATAACCCCTCTTATTGATCTACAGCATTGGTGTGTCCTAATGTATTCATCACCACGATAGAATTATGTGATTACTATTTTGACTGAAAATACCAGAAATAAGACCCCATCATTTTCTCCACACACCTAAAATACTTATGTGAATCCTCAGTTCATGTCTCCTCCAGAATTTATTCTGCCATCATGAATGTGGTATATAAGATAAAATTTTATAAAACTAATAATAAAAATTTCAGAAAAGTCTACATTAAAGAATATAATATTGTGTATGTCATAGAATCAATGTGCACAGATTAACATCCAATTTTACCCATACTTACATCCATGTTGTTGTAGTTGTGTTATTTTATATTCTACGTGACTAGTTTTATTGATAGATATAAGAACAAGTCTCTTTATCCTTCTTAAGAACAATTCTTATAAGAGAAAAATTTATTTACATTACTAATGTTTCTATAGTGATATTAGACTATCTCTCTATTCATACTATAATAAATCAATGATTATTCATTGAATCTATCTAACCTCTATAGATTCATTGGTTGTCCTAAAGATGGAAAATTTACCCTGTATTTTATGCTCCTTCTGAGAAGTCATGTGAGTTTCAGGAAAACCAATGTCAGGACTGGAGAAACATGGGGATGTATAGGGAAAAATACACTCAGAGTATTTGATTGTTTCAGATACCTTTTTTATAAAATTTGTAAAAGTTTTTTCATCCCTTGCATGTGAATTTAAGTGGCATTTTCTCAACCATCAGGCACATATTGTGGTATCTACTTGAATTATTTTTTTAGTTTGTTAGTTCTGAACTCTTCATGTTATGCCTTGATTATCTCTCTCATTTATTTTCAACATATCTTGAACATTCTTATCACAATGGGATTAACTGCACTCAAATGAAGACCATTTATGTAAGATAAAAATTTAATCACTTAAATCATTCAGTATCTTTTATGAAATAGAAAAATAAAATTTTGTGATATTTCCTTTTCTATTTTCTTGATAGATTTTCTTCAATTAAGAGAAAAAGGTTTCAATAACTTCATTTCAAACCTAATTCTCTCAGTTAAATAAGATTTTTTATAAAACTTTAGAGATGATGATGAGAAGATTCCTCCAGTACCACCAAGCTCTTAAGAATGATCAAGGATTTTTTTCAAAGAATAACATATATAATTTATGACGTGGAAACACTGTTTGTGAATTCCACATAATTACATTTCCCCTTTTGCCCAACAAAATCATGAGGCATATGCGTGCTACTTTTTATGTTTTGCACTGAATTAATTGCAAGTAAAATACCCAAACTTTTCGTGCTGACACAAGTCCTTTAATCTCAGTCATTAAAAGCACATTCATTGCTATTGACCTTTTTTATTGGTCTATGTCTCCCCACACATTAAAAAAAATTGTAAGCCAATGATTGGCCATTATGGCATCACAATTTCTGATGTGCTACAATACATCTTCAGTTTTATAATTATATTGTTTTTGGTTTTGATTTTTAACAATAGATGTATAAAAATATATACTCACTAAATCTAGATAGTGATGAGTATGTATCACCTCCGCAGGGAAGAATGATTAGGAGTTCATATTCTTTAAACTGTGATTAAAACATGAAAAAATGTGTTTATAATATTAGAGTAGGAAAGATGAGGAAAATACAAGGTAAGAAGGTGATCAATACTCACTAGTTTGATTAAGACAATTGTTATTAAATATTGTAGACAATAACTAGATATAGGAACAAGAGAATAAGGACGAGTGAGACAGATGATGAAATGACAATGAAAAGATAAGACAATAGATAGAGAGGTACAAAATTATGTGATCATACACGATGATAATAAAGGCCTTAGATGTGGTACACAGTGGAAGGATTCTATGCGATTACATGGATTGTAGTTTTAACCCAATGATGATGAAGAGAAAAAAATGTAACGCAAGGCTACTTACCCCCCCGTCCTTATGCTCTTTTGGGAGTGCAGTGATTTGCATGTAATGTCCTCATCTTCTCCAATGTCTGTCCTCAAACAACCAGGACAGCAAGAACAAGTTTGATGAGTTACTCAAATTCACTCTCTTTCAAAACGCACACAAATGTGGGAATCAAGTTTTAAAATGTTTTTGGTAATGCTTATCACCTCAATTGATCCAAAGAAAAGATGGACATATTATATAAAGACAAAGCAGCCCTCAATATTTGAGCTCAATGGGACTTTTGGATTGTTAGATAACAAGCTTTCAAGTTGGAGTAAATATTTTCTCTCCATGTCAAATCTGATGTTGCTTTAGGTTTATCTGTTGAAGGTTTTTAACCTTAAATATGTAGTCTCCTAGCCATTGATCCATGTGAAAAAAAGTAGATACATTATACCAAAGAAGACTAATTACTAAAAAAATACTTAAATTATTAACCTTTTCATATATCATGAAGATTAAATTTCTCTAGATCCGATCAATGAAAATGATTTAAAATGTGGTATAATATGGAACATAAGCATAAATGTTAGTCGATAATGAAAACTAACTACACAAAATTTAAAACATTTTAAAAATTGTATTTATCCTTAGTAAATCAGAATAGGAAGAATATGAAAAATAATTATAATGTTGAGAAGAGTAATATGAAACATGATAAAGACAAGAAAAACAAGAAGAACAAAGGTAGTAATAAGAAGAAGAACAAGAAGATCACAAAGAATAAAAATAACAAGGTCAAGTGAGCTAAAAAGGGCCATGAAGAAAAACAATTACTACAAAAAGGACAAAAAAATAAGAAAAATAATAAGAACAATAAAAACAATAATAATAATATTAAGAATGAAAACGAGAACACGAAAAGGAACAAGAAGATGGATAACAACGATAAAAAGAGGAAGAACAAGAACAACCGGAATAATAATGATAATAACGAGAACAAGAAGATGCCATCTGAAGATGTATAATGAAGCAATATTATTTTCTCACATATTATTCTTTTTATCATAAAATGTCATGAATATTTTTTGAACAAGCTTTAGAGTTGTAGTAAATATTTTAGTCACCTGGTTGGTTATTTGATTCAATATTTTATCTTTTTGTCAATGCCGTTGTTGCTTCGTGTTTATCTGTTGAGGGTTTTTAACCTTAAATATTTAGTATCCTAGATATTGATCCATGCGAAATCAAGTAGACAAATTATACCGAACAAGACTAAATACTAAAAATACTTACAGTCATTAACCTTTTCATATATCGTGAAGCAGATCCGATCAATTAAAATTATTTAAAACATGATATAATATAAAGCATAACTGTTAGTCGATAATGAAAACAAAATACATGAAATGTAACATTAAAAAATATCCTCATAGTGAATGAGAATAGGAAGAAAATGAAAAAGAATAATAATGATGATAATAAGAATATGAAAAAGGATAATAATAAAAAGAACAAGAAGATAAGAGTGAATAACAATAGCAAGACCAAGGAGATAAAAAGGGTATGAAGAAACATAATAACTAGAACAAGATTAAGATCAATAAAAAGAAGAAAAATAATAAGAAGAATGAAAAAAAGAACCAGAAAAGGAAAGGAAACATAGATAAAATTATAATAAGAGGAAGAACAAGAACAACCATAATAATCATGAACATATTGAGAACAAGAAGATGTCGAACAAAGATGTCTAATGAAGCAATATTCTTTTCTCACATATTATCATTTTATCATAAAATGTTTTAAATTTAAATCAAATTACTTACCTTAAAATTGACATTAAAATTTAAAAATTATATAGTAACTTTAAGGTTATAATTTTATAAAATGTATGATGATGTAATTTTCATAAATTTTGTGTCTTTTATTCGTATTTTAATTCAAAACTACTTTCAAGATTTTCCCACTCCATAGCAAGATAATGCATAGACATATAAAAGTCCTTTTAAAGTTGGGGTAAACCGATTCATTCATTTCAAAGTTCCTAGTTACGAATACATTGAATCATTTTTTTTAATTTTTTTAATTTTTTGTAAAATTAAATCCCCTATTTTTTTAAAATAATATGATAAAAGTCATCAGACATTTACTTCGGCTTGTTAGTTACTTTCATTTTTAATCTAACTAAAAGTAATTTCATATATTCTTGCATAACATTGAGATAATAGTTTACTGACTAAAAATAAGACACTTTTGAACCTGGAAGATTAATATAAATGAATATTCTTGTTTGTGTTTTTATTCTTATCATAATCAAAAATAATATGAGAACATTAAGGTCAATATAATTGTGATGAAGACGATGACGATGATGAAGAAACGAGCACATCAGTAATAATACTGGCAGTAGTAATTATGAGAAAATGAAGATAATGATGATAGTTATAATGATGATGACGACAATAATGGTGGTGATGATGATGAGGAGGAAACAAGCAAATTAGTAATGATAAATAATAATAAGAACATCAAGAGGAAGATGAGAATGATGATGATGGTAACAATGACGACAATGATGATGGAGAACCGAGCACGTTAGTAATAATAATGAAATAAGGAGGTGAGTAGGACAATAATTATAATAATAACAGGAGGACGAAGATGATAATTATGATGATAATGGTGATGATGCTGATGAAGATGGAGATGAAACGATCACATCACTAATAATAATGATAGTAATAATAATAATGAGAACAAGAAGATAAAGATAATGATACTGATGAAGATGATGATGGAGATGAAACGATAACATCACTAATAATAATGATAGTAATAATAATCATAAGAACATGAAGATCATGATGGAGATGAAACGATCACATCACTAATAATAATGACGATAATAATGAGAACATGAAGATAAAGATGATGATGCCGATGAAGATGATGATGGAGATGAAACGATCACATCACTAATAATAATGAGAACATGCAGATAAAGATGATGATGCCGATGAAGATGATGATGAAGATGAAACTATTGCATCACTAATAATAATAATAATGATAATAATGAGAACATGAAGATAAAGATGATGATGGCGAGGAAACGATCACATCACTGATAATAACAATGGATAATAATAACAATAATGAGAACATGAAGATAAAGATGATGATGGCGAGGAAACGATCACATCACTGATAATAACAATGGATAATAATAACAATAATGAGAACATGAAGATAAAGATGATGATGGCGAGGAAACGATCACATCACTGATAATAACAATGGATAATAATAACAATAATGAGAACATGAAGATAAAGATGATGATGGTGAGAAAACGATCACATCACCAATAATTATGATGAGAATAATATTGAGAACATGAAGATAAAGATGATGATGGTGAGGAAACAATCACATTACTAATAATAATGGTAGCACTAATAATGAGAACATGAAGATAGAGATGATGATGGTGAGGAAACAATCACATCACTAATAATAACAATGGATAATAAGAACAATAACGAGAACTCGAAGATAAAGATGATGACTACGATGACGTCGGCGACGATGAAGAACCGAGAGAGCCCAAGTAATAATAATAACAATTCTGAAAGGATAATAATATTGACGACGACGATGACGACGATGAGGATAATGATAATGAAGGGAGAGAAGAAGATCACGTCAGTGAGAAGAAGATGGCTCCGGTCAAGGCTCAGAAGCTACAGCCGACACAGCCACAGGAGCGAGGAGTCAAAGCGCAAACGCCGAAGGGGCGATTGGGAAGGTTGCAGTTGATTGCGTAGCAACAGGAAGAAGGCAGGCAGACGTTGCGAGGTCCTCCGCAGCAAGTGCAAAGCCCGCACACTTGAAACGTGCCCATTCGCCTTCGCACCTCGTCCAGCACCACCAGCAACCCCGCCGGCGCTGCCACCGGCCTCATCTCAACCCCCTGCATTTTACCGTCATAAACCCATTCACGATTGCCGTTCAAGTTAGCTAACTGCAGAGAAGAAGACTCTACAGAGAAGACGCTGAGAAGAAGAGGGTAGAGGAAGAAGCTGAGAAGAGGCTAACGAGACGATAAGAATGGGGTAGAAGAAGAAGAAGAAGAATATAGAAGAATGAATCTCTAAGCAGAAGATGCTGAGAAGAAGAGGGTAGAAGAAGAAGCTAAGAAGAGGGTAGAAGAAGAAACTAAGAAGAGGCTAACGAGAGGATAAGAAGCGGGTAGAAGAAGAAGAAGAAGAAGAAGAAGAAGAATAAGCTTGAAGAATCTAGAAGAAGGGGACTCTACAGAGAAGATGCTGAGAAGAAGAGGGAAGAAGAAGCTGAGAAGAGGCTAACGAGAGGATAAGAAGAGGGTAGAAGAAGAAGAAGAATCAAGAAGGGGACTCTACAGAGAAGATGCTGAGAAGAAGAGGGTAGAAGAAGAAGCTAAGAAGAGGCTAACGAGAGGATAAGAAGGGGCCAGAAGAAGAAGCTAGGAAGAGGCTAAGAAGAGGGGGGTAGAAGAAGTAGAATAATCAAGAAGAAGGGGACTCTACAGAGAAGATGCTGAGAAGAAGAGGGTAGAAGAAGAAGCTAAGAAGAGGCTAACGAGAGGATAAGAAGGGGCCAGAAGAAGAAGCTAGGAAGAGGCTAATAAGAGGGGGGTAGAAGAAGTAGAATAATCAAGAAGAAGGGGACTCTACAGAGAAGATGCTGAGAAGAAGAGGGTAGAAGAAGAAGAAGAATCAGGAAGAAGGGGACTCTACAGAGAAGGTGCTGAGAAGAAGAGGGTAGAAGAAGAAGCTAAGAAGAGGCTAACCAGAGGATACGAAGAGGGTAGAAGAAGAAGATGAAGAATAAGCTTGAAGAATCTAGAAGAAGGGGACTCTACCGAGAAGATGGTGATAAGAAGAGGGCAGAAGAAGAATTTAAGAAGAGGCTAACGAGAGGATAAGAAGAGGGTAGAAGCAGAAGAAGATAAGAAGAAGAAGCTAAAAACATGCTAGAAGAAGCGAGAAGAAGGAGGAGAAACAGGAGAAGCAGCAGCAGCAGCAGCAGCAGAAGAAGAAGAAGAAGAAGAAGAAGAAGAAGAAGAAGAAGAGAAGAAGCTAAGAAGAATCGAAGAATCTGAGAATCTAAGAAGAAGAAGAAGCAAGAAGAAACGAAGAATCTAAGAAAAAGAAGAAGCTAGAATAATCTAAGAATCTAAGAAGAAGAGAAGAAGCTAGAAGAATCTGAGAATCTAAGAATCTAAGAAGAAGAAGAAGCAAGAAGAATCGAAGAATCTAAGAAAAAGAAGAATCGAAGAATCTAAGAAAAAGAAGAAGCTAGAATAATCTAAGAATCTAAGAAGAAGAGAAGAAGCTAGAAGAAGCTAGAAGAATCTGAGAATCTAAGAATCTAAGAATCTAAGAAGAAGAAGAAGCAAGAAGAATCGAAGAAGAAGAAGAAGCAAGAAGAAACGAAGAATCTAAGAAAAAGAAGAAGCTAGAATAATCTAAGAATCTAAGAAGAAGAGAAGAAGCTAGAAGAAGCTAGAAGAATCTGAGAATCTAAGAATCTAAGAAGAAGAAGAAGCAAGAAGAATCGAAGAATCTAAGAAAAAGAAGAATCGAAGAATCTAAGAAAAAGAAGAAGCTAGAATAATCTAAGAATCTAAGAAGAAGAGAAGAAGCTAGAAGAATCTGAGAATCTAAGAATCTAAGAAGAAGAAGAAGCAAGAAGAATCGAAGAAGAAGAAGAAGCAAGAAGAAACGAAGAATCTAAGAAAAAGAAGAAGCTAGAATAATCTAAGAATCTAAGAAGAAGAGAAGAAGCTAGAAGAAGCTAGAAGAATCTGAGAATCTAAGAATCTAAGAAGAAGAAGAAGCAAGAAGAATCGAAGAATCTAAGAAAAAGAAGAATCGAAGAATCTAAGAAAAAGAAGAAGCTAGAATAATCTAAGAATCTAAGAAGAAGAGAAGAAGCTAGAAGAATCTGAGAATCTAAGAATCTAAGAAGAAGAAGAAGCAAGAAGAATCGAAGAATCTAAGAAAAAGAAGAATCGAAGAATCTAAGAAAAAGAAGAAGCTAGAATAACCTAAGAATCTAAGAAGAAGAGAAGAAGCTAGAAGAATCTGAGAATCTAAGAAGAAGAAGAAGCAAGAAGAATCGAAGAATCTAAGAAAAAGAAGAAGCTAGAATAATCTAAGGATCTAAGAAGAAGAGAATAATCTAAGAAGAAGAGAAGAAGCTAGAAGAATCGAAGAATCTTCGAAGAAGAAGCTAAAAAAAGCTAGAAGAAGACGAAGAAGAATTCTGGGAAGAAACTGCCACACACCCATCCACAATAATCGGAAGAAGCACATGTTAAAATTAATTATAGAACACAAAGTGTAGCTTTCCATGCAAAAAAAAGGCACGTCAAGTCTCCATATTTTTTTACGAATCTCCGAAAAAACCAGACTCTTCGATGCGCACCATAACGAACAACAACGATGATGACGAGATCAATAAGAAAAAATAAACGAAATATTACTCACTTGGCCAGCGGTTGAAGCGACACTCAATGAAATCACACAATGAGAGGCCAGAAGCAGAGTGAAGAGGAAGAAACGGGAGAGAAACGCTTGCAGAGACATGCCCAGAAGCCCAGCAAAAACCTTCTCTTCTTCTTTCTCCTCTGAAGAAAGTTAAGTTAACCCAGGAAAAAATCCCTCTCTTCTTCTTTCTCCCCTGAAGAAAATAAAGTAAAACCAACAAAAAATCCTCTCTTCTTCTTTCTACCCTGAAAAAAGTTAAGTAAACCCAGCAAAAAATCCTCTCTTCTTTTTTCTCCCCTGAAGAAAGTTAAGTAAACCCAGCAAAAAATCCTCTCTTCTTAATTCTCCCCTGAAGAAAGTTAAGTTAACCCAACAAAAAATCCTCTCTTCTTAATTCTCCCCTGAAGAATGTTAAGTTAACCCAACAAAAGCCTTCTCTTCTTCTTTCTCCTCTGAGGAAAGTTAAGTTAACCCAGCAAAAACCTTCCCTTCCTATCTTCTCCTCTTCTTTCTCCTCTGAAGAAAGTCAAGTTAACCCAGCAAAAATCTTCTCTTCTTCTTTCTCCTCTGAAGAAAGTCAAGTTTACCCAGCTAAAGTCTTCTCCTACTTCATTCTCCTCTGAAGAAAGCTAATTTCACCCAGCAAAAAATCTTCCCTTCTTTCTCCTCTGAAGAAAGTTAAGTTAACCCAGCAAAAGTATTCTCCTCTTCCTTCTCCTCTGAAGAAAATTAACTTCACCCAGCAAAAATCTTCTCCTCTTCTTTCTCCTCTGAAGAAAGTTAAGTTAACCCAGCAAAAATCTTACCTTCTTCTTTCTCCACTGAAGAAATTTTCAAGTTAACCCAGCAAAAATCTTCTCTTCTTCTTTCTCCTCTGAAGAAAGTTTCAAGTTAACCCAGCAAAACTCTTCTCTTCTTCTTTCTCCCCTGAAGAAAGTTTAAGTTAACCCAAGGAAAAGCCTTCTCTCCCTATCTTCTCTTCTTCTCTCTCCTCTGAAGAAAGTTTAGTAACTGAAACCGTACAAGAAGAGAGCAGAAGGAGAATGAACGGCTTGAAGAGACAAGCCCAGAACGAAAGGCCCAGAAGAGAGCTTGCAAAATCTTCTCTCATGCACCGAGAATATCTCTTTCTCTCTCTAGAATTCTCTCTCTTTCTTGGGGGCTGGAGAAGACGACGGAAGGCGTGAACTGTCAAGAGTTAATGAGACGGCTGGACGGTCTTCTCGTGCGCTCTGGACCATCCGGGAAGAAGACGAAGGTGAAGAGTCCATACGCCTGCCGTTCTCTGACACCCAACGCCCAAGAGAGCGAGAAAGAGAGAATGTTATAGAGAGAGAGATAGAGATAGATAGAGAAAGAGAGACAATGTTATAGAGAGATAGAAAGAGAATGTCCGAGAGAAAGATAGGGAGAGAATGTTATAGAGAGATAGATAGAGATAGACAGATAGAAAGAGAATGTCCGAGAGAAAGATAGGGAGAGAATGTTATAGAGAGATAGATAGAGATAGACAGATAGATAGAGATAGGCAGATAGAGAAAGAGAGAATGCGTGAGAGAGAAAGAGGGAGAGAGAGAGAGAGACAATGTTATGGAGAGATAGAGAAAGAGAGAATGTGTGTGAGAGAGAAAGAGAGTGTTATAGAGATAGAGAGATAGATAGAGATAGGCAGATAGAGAAAGAGAGTATGTGTGAGAGAAAAAGAGAGTGTTATCGAGATAGAGAGATAGATAGAGATAGGCAGATAGAGAAAGAGAGTATGTATGAGAGAGAAAGAGAGTGTTATAGAGAAATAGATAGATAAAGAAAGAGAGAATGTGTGAGAGAGAAAGAGAGTGTTATAGAGAAATAGATAGATAGAGAAAGAGAGAATGTGTGAGAGAGAAAGAGAGAGAATGTTATAGAGAGATAGATAGAGATATATAGATGGAGAAAGAGAGAATGTGTGAGAGAGAAAGAGAGAGAATGTTATAGAGAGATAGATAGAGATATATAGATGGAGAAAGAGAGAATGTGTGAGAGAGAAAGAGAGAGAATGTAATAGAGAGATAGATAGATAGAGAAAGAGAGAATATGTGAGAGAGAAAGAGAGAGTGTTATAGAGATATAGAGATAGATAGAGATAGACAGATAGGTAGAGATAGACAGATAGAGAAAGAGAGAGAATGTTATAGAGAGATAGATAGAGATAGATAGAGAAAGAGAGGATGTGTGAGAGAGAAAGAGGGAGTGTTATAGAGATAGAGGGATAGAGAGATAGATAGAGATAGACAGACAGAGAAAGAGAGAATATGAGAGGGAGAAAGAGAGAGAATGTTATAGAGATAGAGAGATAGATAGAGATAGACAGAGAAAGAGAGAAGTGAGATAGAAAAGAGAGAGAATGTGTGAGAGAGAAAGAGAGAATGGGTGAGAAAAAGATAGAGAGAGAATGTTATAGAGATAGATAGATAGAGAGAGAATATGCGAGAGAGAAAGAGAGAGAATGTGTGAGAGAAACATGGAGAGAACGTTATAGAGAGATAGATAGAGTTAGATAGAGAACCAGAGAATGTGTGAGAGAGAAAGAGAGAAAATGTGTGTGAGAAAGATGGAGAGATAATGTTATAGAGAGATGGATAGAGATAGACAAATAGAGAAAGAGAGTGAATATGAGAGAAAGATAGAGAGAGAATGTTAAAGAGAGATAGATAGAGATAGACGGATAGAGAAAGAGAGAATGTGTGAAAGAGAAAGAGAGAGAATGTGTGAGAGAAAGATAGAGAATGTGAGAGAGAGATAGAGAAAGGATGTTAGAGAGACATAGACAGAGAGAGAGAATGCTAGAGAGACATAGATAGAGAGATAGAGAAAGAATGTGACAGAGAGATAGCGAGAGAATGTTTGAGAGAGATAGATAGAGACAGATAGAGAGATAATGTTAGAGAGATATAGACCGAGAGATAGATAGAGACAGATAGAGAGATAATGTTAGAGATATGTAGACCGAGAGATAGAGAGAGAATGTGACAGGGAGATAGAGAGAGAATGTGACAGGGAGATAGAGAGAGAAGGTTTGATATAGATAGATTGAGGTAGATAAAGACAGATCGAGATAGAGAGAGATAGAGATAGATATAGAGGGAGAGATAGAGATAGATAGAGATAGAGATAGAGATAGAGAGAGATAGATAGCTAGATATAGATAGAGATAGAGATAGAGATCGAGATAAAGAGAGATAGAGATCGAGATAAAGAGAGATAGAGAGAGAATGTGTATGAGAGAGATAGATAAAGATCGAGAGAAAGATAGAGAGAGACGCATAGAGAGAATGTTAGAGAGAGAAAGAGAGTGATGGGTTGCACAGAAATAAGCGCCAATTGTCGTAGGTCAGGCCCTGTCCCATACTGCAGGACAAGCATGTTTTCTGACACACATAAGACAATCGATATCTTTAATATTCAACAGCGTAAAATATACATTTTTTTCTTCTGTTTCATTCTTTTTGCAGGGCGGGAGGTGTCTTGTAGAGATTGTAATTGGCTACAGCAGGCAGTTGAAAAATTAAAATCCCAGCTTTGATCCATTTAAATATGAAAATCCCAGCATTTCTGAATGCATTGTAGTTCTCACCATACAATCAAATGATATTTTTATATAGTCCAGAGGCACATATCTTCTAATAGCTCTGTAATGAACATTTTGACTACTCATCCAATTATTACCTAATAAAGTCCTGCTTCATGAGTCTTTGTGCAATAGTTCTGTAGTTTTCATATTATGAAAAGGTTCAGATTGATTATTTATTTTGGAGAAATTACATTGATTTGTTCTTAAAAGAGTATCAAAATGAAAGGTTAGAATGGAAAAGATATAAATTTTTACAGTGGCACTTTATTTGCTAATGGTTTACGACTTTAAAAATTACACTATAGGATATTTGAACATACAGATTCAATTTTAACTTCCCTTTTAAGATCTTGAATCCATCTTTTTTTATTTTATGATGCCATCATATATCAGGATGTTTATTTCAATGTTATCGATTTTTATTTTAGTTTAAGAGACGATGATATTGTTTTTTTTTCATTAATATCAGGATGTTTACGTTATTAACGATTAATTTCAAGCTTGAAACATTAAAGATATGTCGATGAATTTCACTATCTTGATTGTTATGAATAATAGTACACAAAGACCAGACAAAAAAATTAATTCAAGATTATCAGGATGTTTATGTTATTAATAAAAAAATTAGGAAGGAAGAGAATGGGTTTTAATGAATAAATCTCTGATTCTTGCCTCTTCTCACATGTCTAACTTGGAGTAAAAGTAGAGTAATCCAAGTAACATATATATGATTTATCAAATATGAGTTATACTATGTGGCTGATTCCAAATTGAATTAGGACCTATTAAAGAGCCTTACTAAGTAGAAAATATATAATGTCCTCGCCTGTGTTATTTTACGTTGCATCACTCGTTAAAGATAGATTAGTAACAACATAACTTACTAAATTTATGAAAAATCCACACCTCTTTCACATAAATAATCTATTTGATGATGCCCACAATTACAGCCAAATAGATCAATAGTTTGATAAAAAGTGACAAAAAATATTTAATCAACAATTAGTAATACTAAAATCACTAAAACATCAACCTGCACTACTTCTATAGAAAATAATTTATCTCTTGGAACCTAATAAGATTAAAAACAAAATATTCTTTTTTTTCCAAACCAAGATCAATTATATGCAACCAATTCAAGAAACCTACAGAAACATAAAATGAAGATATAACTATTGATCTCTCTCACACATGCTTACAAAAGACAAAAACAAATAACGAGCAAACGAGTTCATCATTTTTCATAACCTTTTTTTTTACAAATTCAAGATTATCATCATCCCAATTTTATAACAAACTTAGTAAGACCTGACCAGTTGACTCAACATCATAAAGTGTAATTGAAAACATAATTTTCTACCCCCCTCACTCAACATCAAACAGATCAAATGCAACGTCAAAACATAATAAAATCACAAAGGAACAGCTTCTATTTTTTGACTCAACATCAAACTGACCAAATGCTGACTACAATTAGGGGCAATGTTCTATCATCGAAATACAATTAAAATCAAATCGGACATTTTAACTTACTCTTTGAGTAAAAAAATTTCTTCCTTCCCCAAACTTTTTTCCAACATACGGTCCATCACAGGACAGCAGAATAAAGTAAAGTAAGATTAAAAAATATCGATATACAAGAAGAATAGCCAGCCCCTATTATGGGCTAATGATTTCAATGGAAAACAACCCATGCAAAGGCATAAAACTAATCTATTAGTAGAGAAATTGAACTTTACCTGGGTCACAATGGTGGGTAGAAGTACGAAGATAAGGAGAAGCCGAGGAAGAGAAGGCCGCCGACGGCGGCTACCGTACGCTGGGATATTTTAGAAGCCAGCATGCTTCCACCGACGACGGCGATTGAGGTGCATATCGTGTGTCCAACAGCTGCTCCCACTGCTACCCCCACTGCATTCTTGTGGGTTGCTAACTGCAAAACATACCATCCACGTGTCATGATGATGATCATGATGATGATCATGATGATGATGATGATGATGAGGAAGATCCTACTGCGATCATGCGGGCTGCTAACCATAAAACACACCAGTCACATGTCATGATGATGACCATGTTGATCATGATCATGATGAGGAAGATCCTACTGCACTCATGCGGGCTCCTAACCGTAAAGCACACCAGTCACATGTCATGATGATGACCATGTTGATCATGATCATGATGAGGAAGATCCTACTGCGATCATGCGGGCTCCTAACCGTAAAGCACACCAGTCACATGTCATGATGATGACCATGTTGATCATGATCATGATGAGGAAGATCCTACTGCACTCATGTGGGCTGCTAACCGTAAAACACACCAGTCACATGTCATGATGATGACCATGTAGATCATGATGATGATGAGGAAGATCCTACTGCATCCACATGGGTTGCTAAGAGCGAAACACATCAATCACATGTGATGATGATGACCATGACTATGATAGTGATGACAATGAAGATCCTACTGCATTCATGTGGGTCACTAACTGCAAAACACATCAATCACATGCGATGATGATGAAGATCCTACTGTATTCATGTATGTTGCTAACTGTGAAACACGTCAATCACATGCGATGATGATGACCATGTTGATCACAATGGCGATGATGATGACCCTACTGCATTCCTGGGATTGCTCACAGCGAAACACATTAAACACATCAATCACGTGATGATCATGATGATGATCACAGCGCTTTCCAGTGGGTAGCTCACATGAAAACACGCGATATCATGATGATGAATATTACGCCAACCGTAGTGATGACCATGTTGATCATGTTGCTAACTGTGAAACACGTCAATCACATGCGATGATGATGACCATGTTGATCACGATGGCGATGATGATGACCCTACTGCATTCCTGGGATTGCTCACAGCGAAACACATTAAACACATCAATCACGTGATGATCATGATGATGATCACAGCGCTTTCCAGTGGGTAGCTCACATGAAAAAACGCGATATCATGAAGATGAATATTACGCCAACCGTAGTGATTAAATAACACAGGGAGTTTTGAACATCTTTTGGGTTTCTTCTCCTAAAACTCAGAAATCGAGGGTTGAAGGGTTATATGACGCATCTGTTAGAGATTGGCAAAGAAAAATATGTCTAATGAGCAGCAATTAAATAGCTTACAGCGATGGTTGCTATCTGACTGCGGTCACCCCACTCTGCTAAAAAGGTCAAGATGAATGACTGCAAGGAAATATGAAAGATATCAGTAAACATGCATATAAAATAATTAAAGGTATATAAATAGATTTTTGAAGAGCAAACACCTCCAAAAAAATTGGTGTACAAAATCGGGAGAAGAAGCGCCGTAATGATGTTTTTCCTTGCCCGGCCTCAAGTTTCTCCTCTACCTACATTGGTTTTCATGATCTTCAAATGACTTTTTACATTAGAAACACAACATTCGTAGTAAGTTGGCAAATCATCATCTTACAATGAAGCAGACTGAAATGGCAATCGTCTGACCAGAATTGGAAATTCGACAAGTTTGGAAACAAGAAATCGTTTAACCTACAAAGTTATTACTATCTATCTGATGTCTGTTTTAGTAATCACTAGTAAGGACCAAGAGACTCATAGAATATGCATCTAGGATAATAGTCCCAGAAAATTGAAATAAAATACAACTATCCCAAGTAGTAAGAAAAGTAAACATGGTGATCTTGCTTCACAAAGCACCCAGATCCTTCTTATTAGTGGATTTCAAGCCACTCGAGGCCTAATCACGTATAGTGATTATTGGAAAGAATAAAAAAATTGATGATACAATACCGATGCAAACAGAAAGAGACTGAAAATGGAAAGAATCATGCACTGGCATTAGCAGAAAGGGGAAACGAATAGTCACGTGCAAAAGCACATAAAAATTAAAGAAAACCCTAAGTTCATGCATAGGACGAGAAGAACAAATCAAGGAGGGGCCAACGAGAGGGGTAGAGAGTGATATCGGCTTTTCAGAGAGGAGGACGTGAGGGAGAAAATCTGTATTCAACGACACGCTCTGTGGGCGACAAGCTGTGCGGAAGGACGAGATCCACAGAGATTGAGGGAGACAGAGTTCTGCAATCTCTGTGGAAAATCATCGGTTATTCATAGAAAGGGAGTTACATTCTCAAATTTCTTTTCTTGATATTGGGAGCATGGTAGTTGACTACATTGCCATTGTACTTTTGAAATTTTAGAGGTTTTCAATTGAAGTTCGAGACACGTGATATCAGATTATTTTCATACAGGAAGAGAAAACCTGAGTTCATTTCAGTTAACCGCAGGATAGAAAAATACATTAAAATTCAAAAGGACACAAACCTCTTCTATTTCCTTCTTCTGTGAGGCCTTTGAATCAGATTTCCACGCAATATAAAGGAGTCGCAGACCAAAAAACGCATACAAAACTGCACGAGCAAAGTAAACAGGCCCATGAACATGTTATTCTGGAACTTAACTCAAGGAATGACGAAATATAATACAGAATAATTTTATGATACGATCCCTGAGAGAGATCTAATGAAATGATCAAGGCCCCAAGCATAAAAAGAGGTACGGAAATAGAGAAATGATCAATCACTGCCAATTTGGTATATTCGGAGGACTGTTTCCCACTCTATCATCATGGGTCTCTATCATCAGGCCTCCCTGTCAGTACCAGCTTGTCCTCAAACTTGTTAGATGTCCTTCTCCAGTCATGAGCCAGGATGTTTGTCATTTATTTTCTTTGCCCTGGAGGGAATGGAGAACCCAGCATAGGGCTATGACTAACTTGTCCAGCGCTGTGAGATTGAGCTATGGCCTCTAAAGTCCAAAATGTGTTACGTCCAGAAACGATGAAAAAATATGCCATATAACTAAACAACATTCTCTACTTGAAAGTTTTATGCAAGCTAGCATCAAGTTCTCTTTCAGATTCTCCTCTAAGGTACGCTGTTGTTTATTCACATCAACGTGTAATCCCATCATAACCCAATTTTGTTGTCATCTTGCTCGGCTATTTTCCCATTCTTTTTTGAGATTAATAAAGAGCCAGCTCTTACAACTGCAGTGTAGAACGGATCCTCTCTAGTAGACATATCGGATTGCGGA
The DNA here is from genome assembly GCF_029677425.1 of Wolffia australiana. Classification (NCBI taxonomy): domain Eukaryota; kingdom Viridiplantae; phylum Streptophyta; class Magnoliopsida; order Alismatales; family Araceae; genus Wolffia; species Wolffia australiana. The sequence goes on along the minus strand of NC_135854.1, from coordinate 3,243,335 downwards.
CATTGATTCAAACTTCTTTTAAAACCACCGTCATAATATGAAAAAAAAAATGTTGCATTAAATGTTCCAAGCACCTCCATGGATGGGCAACTTCTATGGTGGTGATAGGGTTGCTCTGGTTGACAATGTTAAAGTTGTTTTAGTTCTAAAAATGAATCAGACCAAGAAGATGGTTCAAAGGCAAACATAAAAAGGTAAAACTGATTGCAAAGTTGGTAGAAACAAAGTGGCTACTGTAATAAATTGAAAGAAAAGGATGAGATAGTGGACTGCAGAGAGAATTTCTGAGAATGTGGAGAAGAGACAGAAAAATTGGGGCAAAATGAACTGACTTTATTACTAAACAGATGCCCCTTTTATACAAATTTTTCACAGAGAGAGAGAGAAAGAGAGATTAATGCTTTTGTCCAACGGTCAAAAATAGACCGTTGGAAAAAGCTGCAGAAAAGATTCCTTGTTTAACAAGGAACTTCCAACAGCTATAAATATAGCTGTTGGAGGCTGGGCCTGATATAAATCAGGCCCAGCATATATTAGGTCCATTAAGGACCTAATATATTCCCTAAATGGGCCCCTCACTATTGGGCCCTTAATGGGTCCTTAGTGGGCCGTTAATGGGCCCTTATTGGGCCTTTATTTAAATCCATTTTAGGTTAGTTTTTTCATTAGACCCCTAGGATTAGTCTATTACACGTACATGGCCTCAGGCCCATAAGTTAGTAAAATTAGCCCTAACTGGGCCGTGATGATCTAACAGCTACCTCCCAAGTGCGAGAGAATGAAGGAAAGAAAAGTGAAGAAGATAGAAAGTCGGGGGCCTAGAATTACAGAACACAGTATTTCTTGATGTCAAAGATAATTGGGTCCAATCGGGCCCCCCCAAAACATCCCCAAAATCGGGCCCACTTACAGGCCAAAATCGGGCCCGATTCCCAAGACCAACGGCTAGTTAAACTAGCCGTTGGAATAGAGCCGTTCGAGGGTCCAACGGTCATCCTCTCTTGTTCTCTATAAAAAACCCCTTCATAGGGGATGTAATGTTATCTATCCTTTTTCTTTGAATGAAAATTTCTCTCTTGTTCCATCTACTGTCTTTTGCTCTATCTTAGATGCTGAGCTCGAGGGAATCAGACCATTTCGACATGGTATCAGAGCAGGTCCGACCATTCTTTCAGTTTCCTTTAGAGCTTGCTCTCTTTCAGCTGCATTAGGGTCATCCTACGGGAGGATCACGATTTGCAGAGGCGAATTACTATCTTGAAGGATAGCTAAAGCAATGGCTGACGAGTCTATGAAGCTCCAAGCGCCTAGTGTGCCACCTACATCATTCGGGCCTACCTTGATAGTACCGGATCGATGGTTGACGCACCTTCCTGTTCTGGCAAAGTGCAACATATTCAATGGGAGTAATCTCCTGCTCTGGGAAAGAACAATAGAAGCTGCTTTAAAGCCTCGAAGGCTCCTCCATCACCTGACGGAAGATCGCCCAAGTGAAGATCGCCCAAGTGAAGATCGCCCAAGTCTTTGCATGGATGCTTGATTCCATCTCTCAAGAACAATTGACAAGGTACAACTCCTATGCAACCGCCAAAAAACTATGGGCAGCTGTCCATAGAAATCATTCCAAGAGGCATGACAAGACCAAGATTGTCAATCTTATCTGCCAAGCCTTCAATCTTAAGCAAGGCGACATGGATGTCCTCACATACTCCAACAAGCTGAGGGACCTGCACAATGAGTTAGATCATTGTCGTCCACCCTCTACTGATCCAGTGGCTCGAGCATATGCAGCAACTAATCGCCTTTGTCAATTACTTCATGGGCTACGACCAGAGTTTGAGATGTTGAGAAGTCAGCTATTCAATCGTGAAGAAGAACCTTCATATGACGAGGCAGAAGAAAAGGCTATGCAAGAGGAAAGTCGTCTGAACTCTGTCAAAGAAGCTATAGAAAGTACTGCCTACTTCACGAAGGGGCAGACCCAACAAAAGAATGACCTAGAGAGAACGGCACTTGTTGAAGTCAAGCCCTCCAAAGAGGACATTTTTTGCAATTACTGCAAAAAGAGAGGACACGCCAAAGATAAATGCTGGAAGCTGCATGGGAAACCTCCACATGTTGCTAGAGCACATCTAGCACTACAGGGAGAGCAAAATTCAGGTAATACCATTCCCTCCATGCAGGACTTCCAGAAGATGATGAAGGAGGAATTTCAACGAATGTCGGCTCAATTGATGAACTCTGGATCTATCATCGGCTCTACCTCGATGGCCAACTCTGGTAACAACAATTTTTTACCTAAAATAGCTTCGTTTACTAAGGATTTAACAACTACTTGGATCCTAGATTCAGGAGCAACAGATCACATGTCATCCAGGAGAGAATCCTTCATGACATATGAAAAAATTGCTCCTGATAAGCATGTACAAACTGCTGATGGAACACTACTACAAGTAGTGGGAATTGGTAATTTGAGTATACAACCCATAGGAGAACTGCAAAAGGTGTTGCATGTTCCTAAACTTTTGGTAAACTTAATTACAGTGCAACAATTAGCTAAGAAGAAGGAATATACTGTTCTTTTTGATAATTTGGATGCATATTTATGTCATAAGGAACTCGGGTGGAGGATTGGACTAGCTAAAATCCAACAAGGTCTCTACTATCTCCCTCGGAACCATCCTGGGCACATAGAAGGAGGCCAAACACATGTGGCAGCTACTGCTACACAAAGGGCTTCACTCATGGAGATCCATCGAAGAATGGGCCATCCGTCCTTTCATCTCTTAAAACAGATGTACCCTCACTTGTTCAAAAACTTTTTGGTGGAAAATTTGATCTGTGAAGCTTGCCAGCTAGGAAAATTTAAGCGCACTACATATCCACCAAGTGGCTCCTCTACTACTCATCCTTTCCAAATAATCCATTGTGATGTTTGGGGGCCATCTCCACAGCAGGACATACTAGGATTTAAGTACTTCCTAGTATGCGTAGATGACTATAGCAGATACACCTGGGTATTCTTCCAGAAAAAAAAATTGAAGTAACCAAAAATATCAAAGGATTATGTGCATTGATAAAAAGACAATTTGGTAATCTAGTACAAGGCCTTAGAACAGACAATGCAAAAGATTTCCTGAATAATGAATTCTTAGAGTTTATCACTTCTGAAGGCATCAGACATGAAACCTCATGTCCTTATACCCCTCAGCAGAATGGAGTAGCTGAAAGGAAAATTGGTGATATTGTTGACAAAGGAAGAACATTACTGATACAAGGAAATGTTCCAGCAAATCTGTGGGGATTTGCAATAATGACAGCCACTCACTTGATAAATCGACTTCCATCTAGGGTCTTAGGTTTCAAAAGTCCACTTGAACTAGTTGAAACATACTATCCAAGTGTACGTTTGAAAACTGGATTACCTGTTCGGATATTTGGGTGTATGGGATATGTATACAATCATGGCTATAAGCAGAATAAACTATCTACAAAAGGTTTAAAGTGTGTCTTTGTTGGTTATTCTGTTACACAAAAGGGATACAAGCTATACCATCCAATTACCCGAAAGTATATCGTGTCCAAGGATGTAGTCTTTGATGAGTCATCCTTCTATTATAAGCCACATGGTACTGAGGCTCATCGAGATATAACCCAGTTGCTCACAAGTGAAGCAACACCAACCCCAGATTTGGATGCGAACCAAGAATCATGCGTAAGATTTGGATTAGAAGAAGGGGCAGAAGAAGATGCTCCTGTTCTTAACCTCACTAACTCAAACCAATCTACACATGACATAGAAATTACAACACCTGGTTCGTCTACTAGAGACAGGACAACGGAAATAGAAGGAATCCATCAGTTGACTCCATATCCAAAGTATTATCAGAGAAAAAAGAAGGAGAAACCAACAGTGTTTGAGGAGTCAACTACAGGGGGAGAAGAAGATAAGTATACTAACATGGAGCAAGATAATACTGGGACAGACTGGCCGAATGCCCTTAGAAAGGGAAAACGAGCATGTGTAAACCTTATATGGTATCCAATGAAAAGTCACTTAAACTATATGCATGTCTCTCCTGAGTATAAAGTTTTTCTCACAACAATACAAGATGTTCCTATACCAAAATCTCCACTTGAAGCCATCAAAAATATTAGATGGAAGGAGGCTATGGATGAAGAAATGATGGCTTTATTGGAGAACAATACATTGGAGATAGTTGATCGCCCAAAGGACAAAAAATCGGTAGGATGTAGATGGGTATTTACACTAAAGTGTAAATCAGATGGAAGTTTAGATAGATATAAGGCACGGCATGTAGCCAGAGGGTATACCCAAACATATGGAATAGATTACCAAGAAACATTCGCTCCTGTTGCAAAGATGAATACAATTAGGATCCTTATTTCATTGGCCGTTAATTTGGATTGGCCCCTGAATCAATATGATATTAAGAATGCTTTCCTTAATGGGGACCTCAAAGAAGAGATCTACATGGATATTCCCCCTGGATATGAGGATGAATCAAATAGAGGTAAAGAATGTCGACTGCAAAAGGCCTTGCATGGTTTAAAGCAGTCACCTAGAGCATGGTTTGGAAAATTTACACAAGCAATGAAAGAACTTGGATACAATCAGAGTAATGGCGAACATACCATGTTTGTTAAAAATCAATCTGAAAAGGGGGATAACGATTCTATTAGTTTATGTGGATGACATCATCATCACTGGAAATGACCCCACAGAAATTAGGAACCTCGAAAACCATATAGACAAAAATTTTAGAGTTAAACAATTAGGACCACTAAAATATTTCTTGGGTATTGAATTTGCTAGATCAAGTAAAGGAATACTCATGACACAACAAAAATATATTTTGGATATCCTAAATGAAACTAAACATATGAACTGTCGTATAAGTGAAATTCCAATTGAAGCTAATCACAAACTAACTATCGAAGAGAGTGACCCTAAAGTAGATATAGGATCTTATCAAAGTATTGTGGGAAAATTGCTATATCTCTCACACACACGTCCTGACATATGTTATGCGGTAAACGTACTTAGTCAATTTAAGCATTCCCCAAGAAATTCCCATTTTCAGGCTGTTAACAGAATTCTCAGGTACTTGAAGGGAACTACAGGACTGGGCATTGCATACAGAAAGACAGGTAAGCTGGATCTAATTCTATATACCGATTCTGACTATGCTGGGTCTCGTCTTGATTACAGGTCTACTACAGGATATTGTACTTTCCTGGGAGGGAACCTGGTAACATGGCGAAGTAAAAAACAAGTTGTGGTCTCAAAGTCAAGCACTGAAGCTGAGTTCAGAGCAATGTCAAAAGGGATCGACGAAGCAATGTGGATCAAAGGCATACTTGACTATTTGAAGGTTGGGTACTTAAACCCAATTATTATCCGCTGCGACAACAAGTCTGCCATCAGCATTGCCCACGACCCAGTCTATCATGATCGGATGAAGCATGAAAACATTGATCGATTTTACATCCAAGATCATCTGGAGCAAGGACTACTCAAAACAGAACATGTCAGTTCTGAAGAACAGTGTGCTGACATCTTCACCAAGAAGCTCCCAGTTAAAAGTTTGAAACATCTGGTGTCCAAGCTTGGAATGACCAGTATCCATTCCAGCACTTGAGGGGGAGTGTCAAAGATAATTGGGTCCAATCGGGCCCCCCAAAACATCCCCAATATCGGGCCCACTTACAAGCCAAAATCGGGCCCGATTCCCAAGACCAACGGCTAGTTAAACTAGCCGTTGGAATAGAGCCGTTCGAGGGTCCAACGGTCATCCTCTCTTGTTCTCTATAAAAAACCCCATCATAGGGGATGTAATGTTATCTATCCTTTTTCTTTGAATGAAAATTTCTCTCTTGTTCCATCTACTGTCTATTGCTCTATCTTAGATGCTGAGCTCAAGGGAATCAGGCCATTTCGACACTTGAAAAACAAGAGCCCCATGATATGGCCACTTGACGAAAAATTCATTAAAGATAAACCTATTTCATACCCTGAATCAGTGTCACAGAACGGGAATTAATACCCATATAACAATCAAGAAATACTTGAACTACTCTTCCTGCCACTAAGTCTACTGTCATTCCATTGACTTTTCTTCTGCTGATACGTCACCCAAAAGACTCTATCAAAAGTCTAATAGTCCGATAAATAAAGGAAAAAAAAGAGTGTTCAGAGAATATGTGATTGAGAGAAGTAGCCCAACCTGTCGCTGCACTATTCGTGTGTTTCCTTGAAATCAAATTGGGCACTATCCGACCAAGCCCAGTTGAAAGAATCTGAAATGAACATTTAATTATTAGAGACATAAAATAAAAGAGCACATATTGCTTAGAAGTCCTGATTCATATGCGTGAAGAATTTTTTTCAAGGCATAAGTTCTTACTGTCATCACAAAAAGAGCGCTGAGAGCACCAGATAGCACAATTGACTTGGGATGCCTCATGGCCATGAGAGCTGCGATAATAAAAGTTTCATCTCCAATCTAGTCGATACAGAAAAAACATTGAAAATAAGATAATATCAGGACAACAACCGAATATGATTTTCAAATTATTCTTAAAAAAAAAGGGCAACACAGACCTCGCTGACAATGATCATTGAAAAACTTGCAAAGAGAGCATCAAACAGTCCGAGACCAGAATCCGAAGTGATGCCAGCTTCGCTGCTAACAATTTCCTTCCGAAGAGGATGCAGCAGCATCTAAGGACAGGCGTTGTAAAAGCCAAAATTAAGATGAAGAACAATAATCATTGTGGAAGAGAAAGGGACGGAAATATTATACAAAAGAAGAGGAAATTTGCGAACCTTGGTACGGCGATCCAATGGTCGAACAGACTCGGTGGACGTGTTCTCAACATTCCCCTCGCCGACATCCTGTAAATTGAAAACTCTCAGAATCACAAGCATAGATAATATTTTCTAGTACAGATCAACCACTGGATCTGTCCATACACCGGACTTACCAGAGAATAGACGAACTGAGAGAACGTCGACACGAGCAAGACTAGAACCAGAAACTTGGAGGAGCAATATCTCAGATCCATTCCGAGACAACCGCGGATGCGAGAACTCCTAATCGAGATCTGGATCTCGAGCAAGGACACAAAATAACCAAAAAAAAGTCAAAATCGATGTCTATAGATGAAACAGAACACAAAGAGAATTGCACGACAGGTAATCACCAGATGCACAGATCCTACGAATCCATTCCGAGGCTACTCCTAATCGGGATCTGGATCTAGAACAAGGACATTAAATAACCGAAAAAAGGTCAAAATCGGCGTCTGTTGTTGAGATTGAACGATAAAAGAATCGCACGACAGATAATCACCAGATCCACAGATCCTCCGAATCCGTTTACTGACGCAGATTTCAGATCCAATGGAAGATCAACCGAGAAACAAGATACAACGCGCAATCTCCATTCCCTTGGCTGCCTCTTCCCCTCTTCGTCGAATCTACCGTCGAATTGTCTTCTAACCTCCATTGGGAAGAACGACCCAATTTCCTATTTATACCTCTTTCTCGGAGTCAACGACGACCACCCAGGCAGTCAATAAGTCAACGGAGACAAAGTCAAAAGTCCACTCCAAATAAAATTGCATTTTTGGCAAAGTGATGGGAGCGGATTAGTGTTCGCCCGTCCCGATGCCGTTACCGGACGCGGGTATCGGGGCGGATGTTGTATTGGATACCGGAAAAATAATTTTCGGTATCCGTTTTTTTGATATCTGGGAATCGGATATCGGTAATTGATATCGGTTGTTACAGTGCCAATATCCAATATCGATATCCGTCTCAATGTCGTCATCCGCCTCCGTCTCACGGGGGAGGATGACGACATCGGATATCGGTGTTGGATATCGGATTTTGATATCCAACTTAGAAGGGTTGTATAAAAATATAATTAATCAAAAGCTAGACGAATCATTGTGCAAAAGAGGGTAGTTAGGAGCTTTTTATTTATTAAGTGCCACGTTTAATATATAGAGCTCGAACATTTTTTTCTCTCATATGGGATAACAGCAGGATTCCGAGTTTAACACCCAACTGCAAATCCTTTATCCCATATGGAAGAAAATAGAAATTTCGGGCTCTATTTATTGGACGAGTTATTAATATATTAAATATATAACCGGCTTACAACATACTGAATATTTATCAAGATGTTACTATATTGTTCAATAATAAATTATACCTTGTTTAATATATTCAGCGCACGATTTCTGTTTTCTTCCATAAGGGATGACAAGATTTGAAGTTTAATGCAACCGAGGTTTCTATTTGGAAGAAAATAAAAATCTTGTACTGAATATATTAACCGAGGTTGATAACATATCAAGAACTTATGCCATTGGACTTAAATAAATCATTGAAGGAGATGAGTAGTATAATTTTTATGTCAATACCGATTATTGATATCTGGATACCTGTTCCGATATCCGGATATCGAAATCCGATATCCGGATATCAAAATCCGATATCTAGATCGTCCTTACCCCTCCAATATCCGTCTACACCTTACGGAGGGATATCGCCCAATACCCGATATCACACCATCCCGATTTTTTTCTGGATATCGGATATCGGTTATCCGATACCCGATATTGAATGGATATCGGTTGGACAAGCACGAGAGTGGATGGAGCACGACCACTAAGCTCAATTATGTAGTTTCATTTTCCTTTTTCCTTTTTTAAAATAATTTTAATTTTATTTGTATTTCCTTAAAAATGGGAAGGGGGGTCATCATGGGAAAGAGAGAAGTTGTCATGAATAAGTTGAGTGACAAGAAGAGGTATAGCGTCTCGGTCGCCACGTGTGTGAGTTAAAATGAGTTTGATAAATTTACAATATGGCCTTTGATGTTTATGAAAGTAATGTCAATTATTTTCATACAGTGAGTGATCTTTTTTTTAGCCAAAATAATGAGAGAAAAGTATATCTTTTTGGATGCAGGTACTGACAAATCGAGTGGGTATGCAATGACGGGTGACTTTGATTCATAAAGAATAAGTTTTTTTCCTTATTTTTTTGAAATGATCATTTTTATGAAAAATAGAATAATTATCAGATCATTTTAATTTAAGTCATAATTTTTACATAAAGGTTTTTCCTCTCTCTCTCTCTTTCTCTCATTGTGAAAAATCATTTATCACTATCTCAAGATATATAGTATCTTTCCCTCCACTCAGTACTCACCCTACTGATTCTCTCTTCCAATGACTTCTTGATTCAATGCACTCTTCGTCTCTTTCTCGTGATTCAGAACCAAAATCTCTGACTGCCGATTGACGATCTCTGACTGTTTGCTGAAGGATTCCTTCTGCCCATCCATCAAGAAACGATATCTCAAAGGGGATTTTCAAAAATTGGTGTTCTCTAAGATCATCAAGAAAACTCTCTCCCCCTCTACATATCATTCAAGGTAAATCGTGCGTAGTCTCTCATTTTCTCTTTGACCAAAGCAACCTCTACTTGATATTTTTTAAAAAATTGTTCTCTCGAATTGTCATGTGTGTGATTCATCAGTCCAGGTTGTTTATCTTTTTCTCTTGAGCATGCAATCAAGATCTTATAACATGTTCTTGAAATAGGTCTATTGAAAGCTTTTGAAGAAATGTTTTAATCTTGATTTGATTTTGTTTTGTTTTCAATCGGATGAATTTCTGTTTTTTGATTTACTATTCTGATTCCTCATTATGATTTCAAATCCTTAATTTCTCCCGTTCGAATCCTGGTTCTCTATTTCAGAGTTTTAAAACAAGTTATGGTTAAACTTCTGATTTTCATATGACTGATTTTAAAAATCAATTGTTTGATCAGATCAACTCAAGTTTATCTCTATTCATTTTCAAATTATAATAATAAATTTTAACGACCATAATCTTATTTTCATATTTTGTTTTTCTAATTCGCAAGTTGGTTATTCTGGATTAAAACAAGTGTATAAATATTCAAATTACTAACATAATTTTTTTCTTGAATACTGGTTTTGATTTCACTGTGTTATGAGTTAAGTTTGATTGATCTTCTGCTTATTCTGAAATCAAAATTTTCCAATTATAAATCCAGTTAAGGTGATTGACAATAAGATTGAATTAGGAAAAAAATTAAGTTATTTTGATACAGATATAAGTCATAGAAGTGAAATATCTTGTAGTGGGAAAGATTTTGATAAATGTTATTACATAAGAATATTTTTTGAGAACCAAAATTTCAGGTTTGATTTAAAAAACAGTCAGAACAACTTCATGGATAATCTAGTTAGTCAAATTCAGCTCATTGGTTGAACAAGGAAAATTTATTTGATATTGATTACTTTCTATTTCATTTAGTACCATTTGAAGTTTATCTTCTAGTAAGATTATCATCAAGTTTTTTATTATATACTTGTTTGACTCTGGGTGAGTCATACTTACCCGTCAGGATAAGGGTAGACTATTAGTGAGTCTGTGCTAGACTCAGGGGGAGTCTAGGAGGTTGACCGAGTAGTCAATCCTTGCTGTGAATCTTCTAAACTTTTCAGGATCATGCTGGATCTAAGTTAGCAGATCTTCTCAGGCTTGGGTTAATCGGGGACATAGTTTGACGATGAGCTACATCACCATTAGAAAGACAAGTTGTTCCAAAGGGAGGCAGGAACGATGAGCTAAACTCTTGGAGTCAATCTGTGGACGAGAAGAGGTGTACCGAAGGACAACAACGAAGTGAGGTTGCTAACCTAGAGTTTTAGTGGATTAGATCATCAGTTAGCATTAAATTGTGATCTGATCCCCTGACCAGATAGTACCAGCTTCTGGGAAAATTTTTGATCCTGTCCAGGACAAAAAATCTGGTGTACAAGCGACATAAGGAATTGAGAGAATAAAAAAACAATACATAAAAAGAATTAGACAACATAATTAAAGGCAAAATTAACTAATTCACCCCCTTAGTTATTCCGCTCTTAGTTTTCATGAATAAGTTATAGTTACAAGAAGAGGTATAGCGTCACGACCGCCACATTGATTCATCTCATCATAATGTTACCTTCGCCTGTGGGCACTTTCTTGGTGCTAGTGCTTGGCACCCTGTCATCATATTCGACACCGCCATCGTCACCATCTACATTAGACTCATCACCGCCTCCTCCATGTTGTCACCGTCTTCACCATCTTTTCCCCTTCATGCCCTGAACCATCCTGTATCACAAAGTTTATTGGCATTTCTAATGACCAATAAACATGACCCAACATAAGACATACTTCGTATAAGAACATCCTTTGGAAATTGTTGGTAAACAAAAGCTGGGAATTTTTGAGATATTTCCCATTTCCAAAATTTTTTCTTCTCACTTCTTTCTCCTCCTTGTATTCTCTTTGTCCCACAACTTTCAGGTGGATCGTCCATCTTTCTTATAAAATTCCACTGTATGTGGATTTGTAGGGTGTTTGCTGGTCTATCACATTCTCAATTCATCTCCATTGCTATGCGACTATCAATGAGCTGGAGGGATCTTAAACTTGCAGATACTAAATTCATCTTTATTTTTATTCTCATATTATTGAGTACAATTAGCAAGAAAATAATGCATGTCATGATTGATTTCTATTATTTTCATATTCATCCCATTTCGCACTCATCCAACCATTTTTGCCTAAAATAGTGTAAAATGGTAGAATATTCCTGTTGATCTTTTTCAACAAAAACTATATCACTTAAAGGTTTTGCGAGGTTGCATCATTTCAAGGTTTTGAATGAAAGAAATCCCGAAGAACAAAATAAAGAGCATGATGATTGTACCAAAGAATCTAAAATGAAAGTGCCATATTTGAAATGATTTTAGATTACTTCCTACAATAATTTTGAATGATAGGAAAAATGAACAGACACAGACTTAAAATAAAACATTTTGGTAAAAGGGTCACTCAAATTGGATCAAAAGGTCAAAATATATTGTGTTTTGGGATTTGGGGAAAATCCTAACGGGTTTCTGAAGTTTTCCATATTTTTCTGAAAATTTTTAAAATACAAACATACAGAAAAATTATTTGGGTTGCAAACTTGGTAACATCATTGAATGCCACTTAGCACTCCAACGTACATGCATACACACATGGCACTGCTACATCATTTCCCATAGAAACCATGCCGTAGAGGGATATTTATTGCATAACAGTGCTAAGGCGTCCCATTTGGGTCACTTCTTAACATGGATAATTTGCAAGAGTTTAAAGGAACAGGCCCTTAGGGCCGCAGCTTGAGCGCCATCCATTTGGGCCATCCTTCAAGGACATCCCTGGCCCATTCAATGGCAGTTTGAGCCTAGTTTGAATTTTTAGAGCTGTTTTTAAGTGAACTAATATATTTGTTTTTAAAATATTCCTAACATAGGATTTATTATGTCCCATTTTTTATTCATCGATTGAATCACACTCTTTAACTTTTGTTTCTAGAAATTTTCATGGATTGAGCATACTTGTGTTCTAAAAAATTCCAATAACTGGAAAATGATTTCACAATTGAGATTACCTTTATTTATGTTTAAGATTAATTGATATGTTACAACCTGAATGATTTCAAAATTGAGATGGCACGTATGTTTGCAACCTAATCAAGAAAACTTTGGTGGTCACCTAGGGGACGCTAGATACAAGTAGTTATCTGTTGAATCACAAAATGTTGACTCATATCAGTAACTTGGATCTAACCCTTGCGCATTGAAAATGGAGATTAATATGTACTCACCTAAATTGGACTATTATACTCATATTGCTATTGATGGAATACTGAAAATGCACATTAAATATATAGTATTCAATACCCTACATTATTATGATTTATAATTTTTTTGTGCACAACTCAGTAGGTCCATATTAAATTTAAAATTGAGTTATTTCTCTCATTCCCAACATGGAGTCAAAAATTTTTGGGTTTAATATTTATCATTTTATTTAGAGAAAACTAGTAATAGAGTTCCCAAATAGATGGATCTATGATAAGTCAAATTTTAGGTGGTTAACCTAGTATATGTGTAAATTGAGACATGCAATAAAATTTATAATTAAACCTAATTCACCTATTACTTATGTAAATTGGTGAGTAAGGGATTGAAACACAAAGAAGGCTTTATGATTAATATTGATATTTATGACAAAGTAATAATTAAGAAAGTGGTTAAGATGAGAGAGCATGGAAAGAAGAGATACTAGATATATATTGTGATTTCGATTAAATTAATTTATATGTATAAGTTCATAATTCTTACTCATAAGAACTATGAACTTATAACAGAGATTAAGATAGTATTACAATTGTGGAGTGAGGATGGGATGAAAGGAATGAATAGATGAGAGGAATGAATGAATGAGAGAAAATCCTAAATAGTAATGGGTGGTATAAGCCATTAATCTCTACTCATAGGGTTTAATAAGTTATAACAGAGAGTGAAGTGATATGAGAATGTGGAATGGATATAAAGATGGGAGAAATGGAATAAAAATCCATATTAAATATTTAGGACTTACCTCTTCCTTTGGTGATGCTCTCAAGCATTAATCTCTCTTCATGAACCCGTGTATTGCGCCCCGTGCCTTGGCGTGTTACAATAGACACAAAGATAGATCAAGAGAGGGAATAAAATCACTTTTGGAAGAGTAAAATCCTAAACTTGCACTCATACACCTTTGTTTCAAAAGGTCTCCCACATGGAGAAAGGAAAATGAAGTACAAGAAGAGCCTAATCTTGGGATCTAAAACTACCCATGGGATCGGCAATTTGAATTTTGAGTATTTCTTGACATTCATTTGTTTGAGTAGTTCCACCAAAATAAGAGCCACCTGAGCATGCCACATCATCCATCCGTGTAGGGCACACATTTGACTTTTTCCTCAAGAAGAGAGAGCCACCAGTTGTTTCGCATCATCCCTCTTTTTAGGGCATGAAGTTAACTTGTTCCAAAAGAAAAGATAGCCACCAGTTGTTCCATATCATACCTCCTTAGTGGGATTTGATGTGGCATTTTTTAACCTTAAAAAAATACTTGAAAAATATCAAATATAATCCAGGAAATTCTCTAAAATTCAAAAGTAAATATCTCTTTACCTACAACTCCTTTTTGGATGAAAGTTTAAACATATTAATTATTTTTAAATATACTAACAATTTCAATCATTGTAAACATCAAAATATACTGATTTTAATGCAAGAATAATTATTTAATGGACAGATGTATCTTTGGTGAAAATTACATAAAATTTATAATAAAATGCATAAAATTTGCTCAATTATGCTCTAAATGCATGAAATAAACATGAATTATCATGCTTATTTTCATGGTATCAAGTTAATTTTTCCCAGTCAAAGGAATCATTATGCCCTTGATCTTGGCTAAATAGATTTGGACTTAGGTTTTAATGAACCAAATCCTGGCGATCCCATTAAGGAAAATGAAACAAAGTCATGTGCACAAAATCCCAAATGGGTTAAGTAAAGAAAATAATACAAATACCACATGTCGCAACATGTTCCAAGGCATATTAGGAGTCATGTTTATATGCACTGTTTGTCTTTTGTCTATCTGGACACAATCAAACAATATAGTTTGTTGAGAATGTTAAGGCCAAATATGGACGTTGAGTCAAAGGTTCATCATGCCTTGATACATGGATAAAAAAATGTTCATGAGCACATCATTCAAGTGTCCTACATTTTTGAAAAAATGTCTGAGATTCACACACAAGTGACATAGAAAAATGTTGGTCACTACATCTTGTCAATACAACCAGAAACATTTGACATTTTGAAGGTCTCCTTTGTGACATTTTGAAGGTCTCCTGCAATGGGATCCAGGAGATATTATCACAATGATATAAATGTCAAATAAATCGAAGGGATTTCAGGAAAATCAAACTCAAAAAAAAAGTTAAGTATTATTTTTTTCTAAGAAAGGCATGCACACATATGTCAAAGTTGTGATAAATTACTGTTTCACATTTGACACTATAGAGGTGCTAATTTTGAAGAACTATTTTGCATTCCATCATTTCAAAGAAATTTTATTTGTATAAAAAACTAGTTAAAGATTGTTTTGGTTCATCTGGAATGCCTTTGATGAGGGGAAATACTCCAGTTTGTACATTGATAATGGATGCATTATTCAAACTTGAGATGGATTATTCGGATCTACTTCTCTAGTTAGCATGCTAAAAGAAGGATAGTTGCACAAAGTTATGGTATTCTATGCACAAAATGTTGGGATATGTATCACAAGAAAGAATGTGAATAAAAGTGAAGACTGGGATTCACCTTCCCTACATTTCACTGAGTTCCACAATTGTGTTGACTATTTAAATGTTACTATAGATAATTCTTTTAAGAGATATTTTAATAAATGCCCAAATTTACTAGATTAAATTAACATTGCAGAGTGATAACCTTTTTTCCCTTTCGTCAAAATTTACTAGATTAAATCCAAACTAATTTGTTACCTCCATGATGTTTAATCTGTGTAAATGAATCTTTGTCTCATCGGTGAGAAAATAGGAAGTATTTATGATATTTAAGAATTTAAAAATGAGAAGATGTTTTTTTAAAGAAATTCATCAAATTAGTTTACTCTAATAGATGAGGCGGGTAATATGTCAAATATACTAATAAATCTAGTAAATTTGGCATAATTCTATTTCTAAACAAACATGGCATAGTTCCTTAATATAAATCAATGTGAATGGGGTTGCTGAATAAATAATATAGTACGTCAGAAAATGGTTAGAGCTATGATGAGTCACTTAAATGTACCTATCTCATTGTGGGGTGATTTTTTTTAGAAAAATCATGGAAATACGATTGAGGTTCTTCCGCACGGCAGGGAAAGATATTTCTGAGTCATGGACAGATAAAAGGCCTTCAGTTCTTATGCATAATTGGGCTTGCCCATCCGCAATTAACAATAAAAATCAAATGACAGGTAACTTTACTTTTAAATCTATCAGCTTTACAATTTATTTAGGATATTCTATCTTTACTTTATTGTCATCTAGAGATTTCATAAAGATAAAATTTCTGTTTTCCTACATATAACAAGTTTTCTCTGTAAGCTCAAAGTATCTTCCTAAAATAAGGTTCTTAGAGTGGGAGTATCCTAAGAGACCTTGTCTTTGAAGATTAGGTAGAAGATACCGTGGAACCTCATAATCACAAATAACATGCTAATTTTTGTTATAATTTCATGTGCTTAATGTGTTTATTCTCACTTAAACAATCTTAAATCCATGTTATTAAGGACTTAAATGATTTATGAAACTTTAATAATGAAGTTCAAAGTTTTTTATAATTTATGGTATTTTAATACAATTTTCTGACATGAGTTTCTAAAAAAATATTTTATATGTCACAAAATATAAATATCAGGTTACTCAAAATTTATAAGGGTTAAGAATATTTTTAGATTGATATTCTTATTTTTCTAGATTTTATAATATTTTTATAAAGTTGATGCTAAGTTCATAAATTAAATAATTAGAAGTCATAAATTATTTTTGAGTCTGTTCTTGTACTCCAAGAGTGAAGGATTGGAAGAGAGACATTCAGAAAAATACAATTGAAGAAAAAGCACCAATTGGCTTGTTGGGCAAATGGCAACGATGTTAGTGTGATCTTTGTGTTTTCTTGAATCATGTCTCCATCCTTTTTCTTAGGTTATCAACACTGATAGCCTAAGTTTGTACTATCACACATGACACTTCCAACTCAACCGCTCGTCGATGCGTATCTATATCCATCTCGGTCGCACTAGTGACTGCAAATGCATATCAATCTCAATGCATATTCACCACCATCTCCGTTTCGATAAACCACATAATTTTTTTCATCCTCTCAAACCCAGTCATTTGATTGCCATCAAGCATCACTCAACACTCCCTAAGCACCATCTAAGGTCTTTTTATTATAATTAATTAACTTTATAAAGTTTCCAACATTATTTTATAAATTGAGAATAAATTAGGTTAATAGGATTAATATTAGGTTAAAGTGGATGAAAATATATATCAAAGTGGATAGGTTATCCAAAGAAAGTCTAATAGAGAAAGAATTGGACCAAATTATCTGCTATATTTATTAGGCAAATACATGGGTCATGATAAATGATCATGATATATTTCACAAGCTATTAATAATATAAAGTCAAGTTATTGGGTTTTAACGTTAAAGCAGGAGCTTGAATTAGGGAACCTTAACCAACTCTAGGAAATCATGGACTTACCATTAGGAAAAAAATTATTATTTGTGAGAAGACTTACTCATTAACTAAATAGTAATGGGATAATCAAGCAATACAAGGCCAAAGTTGTTGTAAAATGATTAGCATAATGAGAAGACATTGACTATTATGAGACCTTTTTGTGTCTCATCATAATATTGATTTCAAATAATAACGGCCTTAGTAGCTAAATTCATTTTATAACAACATCAACTGGATGCGAAAACAGCTTGTTGATGAATCAAATATTAGGTGCTAAATGACATGCTTGAGTGAACTGTTCAATGACTATAAATATTTAAACTTATCATTTAAACATTATTTAGCACTCAGTTTATGAAGTTGGTATAAATTAATAATTGAATATTTATAAGTACTCTTTTAGACTAACCCCATTTCACTCTATGAATCAAAGTGGAACGAATCACACTTCTCTTTTAGAATTTTGACACTTTAAGATTTAGGTCTCATTTGAGTGTTAATGGGATAAGGAAAAGAGGTTAAAGAAGGCTCAACCACGTTCAGAGCTCTAGGAGTGGCCCAGAGTTACAACCTACATGATTTTAATGAGCCTTTAATTTCATTAAGGCCAAATCTTTTAAAAAAAGCAAGCCAAGTGATCGACCATAAAGAGGAGCAATTAGAGAACTCAAACTTGATTGGAGGACACCTCTTCATCAGGATTGAGGCTGGAGAAAAGATCTGAACCATTCAAGGCCTTGGGAGATCCAAGGGTCATCATTTCTCTCTCTTCCCTATATAAACCCCTCACAATCCAATGTAATACTCACTCTTGTTTCTAAGATTTAGTGGTCTGTGTACAAGTTTTGTTGAGTCCTCCTACCTTTAGTGAAAGTTGGGTAGAGCAATGGCGTTTTAGAGCAAGAGCTGCTGGGGAAGTGGAAGAGTCTTGATCACCTTGGGCCTTGTCGGGCGTGACAAAAAGGTTAGATCACTATTTCTTCCCCTCATCCCTATATGTTCACCTTTGTCTGAAGGTTAGTCTTGGAGCAGCTAGCCAACATCCAGACGGTTCCAATGACTCCAACATCTAGATGGTTAAATTTATTTTATTTATTTATATTTTATTTTAAATTTAAAATAATTTCTAAAAAATATTTTAAATGACCAAAATTCATATTTTGCATAATATTTCCTTCTAGCATTAATTTTAATATTGATAAATTTTTTTAATTATAATTATATTAAATCTAGTTACTTTGTTTTATAATTAATAAATTATAAGTATGAAACAAACCTATAAAAATCTACCAAAAATATTTTAAACTAAAAATTCACTAATTATTACTTTGTTCTCTTAGGATAGACCCTTATTCTCCCTAGGCTAGTAAGTTTTATAAATATTGTTCCAATGACTATAATTAGTGATTAATTTATCACTAATACGCCCCAAAATCTGGATTATCACTTGTCCAAATGGTGAGTAGGAGGAAGAAAATATGGTTTGCAAGCTTCAAAAAAATGCTACTTCAAATGTCATTGTGTGATCACCAGGTTTTTTTAAAAGGAAAATATAATTGATAAACCTATATAACTGAAGGAATGTGGGAGTATATGGTTAATGTTGGTATAATAAAGATATGGGTAAATCACACTTTGCTATTGGGAGTGAAACATATCTTGAACTATCACAAAGGCCTATCACACAAGTCCAAGGAATATCACAAAGCTACTATTTGTCAAATGAATTATAGAGGTTTTCAATGGAAAAATGTCCCTGAAAAATCTCCTATCATTAAGGGTGGTAAATTAAGAAAACTAGAAGACCCTCATTTAGAGGAGGAGACCCTCATTAAGAAAACTAGAAGACCCTCATAAAGTAAACACCATATGGTAAAAAAGTTGGGTCTGTTAACTATATCCCAATATGTACGCCACATGACCTTGAATTCATTACTGGTTACCTAGGAATAGATCAAAGTGAATCCAAACTGATACATTGTCAAGCTACTATAAAACATTGTCCAAACTGCATGGAAGAAGTTATCTCAAAATCGTGGGATTCTCTAACTCAGAATTATTCAGAAACTCAGATACGAGAAGATCTAAAACAGGTTATATTATTATCCTTTCTCAAGAAACTGCCTCATGTTCTAGTATCAAGCAGAAGTCAATCATGAATCTATAATCTAAGCTCAGTATGTGGTTTGTTTTCATACATATTCACAAGACATGGTTGTGGAACTTCATGTCACATCTTTAAGTCATTTGCTCCACAAAGAAAGCCACATGTATACCTTGTGACAATTAATGCACCGTTACACTAACTCGAAGTTATTCATCAAACCAAAAGATCACACAATGACAGAGCGGCCTGTAATTAAAATAGAATGCACATTATGTTCTGGAAGAAACATTACAAAGTAAATGACACTTTTTTCTTGAAGATTCTGAAAAAAGGTTATCCAATAACAATAACATCTCAAGTGCTTTCAGGAAAATGGAGGTGAATTTCCTAGCTGTAAATTTGATGATTAAAAATGGATAAATGTTTATTGATCAGTTTCCCTTGAGCTGTGAGGTGGAACTCCTCACTGAGGACAATGATGTAATTATGTTACATCTTTTTGTACTTCTAATTGATCCTATATGAATCATACTGTTTAAGAAATAATTGTACTGAAAATCATAGCATTGTCATGGAAATATGATTTCGTCTGATACCTTTGATACGTATATTTAATGTCTAACATAGTTGGTCCAATAGTTGGGACATATATCCTAAAGCTGTATTTGTTCCGTGGCTGATATGTACAAGACATTATTATCAACAGATTTTTGCAGTAGCGATCCCTGGCTCGTAATTATAACCTCTACTATAATAGCATACCAATCAGGTAGAGATGGAGATTGTTGCTCTTCAATTTATTCATGAGCCACCAGTAAGGGCATTATCATCATTTCCACATTAGATGTGTGTATATTAAGTTCCCTTGGAATTATTGGAGCATTATAATTAGTTCCTCATAAAATAAAATTGTTATTAGGGCTTCTAGGATCCAGCTCAGGCGTCTTACCTGGTCATCCAACTCACTAAACATCGAGGGAGTTACTGGTCTTGGTAGATCCACTTCATTGCCATCAAGGATGATCCAAGGAGCAAGGTGACCGTATTCCATTCTCTTGGCACCTACAGGTCTGTACCTTCATCCATCATGTAAATGAAATGAAGACAGATAGAGAGAGAGAGAGATATTGGAGACAAACAGAGGAGCTTCTAGAAAACAGACATGAGGCGTATGGTACGCTTGTGAACTCCTTGTAAAATTAGTGAGAAGAATAATGCACCAATTAAAACTACCTTAACATCCCTCTTATAGAAAAACATAAATTGAAACATAAGCATCATATACAACATCACTCTTTTTTTAAAAAGAACATTAATCAAATAAGAAACCATAAAAATATATATTAATGTCGTAAAAAAAAGGTAGAGCAATTTAATGAATATATAAAAAATGTAAGTTAATAACTCTACATGACTTTTTGGGATTAATCATGAAGTTAGATTTCAGTTGAGGAAACCGACTAGATTGGTGGGGGTGAGTTCACATTCTTATTTTCTCTTTAATGGAATATTTTGATTAACTCTTTGATGGAATATTTTTGGTAGTCTATATATGTGACCCATTATCATTTTGGTAGTCCTAGTATCCCTTAGTGAATTTCCAATTATCAAACCTAGTCAATCCTGCCAATTAAGATTCATGCATTAGACAAAATGAATAAAACTAATTTTCTGAAACCTCAACTACCATGACCAAAGACTTCATTCTTACTAGAGTCTATGTCCTCTCAAAACAATTGCATAATCACCATTTTTGACTTGTTATAGTGTCTGACATAGAATTGTTTGGAGTCACATGATTATGGACTCCAATTCATTTGAACTAGGAGTCACATGATTGTCTTGTGTGTCTCCTGTCTAAGTATTATTCATGTAATTGTGGCAGGAATCAACCTGATCACTAGTCTTGTACAATATCATCCAGTGATTTATACAGGTTTGTTCAAAGAAATCTATCCCAAAAGAGCGCCCACTAATCCTCAATGTCTCCACAAAAATATTACAATATCACTTCTTCCCATCATATCATCAGTAGGAGATAGTGCTATTCTCTATTGTTACTGTAATTCCCTTCTCTAATATCATAACGATAAAAATATTAATAACATGTGTCTAAAATTGATCTTTATAAATAATATACCCTTTTTATATTCAGGTAATTAGAACCCAAATTGGTGTATATATTAATTAAAACTACTCTTAAATTATTATAAATATGACTTTTATTGATTATCCATTAGATTTGGGGCACACATTTCCATTGTATACGTCTTAGTTTTGTCATGTATAACGTTATTCAGAGAAGTAAGTCACTATTTATTACCATACAAATAAACACCAATATAGGTAGTTAAATTTACATTGAAACTGACAAAAAAACTGACAATATAGGTAGTCTACAAAAAAAACATTTTGATCTTACAAGATGTGTAAGAAATGCTAAATGATTTTTGTAAAAATCCAGAGTTTTTTTTAGAATTAGTATTTATCATCATAATAATATTTGAACTTAATCAAAAGCAGTGTGGTTTGATGTGTCTCACACATTAAGTTTAAGGTTCTTAGATCCTTGATGGTGCCTTAATACGTGATAAACGAAAACACTGGAAAAAAATAAATGGAAAATAATTTATATTCAATTATATAATCAAGTGAAAAGCGAGGTATAATTATATTATATCTAATGGTAACAAAAATTAATTACAAATGCTGGTAATTTTTTATATTATCATCTTAATATTTATTTCTATACATTTAATCAGATCTTAATTCACACCATTCATATTGAATTTTATTTATCACTTAAATGAAAGAATATGTGAATATTTTTGCAAAAATAGAATTTGATATTGATGTCAGATAAATTTATGGATAGAAATCTTATAATAAGTTTTCTCCCAATGCAGTTTTAAAATAAATATGTAATTTTAGGATAAGATATGCATTTTTCCTGGTTTTAGAATAATATAATGTATTATGAGATATCAGATAGATGTAATTTTATATTAAGCGAATTTTGATATTAACATAATTTACTTAATTTGTCAAAATCATATATTCAGTCATTTCCTTTGCAAGGAAACTGATTTGTACCAAAAATCTCCAAACCAGCAGGCTTGTTTTAGAATCGATAAAATAATATATCCTTATTTTTTATGCTGGAGCAAAAATATAAAAGTGAAACTGAATATATGTTGATTCCTAATGTTTCATTAGTTTTAATAATGCAACTAACGTGTTTGAAAAGGTTTCTTAAAATAAGATCGTTTTTCATAATGTGATATCATGTTGGCTTTAAGTAATTTAATTTCATCAATTTTTTTCATAACTTTACCATTCACCAATTTAAGCGTGCTACAACAAGAACATATTGGTAAATCTATATTGAACTTTTTGAACGTTTTAACTCTCCATCAAATTCCTACACACATTTTTTGTTTGTATATTGTTCATAAATTTTTTGTTCAAATTCCAACAGTGGTTGGTGTGTATCAGTTTGAGTAATTGATGTTGCATAATGTACGAATAATTTTTAGGTGTGGTTTGTCTTTTTTGTGATCAATGTCCATTTATTTTATTCATGGTGTACATTTTTATTACAGACCCTTAAAAATGCGAAAATGATTCTCCAATAAAAAATATTCTCACATACCATGTTCACTAGCTCAAATTAAATCTTTGTTAACAAGGAACCATATTCGTGAGTTTAGTGTCAGCTCTTATATTACACGTTTGGTACAACATACGAATAGAGTAAATTATTATTGATTTCTTTTCATGACTTAAGTCCTGTCATATATAATCAATTTAGTAATTTTGAAAGTTTGCATTATCACCAATATACACTCATTTGTCCCCTAAGCTTAGGTAGGTAATTAAAGATGATGAAAACATCAATAAATTATTTCCTTATTATACGAGTTACTGAAAACAAAAAAACGACTAATTTTGCCAAAATGTATGATGGGGTTGATCATTGACCTTGGTAATTTTATGGTAAATTTGATCATTAAATAAATTAAATGCATTATCAAGTTATTATGCATTAGGGTATCATGAGTTCATGCAATTCAATAGGTTGTACATGCTCAGAAGGAATACTGACCAATGTGTAAGCACCACGTAGCTTCTTGGTGCTTATTCTACGTGGCGGCCAAGCAGCTACGTGGCGGCCATGCAAATAGACTTATTCCTCTTCACTTAACCTTCTTCCTTAACTCAAGAAACACCATCGCTTTCACAATGCGACGCCGTGCGATAACCACGCTTCCATCTGTAGAAGACGAAGGGGCAATTGAACAACTCCCAAAGCAAGAAAACTGGCTTCTTGATCTTCTCTCGCTTCCCTTCTCGTCTCTTTTTCCCGGCTTCGGAAGGCTGGCCGTGGGAATTATAAGCGCTATCTACGTATGTTTTCTTCTGATTATTATAGTGGCGGTGGCCGTGGGGATTGCCATGGGAGTTGTCTGGCTGTTCCTAGAACGGCCTGTTTTTCTTCGCCAAGAACTTCACTTTGATTACACAGAAGCCCAGCCAAGTGGGTATGTCTCGCTTTCCTCTGGCGAACCTTCAATCAAGAGCCGGCCTATTCCCTTTGGCCACAGCTTCAGGGTATCTCTTGTTCTTGTGCTGCCTGAGTCGGAGTTTAATATTCGTCTTGGAGTGTTTCAGGTTCTGTTTCTCTTCCCTGGTTTGCTTGTTTTACGACCATTTGGCCCAGATTTCGCTCTTGTTTTTCTTTAATTATCTTTACTGATTGGAGGCTTGTCAAGATCTTGAGAAAAGATAGAATCTTGGGATGTTTAATCTGTTTGGGACTTGGGACTGTTAGACACTTTGGTTGGTAATTTCTGGGAGTAGCCTATGTTCTCAATAAATCATTTGTAATGATTAAATTGAACTTTATTGTATACAAGTAGCTCTTCATACAAATTGGGAGTAGCTTATTGTATACATTTCTGGGAGTAGCCTATGTACCCAGATCTTTCAGAAACCCTTCAGAGAAAGTAGCTCTTCTTCTAACAACTTGGCTTTCATACAAATTCAGTGAAAGTTGCTCTTCTTCTAACAACTTGGCTTTCATACGAATTCAGAGAAAGTAGCTCTTCTTCTAACAACTTGGCTTTCATACAAATTCAGTGAAAGTAGCTCTTCTTCAAACAACTTGGCTTTCATACGAATTCAGAGAAAGTAACTCTTCTTCAAACAACTTGGTTATCATACAAATTCAGAGAAAGTAGCTCTTCAAACTTCCAAGGTCTCATTTTCATTTAATTGAAGAACGGTTCTTTCACTTTTAACTCACGTGCCCTTCTTGAATAGGTTGCAGCGGAGGTCATTTCATCAGATGGGCACGTACTAACAAGCTCATCCCAGCCGTGCATGCTAACTTTCAAAAGCCTTCCCGTCCGAACGATAAGAACCCTCCTAACAATTTTGCCACACGTCTACAAAGATTCAAGCGAAACCCAGAAAATCACCCTTGAAATAGCAGATCACAAGGAGAGAAACCCAAGAACTGATTCAATTAAGGTCACGCTAAAACCAAGATCGGGAACTATTCGAGTTCCTCAGATTTACTCGTCGGAAGTTATCATCAATTCTAAGCTTCCTCCTTCCAAGGCTCTCCTCTACAAATGGAAGTGGACGGTCTACGTGTGGGTTACTATCTGCCTGGATATGATACTCACGGTTGCTGTTCTTTGTTGTTTCAAGCCTTTGAACTTTTCATACGTTGCAGAAGAAAGAGGGTTGCCTTTGGCAAGAGTTAAACAAGGGGTGATTAAGAGAAGGGCAGATGGGTTTCGACGCAAAGGGAAGTTGCCTGAAATTTGTGAAGTCTTGCCTGCAGTTCCAGCCGAGGAAGGGTCGTCTTCCAACGTGGGAGGATGCACTGCTTGTGAGGTTAATACAGAGGAGGGGGTGTTTGGAGGGAGTTCGGAGTCTTCTTCCTGACTTGGTGTTTTTTTCTCTTTTTTTGTGGGTGTTTCTGCCTTGGTGTTCAGAGTGTTGGAATCTAGCTGTGTATATATTCTTCCATGCAATGATCTTGAACTAGAAGGAAGAGAGAAGAGAAGGAGAGGGAGAGAGAGAGAGAGGAAGAGAGACACAGAGAAAGACAGAGAGAGAGAGAGAGAGGAATAGAGAAAGAGAGAGAGAGGAAGAGAGACAGAGAGGAAGAGAGACAGAGAGATAGGAAGAGAGACAGAGAGAGACAGAGAGACAGAGAGAGACAGAGACAGACAGAGAGGAAGAGAGACAAAGAGAGAGAGAGAGAAAGAGAGGCAGAGAGAGAGACACAGCGAGACAGAGACAGAGAGAGAGGTATTAAGATTGTTGTGCTCTGGAAATCAGATGTTGACGCATGGTTGGTGTTTATAATATATATGATAAGTAAATATAACAATATGAATTTTTTATCGTAGCCATTCTAACTGATTATAGTGGCTAGTCTTGATTTAATCCTGACTGTTCATATGTTTCTTAAGTTTCATATTACTATTATGACGGCTACTGTTGATGTAATCCTGACTGTCCATTTGCTTAATTCTCTTAACGTGTATAGTATAAATGACGCTTTCTTACTACCTGCTCTTTTAATTTAACTTATATTGGTCTGTGTTCCTGCTGACTTAATAGGGTTCTGACTCCTCTTTTTCAATACTGAATTGTTCATTAATTTCATGTTGCTTTTGGTACTAGTCCTTCTTTGGGATTGAAAAGAACGGGCGATGAAGACCTGGAGAGGTAAATTATATTGTTCTAGTGGTGGAATCATATTTCTAATATTTATAATTCATCAGGTGGATTGGGAAGTCTTTAACCTGGAGAGTTACATTGGTCAGTATTCCTTCTGAGCATGTACAACGTATTGAATTGTATGAACTCATGATACCCTAATGCATAATAACTTGATAATGCATTTAATTTATTTAATGATCAAATTTACCATAAAATTACCAAGGTCAATGATCAACCCCATCATACATTTTGGCAAAATTAGTCGTTTTTTTGTTTTCAGTAACTCGTATAATAAGGAAATAATTTATTGATGTTTTCATCATCTTTAATTACCTACCTAAGCTTAGGGGACAAATGAGTGTATATTGGTGATAATGCAAACTTTCAAAATTACTAAATTGATTATATATGACAGGACTTAAGTCATGAAAAGAAATCAATAATAATTTACTCTATTCGTATGTTGTACCAAACGTGTAATATAAGAGCTGACACTAAACTCACGAATATGGTTCCTTGTTAACAAAGATTTAATTTGAGCTAGTGAACATGGTATGTGAGAATATTTTTTATTGGAGAATCATTTTCGCATTTTTAAGGGTCTGTAATAAAAATGTACACCATGAATAAAATAAATGGACATTGATCACAAAAAAGACAAACCACACCTAAAAATTATTCGTACATTATGCAACATCAATTACTCAAACTGATACACACCAACCACTGTTGGAATTTGAACAAAAAATTTATGAACAATATATAAACAAAAAATGTGTGTAGGAATTTGATGGAGAGTTAAAACGTTCAAAAAGTTCAATATAGATTTACCAATATGTTCTTGTTGTAGCACGCTTAAATTGGTGAATGGTAAAGTTATGAAAAAAATTGATGAAATTAAATTACTTAAAGCCAACATGATATCACATTATGAAAAACGATCTTATTTTAAGAAACCTTTTCAAACACGTTAGTTGCATTATTAAAACTAATGAAACATTAGGAATCAACATATATTCAGTTTCACTTTTATATTTTTGCTCCAGCATAAAAAATAAGGATATATTATTTTATCGATTCTAAAACAAGCCTGCTGGTTTGGAGATTTTTGGTACAAATCAGTTTCCTTGCAAAGGAAATGACTGAATATATGATTTTGACAAATTAAGTAAATTATGTTAATATCAAAATTCGCTTAATATAAAATTACATCTATCTGATATCTCATAATACATTATATTATTCTAAAACCAGGAAAAATGCATATCTTATCCTAAAATTACATATTTATTTTAAAACTGCATTGGGAGAAAACTTATTATAAGATTTCTATCCATAAATTTATCTGACATCAATATCAAATTCTATTTTTGCAAAAATATTCACATATTCTTTCATTTAAGTGATAAATAAAATTCAATATGAATGGTGTGAATTAAGATCTGATTAAATGTATAGAAATAAATATTAAGATGATAATATAAAAAATTACCAGCATTTGTAATTAATTTTTGTTACCATTAGATATAATATAATTATACCTCGCTTTTCACTTGATTATATAATTGAATATAAATTATTTTCCATTTATTTTTTTCCAGTGTTTTCGTTTATCACGTATTAAGGCACCATCAAGGATCTAAGAACCTTAAACTTAATGTGTGAGACACATCAAACCACACTGCTTTTGATTAAGTTCAAATATTATTATGATGATAAATACTAATTCTAAAAAAAACTCTGGATTTTTACAAAAATCATTTAGCATTTCTTACACATCTTGTAAGATCAAAATGTTTTTTTTGTAGACTACCTATATTGTCAGTTTTTTTGTCAGTTTCAATGTAAATTTAACTACCTATATTGGTGTTTATTTGTATCGTAATAAATAGTGACTTACTTCTCTGAATAACGTTATACATGACAAAACTAAGACGTATACAATGGAAATGTGTGCCCCAAATCTAATGGATAATCAATAAAAGTCATATTTATAATAATTTAAGAGTAGTTTTAATTAATATATACACCAATTTGGGTTCTAATTACCTGCATATAAAAAGGGTATATTATTTATAAAGATCAATTTTAGACACATGTTATTAATATTTTTATCGTTATGATATTAGAGAAGGGAATTACAGTAACAATAGAGAATAGCACTATCTCCTACTGATGATATGATGGGAAGAAGTGATATTGTAATATTTTTGTGGAGACATTGAGGATTAGTGGGCGCTCTTTTGGGATAGATTTCTTTGAACAAACCTGTATAAATCACTGGATGATATTGTACAAGACTAGTGATCAGGTTGATTCCTGCCACAATTACATGAATAATACTTAGACAGGAGACACACAAGACAATCATGTGACTCCTAGTTCAAATGAATTGGAGTCCATAATCATGTGACTCCAAACAATTCTATGTCAGACACTATAACAAGTCAAAAATGGTGATTATGCACTATAATGAATTGTTTTGAGAGGACATAGACTCTAGTAAGAATGAAGTCTTTGGTCATGGTAGTTGAGGTTTCAGAAAATTAGTTTTATTCATTTTGTCTAATGCATGAATCTTAATTGGCAGGATTGACTAGGTTTGATAATTGGAAATTCACTAAGGGATACTAGGACTACCAAAATGATAATGGATCACATATATAGACTACCAAAAATATTCCATCAAAGAGTTAATCAAAATATTCCATTAAAGAGAAAATAAGAATGTGAACTCACCCCCACCAATCTAGTCGGTTTCCTCAACTGAAATCTAACTTCATGATTAATCCCAAAAAGTGATGTAGAGTTATTAACTTACATTTTTTATATATTCATTAAATTGCTCTACCTTTTTTTTACGACATTAATATATATTTTTATGGTTTCTTATTTGATTAATGTTCTTTTTAAAAAAAGAGTGATGTTGTATATGATGCTTATGTTTCAATTTATGTTTTTCTATAAGAGGGATGTTAAGGTAGTTTTAATTGGTGCATTATTCTTCTCACTAATTTTACAAGGAGTTCACAAGCGTACCATACGCCTCATGTCTGTTTTCTAGAAGCTCCTCTGTTTGTCTCCAATATCTCTCTCTCTCTCTATCTGTCTTCATTTCATTTACATGATGGATGAAGGTACAGACCTGTAGGTGCCAAGAGAATGGAATACGGTCACCTTGCTCCTTGGATCATCCTTGATGGCAATGAAGTGGATCTACCAAGACCAGTAACTCCCTCGATGTTTAGTGAGTTGGATGACCAGGTAAGACGCCTGAGCTGGATCCTAGAAGCCCTAATAACAATTTTATTTTATGAGGAACTAATTATAATGCTCCAATAATTCCAAGGGAACTTAATATACACACATCTAATGTGGAAATGATGATAATGCCCTTACTGGTGGCTCATGAATAAATTGAAGAGCAACAATCTCCATCTCTACCTGATTGGTATGCTATTATAGTAGAGGTTATAATTACGAGCCAGGGATCGCTACTGCAAAAATCTGTTGATAATAATGTCTTGTACATATCAGCCACGGAACAAATACAGCTTTAGGATATATGTCCCAACTATTGGACCAACTATGTTAGACATTAAATATACGTATCAAAGGTATCAGACGAAATCATATTTCCATGACAATGCTATGATTTTCAGTACAATTATTTCTTAAACAGTATGATTCATATAGGATCAATTAGAGGTACAAAAAGATGTCACATAAATACATCAATATCCTTAGTGAGGAGTCCCACCTCACAGCTAGACATGGTCGTCCTGTTCTTTTTGCGTGAATTTGTGCAAATTGTTTGTTCTGTTCAGTTTTCTGAACAGAACAAAAACAAATTATAACAGAACGTCGCACAGACCTGTGTGCGGTTCTTTTGTTCGCTTTGTGCGAATGTGCAAATTTTTTTCGTTTTTGAAAAAAAAGAGAACAGAACAAAGAACAAGACCCTGTCCGGTTCTTTTGTGAGAATTTTTTGTTCATTTAAAACAAACAGAACAGAATGACCATGTCTAGTTTGAGCTAACTATTCAATTTAGGTTCCCTTTTTTTCCCAATAAAAATATTTTTCAATTTGATATGAAAATGTGAAAAGTGATGGGTGTTTTACGTTAACTCAAATACTCTATGGCTTGCTGGGATGAATGTTGCTAAAAATGGCAGTTTCAGTGATTCGTAATTTGATGCAAGTTTGTGGCATCCTTAATGATTCACTAGTGTAGCTGGGATAGATGAGGTATCAAGAAAGGTATCTTCTTAGCATCTAAAAGCTTCATGTTGCAAATAGAAGATATTCCTAAGGGTGTGTAGTAAGAGAAATGAATTCATAGGGCAGATAAAGGTGTTGATTGACTTGAAGTTGCAGAGAAAGTGCATGACATTAAATAAAAATAGAAATCAGTTCGGAAGGACGTCTTCGTCTATCCAAAATTATGGTTACTGGGAATGATTACTCAATCCCATTGGGACTTCAAGATGGAAGAATAGCTTTCCTGGTAAGATATATGCTTTTATGCACTTCGTAGAGCCCTACCGACGAATTACATATATTGAAGCGCTCACACATGGCTTTCTACTCTTGGTAGAGCAGTACACTTACTACATTGCGTCAAAGTGCGTCAAATTTACTACGGCTTATATCATGAAATTACCTAATATTAATGATATCTTATGTACTTTAGGGATAACTTGTGCATCAAACAAATGATCTATTCTAATGTTGAATAACTTGTGAGGTTATACGGCAAAAAAATATCACAATGCTGTGTCAAAGGTATCTTCATAAATATATATTATGAGTTCGATGAAACCCAACCCCTTAAATCAGACATTTTTCCAATTACTACAATATATGATAATATGATTGGAGATATTATCAATGTTATGTATTCTGATATTAGAAATGCTAATCTACCTGATGTTAAATCACTTAAAGTATAAAAATTGTCGTATATCATATAAGATAAACACACTTAAAGCCAAATATTAACATAAATGTAGGCCTTTCATCGTTGCCGATATAGAGACAGTAATGCTGTATGAAATTCATGTCCCTTATGCGGCTGGTTACTTAGTGGTGAATCTTGGTGATGATCTGACTTCTATCTCAGACTATTCAATTGATATATTCTTTAGTGAGGATCACATATTTTTTCTATCCCAAGTTTGAAGAAAGGAGTGAGAAAATGTTATCTGATTTTCTCCTTAATTTGGAAGCATATGTGAAATCAAATAGGGAGCTTTGTACTGTTTATTTTCACAAATTTTCAAGATTTGATGGGGATAAGTATAAAATAAAAACCTTGGTGAGGAATCATAGACTTTATGAGTTGAAAGTCTATGTTGGCAATAATTTATTAATCCGTTTTAGAGATTCTTACACATTGCTTACTAGCACTCTTGACTCATTGTCTAAAACTTTATGCCCTGAATTAGGCTCCAAAGGTTCTATTGCACATTCTGATTTGAGTGTTGATAATCTTAAGGATCATAGAGGCTATAGTTAACTATCTTTGTCAGGATATTAATATCTTAGGAGGTGTGATGAAAAAGGCTCAAGAGATTCATTGGCCTAATTATGAGATTGATATCGAGGATGTGATGACAGTCTCAGCCCTTTCCCTTAAAATCTTCCGTAAGAGATATTTTGATGATAAAATATTTCATATGAATATCCCTACTAGAAACCAAGACACATTTATTAGGCGAGGCTATTATGGAGGGCATGCCGATGTATATAAGCCATATGGTGAAAATCTTTATTAGGCGATGATAAAATATTTTACTACTACGATGTGAACTCCCTCTATCATTATATTATGAAATTCTATCCGATGCGTTCAGGGGTCCCTGTCTGGCATAATAATTTGGAAGAGGCTGATTTGGAGAAGTTATTCGGATTTGTTGGAGCCTATGTTGTATGTCCAAATATTATAGAACATCCATTCTTGCCATATAAGGACAAGTTTGGTACTTTAATCTTTCCTAAAGGTAGATTCGTTGGAGTCTTGTATAGCGAAGAGTTGAAGTTTGCAAGTAATTTTAGGTTAAGATATAGTTCATCTTAGGGCCTATTTGTTTGAGAAAAAACCTAGTTCTTTCAAAGGTATGATCTCAGGCCTATATAAAAGCAGACTCAAAGCTAAGAAAAGAGGTGATGCTCCAATGACATATATTTATTAAATACTGATGAACTCGCTCTATGATAGATTTGGAAAATCCAAAAAGTAATGTGATGGATATCTCCAATCACAACACATTTCAATCTGCGGAGAAGCTTACTGATCATTACTATATTCTTAATTCCATTACCAATTGTTACTCTATAGACAACAATGACTGGAGGCTCCTAAGATGTTGGCCGTTCACTTGGCTGCTGCTATCACGGCTTGTGCTCGTATTCGTATGTATCCACACATAGCTATATCAGACTATTATTACACTAATACTGACTCCATAGTTCTTGGAAGTCCTCTTTCTGACGGTTTAATCTCTCCCACCGAACTGGCTAAGTTTAAACTAGATAACCATATCAAGAAAGGTATCTTCTTAGCACCTAAAAGCTACATGTTGGAAATAGAATATGAGTTATCTTCTTAGCACCTAAAAGCTACAGGTTTTTTATATCCACCCCGTCAACTTGAGAATTTTTGGAAATGTAGGTTCCCTTTATGATACAGGCTTATCTCCTCTCAAATCCTTGGTTTAGAAAGTTACAGTACTTGCCATACACAAGGAATAGATTTATAGTTTGGGAGATCTGTTTCAGTCTAACTTACACAAAAAGTAGGTTAATATTTAGGTGAAACCTGAATAAACCCTTGTCATTGATTTCTGAGTTCTTTTGGACCTACAGAGAGGATTATTGAATATATCTAAATTAATATAAAGTCAGGTTTTCCTACATCTCTTTTCACACCCTTTGTCTAGATAGTCCAGAGTTTATCATTATATATAGGTAAACAAGGAATGGACATCCTGCCAAGCGATCTGTTTTATATAAACTTAATATCTGTATGATAAGCTTAAAATTTATGTATAATTACTTCGTTGTTTGGGCTCTTAAACTTATGCAATAAAATTATGATAACCCTTAATCACTAAATAATATATATACAGAAAGCAAGGGGTCGAACCACAGGGAGGCACTAAGCAATAGTTTTTATCCAATTTCAAATAAATAAATTCAAGAATGAATTAACTTTGCATTCAATTGACCATAATTATATTTAATTATGTTTCTAATTAATCAAAATTAAGTAGAAACTTAATTTTGATTTTAATATTTTGGTCAAGATACTTTAATAGGATAAATTTAATTAAAATGTCAGATTCATTTGGATTACCAATTTTCCAATCAAGATAAAATTTTAAGAGACTTTTTATGTACTAAAATTGGGAATTAATAATCAACAAAGGGATTTCTGAACTTGGACTTCAAGATGGACAAATTTTTGCATGAAATTTTATATTTAGTTTTTTCATATATTGAAATTGAATTTTTAAACAATCAATTTAAAAATCTAGAGAGAGAAAAATAGGCAATCTAACCTAGAGAGAGACAATAGACTAATTTATGGGAAAATGGATTAAAGAAAAAATTCAACCCTAATTGAGAAATCTAAAAAATACAGAAATGATCCAAATAAATGTAGAAATAATGATTAGAATTCAGATCTCGAATCAAAATCAAAATGCAATGCTAATTTCATTCCAAAAAAACTTCAAAGGCATGTAAATTTTGCCCATGCCATGGAGTTTCAGAATCTTTCAAGACGTTCAAAATACAAATTTTAAACTTAAAATTTTCAATGATGAATCAGGATTTGTCGACTTCCAAAGCAACTCATGTGTCCTTCCTGGCCGAATCCTTAGGGAGAGCTTCAAAAAGTGAATTTTGCCTTCATCCCGACCTCAATTTAAAGATCCAACCATATGGATTGTAGAGGGGGGAAAGACAAACATGCCTTCAAAATTGCAGCGCAATCAGACAGCTAGATCTCAAGATATTGCTACTTTATTGCGGTTTAATCTCAATCGTTTGATCATTTTATCTCTCCTCCATGCAATAAAAAATGGCATTTTCTGATTGGCCGTTTTCCTCATTCTCATGTCACTTTATGATGCGTCTTTGTGCGCTTCCAAAGGTCGCAATAATCGCTGCAACATTGAGACAAAAATGTACCTTTTTGTGGTTAAAATGATGCCAGGTTGTCCTCATTCGCATAAAGTAAAATAAATTAGGTGAGTTTACCCTTCAACTAAATGCACGTGAAATCGATTGCCGCGCGCATTTTATGAACGCGGCTACCCGATTCCGCATACAAGGAATCTATCAAGTTTTATAAACACATGCAAAATTGATTTTTGCGTGCAATTAATGCACGCGGCTATCGATTCCCCATTCATTGATTATGCGAAAAATGGTTTAATACTCCACGTGTGTCAGTTGCTGCGTGCAATCAATGCACCTGACTAATCTACTGTTGTAGGGCGTAATTTTTTGTGTAAAGAAATGCATGTGGAGATCGATTCTCCGCGTGCATTTATTGCACGAAAAAGTTTTTAAAAACTAAGTGTACCTTTACCTCGCCACCCATGCCAGTGTCCCTTTTAAGAAATAATTTTCTCAGTATGGTATCGCGCATTGCGATGCCATAATGAGCTAACAGTGGTTTAATTTTTAATGCATCCATTTATTCATCTGAATTTCAACGAATGACGTGGATGCCATGTGATATATATATAAATATATTAAAAATGCTTTCTAAAATGCCAAATAAAATAAATATGTATACGTTAAATTCTCAAAATCATTTCTTGGCTAAATATTGATCAGAAAATTATGAAAAATATTTGAGAATTCGAGAAAATTAGTAAAACTCTTACCAACCTTTAGTGAAGTAATCTAAGCCCTGTAAAAAAAATATTCAATGCAAAGAGGTCAAATACCATGTAGAACATACCAAAAATTCAAAGAAATCATAAAAATCACAGTGCAAGTCATTTATATCCACATATATATGATAACATGCAAATATGGCAATTAAAACACAAATTTAATGTAATATGCATCAATTTAACATTATAATTTGGAAATTATCGCCGTGTAGTTAGATACAATCTGGATAAATCCTTCTCATGGAAGTGGCACTTATTTAAAACAAAAACGCTAGCCAGATTTGAGAGCCATCCTTCTCCACTCTGCTCTCTTCTCTACTCAACCAAGGAGAATGTCTTCATGGTGAGAAGATCCTCAAGATTTCCCATGAGAGTTGAAGAAGAAGAGGTGGAGATCCAAGAGCAATATGATCGTGTGGATACTTCTTGAGGTCGTACATACAAACTAGGGTGTTACTAACGATTTGCTTAACCGATATCCGTTATCAGATATCACAATCCGTTATCTTAAAAGTCGGATACTAACGGATAACATATAAACAAGATAAGGATAAGGGATAACGTTAAACGGATACCAATATCAGATGCATTAAGTTAGATTATGATATCAATTACAAAATGACACATTTTTTGACAACTGATAACATTGAGGCCTCTCTCTCTCTCTGAGTCTCTCGCTCTTCTTCCAGCTCTCTGGATTGCGGGACGCGCAGGCCAGGCGGCGTGCCGAGGGTGCAACACATGAAGTTGTGCGAGGTGCCGCACAACAGTCGCCTGGGCAGCGCGCACATTATGTGTACGTGGCGCGGGGCTAGGAGACATCCCACCAGGAGACTAAGGCAAGTGGCGCTTAGAAAGTTCTGAGGCGGCATGGGGGCGCACGGCATCCTCGCGGGTAGTGCTGGGTGCGCAGCGCTCGGCTTGAGGTGCCGAATGCAACATCGTCATGCAGTCTGCACGTGATGGGTGTCAACACAGTGCTGGTGTTGTGTGTGATTCTCAAGGCAGGGGTGGCGTGTGTGATCGCCATGCCCGTGGGCGCATGGCGCCTAGTCGGGGGGCACATGCGTAGCGGCAGAGTTGGTGGACGCGCGCTCATAGCGGCGGGCCTTAAGGCGGGGAGGCGACACTACCCTGGCGTGATGCGCCTCATCTTGTTCATTTGTATCACCCCTCGTCTTCCCCCATGTAATTGTCTCGACTACGATGTAACCTCTTATGATATTCCTCGACGGGGCTGCGTTCCCACTTTCCTCTAACCCCTTCTATGCAAACATAAGCTATTGCAAAGACTTTCGTTGCAAGAGACTAAGGCTGCTTAGTGTTCTGCTCCAAGCACTGAGGCCAACTCGCGTCAGATTTGAGGAATTGACATAGCTCGAGATTTGGCCGCAACCTAGCAATACAACGGTCAGATGGCGCTAACGCTATTTAAACCGAAACTGCGAACTGTCGATTTGGGCATCTTCTTTCAATAACATCTCTTCCTTACTCCATCTTCTCTTCTTCTCAGTTTTGTCCATATGCTCTTGTCTGACTATTTCCAAGCTATGTCTCAACACCAAGGAATGGACGAATCTCAACACTCTCTCGGTCGCTATCTCTTCCTCCCTATCTCTGACTCTCTCCGTTTGGCTCTTCGTCCTTCTCTCTACTCTCTCTTTCTCTCCTGCGCTCTCTCCTTCTCTTCTTCCAGCTCTCTCTCTCTCTCTCTCTCTCTCTCTCTCTCTCTCTCTCTCTCTCTCTCTCTCTCTCTCTCTCTCTCTCTCTCTCTCTCTTTGCCTCTGTCTGGCTCTACTCCCCCAATCTCCCCCTCTTGCTCCATTGGCCTCTCTCTGGCTCTACTCCTCAAATACCTCTCTCTCTCTCTCTCTCTCTTTCTCTCTCTTTTTTTTTCTCTCGCACTGCTCCCACAATCTCTCACTCTCTCTCTCTCTCTTTCTCTCTCTTTTTTCTCTCTCGCACTGCCCCCCCCATCTCTCTCTCCCTCTCTCTCTCTCTCTCTCTCTCTCTCTCTCTCTCTCTCTTTTTTCTCTCTCGCCCTGCTCCCCCTCTCTCTCGCTCTCTCTCTCTCTCTCTTTCTCTCTCGCACTGTCCCCCAATCTCTCTCTCTCTCTCTCTCTCTCTCTCTCTCTCTCTCTCTCTTTTCTCTCTCTCTCTCTCTCTCTCTCTCTCTTTCTCTCTCTTTTTTCTCTCTCGCACTGCTCCCCCAATCTCTCGCTCTCTCTCTCTCTCTCGCTTTTTTCTCTCTCGCTCTCTCTCTTCTCTCTCTTTCTCTCTCTT
Organism: Wolffia australiana; assembly: GCF_029677425.1. Classification (NCBI taxonomy): domain Eukaryota; kingdom Viridiplantae; phylum Streptophyta; class Magnoliopsida; order Alismatales; family Araceae; genus Wolffia; species Wolffia australiana. Next base: position 3,206,020 of record NC_135854.1, on the reverse strand, counting down.
TTTTCTCTCTCGCACTGCTCCCCCAATCTCTCGCTCTCTCTCTCTCTCTCTCGCTTTTTTCTCTCTCTCTCTCTCTCTCTCTCTCTCTCTCTCTCTCTCGCTCTACTTGACCAATCTCTCTCTCCCTCACACTCGTCTATCAGTCTCCAACTGTCACTCGTTCTCCGGATCTCTCTCTCTCCTTCCGATAGAGAGATATACTCATTTTTTGATATGTGAATACTACTATTCAATAAAGACGAATATTATATAAGTAAATATTAGACAATTAAGTATGCTACATAAGTAATACTATTCGATATCTGATATCCATTCATGATATTGGATATCGATACAGGAGAATCTCCAAAATTGAGACGCGTTCCCAGATAATGGGTATGATAAAGAGTAACTCACAAAAAATTATGTTATCCGTTATCGTTATCCGAAAACAGATAGATATCAAATAAAAAATTATCGATAACAAACGAAAGTGAGATGAAATAACTTCTGATGTTGTTCTCCAAGTTCTATTTTTGTATTCGTTAGCTAAACGATATCACCGTAATGTGAACGGATTCAGAATGATCTCAAATTTTTAAAGTCAAGGGTGGAACAAGCTCCCCATAAGATGCATGTGATGTATGATTTTAATGATTGATTCAGAATCGATAACATGCTTCCACATCCATGGAAACCTGTTTTCCATGATTGAACCAAGGTAAATAACACAACAGTTTTTGCCAACCGCCCACCTTTCCTTCAAAATCTGTTCAGCCTCTTTCTCAATATGGTAAGTCATGTTTATTAAGCGTTTAAGATGGTAATTAATGGTTTTTTATATCAGCTTAATATGGGACATCATTCCCAAAGGATGTGTCAATGACATCCATTCCTAAAGAACTTAACGTCCTAAATGATTGGCATTTATTTCTCATATTCTCTCTCATCTTTATTATTATTTAAGGGGACTTCTGGGATAAAATAGGCCATCTCTACACCTGAAAAAGAAAGATAAGCAAAGAAATCTAACGAGCATTCATTTCTCAAAATCATACAACCTAATATATTGTATCTTTAAGAAGTCAATAAGTGAAGAGTGAAATTCAATATTTCATCTTATTCTCTGGCAAAAGAGCTATATTTTCTTGGTGTATTTATAGCGTGAAATGAAACTCGTGAAGAGGAGAGGAAGAGGAAAAACATCAAAGAGAGAGTGAGAGGCATCTAAAGGAGAGCAAGCAACCAGAAATATCCGAGTTCCACATTTCCAATATCTTATCTGAATTATATTAAATTTGAGAAAGAAAAATCATTGATTAAATAAGATATAAAGATAGAAATAATTCATGGGGTAAAATAAAAGGATGAAGTGAAGAGAGGAAATCAAGGGTTTTTTGTGGACCTCAAGTAATTTTTAGTGGAGTAATTTAAAATCTTATTGGACATGACTCTAGAAATTAGTAGGCCTCTTGCTGAATGGTTTTTATTGGATAAATTGAGAAATGTTAATAAGTGGAGTGGTTTACAAGTGGATATAAGTGGGTTAACTTTTGAAGGACGTTGAATATAGAGAAAATCAAACGATGAATTTTGGGATAAGAAAGAGGTTAAGAAAGAGGCCTAATCTAAATTGTGCTTAGTTTCTGCTATTCTTTATTTACATCATGGTTCAAATTATTAAGATTATGTGGAAATTAGCTGTTTAGTCTATGTTCAGCGTGCTAAAAGAAAAGGACATGTCTACTCAGCAAAAAGGAGGTGGGAGAGAAATGCATCCAACAAAACTAAGGGGGTCATGGGCTTGGCATATTCTTCATTGAATTTTCTTTACTTGATATCCTTCTATCTTTATTACCGACTGTTTTTTTTGTGGAGCATTAAACTTAGATTAGGATCTTTTTGAACTCTGGGTCAGATATCCCTGAGGTACGAATTAGGGGCTAGCCCTTAGCTGTATAAAAATCTGTGTCAACCTCCTTTAATCCTAATTCAGCTGATAGGTATAAGATCACTTAATTAGATTTAATTTAGACCAGAAAACTTAAGCAGCCTAATTCACCACCCCCTCTTAAGCATAACTGAGCCACACTAATCCAACTGTTAAGATAATATTATTACCAAAGATATTGTCGTAGATCGTGTATTTCACACATTTCGACGAGTTGAATTTATTGCATTAACACTGGTGGTTAGCTTCTTGAACATTAAGAAACCAAAAGGTAATGTAAACTCCACACTTCACGGGACTGCAAAGCTTTGACATCAAGTTAAACTAGATTATTGGAGTGAAAAATTATCATGTTATCAATAAATAAATACTTTACACACTCTCTCCATATACATCTGAGTGATTCTCCTCAATCTATAGAAATCACTCACTGCACTCTCCGTCTCTCTTTGCACGTATATCCATCTTAGTCTCCATATTTTTACACAAATACCTCTCTTTCTGTCTTTACATATGCAACCACTCACGAATCCTCTCATTATCCTTTCTCTCTACATACAAATACAGTCCTCTCTCAACATACATACCACTCACTTCCTCTCATACACTTTCTAGACACAAAATTCTCAATCATCTTCCATCCCTCACTCGCATGCACTCTATATCACCTTCTACATACATTTATATCTCACTCTCGGTCTCTCTATATATCTTTACATACATGTACATCTCATTCGCTCTCTATATCTGTCTCCACAGACTTATATCGCACTTATTTTCTTCCTATCTCTCTCTACATACGTTTATATCTCACTTACTCTCTATGTAACTCTACATGTACATCTCACTCGCTCTCTATATTTGTTTCTACATACATTTATATCACACTCACTTTCTCTCTATCTCCTTCTACATTCATTTATATCTCACTTCCTCTCTATATATCTCTCTACATACATGTATATCCCCTGCTCTTGCTCTCTATCTCTCTCTACATTTATCTCTCACTCACTTTCTCTCTACATGTATATCTCATTCATTTGGTCTCTACATCTTTTTCTGCATATATTTATATCTCAATCACTTTATATAAATACACATACAGTTATACCTCAGTCACTCGGATTCTCTCTATATCTCTCTTCACATACATTTAAATCACACTCACTTGCTCTATATACCTCTCAACATAAAGATCAAACATACATATATATGTATGCATGTATGTATGAATATATGAAACAAGAAAGCTAGCAATACTAAACATTCATATTTTCTACTTAATGAAAGAGCGTGCCTGAATAAGCTATTTTGAAAACATCACAAAGTACTGAGCCCAAAGGACTCACAGCTATTAGACACTGGCCGGAGGCGTCGGCGCGGGTTCGGGGGGAGAGGTCTTGCCCATGTCCTTGGTCTTGTGCAGAAGAAAAGTCCCAGCAAGGATGGTCACGAAGCCGCACAGCTCTGTAGCAATTTGTGAGGCGCCCTGTGTCGCCCAATCCTGTGTCACCAATGCGACACGTCAGCTGTTCGGATGGACTAGCCGGCATATGCATGATGGTGTCATGTAGTATGCATAATAAGCCAGTCAGACTATGATGATGTCATGATGACATCTATGATAAAAAAATTGTGGGACATGCCAGCTGTTATTACTATGGATGAGTTAGTACATGCATGATGATGGCACATCCATAATGAACTAGCAAGTTTGACCATGATGAAGTCACGATGACATCAATTGTAAAAGGAAAACTTGTTTTCATGGAACATGTTTGCATTCCCTGTGGGACACGTCAGCTATTTCAGCAGACGGTTCAGCACCCGTATGATGATGTAATGCACCACGATGACTGAATCCGGCACCATGATATCATGCGCATAATGACTAAGATCATGCGGTGAAAACAGTGTCATTGCCATTCCGATGGTGGTGATAGTGATCAGGATCTGATTAAATACTCCAAATAGATGAAAATAAAGATGCCGACTTTTGAAAACCACATGACAATGATGATTTGTCATCAACTGATGGATGAAAATGACAAAGAAGATGGCGGCTCTTGGAAACAGGATGACGATGATGATGATGATGGCTCTTGAAAACTTGATGAAAATGACAATAGCAAATCAGCGTCAACCAATGAAAGGCACAGGTGATTAGAATACCAGCAGTTGGAAACTGCATGATAATGACTATTCTTCACCGTCATCAACATCATTCACTCTTCGTTGTGTTAGCGTCCTGAAAAGATAGCCGATTCTTCAAAATCCTAGGGTTATAAATACCCCCTTGTAAGATCGCAAGGGGACCTTTTGATGAATGAACATTTTGTGGTTTCTTGGCACGGGTAGCTGCATCCGGCTGTCATGAGGGCAAGAACTCCCAATCCTAAAGTTCTTGAGTGTTTGTTCACCAATCACTATCTCTTCTTCTCTCTTACCTTCCCCATCTCTCCGACTCCCCTCTACTACCCTCGTCCTATTTCTTGATTTTGTTAGATATCCATGGGGATCTTAACACATTGATGCTAAACCCAAGTGGCAGTGTCACTGGAAAGGGCAAGTCATTGGACGATGTCATGAGCAAGCATGAGCATGATGACAACATGCACCATAATGGCTGAATCAGCCATGATGACAATACATGCATAATGATAACCATTGGGTGACAAGTATGAGTCAGCACATGCATGATGATGTCATGCACCATAGTGGCTGAATCCCACATGACGACATTATCTGAATAATGACTCAGATCATGTCCACAACGGGTGAACTAGTCCAGTATGATAACACGATGACAATGTTCACATAAAAATGTGCTACTACTTGCAAGCAATCTATGAATCCTTTCATAGAGCAGGAGATAAAGTACTATGAATAATGTGCTACTTCCAATTACCTTGAACATGATCATGCTGGCAAGAATCGTCAGAGAAGTAAACATCACATAGTAGACTGGGGATACCACGGCGGTATTAAATGTGTCTAGTGCCTGAAATTGAAGTAACCGCATGAACATTCATTCTGTTCATCAAAAAATCAAAATTTGGAAATTTCGTAAAATTTCTGTTTTTTTCACTTTTCTTTCTTAACAATTGTCATGTGACAACAGTTGATTGAAGCCTGAGTTACATAAGACACAATTTGGGTTCAACTTAGGCAACAAAATCAGCACATTAAAAAATGGGCGGGAAATTTTTATTTTACGTTCATGTTTTTCAATCTATAAATTATTGATTAAAGTGCATATGGTGAAATAATCTATCATATAGTCTAGCTGAAAATTTTAAACCCAAGCATGACTCACTCCCCACCTCTTTTTCGAAATTGAGTGAGGAAAGTTAAACTTCGAAACTTTAATAGGATTTTATGGGATCTTGTTACAACTTCAGAGAGGCCAAAGAAATAAAATAATAAAATATATATTGATAAAATGGAAAAACAAACCTTACCTTATTCAGATAGTGTATCTGTAGAACACAACATACCACCACAACAACAGCAAAAAACCAGGTTTGCCCATACACAAACTGATTCATTCCAGAAAAAGTTAACTTTAAGGCAATGGCCAGAGCCTTCACGCCCATGACCTGAAATGAGGATGGATGAGTAGTTAAATATAAGATTAGGATAACATATTATAACATTATCATTATTACGCATACCGTAATGGAGCCAACGATGGAGCATAGACCAATATAAACAACCATATGTGTCTGTCCATAACGTGGTACAATAAAAATCATAAGAGTTATGACCCCAACAAAGGCAAAACCAGCATAAGTAAGAAAACCTGCCAAGTTGTAACAATTTGATTATTCTACTAGGGCTATCAGGTTAAGAACTCATCTCCTAAAAGGAAAAATAGAAAATAAAACATTGTCAGCAGGAAGTAATTCGAGGGAGAGCATGAATTCTCTTCTGTAACTTAACATCAAAAAAAGGATGAGAATCTTTTATGTTCTACATACAGAGACGCTGTATTTAATAAGTAAAATTGCTATATATTCTGTTATTGAATACATACTTGCACTGCATACGGGACACAAAAAACTTCATGTAAGAATGCAAGTGTTTTTTGGTTATACTGTCTGAAGGATCAGGTAAATAATTTATCTATTAAAAAGATAAACTAGAAAATAAAACATTTAAGAGGAAAAGAATTCAAGAGAGACCCAAAATTCACATAAAAAAGTAATGAGTGATAGAGTCCTTACTCAGACCTATCAACGAGCGAATAGGAGGCGTCATATAACGGAATCCGCACATGCCGTGGGAGCAGCACGTGCGTCTTCAAATTAACAGCACCGCAAGAAGGTTATAGATAAAGGTGGAAGACTACTCATCAGGATACTTTTGGAAAATCAAGAACTTGAGAGGTTGCAGCGGAGCGGAGACACTCCGGGTCAAGGAAGGGCGCACATACGATTTGGGCAATCCCTCTCCTCTCATTCTCTTCCTATTTCCTTCTCATTTATTACACATTATCTTCTGCAGGATCCAAATCATTACATTGTTTCATATTCTGGGATTCCATCCTTCCTGAATTGGAGATCCAATAAAGGTTTTGGTTTTTCTTTGAGGTCTATTCTTTATAGGATCTGAGGTCCTATCAATGAGAAGCTTTTATATTCTATCTAATAAAGTTAAATTTCAGTTATATTTAATTTTATATACTTGCGCTGCAGAAGATGGCTTTTTTAAGAGAAAATTTATAATGTCCTTTTCATAATGCAGAAAAAGGCATTATAAATTCATTTAAGAATGTCCTTGGAAGTTGGCCATTTCACAAGAAGGACCAGATAAGGAATTCATCAGATGCAATATAAATTATAAAATAAATGTCCTAAGAGAGACAGCAAGTTCTCTTCTGCGAATTTCACATCAATAAGGGATCAGAAATCAAGGTAAACTGTTTCATCGTTCAGATATTGTGTATTATATCCAATAACACACTTAACTTTAGGGATCAGCTTTAATTTATAGCAAATTACGCTACATAAATGTACTACAGAAAAGACATTAAAAACTTAATTCATGAAAAATTCTTCTGTACGGTGTGAAGTCTCTATTCGATTGAAGTTCTTGAAGCAGATTGCCACATACTGAGGAACGTAACACTATACCAGAAAATAAAGCATAGTAAAGGAGAAATAATTGAACGGCGACAGATTTATCTTCTGTGTCCTCGTTCAGATCTTGTATAATCTGAAGACAAGAAGAAAGAACAATTCTTGATACTCAAACAAAGAGATTAAAAGGGGTTTTATAGGGAGCCCTAATGGGCTAATAATAGAAAGGGCCCTTAATGGGCTAATAATAGAAAGGGCTAATAATAGAAAGAAGACAAGAAAGGAAAGGAGGCAATAATGTCTACACTCCCCCTCAAGCTGGAGCGTGGATGTTTTCCACACCCAGCTTGGAACAGAGCTCCTCAAACCGAGGGGCATGAAGCCCTTTGGTGAAGATGTCTGCAAGCTGTTCAGCTGACGGAACATATGGCGTGCAGAAATTTCCCGACTCAAGCTTCTCTTTAATGAAATGTCGATCGATCTCAATGTGTTTTGTACGATCATGCTGGACGGGATCATGAGCAATGCTGATAGCCGATTTGTTGTCACAGAACAGCTGAACAGGAAGAAACCGGACACCTTAGTTCACGAAGCAGTTGGGTACTCCAAAGTGCTTCACAAAGACCATGCGCAAGGGCACGGAACTCCGCTTCAGCACTTGATCGAGAGACCACTTTCTGTTTCTTACTCCAAGTAATAAGATTGCCTCCCAAGAAGGTGCAGTACCCAGAGGTCGACCGACGTTCAACCACAGATCCTGCATAATCGGCATCGGTGTAGACTTCAGACGCAGACCACCGTGGCGGCGAAACATTAATCCACGGCCAATGGTGCCCTTCAAGAAAGCGGAGGAAGCGATGGGCAGCATGAAGATGACTCATTCGAGGTTCTGCATAAACTGACTTAGAACACCCACTGCATATGCAATGTCGGGACGGGTGTGGGTGAGATAGAGCAGTTTGCCCACAAGTCTTCGATATTGTCCAGGCTCAGCCGGATCTTCATTCTCATCCGCACCAAGTCGATGACTCACATCAATCGGTGTCGAAATAGGCTTGGAGTCTTCCTTTCCCAGCTCGCAAAGAAGATCCACTGTATATTTCCGCTGACAGATGAAAATCCCACTCGAAGAATAAGCCACCTCAATACCAAGAAAATATCGTAATGGGCCAAGATGACGTATGGCAAACTCCGACGACAGATACATAGCCAGCTGAGTAATGGACTCCGTATCATCACCCGTGATGATAATGTCATCCACGTACACGAGAAGAATAGCCACTCCCCCGGACGTGGAATGACGGTAGAAAAGCGTGTGATCTCCATTACAATGACGGTATCCCCGGTTCTTCATGGCCATGGTGAAACGGCCAAACCAAGCACGAGGAGATTGCTTCAAACCGTACAGCGCTTTCTTCAGGCGACAAACAACTGAACTCAGAGTAGACGGCACTATAGATCTCCTCAGTCAAATCACCATGAAGAAAAGCATTCTTGACATCATATTGCTGCAATATCCAGCCCCGATCGGCGGCAAGAGCCAAGAGAATCCGGACAGTGTTCATCTTGGCCACAGGGGTAAATGTTTCCTGATAATCAATGCCATACTGTTGGGTGAACCCTTGCGCCACAACACGTGCCTTGTGCCTTTCAATAGAGCCGTCGGAATTGTGCTTTACAGCATAAACCCATCGACTGCCAACCAAGTGCTTGCCCGGCGGTAGTGGAACCAGATCCCATGTGTCATTTAGGGCAAGTGCTTGTAGCTCCTCCTCCATTGCCCGACGCCAATGAGGAAGAGAGAGGGCTACGTCCACCGTCTTTGGAAGGGAGATAGTGTCAAGGGAGGTGAGAAGAGCGTGGTAGGATGGGGAAAGACGATGAGATGAGATGGATGCGGCTAATGGATACAATGGAGAAGGATGAGGGCAAGACACAAGTGCTAATGAAGGATTTTCAAGAGGAGTGGATGAGGAGGATGAGGGAACTTCAGGGGTAGGAGGAACACAAGGCTTGCGACGAGCAAGAGTGATACCATAGTGTTTTTCTGGCGGGCAACGGCGTATAGGTAAAGGGGCACAACATAGTGGGATAGAGGGATCCGATGGAGACTCTGCTGGAGGGTTCGATGAAGCAGAGGATGGATCTTTAGTAAGGACAGGTGGATTTGGGATTGGTGCAGGCAGAGGATCAGAGGACAAGGTGTTCATGGGAATATCAGATGGAGGCTCTTCGAGAGGAACAGGCAAGGAAGGACTTGGGACTGGTGACGAGGGAGATGAGTTAGGAAGAATAAGAAATTCAAGGGGATCTGATTGAGGTGGTAAAGAAGGAGAAGGTGGAGAAGAAGAGGGGTAATACGGAGTGAATTCGTCAAAGGTAGCATCCTTGGTGACAATAAATCGACGAGAGGGTGGATGATAACATCGATAACCCTTTTGAGTAGAAGCATAGCCGACGAAGACACATTGGATGGCCCGAGGATCAAGCTTGTCACGACCAAGATGGTGGTTAGGAGCAAAGCAAACGCACCCAAAGACACGAGGGGTAAGATTGGTTCGGAGAGAAATGTTGGGGAAGGAATGCTGGAGACAATCAATGGGAGTAGAGTAGTTAAGTACGCGAGACGGAAGACGGTTGAGAAGATGAATGGCAGTTAGGACAGCTTCAGCCCAAAAATACTTTGGCACATGCATGTGAAATAAGAGGCTCCGAGCCATTTCAAAAATGTGACGAAATTTTCGTTCTGCAACTCCATTTTGCTGGGGGGTGTAAGGACATGTGGTTTCATGGATGATGCCTTTATCTTTGAAGAAAGTACTTAACGTGGAATTGACATAGTCTCGGGCATTGTCGGAGCGGAAGCGACGAATAGAAGTGCAGAATTGAGTTTGAATGAGAGAGTAGAACTGAGGAATAACAAGGGAGATCTCTGATTTATTTTTCAAGAGATAGGCCCACGTGAAACGAGTAGCGTCATCAATGAATATACATAACCACCGAGCACCGGACGTGCTATGAACAGGGGAGGGTCCCCACACGTCGGTGTGAACGAGAGCAAAAGGAGTCGTCAAATGGGAAGAAGAAATAGGATACGTAGTACGATGATGTTTAGCAATTCGACAAGCATCACAAACAAAGCGGTCCACAGAGTGGCCTTGGAAAAGTTTTGGAAATAAACGATAAAGAGTAGCAAAGGATGGATGGCCGAGGCGTCGATGGAGAAGCCACAAACGCTCATGAGACGCCGAAAGGGGAACTGCAGCGGCAGCAACAGCGAGGGGAGACAAGGGAGATCGAACAAGATAGAGACCCTCATGCTCCTCAGCAATGGAAATCGTCCTCCCCGACACCTTATCACGATAAAAACAGGTATTAGGAGTGAATGTAAGATCTTGGTTCAGATCACGAACAAGGCGGGATAAAGAAAGAAGATGATGAGCAAGCCGTGGAACATGAAGGACTTTAGTGAGGTTCATCGAAGGAGAGAGAGACACACGACCAATCCCAGCCACAGTGAGAAGATCACCGGAAGCTGTTTTAACTTTGGAGGAGCCGGAAACGGGTTCATAGGTCACAAAAGCTCTAGGATTGGGTGTCATGTGGGCAGTGGCACCAGAGTCAAGAAGCCAATTGGATGATGATGACGACGGAGATGGTGAAGGAGAAGGAGAAGGAATGGTGGACATACCCGCGTTAGCTAGAGAGCACGAGCCCACGACTGGAGGGTCAAGCAATCGCCGAAGACGTTCCACTTCTTCAGGTGTAAAGCCGGGAAGAGAAGCACTCGCCGAAGACGCTCCACTTGGAAGAAGACCATAGGACAGAGGCACTTGACCAGGCATCGATACTTGGTTGACAGAAGGTGCAACCGTAGCGAGATTGCTTTGTTGTGTTCGCTTCCGTTGAAGCTTAAAGCACGTCTCCTTGGAGTGACCCCGCTTTTTGCAGTAATTGCAGAAAAGGAAAGGATCACCTTTGGAGGATTCCTCAGTCTGAGTAGATGGACCACGAGACGAAGCTCCTGCTCCAGTCAATGTGGTCGACACCTAGGAGCGCGTGGAGGAAGACGAATGTGCTACAAGTGCAGAAGCCGGGGTCTGGGACTGCTGAAAGCGAGATTCTTCAATTCTCGTGCTGCGAAGCGCATCCTTGAAGGAAAGCTCTTTCTCCCGGTGTATAAGCTGAGCCCGTACCGCTTCATATTCCGGGTTAAGTCCTATAAGGAACTGAAAAACCCAAAGTTGAAGAGTGTACTTGCGATCCACCGAGTGAGGGTCCGGAGGCATGTAGTGATCAATCTCATTCCACAGAGAAATGAGTTCTGTGCTGTACTCCATGATCGTCCTGTCTCCTTGACGCAGATTGGCGGCCCGATGCACTAGCTCATACAGTGTGGCAATATTATTTTTCTTGGAGTGGCTGTCAAGGGCCGCTTCCCACACGGCCCGGGCAGACTCAAGAGACAGAAATTCACCCTTGATACTCGGTGAAATACTATCCAAAAGCCATCGATGGACCACCCCTTCAACGTCTATCCAGTCATAGTACTTGGAGTCTGTCTTGGAAGGCCCTTCTTCAAGTAAATGACGCATCAGTCGTCCCTTGAGAGTAATCTGGACATATTGCTGCCATCAAGAAGGTTAAAGCCGGTGAACATCCCATCTGGAGGCATCCGAGGCAGAGAAAACGGTCCAGGTGAAGCCGATCAATTCCCCGACTCAAGAGGTGCCTCCGAAGCATTTGACGTTTGACCCACACTGGGTGGCGTCGATGCTGGCGTCGATGCTGGCGTCACACCGGAAACCGATACAGGCTCCGTCATCTTGATCACAGAATGAAGTGTCACACGAGGAGCACACGGTTGCGGGAACGCCCGCGGCTATTAGGCGCGCTGAAGAGTCGAGGAGGAGCGCGCCGCGCAGAAGGGAGCGCAGCCGAGGAGGAGCGCGCTGCCGAGGCGCGCACACCGAGAGGAGAGCGTGCGGTCGAGAGGGAAGCGTACGCTGCCGAGAGAGAAGCACAGCCGAGGAGGGAGCGCGGTGCGGGAAGCCGGAAATGTGGCCGGAAAGAAGCTGCGCCACCAGGAGCAGGTAGCCAACCGGAAGGAGAAGGAGCTCAAGATCGTGGCGAATGTAGAAACGCCAGAGATCGGAGCTACGGTCGAGCCCAGGAACCCAAATTAGGGTTAGGGTTAGGGCTCTGATACCATGAAGACAAGAAGAAAGAACAATTCTTGATACTCAAACAAAGAGATTACAAGGGGTTTTATAGGGAGCCCTAATGGGCTAATAATAGAAAGGGGCTAATAATAGAAAGAAGACAAGGAAAGGAGCCAATAATGTCAACATAATCTATCCAATGGGACATTTTACTTTATAATTGAAATTAAATTCCTGCCATATTTTTAGAATGAATATTTTTTCTGCAGCAAGGACATTATAAACTTAATAAAAAAATGTGACAGGAATTACCAGGTTCAGTAGCGAGGTGCCACAACTGTTGAACGGATTCAATGTCTTTTTCAATGGGTGCATGCAAGACAATTACAGTGGAGCCCACCACACAGAGCACACAACCAAACATTCCAAATATATGCAATTTCTCTTCTAAAAATATATGAGCTAGCACTGCACTGCAAGAAAGTAAATTAGATAAAGAAGAAATGAATATTAACTATTATCAAAATATCAAAACGAGTAAGTATCCCGACTGAACTGTTGCAAACCTGAAAATTATGCTCAAGGCTCCCAATGGAGTAACCAGAATTGCAGGGGCAAACCCATAAGCAAAAAAGTTAGCAACCTCCCCGACAATCACTATCAAAAGAAACCGTTGTGAAATCACTTTTAGCTCTCAGGTGGTACAAATTTAATCAATACTTAATAACACATTTCAAATAAAAATAAAAATTTAAAGAAAAGAGAAACTTTACAATCTTCCAAAGCTGCGTACATTACCCAAGATGGATCGCTGAATATAAATATATTTGATTTTTTTATAATTTGATCCACTATTGAGTTCATAAACACCTATACCAAGTAAATCCACTATTGATACCATCTAGTACTCTCCTCGTCGTGGAATAAAAGGCTGCCGGCCGGATCGGTCGAAGGCAGCAGCTCTGAGGAGGATCTCCTGTGGCGACTTCACAACTGATTCTTGATTCCCCCATATGCAGGGTTGCACTCCTTATTTATAGTATGGGGAACCAATTAGGAATGGTAGTTATATTCAAAGCTCGATAGTCCATGCATATCCTCTAGCCTCCATCTTTCTTTTTAATCAAGAGAGCGGGGCTTGAAAATGAACAATAGGAGTGTCATATGAAACCAGAATCCAACAACTCTTGTGTGAGTGCTTCGAGTTCATTTTTATGGAAATAGGAGTATATGTGTGGTCTGATGTTCACAGGTTTTGCTTCTAGAAGTAAATGTATGAGATGATCTATATCCCTTTTAGGAACTAAGTGATACGGACCTCCCACTCCGAAAGTAATGTGAGATTACTGAGCAGCAAAATTTGCTTGAGAACATAACGGGACACCACTCCAACGACTGAGGAATATCCACAACGAGAAGAACGGGGAGATAGAATGTTGATGAGAGAATACAGGGAAGGAAGAATCCCGAGGGGTGAAGATAGACTAGAAGAAGAAGTAGGCAAGCCCAGATTGGTATTGCCCAGCTGATGCCGAGAGAATCTCCCGATACCCCTTGAGCTCCACCTCGAACTCCTTTTCTCTCTGCCTCCTTTCTGTTACCAAAACCCTTCTTATTTCATAGGTCGATAACTGACCTAGGCCCCCTTCACACGTGGCCTGAGGAAGTGGACGTCATCGTTGTTTTCTGTTTTTTCCTCTTTTCCAGGTACGTGCGAGTTAGTTGCGTATCACTAAGGTCCTACAAGGTTCAAATACCAAAAGACAATGATTTTTGAACTTCTCAATAATAGATTATAGTTCAAGGGTCTTTACCGAAGCCTCAGTGGGATTGCACAGTGAGTGTAATCTTCTGAATTGTCACTTGCTGCATGGTACTTCTTTAACTTGTTGTAGTTGGAATGCAGATTCTGGAGACCTGCATTCAGGATCACTTTGTATGAAATGAAGTCGATCATGCCACAGTGCCTGAAGCATACGCATGTTGTAATTTGAGTAGAACCCATGAAGCAATTTTAGCCATTGTACTCCTAATGTGATATCAAAGCTTCCCATTGCTAAAGGTAGAAAGTCTTGTATAACATCTAAACTTTGAATATGTAAAGGAACATCCACACATACTCCTCTTGAAGATTTTAGAAATCCTTTGCCCAACATCACATCAAATCTTGGTTCATCCATAATAGGAATCTCCGCAAGTGGTAAAATAGCGGGGTTAATGAAATTGTGGGTTGTATCCCCATCTATCAATACTATTACTAGTATGACATTCATGTTGCCCCATAGTTTGAGAGATCCAGATGGTGAAGGTATTTGAGCTTGCTGCAGATTTACTCGCGACAAGAATACTGCACCCGCGGCATTCGGACTATCATTGGTCTGCATAGGACGTCCAGTTCCTCCCTTTCATATATTTCATCTCCTTCCGTCACTAGGATCAAGTTGAGATTCTTCTTGCAGCAATGACCAGGAGTAAAACAATCATTACAATAATGACTTAATCCCTAAACCTTCCGCTGCTGAAACTTGGCATCTCTAACTCTCAAGTTTTGGCATAGGGGTTTTCAAAATTGCTAGATTGTACTATAACTGGAGGTGCTACATACAACGAACTAGCAATCCCATTCACAGTTATAAAGCCAGTGCCTGGAAGCTATATGTTAATGTGGTTGAGCTGTACTATGAGGGCATGGAGCCAGATCTGATTGCGCATGTAGTTCTGCATATGGAGGAGGCATCTTCCAAGCTCGAGGAATCCATTATCTCCTTTACGCCATACGGTCTCCCTCTTAAAACTTTAAACTCAAAAATGTTACAATCCCGGGTATAATACAGATCGTACCATGGATTCACTGAGATAATACCAAACGAATGCTATAAAAGGAAACTCCAAGATTTTATTTCAAGAAGTTCAAGAATAGGCAATAGAATGATGGAAACTGTTAAGATCCCATTCCAACTAAGATCAGCGATAGTAGAACTCTACTAAGATAGGTATCTTATCAACACATTGATACGAGCCAAATTCGGAAATATAAACGAAAGAGGCAAGCGGCAAGGCCCGTTGAGAACCCTTGCTAAAATTAGAGTTTGCGGCACTATAAATAAGAGGGAACACCCTCTAGAACGGCGGTTTGAAGAAGTATTGGAGCAGCGGACAGTCAAGGAGATCCTCCTAGACTGAAGGGAAAAGGGGTACCTATCCGGTCTTCCTCAACTCCACGACCAGCTGATCCCGCCGTTTGTGGACCACCTCCGTTTCTTCCTATCATCTTCCTTTTCTTATTTCCATTATCTACTCGTTGGAGTGCTTGAACTGATTATCAAATCAGCCGAAGGAGTTATTGTTTTTCTTTCTCTCTCTCGAGACTATTGTCATTTGGATAATTCGGGTGTGCATCGTATCAGTGGTATCAGAGCCAGGCTAATTCCACGGTTAAGCAACGGAATAGAGCCAGATCGAAGGGAAGAAATATCTCAATTGGAATTCCAAAGAAGGACAACGAATGTCATGGAGCATCTAATGGAGCAGGCAGCCGCTTTATCTGTGCAACTCAATGAGATTCGAACGGGGAACCCACACGTACCTGGTGAAGCCCCCAACGCACGTCCTCAGTGTGAAATTCGGGAAGAAAGACGACCAGAAGGGAGATTAGTCAAGGATTCTCGATTTAAGAGAGGAGATTTGCCTTTATTTCTGGGTGATAATGCAGAAGGGTGGATAAAGCGAGCCAAGAGGTTTTTCCGATTGCATCCATTGCCAGATCACGAAAAACTGCATTTGGTGTCCCTGCATCTCGAAGAATCCGGGCTGGACTGGTTTCACTATTCGGAGCACGAGGTGGGATTTAGATATCGGGAGGATTTTAAGGAGAAATTTTGTGGACGATACTCCATTTCTACAACTGGATTATATCAAGCATTGATCGAGATCTAGCAAACAGGTTTTGTCGCCAAATTCCAAGCCAAATTTGAAAAATTGATTGCGCAAATGCCGAATGTGGCCTGTGAAGTCAAGGAAAATGCGTATTTATGTCGCTTCAAGGCAGAAATTTGACGAGAAGTCCTCAAACCGAAGCCATTTGGTCTTAGAGAAATTATGGACCACTCCTTGCAAGCAGAAATCGACCTGGGAATGTTATGGTCAGCTTGGCAAGCCACCCCTTCCTATCTGAATAAACAAGCAACTCAACACCAAGGAAAAAGGAGCTTGCCAAATACGTCTATGTTGCAAAACATGAACTCTTCAAGCCGGACACTGAATATAACCAAGGGGCTTATCACCGCCCCAGGGCCATCCATGCAACAACGACAGCATCTAATGGAGGGAACGAACAAGAGACGCAACATCCGACTCACTGAAATTGAGTTCCAGCAGCGTAAGGATAAGGGACTATGTTTTTACTGCAATGACCATTTCACTCCGGGACATCGCTGTAAGAGGGATTTGAATTTGATCGTGGTATTAGATGGAGACCAGGATGAGCAATTGCCTGAGGAAGAGCAAGATTATATGCAAACAGATGAAGACCCTATCAATTCGGGGTCGGCTTATACAGCTCAGATATCTTTCCATTTTTCTGAGTCCTCTCCCAACGGATTGGTTAAATTATGGGGGAACATCAAAAGGCATCTGGCCCGTATACTTATCGATGGCGGGGCGACTCATAACGTCATTGATTCCACATTGGCATCAATTCTGAACTTTCCGGTATTCCCTGGAGAACCTTTTGATGTATTATTGGCGAATGGAGTGGTTCAGGAAACCAGAGGAATCTTTCTAAATGTTCCGATCTATATGCAATGCTTGATGATTAAAAACGAGATCTGATACCCATGAGCAAGATAGAATGCATACTAGGAGTACAATGGCTGAAATCAATCGAGTGGTTCTATAGCAACTATAAGTTATTAAATCTCAAAATACTCTGGGGTAAACGAGTATACACATTGCAAAGCGATCAAGATCTTCTGTCTCCAGGGGTGTCGATTCATCCTACCGCTCAAGAAACTATAAGAAGCAAGCATCAAATCTGGGAGCTACATAAGGCCTGTGACCCACACCAACCCACGGTATTTAACTTGCAACTAAGCTTTCCTTTTTCTCAGTTTCAAGACATCTATCAGACAGTTTTTCAACCAAAGTTCCATCTGCCTCCTAAGAAAAGTGTTGACCACAAAATTCACATTTTGCCGAATTCCAAGCCCGTCAACATTAGGACCATATAGATTTGCTGAAAAAGAATGCTTACTATTGGGATGAACATGCTACTCGGGCATTTGAAGAATTAAAGCAAGCTTTATCTACCGCTCCCATCTTTCAGTTACCAGATTTTTCCAAGCCGTTCACGATAGAGACAGATGCATCAGGGATTGGTGTGGGGGCTGTATTACTCCAAGAATCCCATCCAATTGCATAATTCAGCAAGGCTTTATCCGAAAATGCAAGACGGAAATCAGCCTATGAAAGAGAAATGATGGCCGTAGTATGGTCGATCAACAAATGGAAACATTATCTGCTATTCTAAAAATTTACTATGTTCACAGATCAATTCAGCCTGAAGTATTTAAATGATCAGAAGGAGATACCTTCACAATACCACAAGTGGCTGGTTAAGTTACAAGGGTTTGACTTTGACATCAAGTACAAGACAGGGAAGAACAACGCAGTGGCAAAATCTCTGTCCAGATTGGGGGATAATAGAATCACATGCCAGGTGGCCACAGTAACACACTGGTTAGACAAACCATTATTGGAACAGGAAATTGTGATGGATCCAAAATTATCGATTATCAAGGCAGAATTACTGAAAAACTCGACAGCAAGACCTCTGTATTCTCTGCAACAAGGAATCCTTCTCTACAAAAAGAAAATAGTTATTCCTAAGGACTCCTACCTCATCCCCGTGTTATTTAAGGAATTCCACGACACGAAAATGGGAGGTCAAGGGGGATTTCAGAAGACATATCAACGGGTACCACAACAGTTTCAATGGCCTGGAATGAAACGGCAGATCAACACATATGTATTAAGCTGTCAGATTTGTCAATGCCACAAGGCTTCGAAACTTAGCCCGGCCGGACTACTGCAACCTCTTCCTGTTCCTGATCAAGTATGGGAGGATATCACGATGGACTTCATCGAGGGATTAACAAATTCACAGGGATTCAATTCAATCATGGTGGTGGTGGACAGATTAACCAAGTATGGTCATTATGTGCCACTTAAACATCTTTTCACTGCACAGGGCATTGCGGAGACTTTCATGAAGGAAATTGTACGATTGCACGGTATTCCCCGTGTTATCATATCCGATCGTGGGAGTATTTTCACCAGTACATTTTGGAAGGAGTCACACAAGTTGCAAGGTACTGCATTAAGGCTAAGTTCATCCTATCATCCTGAGACAAATGGGCAGACAGAAGTCACCAATCATGGTTTAGAATGCTACCTCAGATGCTTTGTATCGGGATGTGTTAACGCTTCTAACTTCCAATTGCAAACTCGAAACAGAACAAGATAATCTAAATAGATTGTTCAAATAACTGGCGATCAATGCCAAAATGTACGAGAAGTTCAAGTGAGTGATAGGAGAACTCAGAACAGAGTTAGAGAGAAGGTGCGGAAGGAAGGCCTGGCTGGATCGGTTGTCACCTCTTCTCCCTCCGAGCTGGAGAATCTCCGCTCCCGTCGAAAAGGCGTAACTGTTTTCTCAAAATTCGAGTCCCCCTCTTGAGCTCCTTCCCCTTTATTTTATAAGGCTTACTTTGGTCTTTACCCTTCATTTTGCATCGCACGTGCTTCTCCTGAGGCACGTGTCTGGTGCTCCCCCCGTCGATGTCTCTTTGTCCTCTGATAAGTTCGGATGAGGCATCTATCAGAATGTCCAAAACAGTGGATAAGGTGGCTTCCCTGGGCAGAGTACAGCTACAATAGTTCGTTCCATTCGTCTATTGGAATGACCCTTTTTAAGGCTCTATATGGAAGGGACCCTTCCCAACTACTACGCTATGGATCGCCTTCATCTCCGATAGATTCATGAGACCAAGAATTATATGTACAAAACCCTATGTTACAGAGGTTGAAAATGCATCTGGCTAAGGCTCAGAACATCATGAAACAGAAGGCAGACCACCGCATGAAGCAGGAGAGATTGCCAATACGAAGTAGAGGATAAGGTCTATATCAAAATTAGACCATACCGCATGAAGACTTTGGCTAGAACGACTTCAGAAAAGTTGTCATCGAAATATTTCGGGCCCTATACCATTCTGGAAAAAATGGGACTGGTAGCATACAAATTGCAACTCCCAGACTCATCACAATTACATCATGTTTTTCATGTGTCTCAATTACACAAGGCTGTTGGAAAAAGTCAATCCGTTTTTCCGTTTATGACTAACATCTCTTATGACAGGGAATGGAAGGTTTACCCAGAAGCAATACTTTCTTATCGATTTAATCAAGAAGGAATGCAGGTGCTCGTGAAGTGAAAAAATGTTATGACCCTGGTCGGGTCGAGATAACCACAAATTGCAAAGAACTTATTGAATCAATGTAATAGTTCTTCCAAGAATCCGAGAGCAATAATATTCTGAGCAATCAGAGAAGACGGAACGAATAACAGAGTATGCGTAGAATCTAGACGCAAGAGAGATAGAGATTAGAAGGAACCAAATGGAAATTGAGGGAGAGAGGCCGGATCGGTCGTCTTCTCCTCCAGAACGAGATCGCACTCCCGACTCCAGCCCGCAAGTCGCAACTGAATTCTTGGTGCGCTTTATTCGTCGTATTCTTCTTTATATACTGTCTTGGGAAGTCGATCTGGTCAACTATGGTTGACTGCTACGTGTCCGTCTTGGGTGGTGCCGCGAGCCTTGTGCGTTTTCTCTGGTATGTCTGATGCGGCCTCGTATAAAAAAATCTACCCAATTTTGAAGCCACCTGGGAAGACGCTTCAGCTTTGCAACGTCAGTTCCCTTCATTCCAAATTGGGGACAATTTGGTTCTCCAGAGGGTGTACTGATACAAGCCAAATTCCGAAATATAAACGAGAGGCAGGCGGCAAGGCCCGTTGAGAACCCTTGCTAAAATTAGAGTTTGCGGCATTATAAATAAGAGGGAACACCCTCTAGAACGGCAGTTTTGAAGAAGTATTGGAGCAGCGGACAGTCAAGGAGATCCTCCTAGACTGAAGGGAAAAGGGGTACCAATCCGGTCTTCCTCGACTCCATGACCAGCTGATCCCGCCGTTTGTGAACCACCTTCGTTTCCTCCAATCATCTTCCTTTTCTTATTCCATTATCTACTCGTTGGAGTGCTTTAACTGATTATCAAATCAGCTGGAGGAATTTTTTTTTTCTTTCTCTCTCTCAAGACTATTGTCATTTGGATAATTCGGGTGGGCATCGTATCAGACATCTTGCACTAAAATCCAGTATGCATAACGTAAGATGTAATAGAAATGTTAACAAAAACATCTGATCCAAATCTTGACAATGTAGAGCACAACGGACAAACACAATGAACACGTATGGGCGTACTGAATCAGCTACCCTCTCCAATACTAAAACAGGAGGTCTAGATCGGTCGCCCTTGTTCTTCGACAAGGGGGAGGACCTCCATCTACTCGTAGGGCCGAGAATAACAACTTCTTGATGATCGCAATTGGAAACCACCCCCAATAGATATAGAGGTGAATTCCCACTCTTATTCAAATAACTCACATGTGCAAAGTCAGCATGCCACTTTCACATGCGCCAGTTCTTGCTGTGGTTAGTCCTCAGCAATGGCTAACCGAAAAGGGACATAATCAGATTGAGTCACCCCTCCCAGCGAGATTGAGAGAATCTCTGTCTGTCACCACAGCTCCCTCCAAGAATTCAAAAAATTAAAGTCTGTTGGTCCCGCTGTCCCTCCTGTTATTTATAGGAAGCTCCCCCCATTATTAGTTTGAAGCTGCACGTGCAAGTTCATTGTCACATGCAATCTGACTAATCCTCCTCCTTTTAGATTGATACATTCTATGAAGAACCATACCATAATGATAACAAGAGAATCGAACCACAAGAAGTAGTCATTTCAGTTATTCTCAGTTCATGTTAGAGGGTTAAATCCTTTCAGAAAACATATAAAGTCACTACAAAAAATTCTAACAAAAAAATGAATTATGGTGTAATTTTTCACTAAATAAGCAAAGCTCTGGCTGGACATAAGCCGAGAAAACAGACCATATCTATAAATTTGAATAGATGCGCATAGGAGTAGCTCTTTTTTGTGTTCATACGTACTATCTCGGGATAGAATTGACTCTATAAAGCTCTATTCTTGAAACTATGTCAAGCTTGAATTTCTACTCTTTTTTGTTCATTAAAAATCACGGATCAAAGGAAAAAAAGTAGCCTTGTTTCGTCGTTTAATCATAAAAAAACAGTTTAAGATAATCTGATTAAATAAAACCCCTTTAATTCTGTCGTAGAAACTGCATCTCAAATTACAGAGCAAACAGATATTAGAGGAACATGGATTTTAACAAAAACGCAATTCCATAAAATAAATTCCGATACTTACTGATGATCATTCCGATCCACCACAGAGGTTCATTCAAGTAAGAGTGCCCCCCTTCTCCTGAAACAGAATCGATCGTTTGAAACTCTCTGGTCGAAGATAAATGAATAATTTCTAAAGAACTTTGCAGAAAAAAAGAACCTGCTCGAATGCCGGAAGTTCCAGCTTTTTGGAGCCCCTTCTTCTTTATTATGAAGCTTGATCCGATGAATGCGCTGGAAATCACCGCAAGAATTAGCCCCCAAGCGTTGTCCTTCTCGGATACCATCTCTCTTTCGCATCAAATTGCTAGAAAATCGAACGGACGAGGCCGCAATGCCGAGTAGAACTAAAAATCGATGAATTTTGAGCTCGATCTTCGATCATACATCCATGGAATGTTCGTCGGAAGGAGTAATCTTGAGTAGATGTAGAGAGAGAGAGGTTGGCAAAGAGAGAAATAGAAAGAGAGAGAAAGAGAGAGCGAGGTAGAGAGATACATAGATAGAGAGAGAGGTGTAGCGAGAGAAACAGGAGGAGAGAGAGAGGTGTAGCGAGAGAAATAGGAAGAGAGAGAGAGGGAAAGAGCGAGGTAAAGAGAGAAATAGGAAGAGAAAGAGAACGAGGTGTAGAGAGAGACATAGGAAGAGAGAGCGAGGTAGAGCGAGGAAGATAGAGAGAGAAACGCTGAGAGAGTGCGCGGAAGAGAGAGAAAGAGAGGAGAGAGAGAGAGATCGAGGAAGAGAGAGAAAGAGAGGAGAGAGTGCGAGGAAGAGAGAGAAAGAGGGACAGAGAGAGAACGAGGAAGAGAGAGAAAGAGGGACACAGAGAGAACGAGGAAGAGAGAGAGAGAGAGAGAGAGAGAGAGAGAGAAAGAGGAAGTGAGGGACAGAGAGAGGGCGAGGAAGAGAGAAATAGAGGAGAGCGAAAGAGAGGAGAGAGAGAGAGAGAAAGAGGAAGTGAGGGACAGAGAGAGAGAGAGAGAGAAAGAGGAAGTGAGGGACAGAGAGAGGGCGAGGAAGAGAGAAATAGAGGAGAGCGAAAGAGAGGAGAGAGAGAGAGAGAAAGAGGAAGTGAGGGACAGAGAGAGGGCGAGGAAGAGAGAGAAAGAGAGGAGAGAGAGAAAGAGGAAGTGAGGGACAGAGAGAGGGCGCGGAAGAGAGAAAAATAGAGGAGAGAGAAAGAGAGGAGAGAGAGAGAGAAAGAGATAAAGAGGGAAGAGAAAACCAGGAAGAGAGAGAAAGAGATGAGAGAGAAAGAGAGGATAGAGAGAAAGAGGGACAGAGAGAAAGAAGGACAGAGAGAGAACGAGGAAGAGAGAGAAAGAGGGACACAGAGAGAACGAGGAAGAGAGAGAGAGAGAGAGAAAGAGGAAGTGCGGGACAGAGAGAGGGCGAGGAAGAGAGAGAAATAGAGGAGAGAGAAAGAGATAAAGAGAGAAGAAAAAACGAGGAAGAGAGAGAAAGAGGGACACAGAAAGAGAGGAGAGAGAAAGTGAGATAGAGGAACAGAGAGAAATATTAAGGGAAAGAGAGAACAAGATAGAGAGAGAACAAGGAAGATAGAGAGAGAGCAAGGAAGATAGAAAGAGAACGAGGAAGAGAGAGAAAAATAGGAGAGAGAAAGAGAGGAGAGAGAGAGAGAGCAACCGTTACCCGCGAGAATCTCCGAAGTGAACGCAGAGGAATTTAAAAGCTCTTCCGATTCCCGCGCTCGTCCCCTCACCCTTCGAGCGATCCTGACCGTTCGATCTGTGCACCCCCCCCCCACCGAAGAAGAAAACGACCCTCCGATCTGATCATCCTACCATCCCCCAATGTCCCCCTATTGCTAATAATACGCATACACATACACATAAATATGCATATACATATAAGTTTACATGCAGCTACACATATGCATAGCCATACACATACACCTATAAATAGACACACAAATTCGTATATATACACATATATAGACATGCACATTGATATACATGCATATACACATGCATATGCGTATATGTTAGTTTAGGTGGCCAAGGAACAACCTAAGAGGGGGGTTGAATTAGGTTCTATATTTTAATTTATTTTTATTTTAATTAGCCTAGGATTTTGCTACTTAAGAAACGAGGTAGAGGAAATGGAAGACACTGTTTTTTTTTTTAGACAGCTTAGGCTAATCCTTAATGAAGCTTTGTCGTCCTCAACCCTCGAAGGCTTCCACGGAATGATGTTGCTTAATCTACTTCAACTTAGCCCCCAAAGCCTTCGTCTTATGGCCCCCAAAGCCTTAACCTGAGTGATCACAAAGATCTAGCAGTAACAGTTTATTGGTCGATTCCTCCGTGTCCAACTACAAACCCCTGTAACTCTTTCAAACCTCAACCAAATGATGCCATTCAAATTTCATTGGTTTTGTATGGACGTTAGGAACAATTCATATTTTGAACAAATGCTCAAAATCAGTACAAAAAATATGCTAAAAATTATAAACTTATCACAGGGTCGAGGATGTGCGAAGCTCAGATCTCAGCCTTCTTTTCTTTGAATCTTCAAATATCCTGAACCAAAAATCACAATTCTAAGTTGTATGGACATGGATTGATGTTAGCAACAAATGATCGCTTCAAAGAATGCTCAAAAACTGCTTGAGAATTGCTCCAGGACTTGAAAGATCTCTCTAGCTTTTAGACTACGATTTTCAAAGGGCAAGGAGAAGGGAGTTTGAAATTAGGGCTCAAAACTGCATATATAGATTTGGAAATCCGAAAGGGGCATAATGGTAATCTGTCAAAAGTCCAACAGTCATATTCATTGATTATGATTAAACAATATAAAATATTAATCATTTTAATTTCAATTTTTTTATTTTTATAATTTTGCCATCAATTCAAAATACCTTTCAAGAGTTAAGAGCAAAAACTAGCCGTTATGCCAAGGACATGAGATCTAAAATAATATTAAACTTTTAGAAATGTTTAACACAATATTTAACTAAAGATATCACCATTGGATAATAGTATCTTGATGTAATTAATTTTCATTAAATTATCAATAAATTCAGCTTTAAATACTCGAAGGTAGTAATTAAGATATTGAACACAGTATTCAACAAATAGAACGAGGATAAATTCACGCTACTACCTGAACAATGGTAAAGACTATGTTTATCTTCAATTCATAAAATCACAAGTCCTAAATACATGGTTTGACTCGTTTTGTGTATGGCCAAACTAAGTAATCTTTTAATATATCTAAGGCTCTTATTTTAGTTTCACATACAATCAGTCAACTACTTGACTAAGGGCCTATTGTGCTTTGATCACAGCCCATATTGAGGCATGCATCACTTTGAACATTCATCAAAACATTGTGTTAAAAATACCCTTAAAGCTTAATCTTCAATATACATATACATATACACACATATACACATATACATATACATATACATATACATATACATATACATATACATATACATATACATATACATATACATATACATATACATATACATATACATATACATATACATATACATATACATATACATATACATATACATATACATATACATGTACATACACTTATACATTGACATTTACACATTCATATACACACATACACACGGACGTACATTCATATGCATACACTTACACATCCATTGACATATACACATTTATATACATACACGTACACATGCATTGACATACACATGTTCATACACAAACAGATACATTGACATACACATTCATATACATATACATACACATGCATTGACATACACGTATTCATACACAAACACATACATTGACATACACACATTCATATACATACACATACATTGACACACACACATTTACATACACATACACATATTGATATACATATACATATACATACACATACAAATACACGTATAAATAGGCATACACATACACATACATTGACATACATACATTCATATATGTACACATACACATATTGATATACATATACGTACACATATAAATAGGCATACACATACACATACATACACACATATGTATACATATACATACACATACCCATACACATATACATATACATATGCATGCACATGTACGTAAATATATAGGAGGCATTATAAGTTTACATGATCCATTATGAGTTTTCAATATTCTAGAAAATTTCTAGAATTTGAAGACATTTATTTGTATTACATATTTTCACAAATCAATGTATGGATTTTGATGAACTTATCTTTTGAAGTCTAAGTGCAACTTAGTCAAATTGTGCGACTTATTTACAAGACATGACAAGAACAATTGAAATCATGTCTTGAGAGTTGTATGATGAGTTAGAAACTCAAAACCATCTCATCCATGCATACATCACCTATGCTTATGGAATGTCTTGACATATTTGAGTTTGCAAGTAAGGTCAATGAATCATACATGAATATTTTGACCCCATATTTGGATGGTCAACTCTAGAGTGAAGGTTTGACTAAAACCCATAATTTTGGATGAACTCTAATCTATTTCACTGGTCAAATGCACTGACTATTGTCTGTTTTTGGGCCAACTATGCTTGATTTAAATAAAGATTTTTTATAACTAAATTTTTTTTGCTGGTCAAACTAGTCAAAGGTATTATAAATAAATGAAATAAATATTTATGTTGTTTTTAATAAGTTATTATAATTTGTTATGATTTTTTAAAAAAAATTGTATTTTTTTATGACAGGAATTAAACTATAAGGACAAATAGAACCTTAGGCCACAATTCCGCCATGAAATTGTGTCAAAAATTAGTGGAAAAAAACACTGTAACTTTTTCTATAGGAGGTTTTTCTTAGTGTGGTTTGGCGGATTGTAAAGCTTTATCCTCTGGAATTTTTATCTAGAGAAAATGCCGAGAAAATTCAAATCAAATATTCAAGAGATCACATGAATGTTGTTGTCACTTTCCCCAAGGGCTAAGTGGTGATGTTTCTCCAAGAATCTTGATCTCCTTTGAACCCTCTCTCCCAAAATCTTGTAAAAAAAAGAATACATCAAAGAAATCTGATGCACTATGCCTCCAAGAAAAAATGGGGAGAAGAAATCCAAGATGAGGTACAAAGGAGGGGAGAAGAAAATACATAGAGTTCCCTAACTCTCCAAGCCATTAGATTTGATTACATTGGTTTGGAGGGCTATGATTACTTGATGTCCATCCTGGAATAACGTTCCCTCCTTCCCTATTCAAAAACAGGTGTTCCAAATTAACATTGTGGGTTAGTTCTACAATTCTTGCATTTAGTTAACCCAGTCCTTAAGGAGGTTTGAATGAGCTTCTAGAGCGGACTTGTTGTATATTGGCCTCTTCTTATAATCTATTAGATTTCTAATGTTTTTACTTTCCTCCCATTTGTATCTCAAAGTCACCATTTCATTTACCTAAATCTTGTTTTTCAAATAAAACTCCAAGAATATGCGAGATATCCGCTTGACTCTAAGAAATCAAGTGGGGTTACTCTAAAAAAAACAATAAAATATACAAAATTGAGCTTACAAGAATAAATCATAAATGTCTTATTTTATCCTTAAATGGTGAATAATGCTAGTGAAAATCTAAAAAATATTTGGTTAAACATAAGTATAAAAACATAATTTATTGATCTAATTTGATGTTATTGATTTGATATCCTTGCATTACCCTATTTCCAAGCATTTGCTTGGGAGGCGTTGAAATTAGGATAGGTCTTTATTGAACTCTTGGTAAGGCCATCCCCAGAATAGGATTAGGGGACTATCCTTACCTATATAAAAATTACTGTGACGATCTTTAATCCCTATTTCACTGGATATGAAAATGGTCATCTAGGAATTAAACTAGAAAACTAAAAGGATCTTTTAAAAAACTAATGCATCCCCTTCTCAGGTATAAATCCAACCATATAAACCAACAAGGTAGAGGCTTATCAGATATTTTTAATGGGTTTCATATCATAGAAGGGGCAATTGGATCACGAGAGTGGTCAAATGTAGCCCCGTGATCATTTAAAATCGGGTTAATTCAACCTCAGTTGAATCGGCTTGTTCAAGTTCTGTTCTTTCTAGGAGTTTGGTTTGAATTAGTGCACATACTAGATCTACTCAGCCACATATGGGTTTATTTAATCCACATTGAGTGGACTCAACTAAGTTTACATCCATTTTCCTAGTAGCTTGCTTTGTTTATTTGTGTGTTTGTTTATGGAATCTGCTGACATGACTGCCAGTTCTATGTCCTTGAAACACAATATGTATGTGCAATAGTTCCAAATTTCCTTAAAAATGGATAGAGTACTTCTTTCAGGTATATATTATGATAAATACCATTATTTTTTGAAAAATATATAGAAAAAATATTTCAGTATCTCGGGAAATTTTTTTTTTTGGCAAAAACACGGTGTCCGGTACGTCCAACCTTGCAGTTATGCCCGTAGATCGATCCAGCCGTGCACTAGATGCCACCCAGGGGGGGTTTTATATATAAAGTGGATTGTTTATCAATGTTTTTAGGCATGGAGTGAGCATAAATATCTCAATTACACTCGGATCCCACTCGTCCACGCCCATGTGTAGGAAAGAAAAAAGATAAATAAGTGATACCTGGCAGGTGCTTTGAGAAGGTCGCTCGTGCCAGCGTGTCTCCGGAACCCCCGCGGTGGTGATGATGCATGTTGTGTGTATGCTCTCCCCGCCGTCGAGAAGTGTCATCGATGAGGTGTGTGGCGGGGACATCAATAAAGCTGGAGAGCGAGTGCTCCACCTCCCGCGCTTCATGCAAGACACCAATCGCGGGGGCAAATCTCCAGGAGATGTACGCATGCTAGCAGGAGTATGGGGAGCCGGTGATGCATGGAGTGCAGTCCAACCACCATCCACAGATGTCAGCATTGAGGTGCTCGGCAAATTGGACGATCTCGGCAAAAAATTTAGAATAACTTTGATCTTCATTTTTATGGAAAATACTTTACTTTCAATTATCTCAAAATTATATATGAAAAAGAAACATGATGTTTATACATGAATAATTAAAACATGTATAAAAGAAATGATAACATGCATTACTCATTCAATCACTCATATGCATACAATGATGATAAAATGACACATAAGAGAATTATATGGGTGGATATTACTTTTCATTTGACTTTGTACTTTACCTAAGGTCTTTAAGCTTATTGCCTTACCCTTATCCATGTCATTCACATAAGTGACCTTGATGATCAAGCTTGCATTCCTTGGACTGTACTATACCAACATGATGCCTCGCAACAATTTATGTACTTTCAAGTCATGAAAGTGCTTCAGCTTTCCTCATTTAAATCACTTAATCATGAATTTCTTGATAATTTCAGAATCTTAAAGTGTTGTGTTGCAGAAAATATCCTAGAAACAATGCACCCTTTCATTTGAAAGAAATATTTATAAATATACAATCATGCATTTTATTCAAAGATATCCTACGCTTTTAAATCTTCCTCCACTAAATAGTTAGAATCAATATCTAGTGATATTGCAATATTAAAATCCTTATCCTTCAAAAACTTTAGGATAAGGTCTCTCTTGATCTTAGATACGTAAAACTTCCTATGATAGAGGATCAAGTAAAAGATATAGAAATCCTATGGCACACACTTTGTGATGAGATTGAACCTCCGTAGGTTGCATGTTTTTTTTGTAGAACTTATGAAAGCAAACTTGGTGTATAATAATAATATTGCAGTAAATTAATTTGTTTTAATCAAATGAAGTTTATACTTAACTCTCTCTCTGAAGCTGTAGTGATTAGTGAGGTCATCTCCACAGGTATTGGAGTTTTGAGATGGATCTATTTATAAGTCATGATAAAACATGATAAAACATGATAAAACATTTCAAAGAAATATTATAGCTGGGTAGCTAATTAGTAATCAAAGCTAGGCAATATAATTATGATAAAGGCGATAGGGTCTTAAAGATATCAAAGCAGGAATAGTGAGGCCAAGAGATAGGTCCAGATGACTTGGTGATGTCTCTCTCATATTTTATGACATATCCTTTATAGAGATCCTGTTATTGATGATAATAAGCAAAAAATGTAAACTATACTCACAATATAAGTTCTTCGCCTCCAATTTTTCATATTAAAGCCGACGGTCTATTTTAGATCTCACCTTACAATTAAGAAATTTCATCGAATCATGATTTTATTCATTTGATAAAATCCCGTTAATCTAATATTCCCGACTTTTAAAATAAACATAATAAACACCTTATAAAAATACCATAAATAAACTATCATTTAATAGAGAGTAAAAAAATACCATTTATCAATTACGAGTAAAATGTGAAAAATGTAAATCCACAATCCTGCTCTGGCAAATGCCTGATGAGCTGGTTGTGCCTGTAAAAAATCAGTTCTCAAAGATTGAAAAATTAAAGATAACTTTGTCCATCATTAAAACCATTAAATCTTCTTCGGTTGCCAAATCTTACACAGGACAAGAAGCTGATTTCATTACCCCTGCTCCATGTCATATGTGCAACAGTACAACTAATTATAAGAAAAGACTTCTATACAAGTTCCACGATTTGAATTGTGGAAATTTTATATAAGTCTTTTCTTATAATTAGTTCCACAATTCAAATTGTGGAACTTGTATAGAAATCTTTTTCTTATAATTAGTTCCACAATTTGAATTGTGGAACTTGTATAGAAGTCTTTTCTCATAATTAGTTCCACAATTTGAATTGTGGAACTTGTATAGAAATCTTTTTCTTATAATTAGTTCCACAATTTGAATTGTGGAACTTGTATAGAAGTCTTTTCTTATAATTAGTTGTACTGTAGCACTTATGATATGGAGCAGGGAGAATGAAATCAGCTTCTTGTCCTGTGTAAGATTTGGCAACCGAAGAAGATTTAATGGTTTTAATGATGGACAAAGTTATCTTTAATTTTTCAATCTTTGAGAACTGATTTTTTACAGGCACAACCAGCTCATCAGGCATTTGCCAGAGCAGGATTGTGGATTTACATTTTTCACATTGTGGATTGTGGACTTCTAAACTATCAGAAAATTTTAGCCCCCAAATATAATTTTCATCCACCAATTCCTATGTTGTTGATCTAGCACTTTCTTCTCTTGCCAGCGCATAACACATCGATTATCAATGGCTTAAAGTTAACAGATCCCATCTTAGGACCATGCAAATCAGGATTATGTCCGGCTAATAAGTACTTGTCATGCAAGCACAATGACAGGAAGACAGAGATAGAGAGAGGCTAGCGGGGGCTAGAAGAACTCAAAGTCAAGGTACTTGCCCCCGTGCTTGACGTCATTGGCTGCAGCAGCGGGTTGCATCGGCGCCTTCGTCGGCGACGGGTCTGGCTCCACGACACGGGGTATCTCCGGGGGAGTACTGCACCTGATGAGAGCCCAATTGACCCCGTCAAAGAACGGGTGCTGCTTGATCTCCGCCGCCCCTCGCTTCACTCCCAGCCGTTGCTGCGGCTCCTTCACCAGTAGCGCCCTGATCAGATCCCTCCCGGCAAAGCTTGTCGCCGGCAACTCCGGGAACCGCAGCTGCTGCCCGACGACGTTGAACAGCGTCGCCCTGTTTCCAGTCCCTTTGAACGGCGTCCTACCGTAGAGCAGCTCGTGCAGGAAGATGCCGAAGGTCCACCAGTCAACGGCGCTTCCGTGGCCCTCGCCCTTGATGATCTCCGGTGCGAGGTACTCGTGGGTGCCGACGAAGGACATTGACCGGGCACCTGTCGGCTCGACGACGAGCTCTGGCATGGCGGCCCCACCAACACTGAGGACCTTCTTCGCCTTCTTCTTCGTCTTCCCTCGACGGGGCAAGAAGCAGGAGGGCTGCATGCACGCGGAGGACGGCTCCATGCAGAGGCCGGTGCCGCTTCCTGGTTCGGCAACGACGGCCGCGGACTTGAGAAGGGTCGGGGAGACGGCGCATCGAAGGGAGAGATCGAAGTCTGAGAGCATAATGTGGCCGTCCTCTCTCACGAGGACGTTCTCCGGCTTCAGGTCTCTGTAGACAACCCCGAGCATGTGCAGGTACTCCAGAGCCAGAAGCACTTCCGCGGCATAGAATCTGCCAATATAAAGAAAATATCCCCAGTTCAGCAGATTGTTCAAGGTCAACCTTTCTCTCTCGTTGTTGGCCGAAAACCAATCAATAGACAGAGAAGTAAAAAGTAGACAGAGAAAGTCAAGAGATTTGAGTTAGTGATGATGGAAAACGAAATAGGTGTTCAAGACGCAACATAAGAAGACTTTTTTTTTTGAAAGAAAAATTAAAATTAAGTCTTCATGAATTAATAACATAGATATACAAAGTTGAACGCATAGAATCAACCCGAAGGAGAAAAATCCCACCAACCACCATCGCCTTTGGTCCACATCTAAGGTTGGCTTTTCTCTCTTAATTCCCGACAGTCAACACAAGTTAAAACGAATGACAGTAGACTAAGAAAGTCAATGCTGGGAAATATTTTAATTGCAGTGTGGATACGGGTGAACACGTTTCATCAGTAAATCAGAAAGAAAAACTGTAAGTGGGGACAACATGGTAAAATTTGACAATCTCAGAACTTGAGCATAAAAATCATGGGAAAATAGAAGTACAAATTTGGATCATTAACAGGAGAAAAACAGATATTTTAAGGAATCGTTATCCAATCCCAAATGAGAATCCTTCATATCTTATTGGTGGAACTGAATGCTTGTAGTTTGACGGACATAATGATTTCTTTCGTCACATCATGCTTTACTAAAACAATGGAAAGACATGGTTTGTTCACCAAAAAATAAGATTTCAAGTTTGTTGGTAACCAGCGTTTGACAGAATTCCATGCCCAAAACGGATTACAAAGAAGAGTTTTCTTCCAGGGTAGTACCTCAAGGCCGGTAATTCAGAAACAAATTCTACACGAGGAAATGGGTGATTATCAGAAAATAATAGCCTCTAAAATGGCCAGAAATTATGCTTCAAGTCATTCATAGATAATCGAAAGAATCATCAAACAGACTCGCCTAAAGGATCATCTAGACAAAATTGTTCTGTTCTGTTCGTTAGAAACTAACAAAAATTCGCACAAAAGAACCGCACAGGGCCTTGTTCTTTGTTCTGTTCTTTTTTTTTTTAAAAAAGAACAAAATTCGCACATTCGCACAAAACTAGAGCAAAATTCGCACTAAAGCGAACAAAAGAACTGCACACGGGTCTGTGCGATGTTCTGTTCGAATTCGTTTTTGTTCTGTTCAGAAAACCGAACAGAACGAACAATTCGTACATATTCGCACAAAAAGAACAGAACGACCTCGTCTAGGATCAACATAAATGTAAAGAAACCAATCAAAGACACCCCTACATCACAAAACCCAGATAATCAACAATGATCAAATACTGTAACCTTAAAGAATCATCACATAATTTCTTTTTCCCAAAAGAACAGTTATCAAAACCACGGCCATACCTGGCGGCGGGCTCGGAGAAATACTTCCCTGGCTGGCGCTGCCGGAGATTATGGAGATCGCCGCCGGGGCAGAACTCCATGACCAAGCAAGAGAACCTCTCTGTCTCAAAATGGGTATACAAAGTAGGAAGGAAAGGATGATCCAAGAGCTGGAGTATCTCCCTCTCTGTCTGTGCTCTACTCAGCTTCTTCCTACTAGCCAACGACGCCTTGTCCATCACCTTCATCGCAAAGTAGCACCTTGTGCTGCTAAGTTCCGATAGGTACACGCTTCCGATATCGCCGCAGCCGAGCCGCTTGAGCAGCCTGAAGTGGCTCATTCCCATTGCCCCATCCCGGGTTCGCACTGCGATTATCGCCTTCCACCTCGGATCATTCCCCTTGTGTGGCTTACTAGAATTCCCATTCGAGCTGCTCCAGCTGCTTTCGTCGCTCAATCCGCTGCTCTCGCTCTCCCTGCTTTGGCTCGTCTTTGCACTCTCCGCCGAATCCCCCCCAATGTTCTTCTCTGTGTTCTTGATTCCACCAATTCCACCATTTCCATCAATTCTACCATTTCCAACATTTCCACCAATTCCACCAATTCTACCAATTCCGCCAATTCCACCATTAGTGCTGGTAGTTTCAGTTGGGGAGAGGGAAGAGTCCCAAACACACTCCTTCTCATCAGAATCGGCGCCAGAGATCGCAGTTTCTGTGGTTTTTCCTTGAGATTTCTTCTCATCCATGGGAGAGATGTAGACTGTTCTCATCTGATCAGCTTCTTCCGACTGTTTTATCCCATCTTGAAATCTTTCGTGCAGATCTAAGGCGAGAAATTTCCTTGATAAGACATCATCGGAAGCTGATTTTGACGCGAGATTCCCGGATTCAGAAGCTATTTCCATGGCGGTGATGATCAAACCCTAGGTTTCTCTCTACGCCAGATCGACCATGGATTTCCCCCAAACGCGATCAGAAAATCAATCTCGAAGAATGTCGCCTTCATTCTTCCCAAGGGTAGATCAACCTGTCCTCCATCGCTGCGCGCATCAGATCGAAAGGATTGGATTAGAATGCGACGTCGGATCGGTAGATTCGGTTGCGGATCAAGTGAAATGAATTGGGGAAATGCCGATGAAAAATGGGCGAAAAAGAGATGAAAGAAGTGAATCCGATATCGAAATCGAAGAAGCGAAGAACAAGAAGAAGAAGATCTGAGCGGGTAAATAGCAAGATCGGTGAAGATCAAAGATGGAAAGATCGAAGAACGGGGGTAGAGAGAGAGTCACCAGCGTAGCAGTTGCGTACCACTTCAGTCGCTGCTCCTCTAGAACAGTATGAGAGAGAGAGAGTATAGAGAGAATAAAGAGAGAGGAAGAGCTAGAGAGAGAGGGGTAAAGAGAGCAAGGTAGAGAGAGAGAGGAGAGAAGAGTAGAGAGAGAAAGGATAAAGAGAGAAAGGTCGACAAAGAGAGAGGTAAGGAGATAGGTATAGAGAGAGAAAGATAAAGAGAGGTAAAGAGAGAAAGGTAGACAGAGAGAGAGAGGTAAGGATATAGGTTTAGAGAGAGAAAGCTAGAGAGAGAGAAAAAAATATAAAGAAAGAGTGACGGAGAGATAGAGGGAGAGGTAGAAAGAGAAAAATAGAGAGAGGGAGAGGTAGAGAGAGGTATAAACAGAAAGGTGGAATGAGGGAGAGATAGAGGGAGAGGTAGAAAGAGAATGCTAGAGAGAAGGAGAGGTAGAGAGAAAGGTAGAAAAAGAAAGCTAGAGAGAGGGAGAAGAAGAGAGAGAGGTAGAAAGAGAAAGCTAGAGAGAGGGATAAGTAGAGAGAGAGGTATAAAGAGAAAGCTAGAGAGAGAGGTAGAAAGAGAAAGTTAGAGAGAGGGAGAAGTAGAGAGAGAGGTAGAAAGAGAAAGCTAGACAGAGGGAGAAGTAGAGAGAGAGATAGTAGAAAGAGAAAGCTAGAGAGATAGAGAGGTAGAGAGAGATAGGTAATAAGAGAAAGCTAGAGAGAGAAGTTAAAAGAGGTAGGTGTATAGAGGAAGAGGTAGAGAGAGATTGGTAAAGAGAGAAAGAGAGGTAGAGAGAGAAAGGAAGGTTGAGAGGGGTATATATAGGGAGAGAAGGTTATGAGTTGGAATTATTTTTAGAGAGAGAAGAAGGTTAAGAGATAGAATTATTTATAGAGAGAGAAGAAGGTTGAGAGAGAAAGATTATGAGAGAGAGAGAAGAAGGTTAAGAGAGGGTTATAGAGAGTGAGAAAGGTAGAAAAGAGGAATGGTAAGAGAAGTAGAGAAAGAGGAAGGTTCAGAGAGAGAGTGACAGAAAGAGAAAGAGAGAGAGCTAAAGAGAAAGGAATAACAAGAGAGAGAAGTACATATAGAGAGACTTGTAGAGAGAGAGGCAGGAAAAGAGAGAAAGGTTAAGAGAGAAGTATGGATAGAGAGGGAGGAAAGAGAGAGAAAGATTGAGAGAGAGAATGAGGTATATATAGATTGAGGTAGAGAGAGAGAATGAGGTATAGATGGATAGAGGTAGAGAGAGAGAGTGAGGTATGTATAGATAGAGGTAGAGAGAGAGAGAAGTATATATAGAGAGACAGAGGTTGAGGGAGAGGAAGGTTAAGGAAGAGAAGTATAGAGAGAGAGAGGTACAGGGAGAGGAAGGTTAAGAAAGAGAAGTATAGAGAGAGAGGTTAAGAGAGAGAGATAAAGGGAATTGAGAAAGGCTAAGAGAGAGATGAGTAAATATAGTTGAGAGATAAAGATAGAGAGAGAGAGAAAGGTTAAGAGATAGAAGAGAGAGATGAGTAAATATAGAGAGAGAGAGAAAGGTTAAGAGAGAGAGAGCTATTAAGAGAGAGGATGGTAACGAGAGAGATGCTTAGAGAGTGAGAGAGGTATCAAGAGCATGGTTAAGAGGGAGGTATAGCGACTGAGAGAGGTATAGAGAAATAGGAAGGTTAAGAGAGAGGGGAAGGAAAAGAGAGATAGAGAGAGAAATAGAGAGGAAGGTTAAGAAAGAAAGAGGTAGACAGAGATATAGGAAGGTTAAGAGAGAGAGGTAGAGAGATAGGAAGGTTAAGAGAGAGAGAAAGGTAGAGAGATAGGAAGGTTAAGAGAGAGAGAGGTAGAGAGAAAATAAGGTTGAGAGAGAGAGAAATAGAGAGGAAAGTTAAGAGGGATAGAGAGAGAGAAATAGAGAGGCAAGTTAAGAGGAATAGAGAGAGAAATAGAGAGGAAGGTTAACAGAGATAGAAAGAGAATTAGAGAGGAAGGTTAACAGAGAGAGAGAGAAATAGAGAGGAAGGTTAACAGAGATAGAAAGAGAATTAGAGAGGAAGGTTAACAGAGATAGAGAGAGAAATAGAGAGGAAGGTTAACAGAGATAGAGAGAGAAATAGAGAGGAAGGCTAACAGAGATAGCAAGAGAAATAGAGAGGAAGCGTAAGAGAAATAGAGTGGAAGGTTAAGAGAAATAGAGAGGAAGGGTAAGAGAAATATAAAGGAAGGTTAAGAGAAATAGAGAGGCAACTTAAGAGAAAGAGAGAGAGAGAAATAGAGAGGAAGATTAATAGAGAAAGAGGTAGAGGGAGAGAAATAGAGAGGAAGGTTAAGATTGATAGATAGTGAGAAATAGAGAGGAAGGTTAAGATAGATAGATAGTGAGAAATAGAGAGGAAGGTTAAGATAGATAGATAGTGAGAAATAGAGAGAAAGGTTAAGATAGATAGATTGTGAGAAATAGAGAGGAAGGTTAAGATAGAAAGAGAGAGAGAGAAATAGAGAGGAAGGTTAAGATGGACAGAGAGAGAAATAGAGAGGAAGGTTAAGATAGATAGATAGAGAGAAATAGAGAGGAAGGTTAAGATGGATAGCGAGAGAAATAGAGAGGAAGGTTAACAGAGGAAGAGGTAGAGAGAGTGGAATATTAAGAGAGAGGAAGTTAGTGAGAGGGAGAAAGACAAGAAGGTTAAGAGAGAGAGGTAGAGAGAGATGAATGTTAAGAGAGAGGTAGAGAGAGAGGAATGTTGAGAGAGAGAGCTTGAAAGAGAGGAAAGTTCTGACGAAGAGGTATTTAGAGAGAGGAAGGTTAATAGAGAGATGTAGAGAGATGTAGAGAGACGTGGAGAGATTTAGAGAGATGTGGAGAGATGTAAAGAGATATTGAGAGATGTAGAAAGATGTAGAGAGATGTGGAGAGTTGTAGAGAGATGTGGAGAGATGTAGAGGATGAAGAGAGATCTAAAGCGATGTAGAGAGATATAGAGAGATATAGAGATGTCGAGGTAGGGTAGAGAGAGATTATATTAAGCTACTCCAGACAACAATCAAGTAACGGGAGTCTGAAAATCACGGAGCCCGTGACTTACGACGTGAAATCCCTTAACGGGAAACGTCAGAGGTGCATTATTGCACAGATATATATATGCTAAAATAACAACTATATTCTTATAACTTAAATATTCGCTATTTCTCTTCCCCTTCTTCAATGGACTTTAATAAGGCTAATAATGAATGGGATTGTAACTACGAGATCATTGTGGGTTTATGAGAAATTGTGACGTTTTTATATCACAACTTCATCCGGCCCCGGATGACTTGGCCACCGCCCACCGATCGAAATTTCACTCTTTTTTCTACTCCTTATTTTATCAATGCTTATAGAGAGGGAAATATAGATAGATAGATAGATATGTAGAATGATAAAAAGATATGATAGATAGATAGATAGAGAGAGTGGGAGAGGGAGAGCGGGAGGCAGCGGGAAAGAGGTAGATAGATAGAGAGAGAGGGAGAGGAAGAGAGGGAGGCAGAGGAGATATATAGATATATAGATAGATAGATAGAGAGAAAGAGAGAGAGAGAGAGAGAGAGAGAGAGAGAGAGAGAGAGAGAGAGAGAGAGAGAGAGAGAGAGAGAGAGAGAGAGAGAGAGAGAGAGAGAGAGAGAGAGAGAGAGAGAGAGAGAGAGAGAGAGAGAGAGAGAGAGAGAGAGAGAGAGAGAGAGAGAGAGAGAGGGCGAGAGAGGGGGGAGGGAGAGAGCGGAGAGAGAGAGAGAGAGAGGAGAGAGAGAGAGAGAGAGAGAGAGAGAGAGGGAGAGAGAGGAGAGGGGGAGAGGGAGGGAGGGAAAAGGGGAGAGGGAGAGAGAGAGAGAGAGAGGGAGGGAGAGAGAGGGGGAGAGAGAGAGAGGGAGAGAGGGAGAGGGAGAGAGATAGGGAGAGAGAGGGAGAGGGAGGGAGAGCGAGAGGGAGTGGGAGTGGGAGGGAGAGGGAGAGAGAGAGAGAGAGAGAGAGAGAGGGAGAGGGAGAGAGAGAGGGAGATGGAGAGGGAGAGACAGAGGGTGAGGAGAAGAGAGAGGGAGAGAGAGAGAGATAGAAAGAGCCAGAGGGAGAGTCAGTGAGAGACAGAGAAAGAAAGAGAGAGACACAACCAGAGGGAGATAGTGAGAGACAGAGAAAGAAAGAGAGAGACACAACCAAAGGGAGATAGTGAGAGACAGAGAAAGAAAGAGAGAGACACAACCAGAGAGAGAGATAGTGAGGGACACAGACAGAAAGAGAGACACAGCTAGAGAGAGAGAGAGAGAGCGATAGAGAGATATATAGAGAGATATAGAGACAGAGAGAGAAAGAGAGAGAGAGAGACAGAGAGAGAGATAGAGACGGAGAGAGATCGATAGAGAGAAAGAGAGAGGTAGGTGTATAGAGTCTTATAACCATAATGTTCTCCTTTTGTAGATTTCTCTCCTCTTTTCTTACAAAGATTCTTGCTAGTACTCTAAGATAAACCACCCATACAAGTTTTTCTCATTATTATACAAATTCCCTTAATAAATTATAGATGCGTGTGAGAATTATAGATCCAAGGAAAATGCCTTACTTTTAGGCCTCCCAAGTTCTCTCTCCTATTCTCCTCTTTTTTTCTTTACCATAATCTCAGAGAATCCATACCTGCAACTTTTTCCCCTCTTTGTGTTTCTAATTGAAAGAATATATTATAGATGCATGTGAAACTTTAAGGGTAAGTTCCATGGAAAATGCCATACTTTTAGGCCTCCCCAAGTTCCCTCTCCTATTCTCCTCCATTTTTGTTTACCATTAACTCAAGACAATCCATACCTGCAACTTTTTCCCATCTTTGTTTTTGTAATAGTAAGAATGTTTCATAGAATCACGGGAAAAGATTGCGGGAAAGTTACAAGAAAAGTGCTACACTTTTCTACTACTTTTCTTGCTAGTAATGTCAGAGAAGTCGCACACAATTTTTCCTCGTTGCTGTTCTAATTGTTGTAATATATTACAGAAACAGGTGAAAAAATGAAGGAAAAGTTCCAAGGAAAATGCTACAGTTTTAAACCTCTCCATCTTCTCTCTCCTCTTTTTCTACTGTGTTTCTTGCCCTAATGTAATAGTTCTATGAATTTAGAAGGGTTTGTCTGTCTAAAACCTGCCATAAGGGTGAAAATAAGCAATTGGTAGGAAAGTAGGAAACTATTCCATTTACACAAGGGCGATTTATATACTTGAAAAGTCTCTCTCTCTCTCTCTCTATCTCTCTCTTCTAAGAACAAGGTCGTATTCATACATCTATCTCTAAAGATAGAGATTTAGATGGTCTGCAGTGATGGGATCATACACCGTTGGATCACAGGGCCATGGAATCGAGCTATTCTTGACCGTTGATTCCGGCATGTTCAGTGGCGTTTCTACTCCAGCCTCCATCCCTTTTAACCTCAGCATCCATGGGGTTGAGCTTGAATGAGTTGTTTCCACTTTGGATGCAGTCTGCCGTCTGTCTTACTTTCACTCCTCTGATCATCTGTTCCCCAAGAAATTTCTTGTAAATTAATGGGAAGAAATAAGATTTCAAGCTACTTATAAAATGACCAGAACGAAATTGTGATCAGGAAGAAAATAAGCAACCATCTCTTTCTTTGTAAAGTTTCATTTTTAGAAATGGGTTGGACTTATTAAGAACTATGAGAGAGTAAAACGAAGAAGTTTGTTTTTAAAGATAAGAGCAAAGTAAAGAAGTAGAACGATGGGAACAACTGAAGAACTTGGTTACTTTCTAAAAGTTTCTCATTGCATTGATTTAGAAGTATATCTATTCATCTTCAATTTCCCTCTTTAGAAGTCCACCTTGATTATGTACCCACAAAATTTAAACCTATTTTCAGTTGGATTGGTAATAAATTTCAGCGACCAACTTGCATGATTGAGCAAAAGACGAGAACTTAAAACCCAGAAAGTAGAAGGGCCGTACGTATTTTCCGCACTTAATATCCGAGTAGATGACGATGAAATCTCCTTCTTGCAGCCCATTCGATCGAACGAATTCTCCTACAACATCAAACGCAGATATTAAATTTATACAGACGATTATTTTTTGGAAAAAACCATGGTCATTAAAAACTGTTTCTTACCAGTGTTTTCAAGTAGATACATCCTGCTCTTATTGTTGGGCCAAAACCTGAAAGAACACTAACTGCGATCAAATAAATGAAAATAAGCCGAAAATCACAAGAACAAGAGATTATCTACCTGTATCGCATGTTCCAAATCTGGGAAGTAACAATATCTTCCATAACAAGGGTCATTCCATCTCTAGTCTGCAGTTCTGGCAAGTGGGTTTCAGCTTCTTTCTGTGATGAAGTTCAAAAAAAATAACGACATTAGACATTAGAAGAAACCCATTAGGTTATTTTCTCAAAAATAACAAACGAATGAATAAATTAGGAGATTTGGCTAAGAAAAGAAGCACCTTGGGCAATACTATCCTCCCAAGGCTTCCAACGTCGCTCTGTTTGAGTACTTTCTGGAGGAGGAATCTCAGATTCTTCTCGGCCTTCCATTCCTGGTTGTTTGCCGACGGCAGATGCCAGATTCATGTCAGTTTCTCGGCCCCAAGCTACGCATAAACAAAGCAGGCTTCTTTACTCGAATCAGGCTCAACTATGAAAGAAATAAAGCATTGGGTCCAACTCTTATTTGTTGCCGAGGTAATAATAGTTATGAATAGTTGTCGCACCCAGAGAACGGGTAGAATACTTGGATTGATCCAAAGGTTTTGTCAATGAACTATTATTTGTTGCCAAGGTAAGAGTTATGAATGGTCATCATTCGAATCCAGAGAAAGGGTAGACTACTTTGGATGGATCTTTAGGTTTTGTCAATGAATGGGAATATTTGTAGAAAATCTTGGGTCGAACTCTTATTTGTTGTCAAGGTAATAATAGTTATGAATAGTCATCATTCGAATCCAGAGAAAGGGTAGACTACTTCGGATGGATCTTAAGGTTTTGTCAATGAATGGGAGTAATTGTAGAAAATCTTGGGTCGAACTCTTATTTGTTGTCAAGGTAATAATAGTTATGAATAGTCATCGAATCCAGAAAAACGGTAGAGTACTTGGATGGACCTAAAGGTTTTGTCAATTAATGGGAGTATGTGTAGAAAATCTTCGGTCGAACTCTGTTTTGTTACCGAGGTAGTAGTAATAAAGAATCATTGAATCCAGGGAAAGGGTATAATATTTGGATGGATCTCAAGGTCTTGTCAAGAAAATCTTGAATAGGGTTTTCAACTCCAGAGATGAATCGAAAGGCAATATTTATTTGTTCTGTTTTCTCTTTTTTATTAAGAGAACAAATAGTTTTGTAGGACCAGAAATAATAGTACCTATTGGATTAGAAAGAAATCTTGAATAGGGCATTCAACTTCTGAGATGAATCGAAAAAGATATACTTATCGGTTCTATCTCTTTTGATGATAAAGGAATATTTTATAAGGGTCATAAAAAAATTATTTTCTTTCTCAAATCAGCCCGTAATTGAGTATAAGCATAGCTATCTGCCACTCATCCAAAGAAAGATAATGGTCGGGTATTCAACTCCAGAGATGAATAAAAAAATGTTTATTGCTTCTATCAACTATTTTATGAAGAGAATGGATGTTACTAGAAAACATTTGTCGATGAACAGGAGTAATTGTTCATTAAATGCTGTTTTCTAAGTGAGCAGGATCACTTAGAAAGCTTCACGAAAGTAAATGCTAGTCAATAAAAGAAATATAATGGTACGGATCGGATTACACAACTTCAGAGATGAATCGAAAGATTAACCTTATAATAGTTCTAGCTCCACTTTTTAATCAAGAAAACAGTTTTTCTACAGAGAGATCAGAAAAAAAACAGCTTTCTTTTTCCGTATGGTTCTACCTATCTCTTAAGATATTTTCAACGAAAAGGGACGCGTCTCTTAATTTTACATCTCTGAAAGTACATGGAAACTTGATGTAATTGAGTAGTATCATTCAGCCAAAGAAATATAATGGTACGGAGTGGAGATTTTATTTTCAATAGGATACTCACCTCCAAAAATCAGTAAGAAAAAAGGGAAATCTTGATTGATTCTACCTCTCTTTTTCACGAAGAGAACAAATTATTTTAAGCAGAAGACCAGAAAAAAACTGTTTTTTTTTCCCTAACCAGAAAAAATGGAGTGTAAGCATCACGGAAACTACCTGAGTAGTAGGTGCAATGTGGATATGATCGCTAAACAAACCTCCCTAATTCCAAAAACAGGCGACATGGAAGAAGATGACAGTCCGCCATTGAAAGAAACTGTTCTCTTTTTCACGGAGAGAACAAATTATTTTAAGCAAAAGGACCAGAAAAAAAACTGTTCTTCTTTCCCCCAATCAGAAAAAAATTGAGTGTAAGCTTCTCGGAAACGACCTGAGTACTCGGTGCAACATGAATATGATCACTAAACAACCCTTCCTAATTCTAAAAACAAGCGCCATGGAAGAAGATGTTATTCAGCCATAGAAAGATTAGATAAATTAAAATCCTCAATTGGGTATTGAAGAAAAGACATTTTTAAGAATGGCTACCTGTCTTTTATCTTGATCCTGCACCCTTGGACTCTGCTGCGAAGAGGCTACAGCAGTCGTGGAGCCAAACCCCCAGCTTCCATGGCCGTCCATCTGTGAGCAAACTCCATCTCGCCGTAGATCACGGGGAGAGATCTCTTGATGAACGTTTCTCTGATGATGATGATGGTGATGGTGATGGTGGTGCAAAGATGAGAAGCGCTTCTGTCTGGCCATCCTCTTCTTCCTCGCTTCCTTAGTCGCAGAAGAGCCCAATCTCACAAAGGGCTCTCCCTGTACCTGCTGAAACAACTGCCCTCCTTGGTAGTGACCGTAAGAAGAAGGGAAAGCTGAGTACTGAGGCAGATGCTGAGAGAAGGCCGGCAAAGGTACACACGGATTGCTCTGGGCTTGCTGAAAAAGACCAAGTATTTCAGAGTCTTCCTCCCCAAAGAAAGGCCTCCTCCTCTTGTGAAGATGTGTGCTCTGAACCCAAGTCAGGATAAGTTGCAGTAGCTTCTTCATCCCATCTCTTCCTCCCCCTAGACTATGGGCAGCGCTTTCAATGGTGGAACGCTTAAGCTTGATGCTTCTCAAGTCCTCCGGGGAGATACTCTCTTTGTTGTTCCTTAGCCACTCTAAGAACACTGAAGCCAGATCTTCAACTTGTTCTCCTTGCTCTGCTTGCTTGGGGTAAGCCTCTCCTTCATGGAGGAGGAGCTCTTCTGCGTCTAAGTCCTCTGGAAATAGAGAGAAGGGGTCCCAAGACTCGTCTGAAGAGCCCAGAAGATCTACGTACATGCTGCACTCTGAGTCTATAGCTGCAGGTTGATCTCTTCTCCCATCTCCCATGGCAGAAGAAGATGCTTGCCCATCTGCATGTTCCATCTGATCATGATGATGATGATGGTTATCATGATGATCTCTCTCGGATGAGGAGTTTGAGGAGGAGGAAGAGGATGGGCATGCGGCATTAGAAGGGGAGGAGAGACATGGGAACTCAGGAAGGGAAGGGAAGGCTTCATCAGAGAAGAGAAGATCCGTTTCTATGCCTGCCATGATTGCATCTTCATGGCTTAGATCTTGCACTGGATATGACCCATCGTCCTCCATTGTCATCATCATCATCATCCCTGCTTCCTTATCTACGCTTTGATCAGACGCCATGGTTTCTTCACTGGAAAAGCTGAGGATGAGTATTATGGATGTGGGTTTGAACGGCGCCTCCCTCTTTATACGTGAACAACAGACAAAATCTAGTTTTGGAGAAGCGATAATGAGGATGAAGGGAAGAGACTTGCACCAATGGAGAGAGAGATAGAGGCGGTTCCAATGTTTCCACGAACCAAAACAAGGCAAGCACATGGGTGGCCGCATGGCTCTCTTTCCCAAAAATGTGGTTTTTTTGTAAAAAAACATGAGTTTCTTCCTTTGGTTATTTAGATAATCTAGTTGACCTAGATCACCAGCCAAAATCTTTTCTTTTTTTGAGGCAGCGATGATATATATATAGACACACGGATAGATCGAGAGGGAGAGAGAGAGATAGAAGATATAGATAGCTAGATAGATAGATAGAATATAGAGAGATGGATAGGTGTATAGAATATAGAGAGATGGATAGATATATATATCATAGATAGATAGATGGAGAGAGAGAGAGAGATG
This sequence comes from Wolffia australiana, assembly GCF_029677425.1. Classification (NCBI taxonomy): domain Eukaryota; kingdom Viridiplantae; phylum Streptophyta; class Magnoliopsida; order Alismatales; family Araceae; genus Wolffia; species Wolffia australiana. Next base: position 3,161,290 of record NC_135854.1, on the reverse strand, counting down.
GAGAGAGAGAGAGATGGAGAGAGAGAGAGAGAGAGAGAGAGAGAGAGAGAGAGAGAGAGAGAGAGAGAGAGAGAGAGAGAGAGAGAGAGAGAGAGAGAGAGAGAGAGAGAGAGAGAGAGAGAGAGAGAGAGAGAGAGAGAGAGAGAGAGAGAGAGAGAGAGAGAGAGAGAGAGAGAGAGAGAGGCGGTTCCACTGCCTACCATGACTCCCTTTCCAAAATTTTTATTATTACAAAGGTTGTTTACTAAGACAACCTTGTTATCTAGGCGCTTCTCCAAAGTCTCATTCTAGACAAGCGATGAAGAACATGAAGAGATGACTTTTACATCAATGGAGAGAGGCACAGATGCCGTGGATCTCATCTGCATGATATCTTTCCAAAAGTTTAGTTTTTCTTCTTTAAATAAAACATCGTTTCTTCTCACCAACGTTAGGATAAATACAATCTCCTTTATCTAGTATCCTATCCAAAATCTCATCTGGGAAGAGGCCATAGTGTGCATGAAGAGAAGAGTTTTACATCAATGTAGAGAGAGACATAGAGGCGGTTCCATTGTAGCCCATGGATATCAGCGTGGCTCCCTTTCCGAAAAACTCTGCGTTTTTCTTCAAAACTAGCATCGTTTCTTCTCACCCACTTACGATATTTAAGATAATTTTGTAATCTAGTTCAAGAGACGGGTACAAGAAGTGCGTCATAAATATAGAGAGCGGCTGACACGGCCATACATGTTAGAATGCTATTGCATGCATGAAACTGCAAGCAAGAGAAAGAGACACCTGGCGAGAGATTGCTGACATGTGAGAGTGGGTTTCTTGACTTGAGCAAATTCTACGGATTGGTCACACTTAGGGAAAGCTAAAACGGCGCGCTGATCGAGCTGTGCGTTTTTTTCTTTCTTTTTTTTGTCATCAATGAAAGTTTATGTTCATTCCGTCTCTTTCCCCAGTCAAAATGGTCATCTCAACCTGACCTGATTCTTTCTTTCTAGGAAAAGGATGGCGACGGATTCAATAATGTTCAATATTTTAGAAATCTGGACATTAAAGACATGCTTTTAGGGATTCAGCGATATCTTCTTCAACTTTGTGAACATGGGTCATCTGTAATTTTTGTAGAAAAAACTTTAAAACCCTTGAAAATTAACACTTCTCAGCGTAAGGTTTCAACCCAGTGGCAGATTACTTCTCTGGAAAAAGGATTGACATGTGGCCATAAATCACACAAACGTATGACAAGATGTTCATCATTCGGAAGTTCTGGGCATTCAAGAAGGGATCAAAGTTGAAATTTGTGAAGACGGGTTCATTTATGATCATTTTAGATAACCTTTCAAAGTTAACAATTCTTAGCAGTGAAGCATGTATTCAATGTTAAGATAAGGTCAGTTTGAACGAGCTCTCAACCTCACATGATTATCTCTTTCTAGAAAAGCGATAGCCTCGTGGCTGTAAATCACCCACACCTATGAAAAGATGCCCTAAGTTTCAGAAATCACACAAAAATATGAAGAGATGTTCGACATTTCAAAAACTCTGGGTATTAGGGCAACCACAAGTCCCCTTTAAACTTGTGAAAAGGGATCATTTATAATCATTAGATATAATAAAATCTGACGGCCTTCAAAATTAACACTTCTCACTGTGAAGGTTGTATTCATCGGGCGTCTCAACTTCACCAGATTATTTCTTTCTGGAAAAAGATGGCCTGGTGACCGTAAATGAGAATATCTGGCATTCAAGATGGTTCAACTGCAAACTTTTCCATTTAGAGAAAGCATAGATTTCCTTTAAATTTTCCAAGATGGATCATTTATCCTCATTATGTAGTAAAATTTGAAACCCTTCTGAATTAACACTTCTCCATGTAAAGACTGTATTAAAGGTAAAATTTCACGCTTATGTTTATGATCAATTCATCCTTCACAGTGAGAAATGTGAAGTTTGAAGAACTTTGTTAAATAATAATCACTAATGACCCATCTTCATAAATTCAAATGCTAAATTATTATCTGATTTGGTCATTCTTTCATTTGTGCAAGTCACCCTTGGTGCAGGTCAACACTGATATTTGTAGATGGCTGAAATTTTAGGCTTGTTCGACATCTTCAAGATAAACCTCTCTAGCTATTTTTTGCCTTCAACTTTTAGTCTGTAAGAATTCTGAAGGAAGATGCAAGAGTTGAGAAAATAGGAGAAGGAAAGAAAGAAGGAGAAAGGGGGAGAACAAGATACACCAAGAATAGGCGAATGATTGATCGTTGTATTATCCGTAGTGTTTTATTTACATGAGTTGAGAATATTTATAGTCTAATATCGTACTCTAAATATAGAAGATGACCGTTCATTATATAACCGTTGGAACAGCACCAACGGTTATATAATTTGAACCATTGGAGCCGATCTGACCGTTATAATTCAAGGGTCCATCGATCGACACCGTTCGATCGGTGTGGTGGTCCTTTAATTATAATGGGTCTTTAAACGATCCTGACCGTTATAATTAAAGGGGTCCATCGATCCTCACCGTCCGATCGGTGAGGAGATCTTTTAGTTATAACGATCTTGACCGTTATAGCTCTGTGGGAGCACTTGATCCTCACCGTTGATCTCGTGCTCCTACGGACTGAGTTTGATCCTAACGACCTATTGTTTGATCCTAACGACCTATGTTTGACCCTAACTCTCTATATTGAATCCTATCTATCTTTGACCTATATTTGATCCTAAATGCTAGTTCTCTAACGAGTATACATTACTTTAAATGACTTATTACTATCTAATCTTGATAACTCCCTACTTCCACTGGTCTTGAGCGAGTTGGCGCACTTATTATGTGGTGACTCCTTTACACCCCCCCTCAAGCTCATCGTCGGCAGCCGAGGAAGGATCAAAGACGTTGAGCTTGCCACGCAGTGACGAAAACCTTGGAGATGGAAGCGGCTTCGTGAGAATATCTGCAAGTTGTCCGTCGCTGTTGACGAATCTTATGATCAAAGACTTAGCAGCGACTTGTTCCCTGACGAAATGGAAGTCGATTTCGACATGCTTTGTTCGTGCGTGGAAGACGGGGTTTGCAGCCAGATATGTTGCCCCGACGTTATCACACCATAAGACTGGAGGCGTGATGCTCTGGAGATTCAGCTCTTTGAGAAGAGATTGAATCCAAATGACTTCTGCTTCCGCATTGGCCAAGGCTTTGTACTCGGCCTCGGTGCTTGAATGAGCAACTGTTTGCTGCTTTTTAGAACTCCAAGAGATCAATTTTTTACCGTGAAAAACAAGAAATCCCCTAGTGGACCGTCGATCATCTTGATCTCCAGCCCAGTCTGCATCACTGAAAACGCTTATGGATGAAGATGAATGATTGTGAAATAAAAGACCATGCATGATTGTGCCTTTAAGATAACGGAGAAGATGTTTTAGAAATTTCCAATCGTCAATAGAGGGAGAATGCATTTTCTGACATGCCTTATTGACTGCGAATGAAATATCAGGACGTGTTAAAGTAAGGTATTGGAGGGAGCCTATGATTTTTCTGTACAACGTGGGATCAGAAAATGGTGTACTCGATGAAGGTTTCTTGGTTAAGCTACGAGGAGTTAACGCAGGCTTACAGTTCTCCATTTCTGCGTTTTGCAAACTTTGGTGCAAATACTTAGTTTGTGACAACATATACCCATTTTATTGTTTGAGTAACTCAATTCCGAGAAAATATGCAGCAGATCCCAAGTCCTTAGTTGCAAAGTTTTTCTGGAGCTGGCAAACGAGAGTTTGAATGGAGAAGTTATTTGGTGAGATGATAAGAATGTCATCCACATAGATCAAAATAAAGATGGGGTCGTTGTGGGACAGCTTGAAAAACAACGAAGTATCTGTTTTAGAACCAATAAAATCAAGAGATGACAAGAATTGGGTGAGTTTGTTAAACCATGCTCTGGGTGACTGTTTCAGCCCGTAGATAGATTTCTTCAGTTTACAGACATGATGAGGAATATTTTTATCTTTGAAGCCAGTTGGTTGTTCCATGTAAATGGTCTCATCTAAATCTCCATGCAAAAATGCATTGGAGACGTCTAGCTGACGAATGGACCAATTACTCATAATTGCTATGGACAACAGTAACCTAATGGTTGTGTGCTTGATCACCGGGCTAAAGGTTTCAGAGAAATCAAAACCTTCTTGTTGATTGTAGCCTTTAGCCACGAGTTTGGCTTTGTATCTGTCAATCACACCGTTAGGTTTATACTTTAGTCGATAGACCCACTTGCACCCAATAACATGGAAGTTTGGATTTCGTGGAACTAGTTCCCATGTTTGATTGTGCAGTAGAGATTTCATTTCTTGTTCCATCGCAAGTATCCAGTCAGGATTTTGTGATGCAACACTATAGGATTGGGGTTCCGAGATTCGATTGACAAAAGACAACTTTTGTGTAGTATATTTTGTAGCAGGGTCTTGATATATATCTGCTACGGATCTGATTTTCAGCAATTCTCCAGGCTCAGGAGAATAATCTAGAGTGTTTAGGATTGAAATTTCAGAATCAGATGGATTTTGAGGATCAAAGAGTCTGATGGAGGAGGAATGATTAGGAGATATTGGATGCAAGGACGAGTTATCGTCAGATGCCTGATAAGCGGATTCTACTATTATGTGGTCGGTAGTGTGAGAGTTGTTTTCAGAGTGTGACAGGGTGTCATTATAAGAATCTGTAAATTTATTTGTTTCTAAAATCTGAGGTTCGGGAACGGATCCAAGAATTCCATTGGCTTTAGAACTAGAATCAAGATGTGAAAACGGAAATAAACTTTCAAAGAAAACAACATGGCGCGAGATGAAGAGTTTACCTGTTTGGAGAGACAATCTGTACCCGAGGTGTAAGGCACTATATCCGAGAAACACGCATCTTTCTGCTCTAGGCTCCAGCTTGTTTTTAGCATAAGGACGAATGTACGGATAGCACAAGCATCCAAACGTTTTGAGGATATTGTAATCAGGTTTGCATTTGAACATTACTTCATATGGTGATTTATGTTGCAAAATGGGAGTATTTAAACGATTGATTAGATATGCTGCAGTCACAACTGCTTCATCCCAAAATGTTTTGGGCATTTTGGCATGATGCAATAGTGAGAGAGCAGTTTCTATAAGGTGTCTGTGCTTGCGTTCAGCAGTGCCGTTCTGTTCAGGGGTGTGTGGACAGGACACCCTGTGAACAATTCCTTGGGTTTTAAGGTAAGAGTGGAGTGATTGATACTCCCCTCCCCAGTCAGACTGAATGTATATTATTTTTGAAGAGAACTGATTTTCTACTTGTTTTTGAAATCTTTCAAAAACATCTAGGAGATCACTTTTCTTCATTAACGGATAAATCCAAGTGTATTTGCTGTAGTCGTCAACAAACACAACATAGTATGAGTATCCGGAATGAGATTTTACAGGAGAGGGTCCCCACAAATCAGAATGAACCAGTTCGAGAGGCTTGAATGATTTATGAAAGGTAGGGAAAAAGGGTAGTTTATGAGATTTCGAGATTTGACATGCATTACAAATGAAAGAAGATTTGGAATGGAAAACAGGGAGTCCATATTTTCGAATCAGAATTTTCAAATCTTAAACTGTGGATGTCCTAATCTGGAATGCCATAGTTCCTCAGAGGCCTTTTCCCTGATGTAGGCTGTTTTGGTAATCGGCTCGTCCAGGTAGTAGAGCCCGTTCTTAGCTTTCCCTCGAAGAAGAATCTTGTTGGAGATTTTGTCCTTCACAAGACATAATGATTCATGAAACTCAAGAAAGACATTATTATCTGCTGTAAGTTTTTGAATCGACAGTAAATTTTTAGTAATAGACGGAACGTGCAGAATATTATTTAAGAAGAGAATTTTATCAGATGTAGTAATTTTGGATTTTCCTATAGAGAGGATGGTCAAACCTGATCCATTACCGATGTGGAGTTGATCACTTCCATGGTAATGTTGAGCTTGTTGTAGATTGCCGATATCAGAGGTGACGTGGTGGGTGGCACCGCTGTTGGGATACCAGCCTTGAGATTCTGCATTGAAAGCTTGAGGATGATTCCCTGGTCGATTCTGCCGAGGTGATGATGTGAGACGTATGTATTCTTGGCATTCTCTCGCCCTGTGTCCATATTGAGAGCAAATCTGGCAGTGAGGCTGATACGTGTGATTTCTGCCTCTGCTCTTGTTTGAATTTTGATATTGACCACACTCAGAGTCTTGCCGCCCTTGCCAGTTTTCAGATTTGGAGTTGCGCTCCTGATCAGCAGGTCGTTTCTGATATCCATTGCCCCCGCGTCCCTGCTCATAGTTTCTATAAGGCTGTTTTTGCACAGAATTGGCCATCAATGGAAAATTGTTTCCATTTCCTTTCTGATGATAAGCCAGATAATCTTCATGAGCCTTCAAGTTGGTCACAATTTGCTCGAAGTTCATGTGATTGAGGTTGACGTTCCCGTTGATGACGAAGGAAGAGTACTCCGGTGGAAGTCCTCTCAAGAATGTGTAAATTTTGGCTGGCTCATTGACAGGGTGCCCGACGATCTCGAGGGCTTCGGCTACAGATCTGAAATGCTTGATATATTCCTCAATGGATAATGTTCCTTTTCCAATATTCGCAAACTGTCTAGTCAGCTCTATTATCCTGGATTGACTCCTTCCTGCAAAAATGCTCTCAAGAGACTCCCAGGCTTCTTTAGCTGATTTTTCTTTGACAACATTGGGAAGGATTGATTCAGAAATAGAGGATTGGAGAAAGCCCAGAACTTGCTGGTCAATTCTCCACCAATTTCCGTATTCTGGGTTTTCTACGGTGTTCCCTTGTTGATCTGCGATAAACATAGGGGGAGAAATATTGCTGGTGATGAAATAATTCAGACCATACCCGTTCAGAAGGGGCTGGACGATGCTTCTCCACATCTGGTAGTTATTCGCATCCAATTTGATGGAAGCTGCTGTTCCAGGTGGGATGGCTATGGGAACTTGCCCAAACGCAGCTATGCTTGAGGCAGACGGAACGTACGAGATGGCGACTGAGGAAGCTTGCTTCTCATCTCCCATGCTGCAGTCGCCTGGCTCTAGTACCATGTAACAATTCTGAAGGAAGATGCAAGAGTTGAGAAAATAGGAGAAGGAAAGAAAGAAGGAGAAAGGGGGAGAACAAGATACACCAAGAATAGGCGAATGATTGATCGTTGTATTATCCGTAGTGTTTTATTTACATGGGTTGAGAATATTTATAGTCTAATATCGTACTCTAAATATAGAAGATGACCGTTCATTATATAACCGTTGGAACAGCACCAACGGTTATATAATTTGAACCATTGGAGCCGATCTGACCGTTATAATTCAAGGGTCCATCGATCGACACCGTTCGATCGGTGTGGTGGTCCTTTAATTATAATGGGTCTTTAAACGATCCTGACCGTTATAATTAAAGGGGTCCATCGATCCTCACCGTCCGATCGGTGAGGAGATCTTTTAGTTATAACGATCTTGACCGTTATAGCTCTGTGGGAGCACTTGATCCTCACCGTTGATCTCGTGCTCCTACGGACTGAGTTTGATCCTAACGACCTATTGTTTGATCCTAACGACCTATGTTTGACCCTAACTCTCTATATTGAATCCTATCTATCTTTGACCTATATTTGATCCTAAATGCTAGTTCTCTAACGAGTATACATTACTTTAAATGACTTATTACTATCTAATCTTGATAACTCCCTACTTCCACTGGTCTTGAGCGAGTTGGCGCACTTATTCTGTGGTGACTCCTTTACATAGTCAACTCAGGAACAAAAAGAAAAACCTTGATGGATCTCTCATATAGATAATGTTTGATAATTTAGAAGGAAAAAGAAATAAATAAAGAAAGAAAGAAAACTGATAAATTTATATTCTTTTAGTCTCATCGTCTGGTCTTGCCTAAGAAGATCGGACGGCTAAGATTAAGGTGACAAACTTAAAGAAGTCCACTATAATGGGGGCTTCAAGCCGGGTGGCTCAAATCCACGCCATGGATTCTCTCTTCGTTTCTCAAGCTCACGCCCCCTTGGGCCGTGATCATTTTATCATCCTGTTTGCCCAGCCCGTTTGCAGTTTGCAAAGGAGAGTGATTAATCGGATATCAAGAAAATTAAAAGTATTAGTGGCTATATAAATGTTGCACCAATATTTTGTTTGAATTATAGAAAAGTATTTCAGGCGCCCGCACAGGCCACCCTGCAACTTGTGCTCAATGTGGGCCTTTTCTTGGGCCTTTACTGGGGGCTCTCTACTATACGTTGTTGCATGTACGCTTATGGCATGCATAGACATGGTACAATGACCTGTAGATGCACCAGGATCCATGGGTGGGTGTAGTGCCATATTAGAATGTGTATGGAACGAGCCGGAATTTTCACATACAATGTTATGGTGGGTGAAATTGCAGAAACGAAAAGGCACACACATGAAGAGCCAAGTGGTGAATGATCACATACTTATTTATTTTAAAAATCAATGGGATCATGGGGAAGAGATAATGATCCTTAGTTAGAAACTAGTGGAGATTAATAAACATGTGAGCTGATGAAAAATTAGTTTGTGAAAGATGGACAGAAACGAAGAATAAAACATGAGTACTACCTAAAAGAAAAGAATAGTGTGAACTCATGAATCTACCTCAATACTAGTGCCCCATAAATAAAGAGGGTCTCTAAGGGTCATGATCTATGTTTAAAGCTTCATTTATAGTGAGTTTCAACCTTATTTGACTTCGTTGTTTTTGTTGGTTGTAGTCTGCCTAATTGCCTAGTCTAGGAAAAATATGAAAAAATCTTGAATGAATGATCTAAAATGTAACATTAGTAAGATGGTTTTGAATACATAAAATAAAAAAATCAATTGGCACAACCAGCTATCATGGAATTTAAAGGCTCTCTACACCATTTACCTAGGAGTGGGCGGGATCATTCAGTTCATAGTGCACATACTGAAATGTGAGTATACATATTTAAAGATGAGGAATGAGAAGACAATGATTGATTTTGTGTTTAGGTTCATGGATGTACTTTCTTTGCTAAGAAACCTTATCAAGGATTTTCCACATGCAAGCTATTGTGGGTTACACCATCAAAGTTTGATTCCTTTACCCTATATCTAGAACACTACTGCAATTTGGGAAAAAAGACCTCAGTGATGGATACTATGTGGTCGTCAAGCCAATCACACCACCATGTTTATTCAAGTTCATCGAATAAAATATTATGTTCATTATTATTCCAATGTGATGTTTGTAATGAAGTCAATGAATACGTGCAAGGACAGAGTGAATTATGATGAGATCGTAATACAATGATCACTAGTCTTTAAAAATGTATTCTAAATATTCAAATTTAATAGATAGTCGAGATGGACATCGAATTATATGGATAGAATAGCACTATTTGGTCATATTTATATGATAAGTATATCTGATCCTTGTGCTATTAGTGTGGTGACACTAAAGACAGATAGTGGGTGCTCTTTGGAGAAAGAGTTCACTGAATTGATCCGTATGAATCCCTGAATGGTATTATACCTAAATGTGAATCATGTTGAATCATGTCACAGTTGTATAAGTAATCCACTGACCTGAGATACCAAGGACATCTCGTGGATGAATGACTACATTTTGACTATGATTTACATGCATTTAATCATGGGATTCAAACAAGTCACAACTCGAATGTAGTAAGAAGCTCACGAAGGTGATTCTATGGTCAAGATGGGATCATCCGCCCTCGGTGCAAGAGGAGATTGACTCAAGGAAGACAATGGATAAAATACCTAGTCATACCCTAAGTCGTTCGAGAGTCTTACACATGATGGATTATACATATACGGTAACCAATGACAGTGAAGATTCCATGAGAGAGTTCAAACATTACTCGGTATTTTCTAGAGCACGAGTTGTAGTTTGGCATCCCACGGCCTGGAGACTTAACCTATCAATTTGGTTAACTCAATCCTTAGTTAATTAATCTATATGTTTATATATAACTCAAAAAAAATTGGCCGATAGTTGATAAAGGTCATAAGGGAATTTGTGAATATATTTCACTTTATGGGTTTTTGAGAAAAAACCCATAAAGTGAAATATATTTACTCTTCCCTTTCTTCACTCATTTCCAGAACCTAGGCCAACCAGAATTGAGAGCTCCCCTTTTTTCACTCTCATCTTTACTCAACCAATGAGAGTGTCTGCAAGGAGAGTTGGTGAAGAAGTGGAGATTCAAGGCCAATATGAACGCGTGGATACTTCTAGAGGTCGGGTACGTGAATGACTTCAGAATGATCTCTAAGAGAGGATGTTAAGGGTGGAATAAGTTTTCCACAAGGTACATTTGATGTATGCTTTCAAAGATCAATTATGAATCAATTCATACGCTTGCACATCATGGGAAACATGTTTTCCATGGTTGAACCTAGATAGGTCATGCGGTGCAGTGCTAAAATTTGCACCATCCGTGCAAATTTTTGCTCGCAAGAAAAGCACCATGCGATGCGCGGTGCAAATTTGTGCGTAAATTTGCACCGCACATCGCACATATTCACACAAAATCAGAATTATTATATTCCACCCTTAGAATTTTTTAATTGCATATTGACGCCTGAAACGCCCAACCGAGAGCTATTTTAAGGGCATGTATGCAACAAAATTTTTAGAAATATCCCACCAAATTCTGAAATGGTGTGGAAATACTATTTTTCTTATAGTTGTACCCATTTTCTATTTAAAAAATAATTTATTCCTCCAATAAATTCCCAATAAAATCGATAAAACTCTAGAAAATTCTAAAAAAATCATAACTTCACCTCCATATTAATTATTATTAGACTAAGTTTTTAAACCTGCCAATTTCATTGAAATACAAATAAATTTCATAAAATTCATGAATTAACAGGAAAATAGGGGGAAATCAGACATTCACATTTTAATTTCCATCACAAATTATTTTAATAATATAAAGTAAATACTTCATGTTCCTTGAGTAAATGTTTTATAACTATGAAATTGTCACAATAAAATAGTTTTTCTTCAATAGGTATCTACTCGATGATAATTCAGAATAAATCATTGTTATTATATACAGTAAATATTTCACATTTTAACTTCCAGCAAAAATTATTTTAATAGATACAATAAATATTTCATGTTCCATGAGTAAATGTTTTATAACTGTGAAATTGTCACAATAAAATAGTTTTTTCGTCATTAGGCATCTACTCGATAATTATTCTGATTAAATTATGTATTATTGTGAAATTAAAATTTACTAATTAGGTGTCAATAATAATAGTTTATGATCATCAGATTTGTGGACAGTAATAACATGAACATTTATTTTAGCCAGTCCTCTTAATTTAACTAATTGGCTTAAATAAATAAGTTAAGACTTGCTTGAAGTACAAATGCCACAACTTGTTTCAACACATAAAGAAATGTATAAATGGTTTAACAAGTGGAAGGAAAAAGAAATGAGCTTAATGAACACTCGGGTCTTTGTTACTATCTTCGTCTGTTTACTTGACATCATTGTCATCATCGTCACCCGCTCGCTACCAACACTTGAGTCTCATTAGTAATTCAATGCTCTCTGCTGTCAACCTAGAACTCTTGTAGTTGATGACGGCACGATCGGCAGAGAAGAATCTTTCATAGGGCACATTCATAGCGGAGACCGATGGGAATTCCTTCACAACCATTGCCAACCTTGGATATGAGTGTTCTCCTGTTACTTTCCACCAAGGCAATGGTTCTATCCCCTTGAGAGGAGGTGAGCTCATGTACACATCTAGCTCATGCCCTGGACTAAGGGTTGGTATTGCTCACTGTTGGGGAATAACTCATATAGTGCTTCACTGAAGAAAGCTGTAAGCATCCACTCCGGTCGAAAACATCCAAAAGAATCTGAACGAATTACGCTTCCATCATTGGTGACCTCAATGGAATGCAATGAGCTTTGCACATACGCCCTTGTTTCGTCCCGTTGGTCACGGTCAAGTAACTGTAGCTTCATGGAGGGATCAACAAGGTCAGCAATGATGGAGGCCTGTTTGCGAGTGAGGATCGATGCATATGTGCTCATCTTGGTCTTCATCGCCTCACAAGCCTTGTACACTGATGTCCGTTGTTTGGTGGATATAACACTATTTACTCATAACATCCTTCACTCTCTCATACCAGCCATGACACCATTCAAGTGTCTCATCACTACTTTGATGATAACAATTGCCTCATTTTCTGTGGGCACTTTTGATCGGCATGCCACTATAGTAGCCAATTGTAGGAGTTGCAATATACCCGCAAACTCGTTAATCATTGCCCATTCCTCATCATATAATACCTATTTATTTAAAATGTTCAACACAATGATATCTATAACGTCCCTTTTCTCGACAACAGCTACTAGTATGTGATAACTTGCCATTTATAATATAAAATTTATGAATATAACATACACATATGTGTTATATTTGCCATCATATTTGCATATTATCATAATTAAATGGACATAAATAGCTTGCCCAATAGTTTCATGATTGTTTTTTATTTTTTAGTATTTTTTACATGACATTTGACCTTAATGTACTGAAGATTTATTTTTTGCAGGCATAAAATACTTGGCTAGAGGTTGTTAAGGCCTTCACTAGTTTTTACAGAAATTTCCATATTTTTTTCTAATTTTCTGATCATTATACAGCCAAGAAATATTTTTTAGAATTAACAGAATATATTTCATGCTTTATTAGGCATTTAAATTTTTTTTTTAATTAAATTACGTGGCTTCCATGTCATTCTGCCGAAAATTTGAGCGAATGATTGGCTGTGTCATTCATCGCCATAGGATAAACATGGCATCACAATTCATCAAAGGCTAATTATGGGATTGCGATGCACGGTGCAATAATTAACCAATCATTGTCTCAATTATTACCGTGTGGGCAACTAGAGGAGAAAGGTTGTTTGTCTTTTTTGTGCAATAAATGCTCACGGCAAGTCGATAAGCATGTGCATTTATTAAAATGAGAAATGTACTATTTTTTTATTCTTATTCTTTTATTAAAATGAGAACTGTTGATGTGGGCGACATGGCATTCTCCAAGCCACTCAAATGGTATATTTTCTCTCTCTCTTAACGGCAATGATGAGTCATTTTGTTATTGCTCAAAGATGTTGCAGTGCATGATCCAAGGTGAAGAAAACAAGGAAAGTGAACTGGCGACTCAGAAAATGAGATTTTTTACCTCCGTGGAGAAGAGAGAAATGATCCAAGGGCTGAGATTAATTGCCAATAAAATGGGGATATCTTGAGATCTATCCGTCCGATTGTGCCCAAATTTTGAGGGTAGGTTTGTCTTTTCACCCTCTACAATCCATATGGTTGGATTATTAAATTGAGATCAGGAAGAAAAGGAAAACCACCGAGGAAGCTCTCCCCCAATTTGTTTGGCCATGAAGGACACAAGTTTTGCTTTTGAAGTCGACATATCTTGCTTCAAGAATCAAAGTTATAAGTCTCTTCTTCACTATTTCAACATCTTCTTGAATGATTTCAAAACGCCAAGGCATGGGCAAAATGTACATGCCTTTGGAGATGAACTGAATGGTGTTTAGTATTACATTTTGGTTTTGATTTAAGACTGAATTTAAATTCCTAGTTCTACATTGTTTCTCATCTCATCTTGCATCTTAGTTCTGTATACTAGAGTCAAATTTCACCTACAACTGATTTTCCCCATATTTTCCACTTTCTCTCTCTAGGTTATATCGCCTACTTTCTCTCTCCGGATCTAGGAATTGATTGTTGGAAAATTCAATTCCACATCTACCATGCCAAAAATATCAACATCACTATAAAGATTCTAAATACTTTTTAGTAATTACAAAACAAAATTAAACATAACTAAGGCCCATCAAATACAAAATTAATTCCTTCTTGAATTAATTCATATAAAATTTAGGATAAAAATTCTTGAGAAGTGCCTCCTTGTAGTTTGACCCCTTTCTTATCCTATATTTGATAATTGTTATTAAGGGAAATCAGTATAAATTTTATTGCATAAGCCTAATTCTAGACAACATTATTACTTAAATTTCTAACCCAAATTTAGGCTTATCAACATGGCGTACATAGAATTCCATCTTGTTGGGAGTCCAAGGGAACCCTTCTATGGTCAGGTAGGCTAAACTGCTTGCATAAGGCCTGCATAACGTTTTTCACTCTGTGTTGAAACCCATATTCATGTGACTATCTCCTGGAGCCAGGGTATGACATTTCCTAGTGTAGGTGTACTGAATGGAGAAAGTGTGTTGCTTTGTCCTATATCATTCACACCAACCATATCGTCCTTGTCCATAATTAGTGACCCTGATGGGGCGTCTATCACACGTAAGGAGCTCATCCCGGCATGGACCACAAGGTTAATCACTTGCGCAATGCAAAGCACGAGTCTACTTGCACTGAATTGAGGGTTCACTAACTTCAGATGTTTGTCCAGAATACTCATCATCTTTCTATTATTCGATGCATTGTCTGTGGTCATCGCACACACTTGAGTAAAATTGCATCATCAATATAATAGAACGGGAAAAAAATCAGCGATACCATATTTAATGACGTAACCCATACCTTTCTCTTCACATCATAACGAGGATATACACAGAATCTATCCAAGAAGTGGGACAAATAATCATAATTCGAATGAAATCAGACATTCATATTACTTTTTAACTAGTGAAATCAACAATAAATTTGAAGACACACACACACATATATAACAAGGAATTTAAGTTAAATCTGAAACAATCAAATGACGATTCCAAAATGTGGACATGTAGCTATAAGCATTCATAAAAAGAGAAAAAAAAATTAAACATATAAATATCAAATAACTCACAAGAAGGTGCACCGCACAATCAAGACAGACACAGCTGGAATGCACAATTGATAATCATCAAACTGATGATATATACCACTCTCTTTTAGTATTGTGGTTGACACCTGCGAACAAGAACAGAACAATAAATTTTAAGTTTATAGTATTGCAGTCATATCAAAAGGCATCATCGTAAGGCATCATCATCACAATTTTTATCATCATCAAAAGGCATTATCATAAGGTACCATCATCATAATTTGTATCATCTTCGTAATAAGGAACCATCATGAGCATCATCATAAAACTGCAAGTTAGAATAATCTGAATAGCTAATCAAGAAGTTAGGAATGGATTAAGGAGAATTAAGTTAGTGAATGCACACATTTGTTTAGTAAGAGAGAATGTAGACAAAAAATGGAGAAACACACAGAGAGGAATAAGGTAATCTGCTGAGAAGTAGAAATAGAAGTTAAATAGGAAAACCAAATTGCGAGCATTAATATTAGGTGGCAATATGGCTGATGAGAGAAGCGGACTACTGTTATAAAATAGACAAAATTTATATAAATAATTGACTATTGGACAAGATCCCTAAAAGATATTAAAATGGTTCTCGAAATACTGATCAATGTCCTATAAAATTGGACAGATTGCTCCAATTAAATTAAATCTCTTGTGGAAAGATTGCTCCAAATTACAAGAGCTTATGTTCACAGATTACTCAATATTTTAATAATAAATTCCACTGAATAAGAAGCTAAAATTTTAGCAAACCCTGCATCAAAATCTCCACAACCAGCACTAAACAAAAAGGCTAATCTAGCTCATTATGATAATTGATTTTGACCTTTCGCTTGTCTAGCCAGGTGATCAAAGAATAAGGAGAAGAAGAAGAAGAAGAAGAAGAAGAAGAAGAAGAGGAAGAAAAATAAGAAGAAGAAGATGATGAAGAGGAAGAGGAAGAGGAAGAGGAAGAGGAAGAAGAAGAAGAAAAATAAGAAGAAGAAAAATAAGAAGAAGAAGAAGAAGAAAAATAAGAAGAAGAAGAAGAAGAGGAATAAGAAGAAGAAGAAGAAGAAGAAGAAGATAAAGATGAAGAGGAAGAGGAAGAGGAAGAAGAAGAAGAAAAATAAGAAGAAGAAGAAAATGAAGAGGAAGAGGAAGAGGAGGAAGAAGAAGAAGAAGAAAAATAATAAGAAGAAGAAGAGGAAGAAGAAGAAGAAGAAGAAGAAGAAGAAAGGTGAATATTAAACACTAACCTTCGTAATGCTGAACTAGAAGCAGATAAATAATTCAATTCAATCTCTTGTCTCCTTAGATTCGTGATAAATTCTCAATCTGCTGCACTCATTGAGTTATATACTCATCTTTCTATCCAGCATAATTATGGGTATTCATTTTCCAAAAAGTCCTGAAATCTTCAACCTTTCACAAGGAGAGAAAGATACAAGGTAGAGTGTTCAAATTTATACCAATAAATCCGACATCAGATCATAATCGACAATGTGGTAGTCTGTTTTCTCCCCCCTCTTCCTCTCTCTCTCTCTCTCTCTTTGTCACTCTCTTTGCTTTCCCTCCCCTCTTCCTCTGTGTGATGTGCAGTGTGGTGTACGAATTTTTAGTGCGAAGTGCGGTGCAAAAATTGCACCGCATTGCACAACCAAGCGAAAACTTTTCGGTTGCACGTTTGGACCTTCTCTAGTTGAACCAAGGCACAAAACCCAATACTTAGATGAGGTAATTGGGTTATTGAGCATTGCAAACGAGATGCATGAGATGTTCAACAAACACACTTGGCTCATGCCATGTCAGAAGAAAGAACCAACCTAACGGGGAATCTTCATCTCGTGTGCATGGATGTGGACGCCAAAGAGGCTGCAGAAGAGGGAAGACATACACAATGGTGAAATCATAAATATGACATATACAAAGCTCAAGATTAGTCCAAAACTCAGTTATAATTATGATAAATGTGGACATTCTGCTCTCAATGTTGTAGCAATGAGGAAATACGGTTGAAGACATGATTGTAGAAGAAATACTATGATGCAAGATGACTAGGGGATGATGGGGTGATGCAGGGTGGCTAGAGGAGACGGGAACATGGTGAAAATGCGAACCGGATACTAGGATGACTAGGGGAAGGGTGGGATAAAACAGACAACAAATCACACGATCGAATTTGAAGATTTAAATCCGGTGAAAATAATGATGGTGCAGCCCCTTTCCTTGCCGAGTGCGGGAGTACTGTCTTACAACCACCGTGGTGAAAACAAAGAAACACGTTCAATGAATCTGAATGGCGATCGCTAGAAGATTCAAAAACCTATTCAACTAGTTGCTTGAAGATACAAAATCCAATCAAATCCGACGGGGGTGGATGAACACAAGAAGAAGAACACGGACACCAAAGAGTGTAGAAGTACCTCGGCACTAGATAGTGCGTGAAGAGGCCGCGGGAAATTCTCGACGCATCGTTGGTGGGACGATTGACGTGCACTTCGACAGGCTATCGCGGATCCAATTCCGCGGTCAGTTGGCACGGGGTCAAGGGGGGAGTCACCCCCTTGCGGGGTTCGGGGCAACGCCCCGAAACCTAAACAGTAAACGAGGCACGCTGTTGGAGGACGTAGGATTTGAAGCCCCGGATACTAGTTCTAAGGGTCGTGTGGATGCGAGATGTTCGACGGCGCGAGCGGCAGAGGGCTAGGGTACTGATTCGGGCGGCCAAGGGCGCAGGCGTGGACAGCGCAGGCGCTAATGGCACGGCGCGTAGCCGGTGCAAGGCGCAGGCGCGGGCGGTGCAGGGTGTGGACGGCATGCCGTAGGGCCTTGCGAACAACGTGGGCGCTGGCGGCGCAGACGCCGCGGGGCGCGAACGGCACGCCGCGCGGGTGGCGTGAGGCAACCGCCTGTGTGCGCGGGCGACCGAGAGTGCAGGCAGTTGAGGGGCGCTGGCGCAGCGGCTGATGATACGGGCGGTCGAGGGTGGCGGCAGCGGCAAGCGGCGACAGCGGTAGGTGACGGAAGAGAAGAGAAGAGTTTTAGGGCAAATCCTTCAAGAAGAAAGAAAACTTCAATTCTTGAAAAATGATTCACCAAATGTTTCTTTCAACATTAGCCTACATATAGGCCTTGGAGGAAAGAGAACATACGAGAAATAAAATAACTTAGACGACGTGTTATCGTGTCACGTCAAAGGGCAGTTCTGGATCTGGCGTTGACGACGTGCCATGATGCCGGACGTGTCGTGTGTAAGTGGAAACGCGTCTGATGCTGGTGTGTTAACTTGGTCATTATCAAGGAGGTTCTTCAGTTGATGTTGGCAATGAGTCAGGATGCGGGGCATCCCCGATGACGGTGGCGGCATGTCCAAAGATGGTGCGCTGACGTCATCGCCACCATACTATTAGTGGCAATTACAAAAGATGGTGATATCATTCTTTCTAAAGCTACTAATTAGCAAACACATGATGTCTTGAAATCAAGGCCTTTAGAGATTCATGCACCATGGGCTCCCCATTGATGATCAAGTGGCTTGTACTGGTCACTACATCAGCTCACAACGCTACTACTGGCCCGTCTTTTCCAAGGTTGAAACTATGGGGCAACTCTTTTTCAATAATGACATTTCTAGGAACTATTGGAGTCAATTTATTCATCATTGGGATACAATTCTCTATACCCATATTACAGTATTTTGAGTGGATCTTTGCCTTATCAACATCCTCTAAGCTTTGCCCTTATGTACACATCACCACCACCTACCTACTATGGGAGATATTGAAGGGGGGAACTCTTTATTGCTTTGTAGTTATATTGATGAGTACGTAGGATGTCACACGGTGATTCAAGCAATGGATATGGCACATGCATCACCTAATCCTACCTACTAGGTATTACTTAATACATATGTGGAGGTGTTACACATCTTGGGCATCTCGACCTCTTTGACCTGAATCACCAACTGGGTACAGATTATTCATTGACCTGAATAACCAACAAGGGGGGAACTCTTAATTGCGTCTCTTAAACTCAATGTGGATGGTGTAGCCAAAGAGAATATAGTCCTATAGGGGAGGTAGTATTCTTTGAGATAACACATGGATAATCATTTTAGCTTTTTCTTCTTGAAGAACCTATGGATTCTGTTCTAGACTTATTGGTTAGCTTGTTTTCTCTCTTATTTTTCTTTTATTTTTCTTTCATCCTTTAGATTTGGATTTCTTCTCTCGAGGTTGGTAGAGTTCTTCTTTTTGGTTTGCTATAAAAAAATAACAGTATTTATTATTCATTACATCACTGAATGTCTGAAAGAAGGTTCTGAAAAATACATATTGAATGTAAACGTCCAGAGGTTATTGCAATGAGCAGAAATGTAACTCACTGGCCTAAACGACGAGCAAACACTCGAACTTGAGAGCAAGGGATCACCCAACGAATGGTTCTGAAAGAAGTTATTTTTAACATAAATTAAAATCACTGAATCACTGAATAATAAAAAGACAAGAATAATCATCAAAGAATGAAATGTGATGCTAATCAATGAAATAAAAAAAGTGAATCATGAAAAAAATATGTTCTCAAAGAACTTTAATAGAAGCTCACTCTGAACTGCGAGAATAACTGACTAAGTAGGTATATAAATCTTGTATTTTACCATCTGGGTGAGGAATAAGATTCGTTCTCATAGCCGTTTCTTCGTTAAGTAATAAGTAACTCATGATCTGATAGGCACTTGCAGAGGCATCTTGCGTTATTGACTACATCGTCACACATGACCTTGGCTATGAACTGAAATGGATTGCTATCACCCTTACTAATGCTGATAAACTCTCATCAGAAGCATAGATCAAACTCTTAATTTCCCTATACCATTGAAGAGCTTCATCATACAGATAGAATTTCTTATACTTAAAGGCAGCTGAAGAGGCTACTATGTCCTTTACCGACTCTTTGCATCCTTCTACCTCTTGAAGATTGTTGGCAAAGACTATTAAAGCTCTAGATAGATCACGCTCATGAAAATGCAAGATAAATGAGTGGTAAATTCTACCACGGAAGTAAATAAATGCAGGGAGATAAAAGACATAATCCTCGTATGCGGACGCTAGCGTGATTATAAAAGCCTCATTCCTAGCTTTTTTCACCCTAATAGATATTCTTTTAAGATAACATCAAGGCGATAAGGTCCCTCTATAGCAAGCTCAAAACCCCCAAAGGACCTTCAATCTACACTGCATTCTTGCATATCATCAGCATCCTTAGATCAAAATTACATGGTTGTGATACTCTTTGATTGAGATAAGCCTTGGTACCATGTATAATTGATCTTAATCACTATGACAGTAAGGGAGAGAAGATAGATTTCTTGGAGAGGAAAAGTCTCACATTAATCCTTTTAGGCCTTTCATAACATTGTCTTGTACCATATACTCATAAGAAGGATAAATAATCATCCAAACTTAATGAATAATAGGGTCTATCCATGATGAACCTTTGAAAAGACATTTATTGGCTAACGACATCATTAACTAGACTCTTGCTTGGGATATAGGGTTCCTCATACAGGTTCGGGGAGGTTGGACCAACACATTGTGGAAGGTAAGGTGATGACAATGTGATGGGCAGGGTGATGACAACGTAAAGATAATATTCTTAAAAACTATTAGTTTAGAATTTTAGTTGAGACTTCGTCCTAATTTATATGAATTATACTTCCAACCATTTTCTATTTTATTTATTGTACAAATTCATAAATCAAATGTAGCATGGAAATGCACCATTGAAGATTTATGGAGTTCTCTATAAAAATAGCATTTAAGTGTATCAAAATTATGAGAAATTTTAGGGCAGCATGTTTAATTTGAAATCTGTTGTGTTATCTTCGAATAAAACTTTGAACTAAAACTCAATATGTTTTGCTCCGATTTATATATTAAAAAGCAAGATAAATTATAAAAGTATGACATAAATAAATGGAAAATTCTGTTTGAGCACTCACACCATACCATAGAGAATTTAATAGCTCTGGAAATTACATGTCATCCATCTTCATTTAGATGCCTTCAAGGAAAATAAACATCAAAAGAGTCTTCAGATTAGAGAAAGAAAATTTGAATATATGTATTATAAATTAATAATTCAAATTTTCAAATGGATGTTATCTGAATTCAGAAAATTTTTAGTAACAAAGGGTATCTCGTTCAGATAAAAAAATGCATATTAATATTACTCTGTGGTTTCTTAATCATTCAAAATGTACGGATATCAAAATATAATTCTATATTTCTTTAATAAAAATTTTGGAATAATTTGTGTTCATTTTTTAAATTAATAACTTGCATAGTTTCTGCAGTCTAATGAATGTTTTGATAAAAAAATATACTGTTTCATTTTTAAGAATAATTTTATGTTAATTATTATTTTAGTTTACATATATATATATATATATATATATATCATACCACAGGATTTTCATGATTATCCTGTTTATTATAATTTAATAGATCACGTATATACCACTTTCAAAATTTAAAAATTATGATGCTACAGACATGATGAGGAGCGTGAATTTGATGGCCTGTAGATGATGAGAAGAAAATGCAAAAATAAGAACGGCTGATCTTAGAAACTGGCCATTTATAGAATGGCACATGTCCTCAGCATATGCATCAGATGAAGATCAAACAGTCCTGATCAGTTTTGAGAACTCTTACTTGGTGCCCCCAAGTGTGTGATACGGTCACTCTCTTCAGACGAAATGACATACTATTGACCATCCATTTTCACTTAACGAAATGGAAGCCAAGATTCTTTGATTTATTGTGATTCTCGCTCTCTTCATGAAGCAAAAATTGAATGAAAGATAGATAGCTCAAGCCTTAACCACTTTCCTT
Source organism: Wolffia australiana (assembly GCF_029677425.1). Classification (NCBI taxonomy): domain Eukaryota; kingdom Viridiplantae; phylum Streptophyta; class Magnoliopsida; order Alismatales; family Araceae; genus Wolffia; species Wolffia australiana. The sequence goes on along the minus strand of NC_135854.1, from coordinate 3,139,461 downwards.
TGGTTAAAGTTTCAGGAAATTGCATTGTCAAAATGTAGGACAGCAGGCCAAAAGCCTCAAAAAGTAAAGAATAAGGAAATTGACAAGCATTAGAGTTGACTTTTGCCTATTTCTCTCAAAATTCTAGGTTTTAAAATTTTACTCCTTGTGGCTTTTGATCTGGATAGATTTAATCTCATGTTTATATTAGAATGAGTGAATTGGATTGAATTGTCACCTGCGTTCACATATTTGTCCGGTGTTATAGAACCAAATCACATTATTTTTGTATCAATAAAATCTGTATTGAGTTCTTTTTATCTGTATATAACATTTGTGAATTTCCTTTGAGGTTTCTCCCCCAAATTATCATTAGACCGCCCCATCTTCATTTCAGTCATAATTTCTGGGTGTGTACTTTCGAGAACAACTCTAACATTTTCTTCTTTTTTAAATCTACGTCTTCGTTCAAACTTCAGAAATTGGGTCTTTTTTTAGTAATGAATTTGAAAATTCATACCTTTTTATTTTATTCTCCAAAAATTATCATCTACATATCATAATTATCCTTTATACATCTACTTTCTCGTTATAGTGTGATTTTCTCCCTGATTTAATTTAAATTTAATGGGTAGATGAATGTAGATGTTTGGAATTGTTTATTGATTTTCATCTGTTTCAGAATTATTAAATTCAAAAAAATATTTTTATAATCCTAATATTATAATTTTTGTAAAAATATAAAAATCAAAAAATTATTAGAAAATTTAGTGAGTTGACTTGGTCAATGTATTTCATGAATTAACTTTCGTCTGCCTTTTAATTTTATTTTTGCCTTTATTTCAATTGGAGTTAATATTTGTGTAAGGTAAAATTTTATAATTTGATCTAATAATTTAAATTAAGTTACTCAACCATTTTAAAATTCAAGAGTTGTTCTCAATGGATTTGACACTTTCTCATCATCATAATTGACTTTATACCTTTTTGGTGAGATCAGGAAATTATTTGTAAACAAAAAATATTTTTAAAATCATTCTACGACTTGCCTCCATCAGGTTGTGTTCAGGTGAATTAAACTGATGACAATTATAGGTAAAGTGAAGCGTGGATGGTGTAGAGTGAGGTGGTGGGGAAAGGGAGTGAGGGGGGTGTGATATGGGTGAAGTGAAGGTTATGTGAGGGTGAATTAGCAGTGGGGTGAGATTAGATCTTGGTTTTATTTTAAAGGAAATTTATAATTTTTTTATCATTGATTCAATAGTTTTCTATTACCTATAAATATGTAATTTCAATCATCAGCCAGTGACCATGTCTAATGTGGAGAGCATTTTCCTGCCTTAAACAATGACTCAAAGCTCCCAGAACAGAGATCAACTGTTCACCCTAGTGTACTTCACACTATTCTTTCTGGGTTCTATGCATGTGAAATCTTTTATGAGAACAACCACATATCAGTGGAAAGACTAATCAATTTATATTTAGAAGGAACACAATGTCTTTATAAGAGATTTGAAACTTGTTCTTCACAAGGTATTTGTTTAACTAAATATAAGTGATTATAAGCAACCTCTCTCTAATGACATCATTCGCTGCATGTCATGAGGACACGTTTTATAACACTATGCCTTGAGGAGCCATAGATCAAGAGACAAAGGACATCATTACATTATTTTTAACTTTGATGGATTTACGTTGTAGCATGAACAGTCATGTGACATTAAAAAATCATTGACACTCACCATACTAGGAGGGTCATAAACCCTTGGACAATATAGAGGAAGGACCAGATGCAGGAGGAAGTCGTGCAGTTATTGTTCAACATCTACCAAGCATCTCTGATGGAAAATGGATAGATTATGATGAAAGGTACTTGCCATTCGACTATCAGCACTCATTGGGTTGATTCAAAGTGGGCATACCAGGAGCAAGTTTTTGTCATGCAGGAGCTCACTAACGAGGAAGATGATGATAATGTAACAATAATCTTACTCCAAATCATTGGGAGTTCAAACTAGTCTCCAAGTTCAATGTATTGATATGCTGATTTCCATTTGTCACTAATTATTTTAAGGTCTGTGTTGTGATGAATAATGTCTAATGTAACAAAAGCATGTTAATTATCATTAAAAAAATTACAGGGCTTGAATGGTCAATTTAACGCCAAGTGACACATCCTTGTGTTGCTCATATTCTGTGCTTTCTTGTCATGAAGGCACCAAAGGGGCTGGCTGTAGCACACGAGGAGGAACAAGGTAGCTGAGTTATAATTCAGGTAAGAATCAGATTATGATGTAGGTTGATGGAATGATAAATATCTGATTGTCATTTTAAGCTGGTCAATAGATTCATCGTCCTACATCTGATCAGAATCACATAATGATGAGAATTTGATCCACGATCAGAATCAGGAAAATATATCCATTTGTGGGATTTAATTAAAATCTGATGAATGATCAGTATCATATTCTAATGATGGATCCATAGGCCTATTTTAAAGTAGAGACAGGTTATAATTATTGATCAAATTCTTCTCTTTGATGTGAATCTATTCAAAATTTGATTGTGGTTTAAAGCATACTAATGGACCTATCATTTGAACCTAAATCAGATCAAAATTAGGTATAAAAATCTGAACACTGATCAGAGTTGGCGCTGATACCGATCTTAAGGAGCACATGGTGACTTTTTTTGTCAATCTTTTGCACAATTTTTTGTTCACTGAACATGAGGCAGCCAACTTCTTATGAACTTCCAATAAAGCTATATCTTGTTTCACTAGGGCCACTTTATTTTCCCATATTCTTTATAACATGATTGACTTGTCTTTGTTGGATCAAACAAAAGAAATTCACATTTTGAGTGTTCAGATGCTTCAGTAATTACAAGACATATAAAATTAACCAATAAGCTAACTATTTCAGAAAAATTACCTAGAAATTTATAAATTTCAATAAATAACACACGTTTTTACTTATTATTAAATAAGAAAAAAGGAGAATATATGACTTCAAAATTTTAAAGTATTACCAGAAGCATTAATAGGTTGGTATATTAAATCAAATCTGCTGTATAAGATATGAGTATATTATATCACCAATAACTCCTAAAGATATAGTTTAATCATTGCTTAAAATTTTTTAGTATTAAAGATAAATAATAAATCACTAAGATTTCAAAATTTAAAATATTGCAACATGCAACATTATTTTAAATACAAATTAAAATAATATGCCTTTCCCTTATTTGTTATGCAACAAACAAGCCATAAGAAAAAAACCATGACTTAGAATTTTGGTAAATGTTTCTAATTCTTCATCAACAACAAATTATTAAGTGATCTGATGTTTTCAATATTGGCATGTGCATCAAGATGGTCCTAAAGATAGAGCAACAAGTGCATACTATATTGTAGGAACATGATTGGCCTATCTTTTATGGATCAAACACAAGATATTTCAGTTTTCCAGGTTGATTACATTTAATTTTACTAATCCAGAATTTTCAGAGCACAATTACATGGTTTTGTGTGTACAATAATGTGCTGATCATGATATATTTCAAAAAAAAGACAAATGGATGAGTTGCCACTTATGTGTTATCACAAATAGACATGGTCGTTCTGTTCTTTTGGTGCGAATTTGTGCGAATTGTTCGTTCTGTTCGGTTTTCCGAACAGAAAAAAAACAAATTCGAACAGAACATCGAACAGACCTGTGTTCTGTTCTTTTTTTCGCTTTGTGCGAATTTTAGTCTAATTTTGTGAGAATGTGCGAATTTGTGTGAATGTGCGAATTTTGTTTGTTTTTGAAAAAGAAAAAGAACAGAACAAAGAACAAGGACCTGTGCGGTTCTTTTGTGCAAATTTTGTGTTCGTTTCAAACGAACAGAACAGAACGACCATGTCTAATCACAAATAACGGTCCTGAGTCCACCCACCCCTCCCCCACCTTCCACGTGGTTGCAAGGTGAGGTCATGTAGGGCATCAGAAACTGCAAAGTGAGGATATCAGCCACCAAGTATGGAAGTATATGTTATTTCTATCTTATTAACATAAATTCTTTAAATTCCTAACATATTTTAAAGCAAAAAAACCACTTACCTCCTACTGAAGGGAAACATCTCTAAAATGGCCCCAAAAAATTAGCACCTAATGATACACAAATAGCCATTTATGATGAACATTATTATCTTATCATAGAGAAGGGCCATTTTTGCATAGGTGGCAATATGAATTTTATCCCCATCTCATTTTATTTTTCAAATGAAGAGAGCACTGAATAGGAAATAAAATTGGTCATAAAGTATTAGATTGATTCAGTATTCTAAGATGATATTCATGACATTGGTTTAAAAGTTAAGCTAATGTGTTTTATATTGAGAAGGCAGAACTAGTTTATGGTCTTGCTTCCACAAAGAGCTAGTAAGAATTTGGATCATTCAAGTATGTTGGATGATTTGTGAGACTCAAGTATTTTGAATATATCTATATGACATGAACATTACATCAACCCTATATATTGTATCATTTAGTCTCTAGAAAACTTTTGGGGGAAATAAATGATGATCCCATACGGAAGTATATATTTATGGTATTTTTTAATCAACTTCCCATTTTTATGAAAATAATATTGAAGATTTGATGTAATATGGTTGCTTAAATTACTGTCATCTTACGTATCCAATTCTTTTTTTTCTAAAAAATGAGCCTAATAATTGTCGTTTGAAGAATATTACAATAGTTAATAATTAATAAGTTATCAATCCTGTTTGAGAAGATAAAAAAAAATGCTTATTAACAACATTGTGATTGAATCTAAGCTGGAATCACATTAGATGGAAAAAATGGGGAAACTTGATAATCCCATGCATACTTTGTTGGGTCCCTCTTACTCTCATTGTCTATCTAAGGAATATCTAAGTTATAGAATCCATGAAATCGTTTTTTTGTCAAAAGGGGTATATTGTGTGGTGTAACAATCCTGTATGAAATGTTCTCAAGGGAGCTGTTTGTTCTAGGGATTTCAAATGAGTATTTTCGGCCCAAATACTGTGACTAGAACCAAACGTTGCACAAATGGATAACCTGACAAAATTGTCACTCACATCTACTAAAAGAAACTGGACATTTTTTCATGATAGTTTATCACGAGTAATTTCATAATATATATTTATATCACCTTGTATAATCCTCAAAATGTTATTTCATATTTTTTTAAGCATTTGCACAATTTAATCTTTCTTGTAGTTTAATAGACTATAAGCTTGAAATAAACTTTCTAAAAGGTTGCTATATTTTCACTTAAAATTTCCACCTCCCATCCAAAAACCAGAGCACACACACATAATGAAATAAAATTTTAATTTCATTTTGGAGCGACAGACTGGTCAGACCAAACCGGACTGGAATCGTTGGTCTACCATTACAAGGTGCACCAGCTGGCCGGTCTGGATCTGGTCCAAGCGTCTCTTTGGACAGTAACCATACAAGACTGTTCTTCTTATTTTCTCTTCTTCTTCCATACCATATTTTTTAACTATATGACTTTGACATTGACTCGTCAACATGAACAATATAGGACAGACAGACTGCATCGGAGTCAGGCCAAAGTCTAGAATAGGTTTTAGATTCTTGCTAAAAATCAGGGCCAACTGCGGCCATGATATCAAACCAAAATGTGTCATGTAATTATACATATTTTAAAGTCATTTTGGGATAATTTCATGTAAATTTTATCCAATTTTATAAGATTTTGCATCCAATGCACTAAATAGAGAAAATAATTAAAAAATTGCATTTTAAGTTCACTTTTTATGCATGTTATACAATTTAAAAATTTCTTACTAAAAATATACATTTAAGACCTTTTTAATTTTCTAATGCTCTATTTAGTATGAGTCTATGCTATTACAGGGAAGAAAAAAAAGTTGGAGAAAGTAAATAGAAGAAAGAAATAGAGAAAATGAATGAAATGAAGAAGAAAAAAAGAAAAAGATAAACAAATTAAAAATGTTTTGCGCCGGCTAAGGAGCCAACCAGGCGCGTAGCGCCCAAGCCAGCTGCAGGCCGGCGAGCGCAGGGCTCAAGCCAGCCCACATCCGGCAAGAGATGCGCCCGGCAGGCACACGCCCAGCCGGCCACGAGGGGTGTTCAGGCCCACAGACAGGCCCTCAAAGAGGCCCACAGAGAAGATGCGAGCTAAAGAGGTGTTGGTTTTAATTCTATAGTAGAGCATATTTCGATATTTATATAGCACATCATCTTTTAAATATCTTCCATATGGGATTAAGAATCCCACTTTATTTTACTCTTGCAGTGGGCCAGGCCATCGATGGTAAAGAATGTGATTGCGGCCCAACGGGTCACGATCTAAAGAAAGTAGAAAGATAATTAAGACCCGGCTTCGAGCCGACCTGACCCGAAGCCCGTGTCTTTTTGGGCTTTCTTTAAGTAACGGGATATGATCTCAGCCGTACAATCTTCAAGATTGGGCGGTGAGATCTATCTCGCCCTATATATATATTTCAGGTCTTTTTATTGGTCGGTGATAATGATGCGAATGTGGGACCCAAATTGCAGGCGAAGTAGAGAGAGCAATGCAGACGAAGTGCTGATGGGGCAGCTGACGTGGCTCACTAACGTGGCAGACGGGTTACACTGGCTAAATTAGGGATGGTCTTTTGGTGCGACCGGTGTAATTATAAGCCGATGTGCGGTCTGGTTTGAATTTTTGGACCGCACATCGAACAGTGTAATATTAAATTGCACCGCACATCGGCCAAGGTCCTGTGCGGTGCGATTGTGTGGTTTTGGTCTGGTTTTTTCTGTCGTCCCTCATTCTCTTGTGTCTCTCTCATTCCTCTCTCTCCCTCGTGGTCTTTTCTCTCGTTCCTTGCTTTCCTCTCTCTCGCTCTCGTTGCTCTCTCTCCCTCTTTCTCTCGCGCGCTCTTCTCTCTCTGTCGTTCCTCTTTCTCTCTATGTTGTTCCTCTCTCTCCTTCTTTCTCTCTTACGCTCTTCTCTATCTCTCTCAGTCTCTCGTTACTCACTCTATCGCTCTTCTCTTTCTCTCTGGTGCTCTTCTCTCTCGCTCTCGTTCTTCTCTCTATCACTATTCTCTTTCTCTCTGGCGCTCTTCTCTTGCTCTCCCATTCCTTTCTCTCTCGCACCCTTCTCTCTCTCGTTACTCACTCCATCGCTCTTCTGTTTCTATCGCACTCTGCCTCTCCGGGCCTCTGGCATTCTTCTCTCACTCTCTTGTTCCTCTCTCTCCCTCTTTCTTTGATTCTCTCTCCAGCTCTTCTCTCTCTCGTTCCTCTCTGTTTCTATCTTTTAAGACAGTCGGACCATGCTCCTCTCTCTTGCGCTTTTCTATCTCTGGGTCGTTCCTCCCTCTTCCTCTCTCTCTCTCTCTCTCTCTTTTATCCATTTCTTGCGCTTAACTCTCTCATCCTCTTTCTCGCTCTCTCTCTCTCTCTCCCTCTATCTCTCTGTCTATCTTCTCTCTCTTTCTCACTATTCTCTCTCCCGCTCATTCTTCCCTCCCTCTCTTGAGTATGCAGCTACAGTAGTATCCTGGAAGGGGCCCGCTGTTTGATCCATCTACCAGTCAAAGTTAATCTAATGGTCTTTCTCTCACACACGGATGTTAAGGGCTCTAGAAATAAACAGATTGAAAAGTGAATGTAGAGTATCCATCGATTCTCTCTCCAACTCGGTCCTCTCTCGTTCTCTCATTCTTCCCTCCCGCTGATCTTTTTTCCGATTTTGTGCGATGTGCAGCCCGATTTCGTCGAACAAATTTGGCCCGCACATCGATCTGTGCTTTTGTGCGATTGAAAAAGTCACACGCCGTCCGAAAAAATTGGACCGGACCGCACGACCATCTCTAGTCTAAATAGGGGTCCACGACTGCGATTTAATCACAGCCATCAGATTTAGATGAAGGCTATCCAACAGCCAACGACATTTTTGTCCACCCTCTCCCCTGGCCGTCGACGTCGTCGGCTAGAGGCCATTTTCGGCCGGCGAGGGGGGACCGATGGGTTATCCAACGGCCTAGGAGAACCCCTAGGGCCTTCCCCCTCCATCAAACAACCCTGGAGGTCCGTCCCAAGCCATTAAAGTGGACCCGAAGGCCCCGAAGGAGGTATCTTTAGACCTTAAGTCCGTAGGACGGCGGAGATCCCTTCCGCATTTGGAAGCAAGCTGCGGCGTCGTGACAGCATTGGCGGTTGTGGAAAGTGAGGGAGGAGCCGAAGAAGCTCTGAAGAAGCCTGGATTCGAACCCAGATGGAGGAGAAGAGAATGGGAACACTTAAACCGAAGCTCGGCGGTGAGGATCGGCGCTGCCACCCTTCTTTTCTAATCAGGGTGATTCAGGTGATCTGACGATGATTTTTGGCTGAATTCTATGTTTTCTGTTAATTTGGATGCTAAATTGCTCACTCAATCTTGATTGTGATCGAGTTCTTTTTGTTGAAATTGGTACCGCAGATTCTCTTTGACATTTCATCGAACACCTTGCATGTTTGATGATTATTTGTTCAATTTATATAAGTTTGACTTTATCCAGCGTATAAAAAGAACTAAATAGATCCATCCTACTCCGACTCCTCTTGGGCATTCTGTTGAACACCTGAGAGGCATTCGACAGAAACAACCCATTATCTTCGATTTCCTTTAAAAAAAACCTATATAAAATACTCATAAAAAATCAATACACTATACATCTATCTGATTTCGACACTTTCTTGGGAATTTGGTCAAACACCTCTTGGGTGTTCGACTAAAGCAACCCCTTAATTCATTATATCGACTATAAAATATATAAAAAATATTAAAACACATAAAATACATATATTATATCTATAATGAATATTTTACCTGTATACGTAGTAATCTATTATTATAGGGGATCTTATATTAGTTTAAATACCTCTTAATTACTATTATTAACCCTTTGTTCCCTCTTACTATCTCTATATACCTATCTAACCACTTAGTACATTATAGTAGATACTTACTTTCATGCTCCCTGTCTATCTTATTAATATATATATAATCTATTTCTCTAGCTGCTTAATCATGTCTCTAGCTTCTACTTCTTCCTCCATCTTATTACTAATGATAGATATTAAATACTCTATACTTCTTTCCTAATTATATTATTATCCTTCTTAAATATTATATATAACCTCTTCAATTTTTTATTATTCTTAGCATCTCTCTAGTACATATCTATAATCTTAGATATTTTCTCTTCTCTAATTATCTTATTAACCTAACATTCTCTATACTTTCTTATTACTTCTCTCTTCTTATTCTCATTATCTTTAGTATTATTACTATATCTTAACAACTAACAACTCGATTATTGAATATATACCTAGAGGCCAGTCTCTGTGGAAACGACATTACTCACGCTATACACTTGAGTAAGTTTCTATACTTTATTAAATTTATTTGATTGTAGGCAAATTAATTTTACAATGACAAATTAAAATTTAACCATGCAATTTGCCTCCGTCACCTACATGCACATCCAACTTCAACAAATACCCCCAGTATCAATTAAGAACACTGTTTTGATATCTAATAAAAAATATTAATGAATAAATATCCTATGGTATAAATCTATACTGTTCTTGCTCTTCCAAGTGATGTACACGTGATCAGCCTAATACAATAAATTTAAGGTAGAGAAAAAAACGAGAGAATAAATCGATCAACACAAAACCCAGTAATTCTTCTGCCCAGATTCCATGCCAATCGCGGCCGCAGTCGGCGCAGGGTGGGCGGTGGCAGACTTTTTCTCAAACACCAGCGAGAGATTGAGCGTTATTTGTGTGCGCCGGCGAATTACAACTCGTTTTTCGACAATCCGCGCAAGTGGGTACAATTCTAGCGAAGGCAAATTAAACGGGTCACCGCAAGAACGCAAAGGGTTTGTCCGGCTTCAACACTTTTGCTAATTTTTTTTAGTCGTTTGTTCTTGAGGATAATGATTCCTTGTCTGTAGTTTTTCTCTTATTTTCCGAGAATTCGGCTTTAACTTGGTAGGAGAGAAAAACCGAGACCAGGCAAGAAGGAGCATCATCTATGGATGAAAAGAGACTCGGCTGGATCTGGGCAGAAAGCTCTTAATCTTGTTCGAATTGTGAGTTTTCAATATTTGTTCATCCCATTTTCTGCCATACTCTCTTCCTCTCTCCATAATGTTCAATCTTCCGCATATATCTTCATTAGCTTGGTTGAATTTGGTGAATTTAGCTGTTTATCCCTAGGGAAGATGAAACATGTTCCATTTGTTTGCCGAGAAGAAAAAAATGGATGATTAGTCAATTTGTTGCCATATTGGGGATCTGTTTCAAGATTTTTAAAGGAAACTTGAGCTGGCACCACGTCTAAAATCAATTTCTAGTGAAAACTTAAGATTGCTTAATTTATGTGGCGACTTTTAATTGCCATGATCAGAATTTCTTCTCTGGTGAAAACAAATTTCTACTTTAGGCCGAAAACTAATAAAATGATATTTATGTTGTCTGAGAGACTCTCTCAGCAGAGGTAAGGAACTTTAGAGGCAGGATGTTATATTATAGCGAGAGATGAAAATAACAGGGAGACAGTATCACTTGTAAAGAACATCTAGTGGATGGAGATCGCCAAACATATTTTAAATCATCTGAGGATTAAGGTTTGGGGATAGGGTTAGGTCAGCTGACCTCAGTCAGGTCGCCTAACCCAAACCGTGGGTTCACTAACCCAATCCGACCCAACCTCGAGGGCTGATTGGGGTCGAATTAATCTGGGTTCAGATCAACCAAACCAACCCGACCTCTCTCGGGGTCGGGTCGATTGACTAACCATTCCTGATCAAGAAAGAGGGTTATCCGACGCAGTTGACCCTGTTAACCCATTTATCTATTTAGATTGCCTCGGCCTGTGGGTCGGTCAGGTATCCCAATCCAGTTGGTCCTGTTGGTATTTGGATGTCTACATAATATGATACAACTAAAAATTGATGCACTTAGTTGTAGTGAGAAACCACTTGAAAGACCCAGAATTGGGTTTGGGTCAGCTGACCCAACCGAACCTTGGGTTGCCAAACTCAGCTCTACCAAAAGGCTTGGTCCAGTGTCGGGGTTGGCTACGGGTTGGGCCGACTTTGGATTCAGTCGACTGGCCGACCCAACCTGACTAACCAGCAACAAACTTTGTCTTGGAGATCCCTACTTAGGATGCTTTATCTGAAGTAAAGTTAGTGATACAAAATCTAAGATGAGAGAGTTGTGCACCATTAGATTAGGTCCTACGGATGATTGGAATTAGGGAGATGGGCTTTATTTTTCTGGACTTGCAGCCAGAGTTTGGTGTCAACAATGACGAGCCATCAAAATCAATTAGTTTCCCAGAAATGTCATCATCACTGTCATCTATTAGTTGATGATGAATCCTCTGTGTCATCATCATCCAGTTTCCAAGAGATGCCATCATTATGCATAGATTTACGTATTAAGATAGCGAATTTAAAAATACCATCGTCATCACCAACATCATCTGATTTCCAAGAGACATAACATCCATTTGGAAAATTCGTTCTTGAAATCATCAGATATTTATGGCAATGACGATGTTGAAATTTAGGAAAAGTAATGATGATGAGGATGAAGAATTCATACACCATGTTTCTCCTCTAAGATTCGATGGGTGAGGATTACACTCCATTTGTAGTCATATTATATAACCACCAACTCTTTCTGCTTGAAGTTCGGGTCATCCTGGGAAGCATTTTTAAAGTGAATCTGTAACTGGATCCCAATACCTTTCAGGGGTATTATTGTCATTTACAAGTAGGATATTATTTCTTTATAAGGCTGTAGTCCCCCCCTAAGGAGGGTAGCCAAGAAGATGTAGACGGTTAGCTTATTCAGCGAGGATGAGGAGGGAGGAAGACAGAAAGGGAGAGGAAAGGGGCCAATTCGATTTGAGAGATGTCTCCTAGAGAGGTACAGGCACCCATCCCAGCCTGTGGCTACACTGTTCCTTTGTAATTGTTAGAGACCTTCATGATGGTCACTATCACAGTCTATTCTCTATGTTTGCTATTGGAGGACAACTAATACACAAATTACAAACATCATGGCTTGCTATTTCATTTTTTCCTTTGTAGGTATCGCGGCTTCCAAATGAGAAAGAGGCGATTTGTGAAGCTTTAGATAAATGGACAGCCTTTGAGAATGAATTTCCGGTGATTGCAGCAGCAAAAGCATTGGAGATTTTGCGGCGGAGGGGTCAATGGCTGAGGATTGTTCAGGTAAGCTGATATAGGGATACTACCACTCATTTTTCTGGTTGAAATACAAGTTGTCACAATCTTTGGTATATTTGTTGGCTATTCAAACAAATTTGAAGGCCAGAACATCCTATTTGATGGCTCTCTATGAATATATAGGCCAAATTAGAAACATATACCCTATTTAAGATTTTATGGATGCCTTTGCAACAGAATCAGTGTTGTTTATTTTCAATTGTCAGATCAGTAGTCTAAATCAGTATAGTAAATCTAGAAATATGTTGCATTGAGTGAAGTATTGTCCGCTTTTTATTTCAACTGCTGGAACGTCAACTTCTGTAATACTTCTTGGCTGTTCTCCTTATGGAGGCCTGCCCTATTTAAAGGGTAGGTTTGAAATGCCCATTTGTGGACTGAAATGACAGAAATACCCCTAGGATGAGTTGGGGATTGTATCAATATTCTATCTTCTAAGACAATAATAATTCTTTTCTCAAGAAAGCTTCATGAATCTCTATTATAACCACATTTCCTAGTCGTCTGTACTTGGGATGCCTTAATTTAGCTATCACTGCCGTAAAAAAATTTGCTAGTCACTATTTGTATGCTTTTTTGCACATCTATTTATAGAAAATTTTGTTTTTTATTGCAATGTGAGCTTATATTGGAAGCTCACTAGAAGTGAATAATCATTTTGTTGTAGGTGGCAAAGTGGCTGTTGAGCAAAGGGCAGGTGATGACAATGGGAACATTTGATGTGCTTTTGTTGGCGCTTGACATGGAAGGGCGAGTGGATGAGGCAGAAGCTGTCTGGTGCAAGCTGTTGGAAACCCATTCTCGTTCAATTTCGAAGCGTCTCTTCTCACGAATGGTTTCCTTGTATGATCGCCACAGTCTCCCATCCAAGATCTTGGAGGTAGCTTCTTTCTAACTCGTTGATTAATCCTCTCTCTCTCTCTCTCTCTCTCTTCAAGATACACATTCAGCTGTCTTCTCACTTAATATTTCCGCTTAACATAATGAAGTCACACTTTCTTCTCTCTTTCGCACATTCCCTCTTATCGAGTTCAATTACCCTGCTTCCAGATAAGATTTTGGGGGCAGTTGCTTTTCAACCCCAAAAACAATCTCTCCCTTCCTTTGTCTGTGTTTCTCTCCCAAAACTCTGTCATCTATTTCGGATTTTCTCTCAACAGTTTTTTTAAACAAATCTTTTTATAATACATCTGTTTCGCCCTTATAATCCTGTCATCTACTTCATGTGTGCTCTTTATGCCTTATCTACTTCATGTGTGCTCTATATGAAACATTTCTCTTCCACACACATTTATTTCTAGTACTTTCTATCTTTCCTTCAATGGTTTATTTGTGACGCACCTGCATTTAATCTCTCTCTATCTCTTCCCATCTATCAGTCTCTCTCTCTCTCTCTCAAATTCGTACCTTATATACGCTAGTCTCTCTCTGAACCTCACATCTCTCTTTATTCATATGTACAATCTCTCAGATACACCTATCATCTATATCAATTTAGTACAGACATACAATCTCTCAGAAATACGTACTAGGTGTTTTGGAACACACCTGTATTAAATATATATGTATATCTATATGTATGTATGCCCTTCTGTCTCACACACAAATCTGTCATCCACCTGAAAATTACTCTCTATGTTTTCTCGAAGGTGAAATCCCTGTGATCTGGTAGGCTGCCTGTCTATACGTTCTCTCTTATCTCTCTATTATTCTCTCTTTCTCTTGCTCAGATGCACCTGTAAGCTTTGATTTCTTTCCTGACCTTCATGAAAGGTCTCTCTCTCTCTCTTATCATCTACAATTTTTCCATCAGTATTTACTTTGAAAACATCCACATTATGTATCAATCTTTCTTTATGTATTTGCGGGCCTTTCACCATACCAAAATTGTTATCCACTTAAAATTTTATGTTTCTCTGCCGCAAACTGGCCATCCAATTTAGCTTTTACCTCTATTTTTTCTCCAAAGTGAAACCTCCGTGGAATCTTTCTGTGTCTATTTTTTGATCTCTCTCTCTCTCTACAATTTTTCTCTATCTCTACCACACACAGAGGAGCGCATCCAATTTAGCTTTTGCAGCTATTTTGTTTTCTTCTGAAACCTAAAGGCTCACATATCTCTCTTGTCAGTTGCCACTCTACCATATGTGGACACTTAAGACATATCAATTTCAATTATCTATTTCTCTCTTTATGGATCTCTCTCTCTCTCTCATATATACATAATACATATGCACTTGTCACCTTCTCCAGTTTTCCTTTTTTTTTCCTGAGTCCACAGGATTTTCATCACTCTCTCACATGCCATGTACGAATGCCATCTCTCTGTCTCATCCATGAATAAACTTTGATGCACGCCATTTATCCAAGGTTGATGACAATGGCAGGTATTTGCAGACATGGAAGAGCTTGGGGTGAAGCCAGACGAGGACACAGTTAGGAGGATAGGGAGGGCATTCAAGAGTCTCGGCGAAGAGGACAAACAAACTTTGTTGGTTCGCAAGTATGGCCGCAAGTTTGGATACCTCCATTTCAACGGAGAACGAGTCAGAGTGAGAATCTCACATGGGCCTGAAGCCTATCTTTCCCACAATGACTGAAGTGTTTCTCTAAAGTAGAAAATGTCATCACATAGTCATCAGATTTATTGAAGAGCCAGAAGAAAGGACTTTTTTTGTAGACCTATGATATGTCCTCGCCTTCCAATATGAGTATATTACGAGAAAAGAATTGGATCTGTATTCTGTGTTGATTAACCGACCTCAATAAGATGCCCATCCACTAAGATAAAGAGAGAACTCTTGCTCACTGATGCAGCTTACTGTCAAGAAGTTATCGTCTGCTCGCCAGTCAGTCAAATGCAGCATCCCACAACCCGAGTATAACCTCCTTATTTCCCTTCCTTGCGTAGTTCAACATAGAGATTGTAACATTTCCCCCCCAAAATCACCTTATTGAGGAAATTGCCAATTGTGCTCAAGGGTTCTCATGGAGAATCTTCAAGTGGTAAACCTTTCCACTGAAAGCACACTTCCATGTCCCCAGCTGCTTCTCTTACCTTGTTTACTTTTCTGAGACACAGTTGCCACATAACCTGCGGATATATTGCTGGCAGATAAGATCATCTACTGATTCCAGGTGTGAAGTTCCAATTTCTCTCACCCAAGATCTATCTTGTTGCATTAAAATATTTTTCGCTTAACTCAGTTCATAGTACTTCATCTTTATGACCAAATATGAAGCCAAGTATGAGATGAATGCTGGTCCTATTGTTGGACAGAT
This sequence comes from Wolffia australiana, assembly GCF_029677425.1. Classification (NCBI taxonomy): domain Eukaryota; kingdom Viridiplantae; phylum Streptophyta; class Magnoliopsida; order Alismatales; family Araceae; genus Wolffia; species Wolffia australiana. The sequence goes on along the minus strand of NC_135854.1, from coordinate 3,123,869 downwards.
TCATCTATGGGAGAGATGGTACACACATCTCCCTGTCACTAGGCCCGTATCATATTTATGGAACACAACTTATATCAATGGAGTAAGTACATTAAGGTCATATTCCGACCTCGTGGGCAACTCTATCACCTTACATAGCTCCCACCTGCAGAATCTGATAAATCCTATCAGAAGTTGCATTGTGAGGGAGACGTTCTGTTTATCTGGATATTAGAATCTATGTCCTCTTATTTGAGTCATTATTATATGGGCTTTGATACTGTCAAGGATGTGAGGGATCATGTTCAGAAACACAACTCAATGCGTGAAGATGAACCCTGTGTTTTGGATTTTGTCGACCATTCTATGCAACGGACTTCTTTAGCTTATGTTTATGAACTTCAGGCATTGTGGAAGGATATTGACATCTATTGGCCTCCTACTAGCAACTCGATGGATCGTGGCTATATCCTATGTGATCGGATCTACCGTTGTCTCAAGGGTCTAAGACCACAGCTTGAATCCACTTGTCCGCAATTGTTCAACCGAGAAAATAAGCTGAATTTTGGAGATACTGTGATTCATGTATGCAAAGAAGAAGGTCGACTAGGTATTGCCACAGGAGATAGTCATGGAATTGCAGAGAGTACTGCTAGTGCTATTCACCACCCCACACTAGATCTAAGATACAACATCAAATAAAACAAGCACAGTCTGGTGTGCTGGTACTCAAGGCGGATGCTAGCCAAAACCACCAAGAGGGAATGACAAGGATCATCTATGGTGTAGTCGTCTATGTCACACTAAGGAGACATGTTGGAAGATACGTGGTCTTCCAGCCTGGGCAACGAATCAAGTGAGCAAAGGCCAAAATGTTATCTCAACAAGAGACGGACCTAAAGTGATTGAGCTGAATGATACTGAACTTCAGGAACAAAGTTTAAATCTTAGTACAGAGGAACTTCTCCAACTCAAGAACCTCTTGAAGTTTACAACTGACATTATTGGATTGACATCCCTTGCTCACTTAGGTAACTCTTTATACTACTCCCTTACTAGAGCATTATCTCATCGGTCCAATGTATGGATCATTGACTCAGGAGCCACTGACCATACGACTCCATCTAGAGATTTTTTAAGACCAATGAACTTTGCACTAGTGGTCAAAAGGTTGAGACCAATGATGGTACCCTTCTACATATAGTTGGCATTGGCAGCATTGAGGTTGCACTGATGGGGATTCTTACTTCTATTCTTCATGTTCCAAAGCTATGCGTCAGTTTACTATCTGTCCAGCTTATTGCTCAATTGTCATTATAAGTTTATTTATGATGGCCTTGAAACATTCCTTTGTGATAAGATAGCAGGCCTGAATTATGGGCTAGCTAGAATCTCGGAAGGACTCTACTACTTATGCCAGCCTCAAGGGACCATGGTGGCACATTTCCAAGCCTCGACTGGGGACAAAAAATTCTGGCTCCTCCATCGACAGTTAGGATACCCATCATTTTTTGTTATGAAAGACATGTTTCTCGACTCATGTTCTCATTCGAAAATGACTATCTTAGTGTGTAATGTGTGCCAATGGGCAAAGCATAAGCACACCACCTATCCTCTTTCTTTTCATGGAGCCACACACGTTTTGAACTAGTACACTATGACGTGGGAACTAGCCCCATTTTCAAATTTTCATGGCTTCTGATGGTTTTTTGGTTCTTATAGATGATGTGAGTTGTTTTTGTTGGATTCACCTTATGAAGCATAAGTCTGAAGTTTCTAACACTATCTGTGGCTTTCTAAGTATGGTTTATCATCTGTTTGAGGTAAAAGTTAAGCGATTCTGCACTAATAATGGACGTGCATTTATAAACTCCGACGTGTTACATCTCTTTTGTGACGAAGGAATTATTCATGAAACTTCATGTCCATATATACCTCAACAAAACAATGTAGCTGAGCAAAAATTAGGGCATATTTTGGAAACGACCAGAGCCCTTACAATTCAGAGTTCTGTCCCAAAAATCTTTTGGAGTGAAGTTCCTATGCCTTCTGCCCACTTGATTAACCGCCAACCCACGCCTACTCTCAGAGGAAAAACAACCCTAGAGATATTGCAAACATCTTATCCGAAGAGGCAATTCAACCCAACCTTGATGTAACACGATGATCGGCAGTGGTTCCTCGTGTTACGTCAAGATGATAAACACAAAATGCAATGTAAATGACGTGGGATAGTAAGATGAAGTGCGAAAATAATAACAAGAAATATGTCGATCATCAACGAGGCAAGGTGCAAATCAATTAGACAACACACGATGGGTTTTGTCTATCAATCAAGCTTCCAACAGTCCATGTGACCAACTCGAAGAGACGACGTAGTGGGGGACGAGAAGAGCGTCGATACTATCAACGTATTTGATCAAATCCGATATCGTCAAGAAAATTCCTAACACGTTGGGTGGCTATTCCTAAATTCTCATTCAATTCTCTCTAGGCAGAGGAACAGTTGTAACCGGCACTGAAAGAGGCAATTAACATTGCAAAATAAAGGGGAGATTTGAAGGGATACCGGTTATCCCCAATGCACTTGGAGTAAGAAGCCGATGTTGATGTAGATCCAAGCACGTTGAGGCAATACAGGAGCTGTTCAAGAATGTGGAAGGACGTTGACAACCAACAAAGGGTCTTGTAGAACGTGGAAACTTCCGTCGGCGTGTATGGTCGTCCGACAGGTCGTGGTAATGAGTAGAGGGTTGGCCTCTATTCCGCGTCCAAACGTCCAGGAATTTGGGAAATAGATCTTAGAGAATCTTATCCCAATCACCCAAAATCAATACTGCAATCGAAATAAACCAGACAGTGGAAGTCAATTCCGCCGAGATTTTCTTCTCAGTTATCGGCGACGAACTGTGAGTGTCGGGAGGAAAGTACCGTCCGAAATGGTCGAATTGGGACAGAGGAATTTCAATAGAGCGGGAAATTCATTCACCAAGATGAGGCAATCGATTCTCGTCGTCGTTCGCCCTGCTTACATTGTACTTCAAGGATTGGACAGGGCTGGAATGGTTGATGACGATTCAAATAGTCGACGAAGGACTTTGTGACGCACAATAACCAGGTGATAAAGGAATAATTTTCTGCCGATGTATTCTACATGCGCCGTTGAATATTCACGAACGTATAAGGGATCACTCCCTTGACAAACAACAAATGAGTGATTTTCTTCTCCTTTTCGCTAGAACAAGACACCCCTTGAACCGATCAAATGTCGAAGCTGAATGCAGAGATATCGCAGCAGTGGGTAGATTTCTTCAGCAGATGGTGGCCATCATGATCTGGCAACGGTCAACTCCAAGATAAGACAAGTTTTACTATCTTCCTCCTCTTCTCTCATTCGAGAAACTCTTCTTCTTCTTCTTCTTCTTCTTCTTCTGAATATCACGCACAACAAGAGTAACAATAACCGAAAGTGCAAGGAAGACGGAGACTGTAGATGCAAAACCAAGCAATTGGGATCCCCTTCTTCCACCACGGTGTCTTCTTCTTCTCAGAGTACGATCAAAAGGAACAGCCACAAAATAACTGTCACTGATGAAATTGAGGTCTGGAATTCAACAAAGACTTCTTTTCCTTTTTTCTTGGCCCTCCTTCCACGTCCGCCCTTCTCTATTCTTTATAGAGGGGAAGTGGACGTAGTGGGGCTAGGTTAGGCCCCCTCTTAAAGGAGAAAGCTTAGTGGGGTTTCCCTTTAAGAGAGATCTTTAGGGGGATAAGAAAGCCCAACATGGATTTCCTCCCCCTAAAGATGACACTTAGACTAGATTAAAATAAAAAGACACGCATGAGGGAGGCCGGTACTCACGCAGGAGGGGCCTCCGATAATCCAAAGACAACGAGAAAACAAAGAAAACATAAAGATACACGACGTGAAGCGATAAGACGATGTCGGTTCTCAGGCTTGGTAGTGAAATTGTAGGTTCTTCACGTCCGCTCGGGCTTCACGACGTGGCTGGCGATGGATCGGAGCATGGTCGACTGGATGGTCCTCCATCAAACCTTGAGCTGCATCTCTTTGGATGTGAGTGTTACGTTCATCTATATCCACACCAGACAAACAAGTTGTATCCTTGCGCCTTAATATGTATGTCTGTTGGATACTCAAATGCGCAAAAGGGATATAAATGCTACCATCCTTCTACAAGACGTATACTTGTATCCAAAGATGTTACATTTAATGAATTTAAATTTATTATTCTCAACCAAATGAGGAAGATGATAATAATCCAAGAACAATTTCATCTTAGCCTACTTATTTATTCCCCCTTGACCAACTAAATAATGAACCCCAGCATTTTGGCCTAGTAAGTGATAACCTTGGGTATTCTCTTCCCTTGGATCAAAAAACACAACCCTTAGTTGTGAGTGTTCCTCAACTTACTTGGGTAACACCGTATCCTTGCCATTACACTCTCCAGCGGATTAGATTTACCCCTAGATTACTGTCACACGATCAAATCCCGAGCTAGGTCTCGTGCTCGAAACTGGCATGTGCTGGCCTCAGTGCTCGGAGCAAAACACTGAGCAGCCTTGATTTCTTGCAGCGGAAGTCTTTGCAAATGCTTAAGATCACATAGAAGGAGAGGAGACGGTGGGGACGCAACCCCGTCAATGAATAGGGTCATTGCATTAATATCGTAAAAGAGTACATCGTTGGGATCATTACATTGGGGAAAGACAATGGGTGATACAACAAACGAGACGAGGCGCCTTGCGCCAGGGTAGTGTCGCCGCACCACATCGAAGCCGCCGCTCCGCCTGTGCATGCCCGCTCTACCGCTACACAAGTGCCCCGGGCCGGGCGCCGTACGCCCAGAGGCATGGCGATCACACACGCCACCCTTGCCTTGACGATCACACACGCCACCAGCACCCGTGTCAACATCTTGCCATGCAGTCTGCGCGACGCCGCCGCATTCAATGCCCCAAAGTGGGCGTTGTGCGCCTAGCACTAACCGCGGGAGCGCTACGCGCCCTCTATGCCGTCTCTGCGTGCTCAATGCGCCACGTGCCTTAGTCTCTTGGCGGGATGTCTCCCTGTCCCGCGCCCCACACACGCAATGTGCGCGCTGCCCGTGCGGCCGCTACGCGACACCCCACACAACTTCGCGCGCTACACCCACAGCATGCTGCCCGGCTTGCGCGTCCCGTGCCTGTGGGCAGCACTTCCCGTTCCCGCGCGGCGCTTGGCACTCGCGCGTCGCGTTGGCGCTTGCACATGGCGCTTGGTGTTGGCGCACAGCGCTTGGCGTGCGCGCTCATGCCTGTCGGCCCGTGCACCCAGCACGCGCGAACCTCACTTGATCCGTCCCGCCTTGGGCGTGGACGGGCACACGCAACGTCTGTAGTGTATCACCACTTACAGGGGCAATGGCCTGAAAGATCAGGTTTTGGGCATCGCTACCTATAATGAGTTAGTCCTTTAATGTCGTGAGCCTACAATGCGGACACGCCCTCCCAATAAGCACGCATGCCTCTGGGCGGGGAATGCCGCCTAGTTAGGGGCCTAACAACACAACCCTTGGATCAAACAACACAACCCTTAGTTGAGGGTGTTCCTCAATTTACTCGGGTAACACCATATCCTTGCCTTTACACTTGCCAGCGGATTAGATCTACCCCTATAGATTACCCATAGTGTGTCCAAAGTCTTATATAAACGTCAAAGGAACCAGCCATTGCCTTAGCCACCACGCCTATGCCAATTCAGGATGGTACCAAGCTGTGTCATTGATAACACACTAAATTCGGTATTTATGTCAAGCAATAACACAATTTTATGCACTTAATGAGGTTAAAATGGGGTTGTTATCATATAATATGTGTTAATTAATTCTTCCAAGTGAATTCTGATTTTTCTCTAATTTTTTGTTAATTATATCAATTTAATCAAATTTATTTAAGCTTGGAATAATGTTGTTTCAATGAAAATGGCAGGTTTAAAACTTAATTTTGATGTTAATTAATGTGGGGACAAATTTCTGATTTTTCTAGAATTTTCTAGGATTTTATTGATTTTTTTTGTTAATTTATTGAGGAAGAAATGAATTTTTAAATAGGAAAAAGGTATATTTATATGGAAAATATGAGTTATTACGCAATCTCTAAAGTCAAAGGGGGTTTCTCTAATTTTTGCTATAATTATGCCCTTAAAACAGCTCTCGGTCGTGGTTATAAGCAGATAAAATAGTTACAGGGTTTAATTGCAATTAATCAGTAATTTTTTAATGGTTTTTATGAGAAGAACGAGAGAGAAAGCGAAAATGATATATACACAAATAGTTTTCGAGCGGCGTCCATTTACACACACCCATTTTATCAGGGACTTTATTAAACAATTTTAGGCTAGTCTCTCCAGGAGGTAAGCTCACATTCCGTGCTGTGTATGCAAAGCGCATGCATGGGAGGTGATGTGGCACCTTTTGAATGGTTTAGAATATAAAGAGCGTACATGTACGTGCGAATCACTATGTATCATGTTGTTTTTTTGTTGTTTTTTCTTTATTTTTTATTCCAGGACAGGGGGTACATGGCATTATGAGATTGAACCCGATTTTTAATATTCAAATGCGTCAGCCAATCAGCATTCGACACATCATTGCGTGTTAAAAAAGAAAATTAATAAATAAATGAATTTCAATCCAATGGCTACGATTGGTCGAAGTTCATTTATTCATAACTTTTAATCCTGAAGCCCGATTGAGATGATTTTTTAATGGATTTTCTCGTCTTGACCTCCTCTATCCATCTGTGCGTTGGATCATTCAGATCAAGCCTACATTGATAGATAAAAAATAATTACTAAATAGGGGTAAAATGGTAATTTTTAATATGTAACCTAAGTATAAAAGCCAAATTTCAAGAGGAGGAGTTCATTCTTGATGGTGCTCTATCACAGCTGAAAGACAGAGAGGAGCTCCAGCTTGGATCAACCTGTTTGGTATTTTTTCCTTCTTTGTATTTAAATTTTTGGTGTATTTTGGATGATGTTAGTTGAATTTCTTGATCGGTCTTCTTGATTTTGGTCTGAACTTCTAAATCGCTTGGCTTGAGCGGCATGTACAAGCCCTTATTAGGATTGAGAGGAGACATTAAGAGATTTACCTAGCTATTCCAACTGCATATTAAGAAAAAGAACTTATAAAAGGGATTAAATTTCTAGGATATTAAATTTCCCATTTTACTATCCAATAGAGTAGTTATTTCTGAATTATCAAGCCTATAGAACCAACCAAAGCAAATCAAAATTTTCTTAATTAATCCGACTAATTGAATTCTTTGATCCTTTTAATTGAATCAAATAATTAAATTAGAGCCCCATATTTCTTCTATTCCTCTCATCTCTTCTACCCCCCTTTCTAACTTGCTTGTCTAATTAGGGTTGAATTATCAAGAAAATCATCAAATTGAATTCCTTACGAGCTTCCCTTGGACAATACCCTTTACTTATCACTACACATCTTAATCAGGGTTTTTATAAATTTTATTGTACAAGCTAAAATTGACAATGACAAGGGATTAAATTTGGTAAAATTGACCCCTATTTTTGGCTTATCAGTCATACCACACCCTTTCTGTTATTCTTACTTACCAGTACGTCACTCCAGCTCATAAGCCATTTCTGATGGATCTACAACAGGTTAATAAATCCCAAATTAGTTTCTGGTGCTTTGGCTCATCCATAGTGGCATACAACTATGAATGCTGAAATCGAGGTTGTATATAGAAATCAAACTTGGGAACTGACTCCTTTGGTAGTAGGGAAGCATACTATATGCTGCAGATGGGTCTACATTGTACAGTACAAAGCAGATGGTCAACATGAATGGTACAAACCAAGGCTGGTTGCCCAAGGATAGGCACAGCAGTATGCTATTGATTACAAAGAAACTTTTGTCCATGTGGAAAAAAAAACTATACTTATTCTAATCTCCTTAGCAGCATGTTACAATTGGGAACTGATCCAAAATGACGTAAACAAATGTGTGAATGCATGGTGAACTACAAGAAGTATATACGAAACCGCCTCCAGGTTATGATCAACCCTCCGGACAAGTTTGTCATCTCCGCAAGGCACTCTATGGTTTGAAACAATCTCCCCATGCCTGGTTTGCCAAATTCACAAAGGCTATGACTGATATCAACTATAATCAATGTGATGGTGATCATACCCTATTTTACCACAGCAGTATGCTATTGATTACAAAGAAACTTTTGTCCATGTGGAAAAAAAAACTATACTTATTCTAATCTCCTTAGCAGCATGTTACAATTGGGAACTGATCCAAAATGACGTAAACAAATGTGTGAATGCAGGGCGAACTACCAGAAGGATAGGCAAAACCGCCGACAGGTTATGATCAACCCTCCGGACAAGTTTGTCATCTCCGCAAGGCACTCTATGGTTTGAAACAATCTCCCCATGCCTGGTTTGCCAAATTCACAAAGGCTATGACTGATATCAACTATAATCAATGTGATGGTGATCATACCCTATTTTACCACAGCAGTATGCTATTGATTACAAAGAAACTTTTGTCCATGTGGAAAAAAAAACTATACTTATTCTAATCTCCTTAGCAGCATGTTACAATTGGGAACTGATCCAAAATGACGTAAACAAATGTGTGAATGCATGGTGAACTACAAGAAGTATATACGAAACCGCCTCCAGGTTATGATCAACCCTCCGGACAAGTTTGTCATCTCCGCAAGGCACTCTATGGTTTGAAACAATCTCCCCATGCCTGGTTTGCCAAATTCACAAAGGCTATGACTGATATCAACTATAATCAATGTGATGGTGATCATACCTATTTTACCACAGCAGTATGCTATTGATTACAAAGAAACTTTTGTCCATGTGGAAAAAAAAACTATACTTATTCTAATCTCCTTAGCAGCATGTTACAATTGGGAACTGATCCAAAATGACGTAAACAAATGTGTGAATGCATGGTGAACTACAAGAAGTATATACGAAACCGCCTCCAGGTTATGATCAACCCTCCGGACAAGTTTGTCATCTCCGCAAGGCACTCTATGGTTTGAAACAATCTCCCCATGCCTGGTTTGCCAAATTCACAAAGGCTATGACTGATATCAACTATAATCAATGTGATGGTGATCATACCCTATTTTACCACAGCAGTATGCTATTGATTACAAAGAAACTTTTGTCCATGTGGAAAAAAAAACTATACTTATTCTAATCTCCTTAGCAGCATGTTACAATTGGGAACTGATCCAAAATGACGTAAACAAATGTGTGAATGCATGGTGAACTACAAGAAGTATATACGAAACCGCCTCCAGGTTATGATCAACCCTCCGGACAAGTTTGTCATCTCCGCAAGGCACTCTATGGTTTGAAACAATCTCCCCATGCCTGGTTTGCCAAATTCACAAAGGCTATGACTGATATCAACTATAATCAATGTGATGGTGATCATACCCTATTTTACCACAATAATTTCTCTGATCAGATTTCCCTCTCATTGTTTGTATGGATGACATCATTATAACCGTCAACGACTCCCATGTCATTGATACTTTATGCCAACATCTTAAAGAAAACTTTGATATAAAAAATTTAGGACTCCTTACTTCTTACGCATAGAGGTAGTCTATACTCCATACAACATCATTTTATCCCAACAAAAGTATATTTATGATTTGCTAAATGAGACCGGTCATCTACATTGTTGACCCTCCTCGCTGCCTATGAAGGTAAATCTAAAGCTCACCTATGTGGCTGAAGACCCTGGTATCAACATTCTAACTGATGAAAGACTTGCGGGCAAAATTATATATTTAGCTCACACTGGACCAGATATCTCATACATTGTTAATGTACTCAGAGAATTCATGACGTCCTAAAATATCTCACTTGCAAGCTGTGCACCGAGTGCTACATCATCTAAAGGGCACCATTGGGCATGGGCTGACCTTCCGGCTTGTAAGTCACTACTTCTTGAAGTATATACTAACTCTGACTTTTCTGGTTCACAAGTTGATCATAATTCTACCGCTGGATATTGTTCTTTCCTATGCAGCAACCTAGTCACTTGGCATAGTAAGAAGCAAAAAGTTGTCTCTCTCTCCAGCGCTGAAGCTGAATTTTGTGCTTTAGTTAAGGGGATCTATGAGATATTGTGGACATGGAACCTCCTTAGGAAACTGAAGCTGTCACTTGAACAACCTACTATGTTCTTATGTGATAATAAGTCTGCTATCAGTCTTGCCCATGACCCCATTCAACATGAACAAACTAAGCATATGGGTCTTACAGCGTATCCGGTGCACACCACATAATACATCATCTGAAATATAAAACTAGCTGTTACAACAACACCTGTATAAATTCATCTAATCAGAGAAATAGATGCGCTTTTTCAGTTTTGCTTCTCATGTTTCCCAAAGAGTCTTTCTCCTTCTCGATAGCTCTCTACGTATGCATCTATCTTCCCAATATATTGGCAATACTGATGTAAGTCTTATAAGTCTGTAGATGTTGATTGTGGCTGCTCATTCTATCTGAATGTGACTTTTTTAAACAAGGCATAAAAAAGGTCAGCTATGACTGCAATCTTTTTAGAAGTATTTTGTAAAAACCAGTAATGCCAAAGAACCCTCTAACTATTACAAACAAGTTGATCATGGCCAACTATCTCATCACATCTACATTCAATTCATCTGTCTTAGCATCCTGTTGTGTCATCCAATGTCCTAAAAACTCAAGTTATTGACATCCAAACTAAAATTTCTTGGAATTCATATGAAAAGAGTTGGGTGCCACTATTTAGATAACTATCTCAAAATTCTCTTTGTGCTCCTACAGGGATATACTGTAAATTAAAACATCATAAAAATATGAGCATAACCTGTACCAATTGACATTGGAATATCTGATTTATCTTGGATTGCAAATTTTTAGGCTCATTCCTAAGCCTAAAATCATTACTTGAAATTAATAATCTGCATCACACATCTTAAATGCAGTTTAAAATGCATCCACCTCATCCAAGAGAGTTTGATTATTGATAACACCCTAAATTTGGTATTTAATTCAAGAAATTAGCACAATTTTATGCATTTAAAGAGTTTAAAATAGGCTTGTTATCATATATTTATATGTTAGTTAATTTTTCCAAGTGAATTCTGATTTTTCCCTACTTTTCTGTTAATTTATAAATTTTATTGAATTTACTTAAGCCTAGAATAATTCTATTTAAATGGATGTGGAAGGTTTAAAAATTAATTTTAATGTTAATGAATGTTGGAATGAATTACTGAAATTTCTAAATTTTATTGAATTTTATTGGATTTTTTGGAAATTTATTCGAGGAAGAAATGAATTTTTAAATAGGAAAAGGATATATTTATAAGGAAAAAAGAGTTTTAAAGCAATTTCTAAAGTCGTAGGGCTTTTTCTTAAACTGTCGTTGCAATTAATCTCTCAGTCGTCCATTGCAAACATAAAGATACAATTAAAATAGTTGCAGGGTTTTATTGAATTAATCAGAATATTTCTGTGATTTCTCTATGTTTTTTTACAAAAATGGAGGAGAAAGAAAGTTGAGGGGTATCTACATAAATACTTTCAGGCGGCATCAATTTTTGTGAGCAAACCTTTTCAGGGACTTAAGCGCAAAAAGTCCATGATAGATCTTGAGTGGCCACGTTGCCAAATCTTGGTCGTCGGAAGAGAATCTAATGGCCAAGATACGTCAGCGAATATTCCTCTCTCTGGGCAGTAAGTTCACTGCCCGTGTGGCGCATACAAGGCGCACACACGGGAGGTGATGTGGCGCTCTTTGACGGGCTGGCAGCAGTTAAAGCGCACACGTATGTACAAAGCGGTATGTACGAGGTTCATTTTTCTATTTTTTCTTATTTCCTGCAAGGGGGTATGGGGCAAGCGGAGAGATGAGGCACCGAATGAAGTTGAAATTTCACCAGCCAATCAGCACTTGACACGTCATTGCGTGTAAGGAAAAAAATAATTGAATAAATGAATATTGATCCAATGGCTATGACTGGTCAAAATTCATTTATTAGTAATTGTTGATCCTGAAGTCCGATTGAGGTGATTTCTTTATGGATTTGCTTGTTTGAATTTCCTCTTTCTATCTGTATGGTTGGATCATTCAGATAAAGTATGCATTGACGGTAAGAATTAATTACTAACTACGGTTAAAATGGTAATATTCACCATGTTACCTACGTATAAAAGCAGATTTTCGAGGTGGGAAGGTCATTCTAGAGGTGGCTCTTTCATAGCTGCAAGCTAGAGAGGAGTTTCATCCTGGATCACTTGTATTTGGTATTTATTTACCGCATTGTATTTGATTTTTAGTGTGATTTGGATCAAGTTTTAGTGAGAATGACTAATTACAATTCACTTTCAAAGTTAATGATAATCATTCCAAATGCATGTGGGTTCATCCCCTCATTAGATTCACCATTACCCAACATCATCTTAAACAGGACTGAATCAGCCTCGTTTCCCTTAAGTCTGCAGCACATCATTTAGCATAGAAAAAGTCTGACACTCTATAATCAAAATTTATGACAATTTATTTGGATTGGAGCTCACCTATAAGCTTCATATAAAGGGGACATGTGTAATAATCCATAATACAATTCATTGATGATATAAGGGTGATTAAAAGATTTCCGTACACTGTAGTTTCTTCATGTTCTGACCAATCCTGGTCATATATTGTCATCCTCGGTTATCAAAAAAACATACAGCGATTTTGTGTGTCTCTGATCCCAACAAAAGTTATCCTTGCACTTCAAATTTGTATTCTATGCCAATACCAATGACATGTATTTCCTCGTTATCTCTTGATTATTTACTTTTGGAAGTTATGATACACTAGTCCATTTTTCTTGCGTGGTGCCATGCAATTCGATTGAGGGAAATTTATCCATTGCACTAGAGCCCCCTTGCTCCCTTGAACCAACCCTCTTGTTTTATTTGCAAATTGGCCTCACAGCCCCCTGTGGTGGTCCTTTGTCCTTATAAAGGTTTCACTCCATACCTTCCAGATGACAAGGAGCTGTTTACCCTTCTTGACAGTCTCATTCACAATAATTCTTAACCTTTGAGATTTATCCTGGGATAGCTCTGCTTGAACATCATATTTCAGCTCTTTCATAAAAAAACCATCAATATTAACACCTTTATTGGGGGTAAATATACTGGCATTCTCTCAACTTCATCTCTCTACTCTTTTTCACTTGATCTTTGGAACATATCTCCATCTTCAGGACATAGATAATACTGAAGTTCATATCCTTCCGAAGCTGACATAACCTTATCAAGTTTTTATGCGTCAAGTATTTTTTTTGAAAGAGTTGTCCTATGCTCTGCTATAAAAATCCACTATCACCACCCCAAAATGTTGGAGACACCAATTTGGCTACTAGAAATGTCGTATGCCACATTTACTTCTATTATTTTATTCATGTTGCTTCCCTCCCTCCCAAAATTTGACCAGAGTCATATCCCTTTCAATATTTCCCCTCACCTTTCTCTCAAATGATGAAGAGTAAATGCCCAACTCTAAGGGCTGTATCATTTGCATCAGATATGAATGGTTATCCCCTGATCTGAGAAAATTTAAATATTACCTAAAATTCTTCTTCACTTATTTCATAGTGGCTTCTAGCTCATATGAGCATTCTGCAAGAACTTCAGCATTTGTACCAATGATATATCCCAACCATCTATATGAGGAAAATAAGAATCAATAATTGGGCCCAACTACCACATTGCTCAATCAATCTTCAAAAAATGCATCTTGAAAAAGAGATTTAAAGATAATTCCCTCTTATTGCTGAGAAGCTATCTTATGCTTTACAATCAAATGAATGCAACCTCTGATATTAGACATTTTCCATAGCCAGAGATTGTTTACTCAGCTCATTCACCTCCCCCTAAAATAAGTTCTTTCTTGATGCATTTCTCTTTCCCACCATCTCAGTGTGACAGATTCCTTAGTTCAGTCTCTTATTTTCTGTATTTTATTGGTGCATAATACTTAGATGTAGGGTTATAATTTTCTAAAAAATCATATAAATTTAAGTTTCAGAAGAGTTTTGTTAAACAGTTTCCACAAACCTATCACATGAGATTTAGTTTGAAACACAAACACGAGAGACCTAAAATCTTTTTCGAGTAGCCTTTGGAGAAAAAAATAAAGGAAGAAATATTCATTACAACATTTCCTCTCATAGCTTGCTTGAGTTTTAAAACTAACTGTGCCCACTCAAGGATGATTTTGTTACTATTTTATCATTTCCTATTGCATTCACCAAACTCCAAACTCACCCATCCTAAAGCTTCCCTCTGCATGTCTCCTCCCCCATTGAATCACTATCAACACATTTGATATCCCATCAATTTTTAACATGTCCCACAACCCCATTGGTACAGGTGGCACAGTATTAGAGTAACAACTCCTAAGCTCCTCTAACATTCCAGCACATCCCCTAATATTCCACCATTTCGTATTTGGACACCACTTCATAATGAACAGCTTTCCAAAAATCATGTTTGTCTTCAAATATCATATATGTGTGAACTATAACCTTTAAAAGTCCTTCAACCATCAGTCCTACAGTTTCTCCATTTATTTCGATTTTCTTGTAAAAGAAACTATAGGTGAGATAGCAACTTACATTGTGTACCATACTGGATTTACTAGTGGTGCATTTTATAATGTCCATTCTTAGTATCTATTTACACAAATTTTATTATTATTTTTTGTGTTCAATATACTGAAATGATGATGTTTTAATTTATTGTATACATATTAATATTGTTCATGCATTAAAATTTTGTTGCTTAATCATAATATTTTATTAATGAATAGATAATAATATGACATAAAATAAAGGAGAAAATAGTGTACAATTTTCCTGAGACATTATGATTTTTCTATACTTTGAGGGAGTTTTCTAGACGTTATGGAATTCAGAAAAAAATAACTGATTTATTAAAAATCATAATATTTTTTTAAGATTTATTTTTATTTATTTTCATAATTTATGGGCTTTTTGGATTGTATAGTGGGATTTTGTTGGCCACTAAGTGAGGTTCAATGGGATACTAAAGCATGTCAAACTTAGCTTACTCAGTGGACTAATAGGGTGGGTCAACAATTGCAAGAGAAGGCTGGAAGGTCATGTTAGGGGGCACGGTGTGGGCTGGGTTGACTCAGCCCGGGCTGGGTTAATTATGCTTTTAGTAGTTATCAATGACTTGGCAGTTAAAAGGTTGCATCATCTCACAATATCACAAGACAGTGGAAAATATATGACATCATATTTTGATTAGTATGGCTGGTATAAGAACATAACTTTAATTCTGTCTTAAGTTTTAACGTAAAATGAAAAACAAATATTAGTTCATCATTATTCAACTTTATGAATTATACTCGTTCCTAATTTATTTGATGCATCGCATTTTATTGGTTAACGCCTTCGTGTTCCTCACACCTCTTTAGGCGACTTGTTAGTGTGAACTCTACATATGAGGCCTGATCCCACATTATTAAGAACATAACTTTAGGTTATGTTGAACATAAATTATTTTTCTCTACCCTAAAGGACTATTTAGCAAAAAGTGTGACCTAATGTCAAGTATCTGCCTCAGCTATGAAACAGAAGAAAATCATTAATTTCCACACACCCCTTTGTAGACCATCATTATCCTTGGGAATATTTTCCCTTAGATATTTTCCTTGATCTATCAAACAATTTGGGGAAACATGTTTCTAAGATGTCTTATTATATATTATGGTCTTCAAGTTCTGACATCTCTTGGGTCGCTCACCTTTACTGTGATTAAATCTTTGAGTTATATGGTGAAAAAGTGATATTCATGAACCATCCTTCATTCTAAGGTATCATCGAATCACACATTTTCTTTAATAGTCTTATGGATTATACTTCTTCACCTCTATTGGTAAATTACAGATTTTGGTGCATATAATGCAATGCAGTTGCTTATTGCACATTTTCTTGGAATTTTGAGATATTGATCAGATTCTTCTCCCAATTATTCTCTTCTTTGAAAAAATAAGAGCTCGTTAAGATGGACTTTTGTTCTGTCGAAAAATAATATCCAAAAGGAACTAAAAATGTGAACCTTAATCCGGGGTAGGTCAACAAAAAATACAAGATAACCAATGTTCATGCCTCTTTTATCGTGCAAGTCAATGAGTCAGGAAAATTCACAAAGATGCGATCCATTTTAGACATCCATTTATATTCCTCATTAGTCATCCATCAATACATGTGTGGAATGGACAATCCAATTGGGATGAGAGCTGATAATAGTGACAATAGAGACGCTGATGTCTGAATATAGGGAATGGAGGAAAACATTTGGACAACAGTGGATGATGCTTGAAATGGATAGCATCTTAAAATTTGTATAAATAAATTCAAACCTATGTGAATCTATAACTATACAAAAAATCATATTTTAAACTCATATCTACTCAATATTTATTTATACTCCTACATGTCGATTTATAAATGTTCTATATCTATATCCAAACATATGAATCTATATGTATATATTTATATCCATCTATAATTATATATACCTTAATATAACTAAAGTGGTATCTGTAAATATATATATATATATATATATATATATTCATGTATATATCTCTATCAATATCTGTGTCCACATGCATATCAATGTGTTTATTAAATACTTGATAATGTTGAAGGGGTCTATGGAGATATTTTTTGTCTAGAGTTTGAGGCACAACCCAATTATTTTAACATAGTTTTGCCTCAGCTGAAGTTACTCAAAAGTTTCAGCCAAAACATTGAATGACACAATTAAACTTGACATTTATGATATACTACTGAAACATTGTCACACAAAGGTATTTTATATTGACATCTTTACTTAAGGGTGGAGAACTTGGTTTTGGCAAAGCAAGTAGCCAAAATATTGTCACAGAAAAGTGGATGTGGAAAATTTTGAGAGAATTGGAGTTCTTGGAGAAGGGATTGAAGCCATTTAATGTCACCAATGTGATTTTCAAGTTCTTTGTATTATACTTGTGAGCTAGATCATGATAGGGGGTTCTAGTTCTTTAGCTCCAAGAAGTGAAACTTATTCTCCAGACAGACTATATAATCACAGCCAGCTCATAACCCTTACCTTAAAGCATGCTGAGTCTGTCTTGCTTATGCTCAAAGAGACAAAATGGAATTTAAAATCATTAAAGACCATAAAAATATTAACTTTCAAATCCCAGTTTTCTTTAGCAGTTCCCACCCATATGATGAGAGAAATGCATCATTTGACATTATTTAATTACTACAAAAAATATCCCAGAACAAGTAAAATCATAATATATCAAATGGGACCATGATACATCAAATGTTGATAAATATTTTTCATATATTACACCTATGTAAAAGGGCACCATAAAACATGTCAGAATAGGTAAAATACGTGGATGTCAATTTGGATCAAAGGAGGCATAGTGTTGGTGGTGTCTCACAGATTTGACACAGATTTGAAATCTTTTCACTTTTGTGTTTTTAAAATGAAATGCCATGGAAAATTATTAAGATTGATTATTTAATGACAAGAAAGTATTAATTGGGTGTCATGTGAAGCAAATGTATGATAAAGTGATGCGATGATTTGGATGATATTCTGTTAAGAAGGGCTGATAAATAAGATGTCACATAATTGAGATGTCAATTTAATAAAATGGTATTCAATAAAGTGGTATTTAAGTTCATTGAATTATTCAAATAGAATAACACTAACAGATCCTACTTATGCGATAAACATATTTGATCATGTGGCTATTACTGTGGTGACAAAGGGCATATAGTGGCTCCTCTTTGGAGAAAGAGTTCACTGAATTTATATGTACAAATTCCTGAATGATATTATACCTAAATGTCAATCAAGTTGATTCCTCTCATAGTTGTATAAGTGATCTATTGACCAGAGACACCAAGGACATCTCATGAATGGACGACTACATTTTGAGTACAAATTATGAGGCTCTAATCATGGGATTTAACCAAGTCATAGCTCGGATGTAGTAAGAAGCTCATGGAGGTGATTGAGTGGTCAAGACGGGATCATCTGTCCTCGGTACAAGAGGAGATTGACTCAAAGAAGATGATGGAGAAAATCCCTAGCCAGGGTGGTGAGGATATTGGAGAAGGCATTCTCCAATGATCCCCATTACGCATCAGTACTAATCGAATGATGGATTAGGGTTTGATGATCAACCATACCCTAAGTCATTTAGAGTCTTGTGCAGATGATGTGTAACCGATGATGGTAACGATTCTATGAGAGAGTTCGAACACTACTCGGTGGAGAACGAGGTGTAGCTCGGCACCCGGCGACCTGGAAAGTTAACCTATCAATTGGCTTAAATCAATCCTTAGTTGATTAATGTATATGTTGATATAGTTAATTAATAAGTTTGGCCAATAATTGGTATTGGGCCACTAAAGTTATTAACTATAATGATACAAGGCCCTAGAGGGTCACAAACATAAGATCATAGGGAGATCGGTGAATATATTTTACTTTATGGGGTTTATGAGATAAACGTATGTAAAATATAACTAGGGAATGGGCACGCATTTCAAGCACCCGGGCCAGCCATATTTGAGAGCCCCCCTTTCTACACTATGCTCTCTTCTCCACTCAACCAAGGAGAGTGTCATCATGGTGAGAAGATCTTCAAGATTTTCAATGAGATTTAAAGAATAAGAGGTGGAAATTTAAAGGACATGATCGTGTGGATACTTCTGGAGGCTGAACATGTGAACGGCTTCAGAACGATCTCAACGAGACCAGGTCAAGGGTGGAACAAGTTCCCCATAAGGTACATGTGATGTATTTTTTCATAGATAGATTCAGAATCGATAAATGCTTCAGCATCCATGGAAAAATTTGTTTTCCATGGTTGAACCAAGGCAAAGAACCCAATAGCTATGAGGACTTCTTTTAAAATAAATAGAGATTATTTAGCTTTCAGATATAATGAGGGTGTTAAGGATCATTGAAACATGAGGATGTTCAAGGTAGATGGTTTCTTTCTGTTCTCCATTAATAAAACTATTATAGAATTCAATTTGATGAATCAACCAAGTATGGACAAAAGATAGTGAGAGAAGTAAATGAATTGAAGTCGTTCTAATAAATGGGCTGAAAAATTCAAGAAACGTGTACCTTGTTTACTGTAACCTTTATCTAAAAGTGTAGATTTGAAGCTGTCAATTTTACCATGTACATAATATTATAGGTAAAATACATGTATACCCTATGGGGTGTAAGTGGATTTTATCTAAAATATTTGATGCATGGAAGCAATGGGTGTTGGATTCATGGGAAACAATGGGTTATGGTTCTGAAGTAGAATGTTAAATTTAGTTTACACAAATTGATCCCAGACAAGGTATTTTGAGGATGAGTTAAAGCTATCGGGTTCAAGGGTGGCTGTGAGCCAGAGGAAAAGTGGATGTTTGAGATTCAAGATGCTGCCTATAATGGTAGATGTTGAAGGTAGGTAGGAAATTTAAGAGAATACTTTGGTGAGAGGTTTAAACGTGGGAGGCAAAGACTGTGACCGATGAATGGTGGGGTTATTTGTAATTTAATAATATGGAAGCTTCTCGAGACCCTAGAGTAGGATGGGGGCTAGAAACTAATGTTGGATTCCTCTTAGAGCTGGTGTCAAAATTGATGGGAAACTTATTATTGTTCATACTATTAATGCAATGATGAAGGGGATCTAGCATTCAAGGTTAGAACAATGGTAGTAGATTGGGATGAATAATAGATATGGTTAGAGGAAGGGGTGATGTGATGAGACTGCAAATGTATTGGGTTGAAGTACTAAATTGTCTTGAGATGGAGGGTTAGTAGTGAAATTAGATGATGATAATGATGCCCATGTAAAAATATTTTTTATTACACACAACTTATCCAGACATAAAGACCTAACCTGGGGTGAAGGATAGGCTCATGTATCCCAAAAGCTTGCATCGATAGCTAAGAAATGAACCTTAATCTGATCTAGAGGCGATCATCTTGGATGCATATGTTATCAAGTCTAGAGACTGCCAAAGGTTTCTAAAAGATAATAATGAATTTCTTTGAACACAATACATTTGATGATTTATCTTTTAGTGGAGGATAAATCATATGACAAATTCAAAAACAAAGCTGTAGATGTAGATTCAACCTGATATATTTAGGGCGTGGATGCATGTTCAAGTAATGATATTGTGGTTTGGATGATCTGTGTATGTTTTCTTTTGACATTTCTATTCTGATCAGGGGTACAAAACACTCTATGAAAGATCCAAGAAGCAAAAGAAGATAAGAAGAGGAGGAGACTGAGAGGGAAGAAGGATGTGATACAGACATAGTGAATTTGAGTTTATGAATAAATAACATTTTACCAACATTTAATCAATGGCCGTGCCTGATAATATGCATTTTTATTTATTTATCTGTTCCTGTTTACAAGTTTATTTGCATTAAACCACTTATATTTGCATGTTATCAAGTTTAAAATGATTAAATCTATTTTTAGAAGGATTTTCTGAATTTTCTGCATTTTTATGAATTTTTGGGGATTTCTCTGACAATAGAGATTCTAAAAGAATATAACTTTTGAGATGGAATATGATTTTTTAGAACTTTTTCGACATTAAATTTGGAAAGATATTATTTTTTAAGTCAAACTATGTATTTATTTGTATTTTTGGAAAATTTTCTAGCCTTTTTTATCTTGCGTCGCCACGTATCGCCATTCCATTCATTGAATTGAGACAAACGACAGCTGGCACTGATGATTGGCAACAACCAATATTTAACTTAGTTAATGATTGACGTCAGCCAATCAATGAGCTGAGCAATCATGGCATCATGAATAGAGAACCCATGATTGCATTTATGACTAACAAAATACTTTCTTGAATTTTCTGGCACAGGAACGATGTGGTCAAATCAACAAAAAGAAGGCCTTTTTGCAATAATTGCCCGCGTGGGCCGAGGAAGCAAAAAGACAAAAAACACCTTTCTTCTCTCTCTCTCTCTCTCTCTCTCTCTCTCTCTCTCTTTGAAAATCAATAAAGGCCGTCGGGCGACGTGTCGCAACGTCAGGATGCCGTGTGTACACGTGGCGCTCGCATGTACACGTGGTGCGGCCATGTGGGATTTTTATTGGACCGTCGCTGATGTGGCTCGCTCTGACGCGATATTTAAATAAGAGATATTTAAATAATAAGAGATATTTAAATAAATGGTACGATTCTTTTTTGTCTTTTTCTTCCTACATGTACATGTGGCGACTCAGAAAAACATGAGCGCAGAAGACGAAGTAGCGTGGAATATGAATGACATTACAGTTCAACCAAAAATAGAAAACGAGGAAGCGTCACACACCATGATGAGGAGCGAAAAAAATCAAGGGCTAAGATTGATCCAACTTCAAACGGCGATAGCTGACTATCTACAGCTCCGATTGAACTGAAATTTTCTGCATTGCTTCATCTCCCCCTCTTTCCATCCATATTCTCTGATCTATAAATAGAGGCCTGGATCACTGTGAAAGTCATCTTGAAATTTCTTCCTACTTGTGTGGACTGATTGAAAGATAGTATGTTTTGAGATCCATCAACTGTATTCTTGGAGAAGAGGGGGAAAAGCATTGGAGAAGAGGGGGAGCTTACATGCACTCGCAAATTGCCGTGATCCTGGCGAAACGTAAGGATCTAAGGTAAGCATTCTTTCTTTTCTCAACATCATAATTAGCTTAATTAGGGTTTATCATTGTCTTTTCACTATCGTTTCACTTAGTTATATCATCATATCTCGTCTCTACCAAATCATTGTTCACGCACTCGATCACCATCGTGCCCTTCACACAATTCTACGTTCACTTACTCTTTTCTTTACTAGTGTAAGTTAAAATATAACTATTACATCCTTTTTCTCGATATCATTAGCTCACATATTCTATTCTCGTTTTCATCTCTTCTCGCGTTGATCATCACTATAATAAGAAATTAATTCCTTAATCATAGTTTCCTATAAAGACACTCCATACTCATCACTAGCTAAATATTCCTAAGTATGGTTAAATATATTTTTATTGAATAATCTCAATTACCAATGACAAATTAAATTTCCTAAATTTGAGATTATCAGTGCCCATGGTCAACCATCATTTCTGAATCAGCTACACCCACAATAACTTCCACCTCATGAAAGAAACTATTAATTACAAGTGCCATACGTGAGACATAATTTTTTCCCTCTAGTGCAATTTAGATATACTGTGAGGAGCTACTCAATTATAGACATCAGCATATCATTTGTCCTGGCATCGGTAGGCATGTGCATTTCTGAATCTGTTAAACTTTGTCCTGCATCATTTAGTCACTCTCCAAAGTGTCCTTCACCTTTGTCCTTTCTTCTCCTCTACAAGGACAATCAATAGCGCGCCAACCTTTAGGATGCATACACGAGTGGTTGTTGCAGGTTCTCCCTTGAGCTTATCGCTTAGAAATTGTCTTCACATGCTGCGGTCAGATAGTGTACTAAACAGTGGACACGTCTATCTCTCTCTCTCTCTCTCGATATATATATATATATATAAATCTATCTATCTGTCTCTCTATATATATACATCTATCGATCTCTATCTCTCTCCCTATCTATTTCTATCTTTATCTATCTATCAATCTCCATCTCTCTCTCGCTCGTTCTCTTTCTCTCTCTCTGTATCCCCTTACTCTCTCTCTTTCGCTCTCTCTCTATCTTGCTCTCTCTCTCTCTCTTTCTCTCTCTCTCTTGATCTCTCTCTCTCTCTTTCGCTCTCTTTCTCTCTCTCTTGCTCTCTCTCTCTTTCGCTCTCTTTCTCTCTCTCTTGCTCTCTCTCTCTTTCCCTCTCTTTCTCTCTCTCTCGCTCTCTCCCTATCTCCTCTCTCTCTCTCTTTCGCTCACTCTCTCTCCCAATCTTTCGCTCTCCTTCTCTCTCTCTGACTCTCTCTCTCTCTTTCTCTCGCTCTCTTTCGCTCTCTCTCTCGCTCTATCTCCCTCTCTCTCTCTTTCGCTCTCTCTCTCTCCCACTCTCTCGCTCTCTTTCTCTCTCTCCCACTCTCTCGCTCTCTTTCTCTCTCTCTCTCTCTCTCTCGCTCTCTTTCGTTCACTCCCTCTCTTTCTCTCTCGCTCTCTTTCGTTCTCTCCCCCTCTCTCTCTCTCTCTCTTTCGTTCTCTCCCCCTCTCTCGCTCGCTCTCTTTCGCTCTCCCTCTTTCTCACTCTCTTTCGTTCTCTCCCTCTCCCTCTCGCTCGCTCTCTCTATCCCTACGCTTAGATATGTCATCACATGCCGTAGTCAGAGAGTGCACTAAACAATGGACACGTCTCTCCCTCTCTCTGTATATATATCTGCCCGTCTCCCTCTCTCTCTCTTCTCTCTCTCCGTCTCACTCTCTCTTTATGTCAATCTCACTCTATGTCTCTCTTACCTCTCTCTCTCTCTCCATCTCTTTCTTACTCTACCGCTCTTAATCTCCTCTGCCTTCTGGTTGCATGGATGAGGACGTGTTTTGTTTAGCGCCACAGACAAAGAAAACAACGGCGATACCACTGAAGGAAGCCGACAAGAGAGAACAAATGGAAGAGAGATGGTATCCTTACGCGGTGTGGGGGATCTCAGTCAGAGTGGTCCTCTACTGAAACGCAATAAATCTTCATTCACTACACACAGCTTCTCACTTCACCAAAGGTTGCCTTCGCCATCACTGCTTTTTACTGTTTATAAAGGTTGTCGTAGCTCTCTTGTTAATTATCCACAGTATTGGATTGACATGTAGATGGATGAGTGAGTTTGTAAACTACATAGTTAGGAATGTAGAAAAATCTTTAGGATTTCTTGTATTGATATATTAAGGATGAATCAATAGTTGATAGTACATAAAGAACTGACGATATTATTGATTACACACATGTAAAGTTATGAGAAGATACCTGATTTCATAGACCTTGATGTTGAGAGGTAGTCTTTTGAGTCAACAGGGAGTATCCTTAGTCTTTGAGAGTAATGGATATCTCAAAGAAAACCATGTCCTGTGATTCAAGGACTGGCCCCTATTTATAGGCAAGAGGAGCTTTATTATACTTTTAAGTCTCACTTGAATTTAACGCATCATTAATCAAAATTGACTTAGCCTCTAATAAAAATAATTAATTCCCACAATAAAGTATATTAATTTCAAGATTATCATAACGAATCATCATAGTTAGATAATAAATGATAGGTTGTAGTATTATCATATAAGAAATTACAACTCAACAAAACGAGCTATTAGTAAACTCCATATATATTACTCCATAAGTGACCTTCAGGGATCTTCATCCGCAGGTCTCACCTTGGCCGAAGTTTGGGGGATAAAGTTGGCAACGCAATTTATTGCTAGCTATTAATATTAAAACATTCTGAGGCAGTCGAATATTAACAAGGAAAATCACTACACGTAGTAAGATTCAACGCAAAATGAACATCTTTAAAGAACCCAGAGAAGTTGAAATAAAAGACGGATAGACAGATAGCTATACAAATGAACGGATAGATAGATTGAGAGAGAGAGAGAGAGAAGAGTTCGTAGAAATATAATTTTCTCTGCAAACATTGGAGCTTCCACTACCAGATAATACTGCCATTCGGATGAGCAAAGTTGGAGTGATGTTCTCAAAAGTTTTGATAATCTCTCTCTCTCTATCTACTATCTCTCTCTCTCTATCTATCTATCTATCTCTATCTATCTATCTATATAACTCTATCTATCTATCTATCTATCTATACTATCTATCTATCTATATATCTCTATCTAGCTATCTATATATCTCCAACTATCTATCTATATATCTCTATCTATATATCTCTATCTATCTATCTATCTATCTATCTATCTATCTATCTATCTATCTATCTATCTATCTATCTATCTATATCTCTCCATCTATCTATCTATCTATCTCCATCAATCTATCTATTTATCTCTCTTGCTCTATCTATCTATCTATCTCTCTCCATAAATCTCTCTATTTATCTCTCTCTTGCTCTATCTATCTATCTATCTATCTCTCTCCCTCTCTCTCTCTCTCTCGCTCTCTCTCTCTCTCCCTCTGTGGACACGTGCCACAATAGAACTCGAAGAAGGAGACAAGAACAGAAACAAAATAATAACCCAAAGAGGAGAGGATCTAGATAAGCCTGTGCAACGAGGCAATAACGATCAAAATTTCTGATTCCTACAGGGAGCTGTTTCTTCCTTCGTTAGAGAGAGAAGTTCATCCTCTACAGTGGGTAACGGAGTTTTTAAGATAAAAAAGTGGCTCTCAAGAGAGAACCACATCAACTTGAGGAACTTTCTCCTCTTCAAACTCCTCTTATTAACTCCTGTGGCAGATGCACCTGTAATGGTAAGCGCTGTTGATGGGGTCGTTTGCATCAACGGGGACTTGCTCAGCGCTACAGCTGAATCGACAACCTCTGCACTCGTTGAAGCTACACGTTGGAGCCGTCGAACCTATCATCAGCCTCCTGTTACTTCTTGATCTCCATGCCCAGTTCTTTATCCTGCTTAAAACCTAAACCCCAACAAGGAACAATAAAAAGTTCAGATTATGTTCTACAAATTTTGAAGTGGGTCTGGTGAGCTGCAAGATAGAATTGAAGTGATTTTACCTCGGTCACTGTCTGCACTTCGATTTTAAGATCTGGGTTGGAGTCCTTTCTGGAGTCGAGCGCACAAACTGTAGGTTTTTACATAGAGAAGCAACAGAAGTTGGTAGAAGTAGAAACTTTAAAGATAAAACAACCAGAAAAAAAAGGAACTGAAAGAATATACTAGACATGAGGAAGAAAAAGAAGAAGTTGAATAAGAGGAAGAAGAAGGAGAAGAAGAAGATGAAGTTGAATAAGAAGAAGGTAAAGAAGATGATGAAGTTGAATGAGAAGAAGAAGAAGGTAAAGAAGAAGAAGAAGATGTTGAATAGGAAGAAGATGTGAAACAAGAAAAACAAGTTGAACAAGAAGAAGAGAAAAAGTTGTGTAAGACGAAGAAGACAAAGATAAATAAGAAGATGAAGTTAAAGAAGAAGAAGAAGTTAAATAATAAGTTGAATAAGAAGAAGAAGACGAAGTTAAATGAGAAGTTGAATAAGAAGAAGAAGTCAAATAAGAAGAAGTTGAATAAGAAGAACAATATGATGATTATGATGATGAATAAATGGGTGGGAATATAAGCGTTAGAGGATTGACCTGCGATGAAGATGGAACAAAGAATGAGGCAAGCAAGGAAAAAGAAGCGGAGGCTGTAGGGTTTTAGCATCGCGACCATAACGCCTACTCGAGCAAGAGGAAAAATAGGCTGGAAGAAGCAAGGCCGGCGATAATACATAGATTCATATCCATCCATATCTTCTCCGTCCTCCAAATTTTACCCTTCCAGTATTTACTGCTTCTTCAGTCTGCCTCCATTGCAATGAGTGTAATCTGATGCTCTGCTACGAAACAAACAGATGAGAAATCTTGAGAAAGAGAAATAAAGAGAGAGAAAGAGCGAAGGAGAGGGTATAGAGGGAGAGTGGAATCAGAGAGAGAAAGAGAAAGGGTAAAGAGAGAGAGATGATAATAGACTCTGAAATCCGAGTAAATGCGGACAGACTGAGTAGAGGTCCCCCATCGTCGCGAGGCAACATGTGATGAACTGACGACTGATGCGCAATGGACACCATCTCAGATGTCCTCATGCTCGGTTCCACCCACTTCTGATTCGAAGTCGTGGGAGTTCAACAAGAGTTTAAACTGCCCGGATGCGGCGTCTGGCCGCTTCATTGATTTCTCTTCTCCCGTCTTTCTTCACATTTTTACGTGGATAATGTCGTAAAATGGGATACTAGAAGGTGCCGCGTGATGGGTTTCGTAATTCATAAACGGATGAAACTGCGACCGGGGTTCCCGCAAGAATCCAAGATGTCTGATCTTGGCCTCTGATTACGGAATCGTGAATGAGTGAAGAATCTTTCAGGACCATCTTGCAATGAATTCTTCAAAATGAATCTCTTGTCCCGCATGCTCTCGCTCCCTCCCTCTCTGTCTCTCCTGCTCTCTCTCTCTCCCGCTCTCTCTCTCTCTCCCTCTCGCTCTCGCAGTCTCGCTCTCGCTCTCGCTCTCTCGCTCTCTCCTTCTCTTTCTCTTTCTCTCTCTCTCTCTCTCTCTCGCTCTCTCCTCTCTTTCTCTTTCTCTCTCTCTCTCTCTCTCTCTCTCTCTCCCTCTCGCTCTCTCACTCTCTCTCTCTCTCTCTCTCTCTCTCTCTCTCTCTCTCTCGCTCTCTCTCTCTCTCTCTCTCTCCCTCTCGCTCTCACTCTCTCTCTCTCCCTCTCGCTCTCACTCTCTCTCTCTCTCTCTCTCGCTCTCTCTCTCCCTCTCTCTCTCTCCCTCTCGCTCTCACTCTCTCTCTCTCTCTCCCTCTCGCTCTCTCCCTCACATTCTCTCTCCCTCACTCTCTCGCTCTCTCTCCCTCCCTCTCTCTCTCTTTCTCTCACCTTCTCTCTCTCCCTTTCTCTTTCTCTCTCTCTCTCTCTCCCCCTAACACTCTCTCCCTCTCTCTCCCTCTCTCTCTCTCTCTCTCCCTCTCTCTCCCTCTCTTTCTCTTTCTCTCCCTCACTCTCTCTCTCTCTCTCCCTCACATTCTCTCTCTCCCTTTCTCTTTCTGTCCCTCACTCTCTCTCTCTCTCTCCCTCTCTTTCTCTTTCTCTCCCTCATTCTCTCTCCCTCTCTTTCTCTTTCTCTCCTTCATATTTTCTAACTCTCTCCATCTCCCTCTCTCCTTCTTCCTTTCTCTTTCTCTCCATCACACTCTCTCTCCCTCTCTCCCTCCCTCTCTCTCTCTTTCTCTCCCTCACACTCTCTCTCCCTCTCTCCCTCCCTCTCTCTCTCTTTCTCTCCCTCACACTCTCTCTTCCTCACTCTCTCTCTTTCGATTTCTCTCTCCTCACGCTCTCTCTCTCCAACAGCGTAATGATTATCTCTCCAACACGTTGCCCATTTCCAAATAACCCGGTAATGAATATCATTGGATCATCTCTCCTACCATACCTGCGGCATGAAAGAGATTCATTGTCGATGAAATGTCAGTAAGACGGGAAGAATTAACTGTCATCTGACTTAGCCAGCTCATCACGTTGATGTTTGTTAAGGACCGGATCTTTGATATCCATTTTTACTCTCTCTCTCTCAGTTTGTATCGCAAGATTTAGGATATCTCCATCTTCATCTCAAGACTTATTAACTCCAACCCCATTTTCATCTGAAACTACTGGCATTTTTTTCTTAATTTATGTCTCTATTGCTACTGCTTTCTCTAACCCTAGGACAATCTTAGTCTGTATCTTAAAATGTATCGCAATCTACATCTCATTCTTTATCTCTATGTCTATCTATATCTTTATCCCTGTCCCATTCTTCATCTCCATATCCATAGTTATCTCTCCCTCCATCTCCATCTCTGTCGCTCTCTACCTCTATCTATATCTCAATCTCTATCTCTATCTCCATCTTCATCTCCACCTCCACATCCATCTCCATCTCCATCTCTATCTCTACCTCTATTTTTATCCCTATCTCTACCTCTATTTCTATCCCTAATGTCAATCTCTATCTGTATCTCTATCGCTCTCTGCCTCATTCTATATCTCTCTTTCTATCTATATCGCCATCTCCATCTCCATCTCCACCTCCATCTTCATCTCAATCTCCATCTTTATCCCTGTCCCATTCTTCATCTCCATCTCCATAGTTATCTCTCCCTCTATCTCTATCTCTGTCGCTCTCTACCTCTATCTACATCTCTATCTCTATCTCTATCTCCATCTTCATCTCCACCTCCACATCCATCTCGATCTCTATCTCTATCTCTATCTCTATCTCCATCTCTATCTCCATCTCTATCTCTATCTCTATCTCTACCTCTATTTTTATCCCTATCTCTACCTCTATTTCTATCCCTAATGTCAATCTCTATCTGTATCTCTATCGCTCTCTGCCTCATTCTATATCTCTCTTTCTATCTATATCGCCATCTCCATCTCCATCTCCACCTCCATCTTCATCTCAATCTCCATCTTTATCCCTGTCCCATTCTTCATCTCCATCTCCATAGTTATCTCTCCCTCTATCTCTATCTCTGTCGCTCTCTACCTCTATCTACATCTCTATCTCTATCTCTATCTCCATCTTCATCTCCACCTCCACATCCATCTCCATCTCTATCTCTATCTCTATCTCTATCTCCATCTCTATCTCCATCTCTATCTCTATCTCTATCTCTATCTCTATTTCTATCCCTATCTCTACCGCTATTTCTATCTCTAATGTCAATCTCTATCTGTATCTCTATTGCTCTCTGCCTCATTCTATATCTCTCTTTCTATCTATATCGCCATATCCATCTCCATCTCCACCTCCATCTTCATCTCAATCTCCATCTTTATCCCTGTCCCATTCTTCATCTCCATCTCCATAGTTATCTCTCCCTCTATCTCTATCTCTATCGCTCTCTACCTCTATCTACATCTCTATCTCTATCTCCATCTTCATCTCCACGTCCACATCCATCTCCATCTCCATCTCCATCTCTATCTCTATCTCTATCTCCATCTCCATCTCTATCTCCATCTCTATCTCTATCTCTATCTCTACCTCTATTTCTATCCCTATCTCTACCTCTATTTCTATCTCTAATGTCAATCTCTATCTGTATCTCTATTTCTCTCTGCCTCATTCTATATCTCTCTTTCTATCTATATCGCCATATCCATCTCCATCTCCACCTCCATCTTCATCTCAATCTCCATCTTTATCCCTGTCCCATTCTTCATCTCCATCTCCATAGTTATCTCTCCCTCTATCTCTATCTCTGTCGCTCTCTACCTCTATCTACATCTCTATCTCTATCTCTATCTCCATCTTCATCTCCACCTCCACATCCATCTCCATCTTTATCTCTATCTCTATCTCTATCTCCATCTCCATCTCTATCTCCATCTCTATCTCTATCTCTATCTCTACCTCTATTTCTATCCCTATCTCTACCTCTATTTCTATCTCTAATGTCAATCTCTATCTGTATCTCTATTTCTCTCTGCCTCATTCTATATCTCTCTTTCTATCTATATCGCCATATCCATCTCCATCTCCACCTCCATCTTCATCTCAATCTCCATCTTTATCCCTGTCCCATTCTTCATCTCCATCTCCATAGTTATCTCTCCCTCTATCTCTATCTCTGTCGCTCTCTCCCTCTATCTACATCTCCATCTCTCTCTCTTTCTCTTGCTCCGTCTACCTCCCCGCCCCCCCCTCCTTCCCCATCCTTCTCTCTATCTCTCTCTCTATCTCCATCTCCATCTCTATCTCCATCTCTATCTCTATCTCTATCTCTACCTCTATTTCTATCCCTATCTCTACCTCTATTTCTATCTCTAATGTCAATCTCTATCTGTATCTCTATTTCTCTCTGCCTCATTCTATATCTCTCTTTCTATCTATATCGCCATATCCATCTCCATCTCCACCTCCATCTTCATCTCAATCTCCATCTTTATCCCTGTCCCATTCTTCATCTCCATCTCCATAGTTATCTCTCCCTCTATCTCTATCTCTATCGCTCTCTACCTCTATCTACATCTCTATCTCTATCTCCATCTTCATCTCCACGTCCACCTCCACATCCATCTCCATCTTTATCTCTATCTCTATCTCTATCTCCATCTCCATCTCTATCTCCATCTCTATCTCTATCTCTATCTCTACCTCTATTTCTATCCCTATCTCTACCTCTATTTCTATCTCTAATGTCAATCTCTATCTGTATCTCTATTTCTCTCTGCCTCATTCTATATCTCTCTTTCTATCTATATCGCCATATCCATCTCCATCTCCACCTCCATCTTCATCTCAATCTCCATCTTTATCCCTGTCCCATTCTTCATCTCCATCTCCATACTTATCTCTCCCTCTATCTCTATCTCTATCGCTCTCTACCTCTATCTACATCTCTATCTCTATCTCTATCTCCATCTTCATCTCCACCTCCACATCCATCTCCATCTTTATCTCTATCTCTATCTCTATCTCCATCTCCATCTCTATCTCCATCTCTATCTCTATCTCTATCTCTACCTCTATTTCTATCCCTATCTCTACCTCTATTTCTATCTCTAATGTCAATCTCTATCTGTATCTCTATTGCTCTCTGCCTCATTCTATAACTCTGTTTCTATCTATATATCGCCATATCCATCTCCATCTCCACCTCCATCTTCATCTCAATCTCCATCTTTATCCCTGTCCCATTCTTCATCTCCATCTCCATAGTTATCTCTCCCTCTATCTCTATCTCTATCGCTCTCTACCTCTATCTACATCTCTATCTCTATCTCTATCTGTATCTCCATCTTCATCTCCACGTCCACATCCATCTCCATCTCCATCTCCATCTCTATCTCTATCTCTATCTCCATCTCCATCTCTATCTCCATCTCTATCTCTATCTCTATCTCTACCTCTATTTCTATCCCTATCTCTACCTCTATTTCTATCTCTAATGTCAATCTCTATCTGTATCTCTATTTCTCTCTGCCTCATTCTATATCTCTCTTTCTATCTATATTGCCATATCCATCTCCATCTCCACCTCCATCTTCATCTCAATCTCCATCTTTATCCCTGTCCCATTCTTCATCTCCATCTCCATAGTTATCTCTCCCTCTATCTCTATCTCTGTCGCTCTCTACCTCTATCTACATCTCTATCTCTATCTCTATCTCCATCTTCATCTCCACCTCCACATCCATCTCCATCTTTATCTCTATCTCTATCTCTATCTCCATCTCCATCTCTATCTCCATCTCTATCTCTATCTCTATCTCTACCTCTATTTCTATCCCTATCTCTACCTCTATTTCTATCTCTAATGTCAATCTCTATCTGTATCTCTATTTCTCTCTGCCTCATTCTATATCTCTCTTTCTATCTATATCGCCATATCCATCTCCATCTCCACCTCCATCTTCATCTCAATCTCCATCTTTATCCCTGTCCCATTCTTCATCTCCATCTCCATAGTTATCTCTCCCTCTATCTCTATCTCTGTCGCTCTCTACCTCTATCTACATCTCTATCTCTATCTCTATCTCTATCTCCATCTTCATCTCCACCTCCACATCCATCTCCATCTTTATCTCTATCTCTATCTCTATCTCCATCTCCATCTCTATCTCCATCTCTATCTCTATCTCTATCTCTACCTCTATTTCTATCCCTATCTCTACCTCTATTTCTATCTCTAATGTCAATCTCTATCTGTATCTCTATTTCTCTCTGCCTCATTCTATATCTCTCTTTCTATCTATATCGCCATATCCATCTCCATCTCCACCTCCATCTTCATCTCAATCTCCATCTTTATCCCTGTCCCATTCTTCATCTCCATCTCCATACTTATCTCTCCCTCTATCTCTATCTCTATCGCTCTCTACCTCTATCTACATCTCTATCTCTATCTCCATCTTCATCTCCACGTCCACCTCCACATCCATCTCCATCTTTATCTCTATCTCTATCTCTATCTCCATCTCCATCTCTATCTCCATCTCTATCTCTATCTCTATCTCTACCTCTATTTCTATCCCTATCTCTACCTCTATTTCTATCTCTAATGTCAATCTCTATCTGTATCTCTATTGCTCTCTGCCTCATTCTATATCTCTCTTTCTATCTATATCGCCATATCCATCTCCATCTCCACCTCCATCTTCATCTCAATCTCCATCTTTATCCCTGTCCCATTCTTCATCTCCATCTCCATAGTTATCTCTCCCTCTATCTCTATCTCTATCGCTCTCTACCTCTATCTACATCTCTATCTCTATCTCCATCTTCATCTCCACGTCCACATCCATCTCCATCTCCATCTCCATCTCTATCTCTATCTCTATCTCCATCTCCATCTCTATCTCCATCTCTATCTCTATCTCTATCTCTACCTCTATTTCTATCCCTATCTCTACCTCTATTTCTATCTCTAATGTCAATCTCTATCTGTATCTCTATTTCTCTCTGCCTCATTCTATATCTCTCTTTCTATCTATATCGCCATATCCATCTCCATCTCCACCTCCATCTTCATCTCAATCTCCATCTTTATCCCTGTCCCATTCTTCATCTCCATCTCCATACTTATCTCTCCCTCTATGTCTATCTCTGTCGCTCTCTACCTCTATCTACATCTCTATCTCTATCTCTATCTCCATCTTCATCTCCACCTCCACATCCATCTCCATCTTTATCTCTATCTCTATCTCTATCTCCATCTCCATCTCTATCTCCATCTCTATCTCTATCTCTATCTCTACCTCTATTTCTATCCCTATCTCTACCTCTATTTCTATCTCTAATGTCAATCTCTATCTGTATCTCTATTTCTCTCTGCCTCATTCTATATCTCTCTTTCTATCTATATCGCCATATCCATCTCCATCTCCACCTCCATCTTCATCTCAATCTCCATCTTTATCCCTGTCCCATTCTTCATCTCCATCTCCATAGTTATCTCTCCCTCTATCTCTATCTCTATCGCTCTCTACCTCTATCTATATCTCAATCTCTATATCTATCTCCATCTTCATCTCCACCTCCACATCCATCTCCATCTCCATCTCCATTTCCATCTCTATCTCTATCTCTCACACGGTCAAATCTCGAGCTAGGTTTCTTGCTCGGAATTGGCGTGTGCCGTCCTTAGAGCTTGGAGCAGAACACTGAGCAGCCTTGATCTCTTGCAGCGGAAGCTTTTGCAATTGCTTAAGATCGCTTAGAAGGGGTTAGAGGAGATGTTGGTGCTAGGCACCGTCAGTGAATAGGGTCATTGCATTGATATCTTAAAGATTACATCGGGATTACATGGGGGAAGATGAGGGGTGTTACAAGGAACGAGACGAGGCGCCTTGCGCCGAGGTAATGTCGCCACATCGCCTCAGAGCCGCCGCTCCGTGTGTGTGTGCCCACTCTGCTGCTACACACATGCGCCGGGCCAAGCGCCGCGCGCCCGCGGGCGTGGCGATCACACACGCCACCCCTGCCTTGACGATCACACGCGCCACCAGCACCCATGTCTACACGCTAGCGCGCAGTCTGCGTGACGCCGCCGCATTCGACGCCCCCGAGCTGGGCGCTACGCGCCTAGCACTACTCGCAGGAGCGCTGCGCGCCCATTGTGCCGTCTCGGCGCTCTCTGTGCGTCACATGCCTTAGTCTCCTTGCGGGATGTCTCGCCACCACGCGCCCCGCAATGCGCGCATTGCCTGCACGGCCGCTGCGTGGCACCCCGCACAACTCCGCGAGCTGCACCTGCGGCCTGCCGCCCGGCATGTGCGTCCTGCAACCCTGTGCAGCACTCGGCGTTGGCGTGTAGCGTTGGTGCCCGCGCGTGGCTCATGGCTTTGGCGCGCGGCGTTGGCGCGCGCGCACACACGCCGATCAGCCCATGCGCCTAGCACGCACAGACTGTACCTGATCCGTACCGCCTTGGGCGTGGACGGGCACGTGCGTAGTCTGCCGTGAATCACCACCGACAGTGGCAATGGCCTAATAGATCAGGTATTTGGGCATCGCTACCCATTATGACTCAGTGCTTAAAAATGTTGTGAGTGGAATACAACGAACACGTCCGCCCAATAAGCATGTTGGCCTCTAGGCAGGGAATGCCGCCTAGTTAGGGGCCTAACACGCCCCCGCCGCCTGAACTTGTCAACGCCCTCATCGATGCCGGCTGCTCCGCTTCATATGCTCGTAGTAGGTCCTCGAACTGCCATAAGTCTGAGTTGCGCTCCCAGGTGGCTGATTCCTCTGGCCAGTTCTTCCCCTTAATCAGGTACTCAATCTTGTGAAGCAGCCATGACGTCCTCCCCAATCAATTTCCCGCTTCGCCAGGACAGCTTCTGCTTCTTGGTCGAAGTGCGCCTGCACATTTGGTGGTGCACATTGGGGCTGGTTCCTTGCCGTGTCACATGGAAGACTGGATGGACCGCCAGCCGACGGGGAATGTTGAGTCGGTAGGCAACCTGGTCGATTTTTGCTACCACTTCAAAAGGTCCATCGTAGCGGGGAACCAGACCCTTGTGACGTTGCTTTGCCTGCTTCGTCTTCAACATCTGAGCATTGGTCTTCAACAAAACTCTATCGCCAACTTGGAACTCTACGTCCCGTTTGTGTTGGTCGGCGTATTTCTTCATTCTTTGAGCAGCATGCTCCAATGCCTCACGGGCTTCCTCAATGCGTGCATGAAAATTGTGCGCAAAGCGGAAGGCCGCAGGGAAATGCCCATTCCCTTTCCTTTTCACAACTTTCAGAGGATTCAGTGGCTGTCTTCCCGTTGCAATCTCGAACGGAGAGTGACCCGTAGCCGAGCTCTGATTGATGTTCTACGCAAACTGTGTTGCATCCAGCAGCTCCACCCAATTCTCCTGATTGACCGAAACGTAATGCCGGAGGTATTCCTCGAGCATGGAGTTTACACGTTCTGTCTGACCATCTGTTTGGGGGTGGAAGCTCGTAGAAAATTTGAGCTTGGAGCCCATGTACTTGAACAGCGACTCCCAAAAATGACCAATGAACCTTGTGTCTCTGTCGCTGATGATGTCTAGTGGAAGACCCCAGTACTTCGCCACATAGGACATGAACAGACAAGCCACTCCATCTGCGTGCACTACCGACGTGGTGGGGATGAATGTCGCATATTTGGAGAAGCGATCCAGGACAACCAAGATAGCGTCGTGCCCACCCACGCGCGGAAGGCAAGTGATGAAGTCCATCGAGATAGACTCCCACGGTCTGCTCGCCCTCGGGAGAGGTTCCAGCGTTCCAGCTGCCTTGGCCTACTCCGTCTTGTCTTGTTGACACACCAGGCATGAACGAACATAGGCTTCTACATATCGTTCCATTCCCGGCCAGTGATAGCTGCTGGACAAGAGTACAAGCGTCCGGGCCTGCCCTGGGTGTCCGGCGTGGGGTGCGTCGTGTGCTTCGTAAAGGAGCTTCGAGCGCAACCCACCCGCACGCGGCATATACGGCATGTTCCCATTTGCGTATATGATGCCGTCTTGGTCCAGAATCTCCTTGTCTCGCCCGCATCAATGCGCTTCATCAGGCGAACAGCTTTTGGATCGTCTTTCAGCGCCAACTTGATTTTGTCGAGGATGCTTCCTTGGACTGCTGAAAGTGCGACCACAAACACTTCTGGTTCTTTGCGGCTTAGGGCGTCGGCCACTGGATTGGCGCGGCCCGGCTTGTACTTTAGGTTGAAGTCAAACTCCGCCAGGAAGTCTTGCCATCTTGCTTGCTTCGGGGTCAGCGTCTTCTGGGACTCGAAGCAGCTAGTGGCCACATTGTCAGTGTAGGCCACGAATTTCTCTCCGAGGAGATAGTGGTGCCAGACTCTCAGGCAATGTACCACCGTTGTCATCTCCTTCTCGTGCACCGAATACCTTCTCTCCACGTCGTTCAGCTTGCGGCTTTCGTAAGCCACGGGGTGTCCTTCCTGCATCAAGACACCTCCTAAGGCGAAGTTAGAAGCATCGGTATGTACCTCATATGGCTTGTTGAATTTGGGCAATCGAAGCACTAGCTCGCTGGAGACTGCACTTTTCAGCTTATCGAATGCTCTTTGACACCGATCAATCCACTGCTACTTCACGTCTTTCCTCAACAAGTCCATCAGAGGGGCAGCTAGTCGGGAGAAGCCTTTGATAAACTTTCGGTAGTAGTTTGCCAACCCAAGGAAAGATCTTAGCTGCGGCACTCCCTTCGGCTCTGTCCAATTTCTGATGGTTTTCACCTTCAAGGGATCCATGCGCACACTTCCCTTCCCAACTAGGTGTCCAAGAAACTCAATCTCCTGCAAGTCGAACCCGCACTTTTTCGGGTTGAGGTAGAGCTCGTGCTCCCTCAGCTTGGCCATCACCTTCCTAAGGTGCCTCACATGGTCATCCAAGCTCTGGCTGTATACGAGAATATCATCCAAATACACAACCACGAAATCATTGATATAATCCTGAAAAATATTGTTCATCAGTGAACAAAACGTAGCAGGAGCGTTCATGAGCCCAAAAGGCATCACACAAAATTCAAATGATCCATAGCGAGTCACACACGCCGTCTTCGGTTCGTCCCCCTCCTTGATCCGCACTTGGTGGTACCCTCTCTTCAAGTCCATCCGTGAGAAGTCGCGAGCCTCGCCGAGCCTGTCAAATAGCTCTTCAGCATTCGGTATAGGATATTTATTTTTCATTGTTACCTTGTTTAACGCTCGGTAGTCCACACGAAGTCGAAGCGATCCATCCTTCTTCTTCTGGAAGAGAACTGGAGCGTCGACGGGGGCCTTGGACGGCCGGATGAGCTTGCTCTCCAACAATTCTTGGAGTTGCTTCCTCAGCTCCTCCAGGTAAGTCGTGGGCATCTTGTAGGGTGCCCGCGCAGGGGGACGTGTTTCGGGGAGCAATTCGATCTCGTGGTCCACATCCCGCCTAGGTAGCAGCTTCGTGGGGAGTTGCATGGGCATCACCCCGGCAAACTCCCGCCATACGTCCGCAAGTGGCCCCAATAGTCCACCCGCGGCTGCACCGGGGTTGTTGTCATCGTCGTCACCCCAACTAAGTGCCGCCAAACGGGCTGGTGCGCACCCCTGCCTTTCACCCTTTTTTCGGGGTGTCGGCCCTCGTATGGTGACGAGGAAGGTCTCTTCCCCCTTCCTCAATCTGTCCTTGATTTGCATGGCGGACAGGAGTGCGGTGTTCCGCGGCTTCTGGGCCCCTTGATCCCTCACGAAACATGGGTGAGATCCCTCCGGAAACAGGACGCCGCGGTGCTGGGGGAACACGATAGCACGTGAACCCATTAGAAGGTCGAGACCCAAGAAGACTGTGAAGTCATCCATGGGGGACACCATGAAGTTGGTCCGGCCCTCCCACGTTCCCACCTGCAGCAACACCCCCTTGGCCACGCCAACGATGTCTCGTGGTGGCCGCTGCTGTTCCTCTTGGGCAATCCCTCATAAAATGGGGTCCTCCGCAAGCAAAACAAGTCAGCTTGTTGCCCCCCCCCCACCTGGACTCTGCTTCCACAGTCTTGGGCTCTTGCCCTTGTCTCGGCCCTTGTCGTGGCCCTACTTGAACTTTCTCTTCAGGCCTTGACTGCTTGGTGCTACTGGTGCCTCATCGCGCTCTTGGCGCAGCTTGTACCCCTTCATGGGTCTGTCCTCCATCTTGGCGAGTCTAGCGGGGCGGAGCTGTGTGCTTTCCACGACCTTGTAGGCCGAGTTCAAATCTCTGCACTATCTCCATTCCAGCTTGGTCTCGAGCTAGTGGGGAAGGCCCTTCGCGAAGCGGTAGAGCTTGTCCGCCTCAGACATGTCGGTGATCCTCCGGATTATGGACACAAATTGGCCCACGTATTCCCTCGTATTGCCCGTCATTTTGAGGTTTTTGAGATCTCCTCTCGCGATCCACGACGTGTTGTGCGGCATGAAACTCTCCTTTATCTCCCGCACAAACGCATCGTAAGTCGGGGGTGGCCAATTCCCGCATTCTTCTCGCTGTCGCCACCACGACTTCGCTTCGTCTGTGAGGAAATAGCTAGCCTCTAGCACTTTGCTTTCATCTGATAGCTGTCTATTGCCAAAATATCTGTCACAGTCGTAAAGGAAATCTGCCACTGTGTCTTCCCTGCGAGAACCGTCGAACCGCGGTTTGGGGAGTGAGTGTTTCCTCCCGGTCTCATTGCTGGGACGACTGCTGGTGCCTTCTTCCAGCCTCTCCATCTAGAGTTTTAGTGTCAAGACCATCTCGGTCAGCTGCCCGATGGTGTCCTCGTGTTGTCTCACAGTTTCCTCGAGGCCTTCCTGCCTCTAGCGGGTCTCCACCCGCACTTCACTTACGTCTGACTTCAACTCGTCGTAGTTCTTCTCAACTTGGGTCTTCAAACCCATCATGTTCTTGTGCAGCAGGTGATTCGTCAGCCTCTGCTCCTTCTCCTTATGCAGTCGCTACTCGCGCAATTGTGCGCAAAACGACTCCATCTCCTCAACCAAAACTCAGAAGCACAGGGGGAGGCAATCCAACCTGGCTCTGATACGAGTTGTCACACGGTCAAATATCGAGCTAGGTTTCTTGCTCGGAATTGGCGTGTGCCGTCCTTAGAGCTTGGAGCAGAACACTGAGCAGCCTTGATCTCTTGCAGCGGAAGCTTTTGCAATTGCTTAAGATCGCTTAGAAGGGGTTAGAGGAGATGTTGGTGCTAGGCACCGTCAGTGAATAGGGTCATTGCATTGATATCTTAAAGATTACATCGGGATTACATGGGGGAAGATGAGGGGTGTTACAAGGAACGAGACGAGGCGCCTTGCGCCGAGGTAATGTCGCCACATCGCCTCAGAGCCGCCGCTCCGTGTGTGTGCGCCCACTCTGCTGCTACACACATGCGCCGGGCCAAGCGCCGCGCGCCCGCGGGCGTGGCGATCACACACCCCACCCTTGCCTTATTAATCACACACGCCACCAGCAACCATGTCTACACGCTAGCGCGCAGTCTGCACGACGCTGCCGCATTCGACGCCCCCGAGCTGGGCGCTACGCGCCTAGCACTACTCGCAGGAGCGCTGCGCGCCCATTGTGCCGTCTCGACGCTCTCTGTGCGTCACATGCCTTAGTCTCCTGGCAGGATATCTCCCCACAGCGCGCCCCGCATACGCAATGCGCGCGTTGCTCGCGCGGCCGCTGCGCAGCACCCTGCACAACTCCGCGCTCTGCACCCGCAGCATGCCGCCCGGGCTGCGCGTCCCGCACCCGCGCACAGCACTTCCCGCTCTCGCGCGCAGCGCTCGGCGCTGGCACATAGTGTTGGCGCTCTCGCGTGGCGCTTGGCTTTGGCGTGCGGCGCTTGTCGCGCGCACGCACACGCCGATCAGCCCGTGCGCCCAACACGCGCGGACCGTACCTGATCCGTCCCACCTTGGGCATGAACGGGCACATGTGCAGTCTGCCATGAATCACCACTAACAGTGGTAATGGCCTAATAGATCAAGTATTTGGGCATTGCTACCCATTATTACTCAGTCCTTAAAAATGTCGTGAGCCGAATACAACAGCATCTTTATCCCTGTCCCATTCTTCATCTCCATCTTCATATTTCTCTCTCCCTCAGTCTCTATCACTCTCTATCTCTATCTCCATCTCTATATCTATCTCTATCTCTATGTATATCTCTATCTCTATCTCCGTCTCTATCTCCATCTCTATCTCCATCTCTATCTCCATCTCTATCTCCATCTCTATCTCCATCTCTATCTCTATCTTTATGTCTATCTCTATCTCTATATCCATCTCTATCTCTATCTCTACCTCTATTTCTCTATCTGTATCTCTCTCTACCTCGTTCTACATCTCTCTTTCTATCTCTATTGGCATCTCCATCTACACCTCCATCTCCCCTTCCATCTCCATCTCCATTTCTTTCTTTATCTCTATCTCTGTCTCTATTGTTCTCAATCTCATTCTATATCTCTATTTGTATCTTTATATCTATCTATATCTTTATCTCCATCTCCATCTTCACTTCCATCTCTACCTCCATCTTCATCTCCATCTCCATCTCCATCTCTATCTCTATCTTTATCTTTATTGCTTCCTCTCTCTCTATCTATATCGCTGCCTATATCCATAATTATACCTCTATCTCTATCCCTATCGCTATCACTTTCTTGATATCTATCTTTATCCCTATCGTTATCCCAATTCCTATCATTATCCATGTTTCTATCCCTGTATCTGTTTACCTCTATCACTATGTTTATTGCTTCCTCTGTCTCTATCTCTATCCCTATCTCTACCTCTTTCTTTATATCTATCTTTAACCCTATCGTTATCCCATTCCCTATCATTACCCCTGTCTCTATCCCTAACTCTATCTATAAATCTACTTCTATCTCTATCTCTATCTTTATTGCTACCTCTGTCTCTACCTCTATCTCTTTCCTTATCTTTGTCCTTATTGTTATCCCAATCCCTGTCATTATCCCTATCTCTATCACTATTGTTATCTCCGTCTCTATCATCACAATCACCATCACTACAATTTCACATTTGTCCCTTCACGTCTCTATCAATCTTTTCATATATATTTACCTCCATCTCAATATGTATATACAGTAGAGTTCTCTATTTTTCTCACCTTCTTACTCCCATTATCATTGTCTCCATCTTCACTTCTAGGTCTATTCGAAATGTTGGCTTTTATGGGCTAAATCAATAGAATGTAGCAAAAGAATTTAAACCAAAATTGAATCTGGTCAAATTGACACCAAATCATGGGATGATTACGCCACCTCGGGCAGAAGAGATCCTTATATCACTACTTACATGGATTAGTCTCTTTGAGCCTTTCAACTGTATGGCCCCTTGATAAATCCACTTGATCATGACAAGATCGATTCTCCTCATTTTTATGGAACAGTATGGATTTGAATTTGAGAGGATCTCTTCACCATCCATTCTTAGCTTGCATAGGCGTCCAAAATTAGGATCCCACCACTAATTATACTTTAAAATGCTTTTCATAAATGTCCCTACAATTAGATTCGCTTACATGTAGAAATCTTATGGGTGTCCCTCTAATACCCCAATAATCTTCATAGTTTATCATTATTAAGTAACTATATACATAAATAGGTTAATTAATCAAATGGTGATTTAACCCAATTTATAGGTTATTGTTAACCCATGGGATACCAAGCTATGCCTCGTGCTCAAGAAGATACTGAGTATATCAACTCTCTCATTGAATCTTACTTTCTCTAATACTTATGCATGTACAACCGTTCATTTGTATGGGACTCTTGAATGACTTATGGTATAGATAACCATCAAACAATAATCAATAATGCTAGTTGATGGAAATATATGTGTCCGGCAAGCCAAT
The DNA here is from genome assembly GCF_029677425.1 of Wolffia australiana. Lineage (NCBI taxonomy): Eukaryota > Viridiplantae > Streptophyta > Magnoliopsida > Alismatales > Araceae > Wolffia > Wolffia australiana. The sequence continues at coordinate 3,081,701 of NC_135854.1, read as the reverse complement.
CACACATTCCACATCTCGTTCCATGTTCATTAATAGAACATATTCATTGTAGTGCACATGTGATGCTTATAATGAAGTCCATGAATACATGATCCGACTTAGTGAATTATGATGAGATCGTAATACGGAGATCACTAGTCTTCAAGCAAGTGTTCTAAATATTCCTATTCAAAGGATACACAAGAAGGACATTGCAGTATCCAGATAGAATAGCACTATCTACCCTCACTCATATGATGAGTATGGCCGGTCCCTTAGCCATTAGTGTGGAGACACTAAGAATAGATGGTGGGTGCTCTTTAGCGGAAAGAGTTCACTGAATTTATCGAGGCCGGTCCCTTAACGAGGCTTGTCAATGAGAAGGAGGAGATTTGACGTGCCGAGGATCGCGTGGATATGTCTAGAGGTTGCACACGTGAGCAGCTCAACTCATCTCACTCCGGGATCCAAGAAATCATGGATGCAATCTGATGGCGCGGCACCGTCCGACACCGCAGGACCGTCGCTCGAGGAACCCGCATCGTCATCGAGCCCGCCATCGACATGCGCCCAGCCGACACAACGAGCCACCGCGACGACGCGCAACCCCGGGCTCAAATATTCGGCGTGACGACGCGCCATCTTCAACCCGTGCCTGCTCGCATTTCCCGCTTTTAATTCCCACTTTCATAGTTTTCTTCGTACCTGCGTGTAGCGAGGGGAAGTTCCCGTATGAGGATATCTTCCCCTCCTGTTAATGGGCCCTAGACCTTTTCCCTTTTATTTTGTTTTATTTTTGCTTCAAGGGGCCCATCCACCTATCCTCTATAAAATGGGAGGGGTGGGCGCCCTCCTTAGTACTCTTGATTTTCTTTGAAAAGTTATACGTTTTGAGAAATCAAAGAGTCACCTTCGTGAGGAGAGGAAGAAGAAGAAGAAAGAAGGAGAAGAAGAAAGAAGAAGAAGGAAGAAGAGAAGGAGGAAGAAGAAAGGAGAGGAGAGAAGCTGCCCACCGCCGCCATACCCCTCCCCCACCAGACGCCGCCGCCGCTTCCGCCTGAAAGTTCGAGAACCCGCCAACACCGCCGAATAAACCGAGAAATCGCCGTTGTCGCCGCCACGTCTGCGTCAGAGGCCGTCGCCGCATTGCCGACGTTCGTGGGTGGCCGTCTGCTCATCCCGTTCCTCCCCAGCACCGCCCGCCACTCAAACCTGCCGCCGCACCGCCGTTTGCGTGCGGAGATAGCTCGCCCGCGCACGTCAACATTTGCCGACGTCGTCCGCCACCAGCCGTTACCTCTGCCGCCCGCGCGGCCTTGTTGCACGTCCGTGTGTGGCCGCCAACGTTGTGAGTGGCCGTTCGTCCGTCTCGCCCCTCCCAAGTGCCGCCAGCCGCCCCAGCCCACCGCCACACTGCCATCCGCGCGCGCAGGAAACTCGCCCGCGCGCGACGATGTCCACCGGCATCACCCACCGCCGTTAAGCTACCCCTGCCACCCGTGCGGCCCTATTGCACACCCGCGCGTGCGTCGGTGTGCCGTCTCCCGCGTGCCAGTGCGCGGTTGCCCCGCCCTTGCGGCGCCTTTGACCGCCCGCCAGCTATGGCTGCCACTTGGCGAGTCCCAGCGTGGGTTCTCTCCTCCTGTGGCCGCGCGCCCCGCCGCTTGCCGACGCGCGCGAACGTGCCGCGACTGCGAACACTCGTGCATTGAGCATCGGTGCTGGCCTGGCGTATCGCGCCCACCCCTCGCCGTAGGCCTGCCTGCATCGCGTTCACCCGCGACCCGCACCCCTTCGACGCCCACGTCCGTGCTGTTGCTGCTCCTCCGATCCCAAGGTGCTGCGTGATATCCGTCGCAGGACGCTACGAAGGTACCCCCCCCCCTCCAACTTCTCTTTACATCTCTTATCTACTTCAGTATACCTTCAAATTGCCTCCTCCGCGCTCGGGTTAGACGTAGGTGTGAGAGTGAGACAGGTTGAGAAAACGACGACGAATTCTGTGAGAGTCTTACCTGGCTGGTACGAGTCGGGCGAGCGCAACGAGTGTGAGCATCTAAGCGGGATATTCCAGTTCGGCGACATAGTCGTCCTCGGCCCTCTCGGGCGAAGTTCGGGTGGTCTGGTTGACCATACCCTAGGCGACCCCGTCGGATCTCTGGAATGGCACAACTGCATCTCGGCACTCGCATGTACTACATGTAGGATTTTCATTAGCCCGTCATTTATTTTACCTGCTCGTCATTATTATCGGACGCCACTTCACGTCGTTGTCCGATAGAGATCCTTATTTGATACCGAGCCACTGCCCTCGGTGACGACCGGACGACGTCTTGATGACGTCCGGAATCACAATCCCTGTAAGGGTACATTGTTTTAATGTTCTTGTTGATGCCGTTCGAATCATTCAAGTCTTCCGCAGCGAATCATTTTGATATGGTCATCCAGATCTAGGCCTCTAGAACCCAACACTAGTTAGTACTGATGTGTGAAAAAATTAGACAACACCTTAAATATTTCTACTACCCTTTCTAAATGATTGCATCTAAACACCACCATTACTTTCATGAAATTTTGCTGCATTTGAGAAACGACTAATTAGATAATCATAAGTGATAGTCAAAATACAGACGTTCATCTACGAGGTGTCTTTGATATCTTGTGCATAAGGATCACTTAAAAAAAATATCATGAATCAAGTTGATTTATAGTTAGGTATAGTACCATCCAGGGATTCAAATAGATAAATTAAGCAAACTCTTTCCCTAAAGATTACCAAATATATCCTTATTTTCTCCACACTACTCGATGTAGGATTGGCCATACTCATCATATGAGTGAGATTAAACAAGCTTGTCTATCAATGGATATATTGATGTCCATTAAGAGTATCATTCAAATAGGAATATTTACAGCACATATTAAAGACTAATGATCAATCTATTAACATGCTATTATGACTCACATAGTCATTGTATGTATTAAAGAACTTAAATATAAACATCACACTATGATAATAATGAATAAATATTTGTTTTAATTAACTTAAACAAGCATGAAAGAGTGATGCTTGTAGGCCACATAATATCTCTAAATATGTACTAAAAAATAATTAATTGTATATCAGTAATTCATGTTGCTTGTCACAAGCTCTATGTTACAGTAAACAACAAAGAGAAATAAGTGGGTGTTACAATATGATAAGCATGAACACAAAATGAGGGGTTAATTAGAAAGTGCAATTACATATGCTGAATAGAAGTGGAGCTATATATTCTCCCTCTCTGGTCGGGCTTCAGTTTGGAGTTAGAGATATCCTCCGATTTATGTGACTACTATTTCAAATTCATTTAGGACGTAGAGGGATATCCGACAATGTCTCAAGACAGGGTTTCCATGTAAGGATACCTTCCATGTACTCATCAAGAATCTCCTCTGTAATTGTTCCCAGTTAACTACCATTCTTCCATTCGCACAGCTACAACATGTCAAGTATGGTGTTAGTGCTGTCCAAAAATAGTGTGATGGCGCGGCACCGCCCGAGACCGTCGAGCTGTCACACGAGGAGCCACACCGTCATCGAGCCCACCACCGACACGTGTCCAGCCGACACGACAAGCCCCTGCATCAACGCGCGATCCCGGGTTTCGATACTCGGCATGACAACGCGCCACCTCTATCACCGAAGCATTCGGCCTATCTGCGTTTGATTTCCTATCTTCGTTTTCTTTCATTTCATTTTGCCTTTGTAAGGAGGGGAGGAACCCATATGAGGATTCCTTCCCCTCCCAACACTTTAGTGGGCCTTAACAGGCCTAGCTTATTTCTCTTTTTTTCCTTTTGTTGTTATGGGGGCTCATATTCATCCATCCTATATAAGGAGGGGTGGGCGCCCAAGACACTTTACTCTTGATTTTCATTTTGAAAGTTATATACCGTGGGAGTCCAAGAGTCACGACCGTGAGTGGAGAGGAAAAAGAAGAAAGAAGAAGAAGAAGAAGAAGAAGAAGAAGAAGAGGGAGAGGAGAAGAGAGAAGAGGAAGAGAAGAGGAAGGGAGAGCTCCACCAGTCGCCTCCCCCCACCGACCTGCCGGTCGTCCCACCGCTCCCGCCGCTGTCTTGGACTCCAGAATGCCTCGCTGGTGCTCCCGCTCGCCGGAGCGCCGCCGCCACCGCCGCTTGGTGTCGGGACGCCATCCCCGCTGTCCCTGCACGTCGGGACGCCGCCGCTGCCACCTCTGACGCCGTATCCCCGCTTCCCGCGCAGTTGGACGACGCCCACGCGACCTCAGCTCACCTGAGCATTCTGGAAACCACCCTGCCGCCGCTCCTGATAGCCTGAGCGCCGCCGACCCGTTTCTGGACGTCAGGACGCCTCCACCGCCGCTCCTGCCTGCCTGAGCGCCGCCGTCTTTGCCTCTGGTCGCCAGGACGTCTCCGCCTGTCTATTTGCCGCCGAATCTGTTCGCCGCTGCAGATCGTCCTGCCCAAACAGCTCCCCCACTGCCCGCCGGTTTTCCCGCCCGCCGATTTTCCCGCCCGTCGCAGCTCGGCTACGCACGCCGCCGAGGTCGTCGCCTTTGACCGCTGGCAGCAGTTGCAGGTTCTCCGCTCTAGACGGGCACCGAGCTCGCCGCGCGTGGCGCTCACGCACGTCGCGACACCCGCGCCTAGCGCGCGCCTGGGCGACTGCGAGCGCGCCTCACTGCGCTTCGTGCCCGCGTGCACGCAGCGCTCTGCTCGGCCGCGAGTGTGCCCGTTATGCACCGGGCTCGCCCGCACATCGCCCTTGTACGCCCACCTCGGATCAACTACTCAGCGCTGTGCACGCAGCCGACCCTGCCCACCAGTGATATCCGCACTCGCCAACTCTGCTCCCACACCCGTCCGACATCGGCGTCACCACTCTCCGTATGTTTCTGAATATTCTCTCCGACTCGAGATATCTATCGCCAGCGCGACGAAGGTACTCCTCTGCCCTACCTGTATTTCGTCTCTTACGTCCTTCAGTATACTTTCGATTTGCCTCCTCCGCGCTCGGGTTAGATAGGTGAGAAAACGACGAACTATTATTGAGAGTCTTACTTGGCTGGTAAGAGTCGGGGTCTCCCGACGCGTGTGAGCATTACAGCGGGGTTTCCCCGTTCGGCGACGTACTCGCCCTCGACCCTCTCGGGCGAGGCTCAGGAGGTCCCTCTGACCCCACTCAAAGCGAACCCGTCAATTCTCTGGAACGGCATCCACCGTTCATCGGCGCACGCACGTACAACACGTAGGATCTCACAACTTCACGTCATCATTCATACCGGTCCATTTGCATCAGTCGGACGACGTTGATCGACGTAGTCCGACGAGACCTCAAAACGATATCGAGCCCCTACTCTCGGTGACGACCGGACGACGTCTTGACAACGTCCGGCATCATAGTGTGTCTTCAAAAGTATGATATCTGGTAGTTTGAACGCTTATCTCCTGAAAGCACCCTCGGCCCTAGATGAAACCCCACTAACCATCACAACATATAGTATCGTGGTAAAGAGAGGAAGGTGTATTTGTCAACTAACTATTTATTGATGAAGTTTTTCATGGTACTTCGAGTCACTAATCAGGCATGTAAATCAACATTCATTAAGAGTTTAAGAAGTCATAAAATGAAAGAATTATGCATTTTTATGTTAAATCCCACCTTTATGCAATTTTTCAGTCATTATGTAAAACGTCACATTTTTAATAGGTTTTTGCGTTTATAAGCATAGTTATGAAATTTGATGGTTAAATAAAAAGAATATTAAGTAATAAAAAATTATAAAAGAAAAAGAATAGTAGTAATATCAATATAATCAATAAAAAGGGGCCCTAAAGACTGCCGAGGCCAGCCATGGCCGGACGCACCGCACGCGCCACCCACAGCCACAGCAAAGACAACAGTCACAGGCGGCAAGCGCAGCACAAGCCCGGCCTAATCCGCGTCTCAAGGCGGTCAAGTATTTTCGCACACTACGCCCAAGGTAAGTGGTTAGTTTCATTTCAAAAAATCTAACTGTGACATTTATATACTTGTTCTGTTTTTAGAAACGGGCAATATGGGATTCACAAATCCCATATCTTAACTGCGAACGGGCTGGGCCAGAGATGGAAAGAGAGTGATCGCGGCCCATCAGCCTGAATCTAAGCGGAATTCATTAAAATTCCAAACGGGCTTCAAACAAACCCGGCCCGAAGCCAGTATCAAAATGGGCCTACTTAAATAAAACAATATGGTCTTGACCGTCGATCTTCTTTCAGAATATCGAACGGTCAAGATTGTCTTTCCATATTATTTCTTTTCTTTTCTTTTATTTCAATTCGACAGCTCAGCGTGGGGCGCCATCGTGGACGAATCGGAGGAGAACACGAGGCAGCTGAAGCTGACTTGGAGCCGCTGATGGAGCAGGGTCTACGGAAGTAAAGAGGTCCACGGCTACGGCTTAATCGTAGCCGATGGACCTTCTAAATGCGAAATCCGATGGTCAGAATGAGCGCCGATCATCTTCCTCGTCCACCCGCTGTCTCCGTCGCCGGCGACGTCACTCCGGCAACGAGAAGGCACATTTCCACCGATTGACCGCCGGAGACGTCGCCGGAATAATCCCATACCGGTCAGGAAGGGCATACCGGTCGCCGGAATAATCCCATACCTATAAAATAACCATAAGTCCTGAAAATCTATCTTTCGCCGCTGAACTCAAACACCTCTTTGGAAATAAAATTACGGGGGAAGATCCTCCTTCTTTTCCATTTTCTTCCGATTCTCTCGGTCGACAGCAGTGACAGTGCTGCGACCTGTAGGGAGAACCCGAATAGAGTGATAGAAGAAGAGAGAATCAAGAGAAGCTTACCTGAAGGATGATACAGCAGGAGCAAGGTCAGGAGCCGATGGCGACCTCCATCCACAGATATGTCCGGTAAGTAATTTGATTTTACCTTAGTTTTAATTCATAGTTCATTTAGTTTAACGAAAGGATTGAGGAATCATCATCAATCCATTTCTCGAAATCGAAGTAGTTCGATCTCGAGAAAAAGAACAAAAAAATCTCTCTTAGACAGTTCTTCAAATACCTGATATGCAGTCTTTAAATTCGACCTTTTAAAATCATTTTTAATATTTTCAACACGATTAAAAATCTCTAAAAAATACCATAAAATCAAAGGATATATAATTCCTAAAATACATCATATTCTGATAAAATACCTAAAAATCCTCTTTCGTTCCTTACAAAATATGCTAACAATCTCAAATACTCACTGAATCTTCCGCATTTGACTCTCATTTTTCTTCTAGATATTGACCTCTAAAAAATCCATAAAAATATTCAAAAATCACTAATCTACTTCCGCTTTTCATATTTAAAATCTGAGGTCAATATAAAATCTGTGGGGAGGACTTTCTTTATAAAAATCATTAATAAATTCCTCTGTATCCTCTCTTAAAAGTTGCAACAAACACCTAGTGGTGTTTTTTGACTCTTCTACTCATTAGTTGAATTCTAGCTCTAAGTTCCAATCCCTGTGGAGACGACCTTGCTCATCTCTATACAATTTTGAGTAAGTTTACATATTACAATTTTTATTTGATTGAAGTGAAAATAACAACGACACAACATTTTACACCCCATTTTCGCCGTCATCAGGTACCACTTGTAATTAACGCAGTCATGACATTAAATGCCACCAGCTACAAAGCTTAATGTTTTCAGATTCTGCTAAATATTCAACTTAATTATATGATTCAATTAAATGAGGTAGTTTTTGGGAATTTTTTAGATGATCTCTTCAAACAGGTTTTCTTGCAGAGAATAAGGAGGACTAGGCTAAATGACGTTCATTATGGCATGGAGGTTATCAGACCAAATGACAGCCAAAGCGTTACATTTTATCCCTTTTTATTCAGTACATTTGTATCCTCCATGTAAACACTACAAGAAGGAAGATATGTCATGGTAGGAATGCAAAAAAAAGAAGATGGTGACTGCAAATGGATCTCAAGTATCTCATAGGTGAAGATGCAACTGTAAATGTTGTAGGCAACACTTCATATTTGAATAAATGAATTTGAACTCATGCGAGCATAATGATAGTTTTTATAATCTCCATGACTTCCCCCACTGCTCTACTTTTTTCATTATACATTCTTTAACATGTCCTGCCAATCTTATAATCCAACACCAGGTGATGTATTTTCTCCATTTTTTATCTCAACATGAAATTGAAATTTCACTTCATGTTTTTTAATTTTCAAGAAATAAGGAGAATTTTCAATAAAGAGCTTCAATATCTGAAACAGGATGAGGTATCACATTTGAAACATAGTTAGATATTAGGATGGAAAGATGAAAGATGTTTCCAATATTTTGGTGCTTGTCGAATATAGTCCCTGTGAAGATTTCTGCTCACTCATCTAGTGGTGATTGTAGGCAATCAAAAAACCTATAGATGGTAGATTCACTACCTTAAATTGAATCACGTTTATACTAGAACGTGGGGCAGTTTTCAGGATGATCTCTTAGGAAATATAAGTCTATGTTTCCAAGTATAAAATGAAGCTCATTCATTTTAAACTTGGTGCCATGTTAGATGTATATAAGTCAAAAAATGGTGTTCACAAAAAAGTTCCCTTCATTGATATTGGCATAAGATTTCTGGGGGCCTTCACCATGTTCTTGGAACTTTGGAAAGGATGCTTTAGCTGGGTGAAGTGGCCATAATTTCTGAGATGTCATAAAATTACCATGGCAGAATTAAGGCTGAATGACTGGGAAGAACCTCCACCAAGTCCATCAATATGTCTTCCCATATCTTCTTAGGAATCAGTGTGGGCACGAATCATGTAGGCATTGTATGGAGGACTTGATTGGTGAGAATTTTGGGAAAGAGTTGGTATATGGATATTGAACCCTCGCCTAGTTTGACGTCGAAGAGTCATCGATTGAGCGATCTCCTTCCATTCATCAAACACCACTCAAGAAAATGATTAGTTGCTGTTAGATTAATATAAGGATGTAAATATTTTAATGCTCATGATAAACTGTTTTGAAATTTCAATCTCAGTGAAACTGCCTTCCTAGGCAACGACGCTAATTGATAAGTCAAAATTTAGGCAGTTAACCTAGTCGATGTGTAACTTTGAGACTTATGCAAAAATATTTATAATTCAAGCCTAATTCACTTATTACTGATGTAAATTGGTGAGTAACGGGTTGAACCACAGAGAAGGCTTTGCGATTAAGATTGATATTAAGAACAAAGTAATGATTAAGAAAGTGGTTAAGATGAGAGAGCGTGGAAAGAAGAGATACTAGATATATATTGTGATTTTAATTAAATTAATTTATATGTATAAATTCTTAATTCTTACTCATAAAAATTATGAACTTATAACACAGATTAGGATCGTATTAAAATCGAGGAGTGAGGATGGGATGAGAGGATTGAATGGATATGATGAAGAAACCCTTATTAGGGGTTTCATATGAAAACCCTAATTAGTAATGGGTGGTATAAGCCATTAATCCCTACTCATAGGGTTTAATAACTTATAACAGAGAGTGAAGTGATATGAGAATTTAGAATGTATAGAAATATGGGGGAAATGGAATAAAAATCATAATTAAATATTTAGTACTTACCTCTTCCTTTGATGATGCTCCCAAGCATTAATCTCCCTTCATGGACCTGTATATTGCGCCCGGCGCATTGACGTGTTGTAATAGACACGAAGATAGATCAAGAGAGGGAAGAAACTCACTTTTGGAAGAGGAAAAACCCTAAACTGGCTCTCATACACCTTTGTTTCATAAGGTCTCCCACATGGAGAAAGGCAAAACGAAGTACAATAAGAGCCTAATCTTGGGATCTATTTATAGGCTCAACCATAGGTCATGAAAGAGAAATAAGAGGTGACCATTTGATCCAAAACTACCCATGGGATCAGCAGTTATGGCTATTTGAATTTTGAGCATTTCTAGCCATTCATTTGTTTGAGTAGTTCCACCAAAATAGGGAGCCACCCGAGCATGCCACATCATCCATCCTTGTAGGGCACAAATTTGACTTTTTCCACAAGAAGAGAGAGCCGCCAGTTTTTTCACATCATCCCTCTTTGTAGGGCACGAAGTTGACTTGTTCCACAAGAAAACAGAGCCACTAGTTGTTCCACATCATCCCTCCCTAGTGGGCTTTGATTTTGTCATTTTTTAAGCTTCAAAAAAATACTTGAAGAATATCAAGTATAATCCAGAAATTCTCTAAAATTCAAAATTAAATATCTCTCTATCTACAACTCCCTTTTGGATGAGATTTTAACCAACTTAATTATTTTTAAATATACTATCCATTTCAATCATTATAAACATCAAATATACTGATTTTAATCCAAGAATAATTATTTAGTGGACATATGTATTTTAGGTAAAAAATACATAAAATTCATAATAACATGCATAAAATTAGCTTAAATTATGCTCTAAACTGCATGAAATAAACATGAATTATTGTGCTTATTTTCACGTTATCAATATTCAACAAGTGGTAGGCGAGATTGTGTCCCAAATAATGTGCGATAGTTTAGCTTGATATATTGGATGCTGAACTAGTAACCCATTAGTTTAGAGACAATATAATGGTTTTCACCATCAAACTTACCCAAAAGTATTCTTGGGGTTATATCGATAAAATTTGATCAAAATTCTAGCGCGTTGAATTGTGGTGACATTTTTCAAATAAAAATGGTACCTTATAATGGTTAATTCCACCATAATTCCAAGTCAATCATTGGATTCATAGTGATTGTGGAATATGGTCTTCTCCATATCCCTCTCACGCATGTAGTTAGATGATACCAAAATTTATGTCCAGCTTTACTAAAATAGTCCTACTACAAGCATTTCAACAAGTGATGACCACAAAAAACAAGAAATAATGATTTCTCAGTAAAAAAAATATTGTAATCATATATATTTGAACAGTGAATTTTTATCATTCATATTTAATAAATTCACATAAATCTTATCCAGCACCCTCTTTTTAACGTGTGTTCATATTATAATCTCAACCATAGTTTAACCTCATTGATGTGTGCACCAAAATAATAATTTTAATAGTAGGACAGTATGTTTCAATATATTTCTATACATTTAAAGATTATGAGTATATTTCCTTACAATGTAATTTTTTATCATATACAGTCACAACTCAAAGTTTTAGTACTTTGACATGAAACAACATTAATTACTTCAGATACCACATTTCTCCTATGATTGTGTAATTTTCATCACTCATATTTAATGAGAAATCATAAAGCTTATCCTTCACCCTCTTGTTAATGAGGGATCGAAATTAAATTTTTATCCTCATTGAGGCTTCCACTCTTAGCCTTATTTTTTTGGTAATACCCTTTTTTCAACATATTTCTTTAAGCTTAAAGATTGTATGATTATTTCCTTACTGGCACAACTCAAAGTGTAAGTACTTTTGAGATATAAAATCATCAATAACTTAAAATACCATATAAAATATATTTAATTTTTTAAGTTTTTAAAATTATTCATATATAGTTAAAGTCAATATGTATGTAATGAATGCCATTTGGTATGATCTGCTAAATAGTTTATTATGGTCATTTTACAAGCATTTACTAAAAGTCAGCATCATCACATTATATGACATGGCACCATGTACCAGTCTTTGATAAAAATATAAAAAACATTATACATTTTATGTACTACCAGGTGCACCACCATACATTCCATATTGTTAACAAAATATTTTTCATCATGTTCTCAGCTCAATCCTTCCCAAGACACAGAAGGGCTGAGTAAAAAACAGAGGCATTTAATATGTGAGAACCACAGTATGTCATTAAAGTTGAGTGTTCATCTAAAATTTCCGTTAAATTTTTTTTCATGTTGATGATCATCTCCAATTAAATCGGACATTTTCTCTTGTACCCTTCAAGAACTGAGTTTGTATGGCATAGCCCATGAGATGTTTTAAGAAAAAAAATTCTTGACTTTAGCTCTAACCTCCAAATAGATTTTTTTATTATGTATGAGTTTAATTTGGCTTAGTGTCAAATAAATTTAGCTTAAATTAGAACAACTTTTAGCTTAGGAGAAAATCCAGATGCCCAACTTCTTCAACCTTCCAGTTGTGCTGACTGGATGAAGCCATCTTCCAAGCTAGATTATTCAAATTCTCTTTAATATATATATGCATATTATCATATAACTAATTTAAATCCATAAATACAAAGGATACAATATTTAGTTTTGAATTTTTCAATGCCTTTTGAGAAGTACTGCGGAAAATAAGTAGAATTTTGCTTTATTATTTTTTGAAAATAGAGCCCTTTGGTATATATTGAGAGTAGGCTATGAATAGGATAATTATGGGATTTCAAAAATATTAACTTTCTGTTAGCCACCGTCAACCTTTTTTATATTCCTATTTGCTTTTAAATTTTATTTAACATTACACATCCAAAATAAAACTTTCCTTTCTAGTCCAAACCAATACCTTAGATGTTGAATGCAACATAAGGCATTCCCATGAATAAAAGATATATCCATGATTTTTTAAAATATAAAAAAATGTGAAGTACCATATAATTGTTGGATTTGGCTCTGATCCACAAACTAGGAGAAAACTGGCCGAGTGAAGGAAATAAATAGAGGCACATCTTTAAAACAAAAACCCATATCACTCGCTGATCTAGTCATCTTGGATGGGGTTGTATCTATTATCTTTTGTTTCCCTGAATGTGTTATCTCCCGTCATACATATGTGTGACCTTTAGAAATATCATTAAAACCCTCGGCATCTTGGATCTTCTTATAGCCCACTACACATCGGATCTCCTCATCTTCTCATTGGTAAGTACCATTGTAGATTCAGGAGGATCTTCTCAACATTTTAATCACATTAGGAGGGGATGGTGCCCAAGAATAAAGGGAAAAGAAACGGGCACCTACAGAGAAATTTTACGTATTTTTTCATTAATATCTTTTTATACAAAAAAATATATCATCTAATGTCTAATAAGCCTTATGTGTGGGCCCCCTCTGCCCATGTATCATTCTGATTAATGACTCGAAAAGGCTAATATGTATATATAGGCTAACTTAACTGATATATGATTATTAATCATAGCTTTATTTAGCTTAACTAATAGACTAAGTTATCAATGTGAAAGGTGCTAAAGTACATAGCATGTTATGGAAGGTGGATAGAAATTCATCAACTCTTTCATGTATTATGCCTATCACCAATTTTTTTTACATATATAATCCTTCATCTTCTTGAAACTCATAGAATTAGTAAGGGCATGGTAAATTTGAATTTTTGAAACCCTAATGGACATTCTAGGTAGAACTATTTTGCCATTCAAAACTATTTTGCCAATAGTTCCACAACCTTTGCCAAATAATTGATTGCATCCTCTTCATTAATATGTATCCTATATAATTATAGTGGACGATCCTATCGTGACAAAAAAATCAGTTGATGCATCCAAACAAAGACTATTCAGAATTCCATTATTGGGAATATGTAGGCACAGACATAATACAACCCTCCAACTAAAACCTTCATGTTTAAGGACCACTTACAGAACCTTCATATTAATCAACCTGGTAGTATATTTCAGGGATGCGGATGGGACAATTTTTTCATCATGGGGCGAAAACATCGTCCCATCCAAGGGTATGGGCAATTTTCATCTGATGGGATGAAAATTTGTCCCGAAGACCACCGGACGGGACGATTTTCATCCCATGGGACAAAAAAAATGTCCTTCTAGAGGTCTCGGACAATGGACGGACGAATGTGGGCAAAAAAACTGCAGGATTCACATCCAAGGGTTGAGATGTGGCCATGTGGCCTTGCTATGACAATTTGCATCAAAGTCCCTGTATTTTTTCACGCGTGCAAACTGACGCCGCTGAGAAATAATTGTACATATGTCCATTTGGATTCTCTCTCCTCCATATTTCCCTAAAAACTTAGAAAAATCTATATTAATATATTAAAAATGTCAAATGATTTTTTTTCATCCGGGACTGTTTTTTCCCCGGACGGGACAAAAATTTGTCCCGGGAGGACTGGACGGGATGGTTTTTTTACCGTCGGATGAAAATTCGTCCCCTCCTGTCCCTCACTGAATCACGACATTGGATGGGACGAAATTCATCCCGTCCATCGTCCATCGTCCATGACCAGGACGATCTGGAACTATACCTGGTAGATAAGTAATTTTTAAACCATCTAGCGATTTAGAAAAATCCATTCAGTTATTTTTTCCCTAAAAATAAACAAATATCTATTTCAAGTTTGTCTAATCGCATAGTTACATGATCAAGCCTCCTCAAAATTTGATTAGGAGTAAATCGCCTTATTCGATATAGAAGTTTTAATGTGTTTGTGTGTTTGTCTTTCAGGCCATAAGAAATTGTAGTCCATAACCTACTACTAAAAAAGTCAAATCATATTACCCATTATTCTAAAAAAAAAAATTTTGGATCCGAAAAAGTATGCTTAGGCAGTTCCTTTGCTGAGCACAACAGAATGAAGAGGAATTTGTATCATTTCAAATACTTATTCTTGTCTTTAAGAAGGAATGAGAAAAACCTAAATCTTCCTACTCGTGCTTCTAAAGTCGTACCTTTTGTTTACAAGTCTGATTTATATAGTTCGATTTAATTCTCTAGGTCCCCCCATCAGTTTACTAGGAAGAGGAGAATCAAAAGGATTGAACTACCTACTCATTATTCAGAGGTGAATCATAGAACAAAAAAAGCTGTTTAGGAATCATGGTGAGAAAATTTCGCAATAACTCAAAAAATTTAATAAGTATTTTTCATAAATTATATGAATATCATAACATATTCAAATTTCAACTATTCATTCTGATTTTGTCTTGATTCATATTTCTCATTCGTTTTACTTCTGGATCATTTTCACCATTAAACAATTAATATATCTATATGTTTATAAATAGATGAACCTTAGAAGATTAATAATTTCTTCAGAATATTTATGTCAAACAACTTTCCATATTGAATCTTGAATGCGTAAAATGAATTCATCATAGCTCATCTTGACTCAACATGGTTGAAAGTGTGAGATTTTTTTTCCCAAAGCTCATATTTCCTCACACAAAATTTTCATATTCAAAATGTTAAACCTGGTTGAACATTTGATACATAAAATCTGAAGTCAGAAAATCATTCATTTGTGCATTATCTTAAAGATTAGTAGGTTAAAGTTTTGCTGAATACATTAAATTAGATGTATTGTAGTGATTCCATTTCTTCATCATTGATAGCTCAAACTATTTATGAACATAACTTTAATTAAAATGAGCTGATAGAATGAAACTATTAGTTGAAAAACTATGAAATTCATGGAAGATTCTGGTCAATCTTGATATTCGAGCATTCAAGTAAAACCTAAAGCCTCTGTCGAAATCTTGATATTCGAGCATTCAAGTAAAACCTAAAGCCTCTGTCGAAATGAAAATTGAACCTCATTGGCACGTAAATGACACTTCGAGAAACATACATCTAATCAATATATGGAAAAATATACAAAATATTAAGATAGATACATAGATAAAGACGTAGACGAATGGAAGGACACACAGATGGATGTACATATAAAAACATGAAAAAATAGATGAACGATGAATCCATTTTGATGCATGCAAACAAATCTCAATGTTATTTTGGCATCATTTCAATGATATTATTTTTCCTCTTTAAGTGAATTTACAATTCATACGTTAATGGGACCATAATTTTAAAACTACACATGTTAATAGGATTTTACATATTTTAGAAGCCCAACTATTTTTATGCAAGATGTGTTTTAACATTATTAATTTTTCGGGATGGAACATATTTTGGAATTTAATCCTTCTTGCCAGTTTGTTATTTTATTTTTTGTAAAGATAAGTTTGTATAATGGAGAGGAAAAAGGTGGTCTTATAGTGCCTGAAGAATAAGTGCAGCAGTGCATAAGCTAGCAATAGTCAAGTGAGCAAAGAGTGCTCAAGCCCACCCATGGCCGACAAATGTCAATGTGCAAACAGCAGTGGTGCAAGGCAGAAGCAACATAAGGACCCATCAAGCCCCCAAATGGGGACATAGCAAGATGGCCCATACAATGAGAGACCCACATCATAGATAGAGTAGCATGTGACAACTAGTGGGCAGGGAAGTTTTTTTTTTAATTAATAACAAAACATTCAAAATTTATATAATACTAATGTTTATTAAAATTTTCCACATAAAATATACCTCTAACAAAATCATTTCAGCCCTGCGCTAAGACGGGCCAAGATGAGAAGAGAATAATCACACCCAACGGGCACGATCTTTGGAAAATAAATCACAAAATATGATTTAAGTGCATTGATATAAGCCGACCAGGCCCCAAAGTTTATGACATATTTTGTTTATTTAAGTGCATTGATATAACCTCAGTCATTTGATATTCTTTATGAAGATAAGATGGCGAGATTTAAATCAAATGATCTCAATAATTGTATTTTTTTTACATGCCTCTGATTCATGAATCAACAGACACTGATTATGGCAGGAAAGGGTACATGAATGGCAAATCAAATTCACAAAATACTGATGGGGAGGCTGACTTGGTAGGTGATGGGGCTGCTGGTGTGACTCGTGGAGAAACCATATCTAAGTGAGGTCGAAGACTGTGATTTAAGCACAGTAGTTGGATCCTCTCTTAAGGAGGTCAGAGGGCTAGGGCTACTGCTAGCCGTCGACTCCGTCACCCGAATGATGGTTTCTGGCCGAAGGGGGACTGTCACAAGAATCTAATGGCACTAGGAGGATCCCTATGGCTGGTTCACGCTATCCACGACTATGGAAGGCTCTCTCAAAGGCTTAAAAAGGGGCCTTCAACCCCAATTGAGATATATTCCCACAATCATCTATAACAGCAGCATGAGACCCTTCTAGTTGTGGGGCACACAAAGGTAGAGGAGTGACACCTCCCCCACTGTTTCAAAAGACCAAGATGGTGCCTTAGGAGCTCTAGAGCACCCTAGAAGAATGCTAGCATGGAGGAGGACAGCTGACATATACAGTTGGGCATCCCCATCCTCAACCCCACCTGACATATACTGGTGATATTATCTACCTCTTTGGTAGAAATTTACAATTTCTTTCTAGTTTGCATCTTCGATTCAATCTACATCTAAGCTGAAATCCAATTTTAAAGTTGGTATCATAGTTTCGCCTCATTTAGGTATTTTTACACATATCAGTGAAACCTTTGGCATCTTGGATCTCCTTATAGCCCACTACACATCGGATCTCCTCGTCTTCTCATTAATAAGCACCATTGTAGACACAATTAGATCTTCTCAACATTCTAATCACATTAGGAGAGAATGGTGCCCAAGAAGAAAGGGAAAACTATTTGGCACCTAAGGAGAAATTTTATGGATTTTTATCATTAAGATCTTGTTATACTCAATAGAACTTAAACTCTTAGACCATAAGTATATCATCTAATGTCTAATAAGCCTTATGTGTGGGATCCCCTCTGCCCATGTACCATTCTGATTATTGACTGCAAAAGCCTAATTACCTTAGCTCTTTTAAAATTCAATAAAATATATTTCTCTACTTTTGTAATATATATAATTAAATAATATATTTTCCCTATTCATATAAATTCTTATCTCATTTTCCTCTCCATTCTTCTTGTCTTATCTTTCACTCAAAAAAAATTTCCTTATTCGCTATGTTTTTCAACTTTTTCTCTTTATCTTAATTAAAAATCTAAAAATAATTCTGACACAAAGTATCTTATCTTCTTTTATTATAAAATATAAATGCATCTCCATAATTTCTATTATACCACTTATTTACTAACACTAGTATCTATAAAAATATTAATTCCAGAAGTAATACAAATAGCATATCTTATTATAAGTTTATAACTTCTCCCTGTCCTTGCTACTAATTATTACTCGTTATCATTATTTCATCCCTTAATTTATTTTATTATATACTTATTTTCTCTTATCACTCCATTATCATCTTATTTTCCCTAACCCTAGGTCAACTGTTAGTCCAAATGAAGATGACCTCATTCCATTCTACATATTTGAATGAATTTATATGATTAAAAAAATATTTCATTTTGGCAAATTAAAAATTACAATCATATTAAAATTTATACTGTATTTTCCTCTATCAATAGACACACATATACATAGAAATAGAAAGATAGATGGAAAGATGGGTAAACAGACCTTTTTAGATAAACATAAAGATAGATATGCTTAGCTTGCCAAAGTGGACACCATAAAAAAGGAACTACAGAAGTGGGTTGTGGTCAAAGCGATTTCAGGGTAGGTGATTGGATAGACTTTTGTTCACATAAGGCCAACATACTGAAGACTTTGGGAAAAAAGTTCAATCACAAGGAGTATTTATAAAGTGAATATTCAGAAGAAGCCGCAAACAGATCAATTTACAAGACCATTCATGACTCGATCCCGTTCTTTAGGGAATGCAAACCATGCCAACAAACTTTGAGGACTTCTTCTCTTCAGGCGTGGGCCGCAACTTTAGAAGCGGAATAAATATGTCTGATATGAGCTATCAGCAAGTGCATGGGTGTAGGTTACGAAAGAAACTCAGCCAAGGAATTCAAGGCAAACTGAGCCATGGAACCCAGAAAATTATTTACTAAAAAAGATAGATATATATATCATCGGATAAACATATAAACACACATGCAAGAGATGGTATTTTGGGATTTGTTTGGATAGATCCCATTTAATCAATAAAAAATGGGCTGATAAGGGTTGGAACAACAAAGAGTAGGTATACCAGCAATTTTTCTCTGTCTATATGTTTAGCCATGTATATAGTGCAGGGAAGATGACGAGACGGTAATTTCATCTGTGGATAAAATAATCATCCCGTCCAGGAGTTTGGAGAATTGACGGAACAAAGAATCACCCACCTGTCCCTTGATGGGATGAATTTTTTGTCCATGGACAAAATAACCATCCCGTCCGCGGCCTTGGACAGAGTCATCTATCAGTCCGCGTCCTGGGGGAGTCATCTATCAGTCTGAGAGCTCCAGCTGAAAGTTGACATGTGCTGTGACACGTGTCAAATTCTGAGCGGCCTAACTTACTACCTCGTCCCGGACGTGGGACGGGGCGAGAATATCTTGGACGGGACGGCTTTGAACAGGACATGGACAAAAATATGTTGGACAGGACGGCTTTTGGACGGGACGGGACGTGGACAAAAATATATTGGACGGAACGGCTTTCGGACGGGACGGGACGTGAACAAAAATATTTGGACGGGACGAACTCTGGAAGGGACAATTCGGACAAACTTCTAAAAATTGGGACGTAAGACGGGGCGATCTTCGTCGACGTCATGGACGATCCTGCACTATATCCATGAATCCATATATCAACGAATCAAACAACCAATGAAATATATATATATATATATATTAAAGAAATAATTTTTAATGGGCTATTTAGGGTTCCAGCCCATTTAGCTCCTACTGTAAATACAGAAAACCCGCTATTCTAAAGTCCAAGACTCTTATCGCATGAACGGAGGCGCAAGTCTCCAACGCCGCTGGTTTCGCCGTCGGCAGCTGCGAGATTGTCTGAAATCACAGTTCTTGGCATCCACAGAAACCAGTTCTCGCCCTTCGATGGCTTTCTGGGTCGCTAGGTTGCCCACATTTCAATCTTGTGTTCTTGATCTGTTCTGTTTTTTTCTAATCCTTCGCTAGGGTTCGAGCACCCATCGATTTCTATCGCTCCCTCGTATTTTATTTTATTCTTCCGTCGGTTTCGGATTCTTGATGATTGAATCTATTTTTGCGCTTCGATTTACAGATCAGAAGCAAAGAGATCTTAGTTTTATTTGTTCGTCCGATTGAGTAGAACACTTCCTTCTCAGTTTTCTTCATCCGTAGGGTTAATTTGATTTCAACGTGTTTTCGATTGATAAGTTCTCTAAACTGATCGTAGTTTGAGTCGACAACTGTATAAAGTAGAAGTTACACATGATTGTTGCGGTTATATCTCGAAATCTAATAATGCAAATAATTCAAGGCCGGCGTTTTACCAATAATCACATGTTCATACTGTATCCAATTTGTTGCACATTCATCATTTAAATCTAAAACGAAAACTATACGAATCTGCTGAATTCAAATTTTATTCTTTCAAATTTGTTTAAACTGCAAACGGAATCGTGGACATCCTAACACCGACTACTCCGGTTTCAATTTATCTGATGGTATTCATCGGCTAGTTTCTCTAATTCTATTATCCATTCAGAAACCCTAATGATTAACTTTGAATGCTGAATTAACTGTTGTACTGAATAAATTTTGTTGGATGAACTGTTCTACAGAATACAAAAAGTGAAAACTAAACCGTTCTTGCTATAGTTCAGGTCATTGTTGGAAATCCCACCACCAATTATTTCGATGTAAATTTTATTCTTTCAATTAATCGGTGAATTTACTCCAGAAAAAACGAATATTGCAATACTTGCTACATTAATCTGTACGATTCCTACGATCAACTATGGATGAACTGTTCTACTAAATATATTTCTTCGAATCATAACTCTGTGTGGTAATAAATACACGTTCAGACTGGAGTATGAAGGGAAGAATTCTTCACCTGGTAAGATTGTTTTATTGCATCCCAAAATGCTGGTACGGCTTCGTTGTCAGGGACTTCCTTGAAAGATGGAAGATAGTTCAGATCAACAACAACGTGGTCTCCGCTTCCTTCTTGAATCTGGTATTAAAGAAATCATTAGAAAATTCATGAATAACAAAGCATCTACCCGATTATCACTGCACAAAGTTGTTATCTACTCGATCAGTGATGATAGAAATTGTTGATTAAACTAATAGACATTGTTTCTATTTGATGAGTGTTTCATTTCAGTGGAACAAAAGACCAAGTGGGAGACAGTTCAGAGCAAATGCAGAATATCAAGCCCAGATATTTCAGTTAAATAAAATAATCTGGCTAATATGATTTGGCTGAAGAAAATTTTGGTAATCAGAGTAAGAGGAAACCCTTTTGTAACTATCGGAAAATGGCTGAAAATTATACATGTAAAATTTATAACTCTTTATATAATGAAAATTCATTTATCAATTTTCCCAACTATCAAGAAGAGTATGAAAGAGCTGAATATGTTCCCTGCACATGGGACGATTTTTTTGTCCCGGGACGAAAAAATCGTACCGTCCAAGGATTTGGACTAAATTTGGGATGAAAATTTGTCCTGGGGACCACCGGCTGGCACGGTTTTCGTTCCGTGGGATGAAGAAACCGTCTGTCCGGAGGTCTCGGACGATCCATGGACAAATCTGAACGAAAAACTGCCGGATTCACATCTGATGGTTGAGATGCAGCCACATGGCTTAGCTATGACAAGTTGCATCAAAGTCCCTGTACTTTTATGTAAATATGTACATACGTCCCTTCGCATTCTCTCTCCTCCGTTTTCCCTAAAAAACTTAGAAAAATATATATTAATATATTAAAAATATAAAATAGATTTTTTAATGTCTGGGAGAAGGGACGGGACGGTTTTTTCCCCAGACGGGACAAAAATTCGTCTCGGGAGAACTGGACGGGACGGTTTTTGTACTGTCGGACTAAATTTGGGACGTCCCATTCTCGTCCCTGCACTGAATAAGGACGTCAGACGGGACGAAATTCGTCCACGTCCAGGACGATCCGGAACTATAGAAATGAAGCTTCAAGCCTGAGATAATTGTCATTAGACTGAGTCATAGTCGTATCAATGAAATATATAACAATTCCTAATAGCATGTTATATGGATAGCAACATAATTAGGTGATGAAGAACTATTGATTTTGAGCCAAAAACATGATATAGGTACTTTCCGAGAATGTACACATCCAGATTTCAAGAAATATTGATAATAGGATATGGTGTGAATGATGAAGATAACAAGATAACCATGATGTAACATCAGCATCACCCATTGGTTGATAGTAAAACATCATGAATGATGAATTAGGCATTGTCTGTAAGGGTGTGATGGTGCTTCATATCTTGTCAATAACTGTTACATCATTGTGATTTGTTCATGCCACCCATCCGCATCATCTTCATCATCCTGATCACCCAAGTCACTGATGGATGATGATGACAGAATTTTACGGATGATAATGATGAATTCGTCATCATCTGCCAGCCCTAGTTGAAAAGTGGATAGCCTAGACTACAATCTAGGAATTCACTCAAAGACTATGCACAAAAGAAGAGGATAATACTTACAACAACATCAAACCCAAATATTGCAAGATCTAGATGCCCTCTAAGCCATTTTGCTGCAGCAGTAATTAGATCCAAATCAAGAACAGCCTGCTGATCCGTCTGTTCTTTTCCGGATAATGTATCATCCTTTTTTGTTGGAAGAGATTTTAAGCTGGCAAGAAAGGTCAGTTAATATAGAACATGATAACAACTAAGATAAAAAAAAAGGCCATCTTGAATTAAATGGGAACCTGTCAAACGTAATAGGACCGGATTGATTCATCTCTGACTGGGATAGTAGGGTGCTTGCATTTGGCATGGACTTCTTCACAGCATAAAATATTTTTTCTCCCAACACATAAATTTTGTAGATTGTTGACCCATGATCCACATACTCCTGAAACACAGTTATGATCTCAGATCTTGTCATAGTCTCTAAGACAAATTTTATGCTAGCCATAAGAGAAAAAAACAAGAAAACTTAATTAAGCTCACCTGAACAATGGCTGGGAGTGGCACTTGTAAGTTCTCAAAATCTTCTGCTGTAAAGACCAATGCCTGTGAACAGAAGAGAAAAAGTATTGAATCAAATATATTTCTATACTAGTACTTACTACAAGGGCACCCTTCCCTAACAAAGCCAACATTACTTCACAAATTCGTTTCTAAAACCATGTTTCCACAGTACCATTCAAACATACAATCAGCCAGAAGTAGGATGGTGACAGAAGACGTATTCGATTTCAGGTTTGACTCATCCCGTTGCAATTTTGATTGATAATGTAGATGAATTGACTTCATTGCCATCATTCCTCCAATTATATTGATTAATGCATCATCAGCTCATAATCCTCTTGTCATCAGCTCATCTTTCATCCCTTGCAAAGACATTTGGGACTGACAAAATCGTCATTGTCTACCTACCAACCCTAAGTGGATTAGATGGATCAAAGAGAATACCCTCACACCCCAATGAGTTTTTCAATCCAAGGAGATCCTAATCTTACTCATTGACTTCTTTCTCCCCTTCCCCCTAACTAGTAGCCTCGAAAATGACACAACATACCACTTATACCATTTGAAATCGTAGCAGAAGATATGATATGGTTAGTTTTATCATGGTAGCCTACTAAGGCATTTGGACCGTTTGGTCCTTATGTGTCTCCTTAAAATTGGGCAGCCCTCCCAATAGGAGAGCAGCCAAGAAGAATGAAGTTGAAGTCCCTGATCTCTCCCCTCGAAGTCTAAGTCCCGTCTATCCCTCGACAATCACCATCCCTCGTGAGTGTCTCTACTTCACTATGCCTTCAAGAGGCTTATCCCTGGCTGATCCCTGCCTCCTCCATTCGGCCTCTCCTTAGATCATTACCATTCTGCTCTCCAACCACCGGAACATCTACCCTTCTCCTTAATCTCTATTCCTGAGACGAACCTAGATCAAGATTCATATCAAGATACTCCTTAGGAGCCGAGCGACAACCTTAGGACTGTAAGGCTAATCCAGAAACCTGATGGGGCACTGATAGAGACTTTGGTATATAATTCTATCAAGGAAGAATCTTGCAAGGGAAGAAAGGGCACCATAGAAATACAAGATTGCGAGATAGCAATGTGAGGATATTGCCCATCGGCCTCCTAAGGGGAGGGCTGCATGTATTTAAAGGGAAGTTGCCCTAAAGGAAAATGACAGAAATACCCCTGTCAGGGGTTGGGAGATCATATCTGGTACGAAGGTCAAAAGTGTTGGAAAGTATCAAAAGGATCATGAAGAAATGACTGTATAGGGACTACTTTAGATAACCATAACTCAACTGATAAAACCACGTAGTGTTTACCATCTGATGAGCATGGGGTACTCCACAGGCAGCTTGTGGCTTCACGATGCAAGGAAAGGATAACTTTGATTCAAAAAGTTTCTCCTTAAGTTTGCAATCTCGGAAATCATCAACCTGCAGAGGAAAAATCCAGCGCACAAATATTAGGAATTGTTAGAAATAAGGGTCTCTGCATAAGTCGTTGTTAGGTTTCATACTCTTACAAATTGCTAGGAAATCCTTATTGATACCTTATTTGAATGAAAATTCCTTATTGTTAAATGAATTTGACTCTTCTTGTCTTCTCTCTGTGCAACTCAGAGGGCGGTGGGTACAAAATTTCCAAGAACACAAGTAATCAATATAGCCCAACGAAATAGTTTATTTATCGTAAAGTAAATTAAAAAACCCCAAAAGCAAAGTGTTGGAACCTCCTTTAGATGCCCTAGCTTCAGCAAGAATTGCCTTTGGAAGATTGACAACAGACCCAATTGATCGGAAAAAGAGCTGGAAGAAGAGGCAGAAGGAGAGGTATGACGGAGAGGAAAAACCCCATACTGATTCATTAGGGCAAAACGCCCAATATAGGGTACGTGTTAGGTTTGGATCCTAAGATCCAAACCCCATTATTACAACGGTCTTTTTTCATAGCCATTAGAAGGGCATACTTGTAAATGTTACGAAATACAGAGTAAGAATGTAATGTGAGATTTTAAAATGAAGATTCCCCTGTCCTCATTTATAGAACAGTAAATGAGGCCCTGAGAATCTGAATTGCATGAAGGGCAGTTGGAAGCTGCAAGGTTGTCTTCCACGATTCCCCAAAATAAGGTACATGTTAAGTTCGGATCTATATCAAGACTATCTGAATTCCTGAATCCAGGCAATCCCAATATTGGCCTATCTCCACTTCCTTGATCTGCGAAGATCACAATCTCCCATCGATACAGATTGTATGCCAAGCTTTGTTGCTGCATGCAGCTAAAGCTCCAGTACATCCATTTCTACCAAATGCCCTCTCTCACTCTCCTCCCTCCCCCCCATATCTGATATTTATGCTCCCCCCACAGCGGGAAGTTAGTCAGGCCCTTATTCCTTTAGCTGTCACGTCCGCCTCCACATAACTGTTCATTTCCTCCTTCCAATCTCTCTTGCCCTGCCTTCTTATTTTCAATATTTTCCACTAACAAGTTGAGATTGGAATCATAACACCATGCCCGCTCAAATCCCTCTACCATTTCCCTCTCCCTAGTCCTAAAAAAGGAGAGGAATCAAGCAAGATTTGGGTAGTCTCTCTGTCAGCA
Organism: Wolffia australiana; assembly: GCF_029677425.1. NCBI lineage: Eukaryota > Viridiplantae > Streptophyta > Magnoliopsida > Alismatales > Araceae > Wolffia > Wolffia australiana. Next base: position 3,056,234 of record NC_135854.1, on the reverse strand, counting down.
AAGAGACGGATACGGTCCCCAACCATAATTAAGGGTAGACCTGTCCTTTCCCCTTCTTGTGTTCCCTTTAAAGAGGGCAGCCCTCCCTTCAGGAGGTTAGCCAAAAAGTATTATCCAATCGGAAGCTCTTTGTCTCTTTTCCCCTTAATGTTCAAGTCCCGTCTCTCTCCCTCTATGATCCTCGCCCTTCTGATCTACTCTACCTCACCATTTCTTCAGGCTGCTTGTTTCTGGTCAATCCCTAACTCCTCTGTTTGACGTCTCCTCTGACCATTCCTGTTCATCTCTCCATCCCAGGAACTCCCTCGCTTGTCTTCATTCTATCTTTACTGAATTGGTGGATTTCATCATCCAAATTACATTGAAGGCAATACGCCCAATAAGAAACGTATCAGACACCTGCCAACAAATAAGACATTATCGATCCTGGTCATGTTAGAGTCAGGTTCATGGATGAACGATGAACAGAATGGGATGGATGGAGTGGAACTCAAGAGAAAATTCTTTCAGGCATCCATCACAGAGACTGAAGTTTCCTTCCATTTCTCTTCTGAGAGGCTTAGATCCAACGGATGATAATTGTAATACTTAAGTAATTGACCAGCGCTCAAAGATAAAACAGAACGAGATGGGACAGAATGGAAGGTGAGGGCCATGTTTCCCTTCTGTTTTCTGTTCTGATGTCTGCACTGTTTGAGTTTCTTTTGGTTTCATTGGTGATCTCTCGTTGAACCTTATTGAAGCAGGACTCACGAGGCAACATGTTAAAACCTATACCTGTCCATGGAGTACAACAAGGTACTAGCCAACCTCTCCAGCCATTGCTAACTGTTTCTATCACTTATCTCCAGCACACAAACTGTTTATCATGCAGGTGAGAGAGGGGAGGGGAGAGGGGTGGTGGGGGTGTGGGGCGCCGGCAAGGGGGTGGAGGGCGGACAGAGAGCGGCGGCCGGGGGAGGAGGACGGGAGGTGAAGGGCGTCGGGAGGGGTGGGGCGGCGAGGTGGCGGCGGTGGGGGCTGCCAGCAGAGGAGGGCTGGAGAGAGGGGGCGGCTAGCGGAGGGGGTGGAGGCGGCGGGGAGGGCTGGAGGGGGCGCGGCAGGGGAGGAGAGGGAACGGGGGCGGGAACGGCCGGAGCGGGCTAGAGGGGGAAGCCGGAGGGGGCGCCGGCTGGGGGGGAAGCCGGCGGCGGGGCGCGGGCTAGGGGGGGGGGGGGGGGGGGGGAGGAGGCAGTCACACTGAAAATTCGCACAACGGCGAATTTTCGCACCGCACTGACCCCTGTGCGGTGTGCGGTGCGGTGTGTGAAAATCCTGTGCGATTGACCGCACAATCGCACCACACATGCGCCCAACCGCACGAGCGGGATTCGCTTGCACGGTTTGGACCATGTCTAAAGTAAAATGAGGATCACACCTTGTTTCTAAAATATGTAGTATCGGGGACTCCTCTTAGTTTAGATGCATGGCATCATTGTTACTGGCAACAATCAATCCAATATTCACCGACTTCAACAAAGACTTGTGCTGAACTTTGACATCCAACAACATGGCCAGTTGAAAATATTTCTTGATGTTGGATTCAAACGCTTACCAACTGAGCTAAAAGCTATAGCTGATAGCATGGACGCTACTTTTCATCTTTAAGCAGAATGTTTCTCTTCAACACTCCCCAACAACACCTGCCCTTGGCTTATTTATGGACCAAGTGTGCGGTGTGTTGCTTCTGGGATTTGAACCTGCCACCTGGTTTTGATACCATGTTGGATTCAAGAACTTACCAACTGTGCTAAAAGCAATAGCTGATAGCAAGGGCACTACTCATGAATAGACATTCAACATAGCACTTCAATATTTGAAAGGGAACCAGGGATGGGTATTTTGTTTTAGCCGACTAACACTTTTGGCTTGGAGCTTTTACAAAATGTTGACAGTGTAGGTTATATTGATGATCAACATTCCACCTCAGGATACTGTGCCTTCTTTCGGGGAAGTCGAATAACCTAGCACAGGAAGAAAAAACAGGTTTGAGCATCCACATCTAGATCTACGGCTGACAAGACGAGGAATGCAACTTACAGGTAATTTTCATGAGCTCCAAATATACTTTACACGCCCTATAAAAATCTATTGTTATAATCAGACTGCTATTTCCACAGCTCATAATCTGGAACAGCACGACTGCATCAAACATTTAGAGGTGGATTGCTATTACATCAGGGTATTTATAATATGCACTCCCGATGTTGCAGCAAGAGATCAATGCACAGATATCTTCACCTAAGGCAGACCCCACCTATAAAGATTTCTCTGCAAGTGGGGAATGAATAATATCAATTCACCAGCTTGAGGGACGGTGTGCCAAGAAGATGGCTTTGTTTCTGTATATTTATCCCGTTTGATCCACGATGTAGACTATCCCCAAATTTCACACGTAACTATTTGCTTTTATCTCGACAGATGTTAATGGATTTATGGGCTTTCTCACTGAGTCAGTTAATGGTAATCTCAAGAGAGTCATAGCAAAAAAAATTTGGATCTTTATTCGCCATTATTCAGTTGGTACCAAGTTGCCTAGAAATAACTTTTAATGAAGCCACAGTGGAACCATAAAGAATAGCTTCATAATTTCACCGTGGAACCATTTTATATATAAATCAATATAAAATGATTTAAAGAAAATAAAAAGATTAGTTGAATGGACTGCAGCAACAGCCAACTTCCATATGACATAGGATGGAGCTACTAGTTATCATTGTTATCAAAATTTCTTAGGTGCAATGTAAATTTCAATTACCAACATCACTTACCTTCAAAAATTGCGGGGCTCTTATCCTATATTTTGTGTGAGAATCAAGATGATACAACCCACCCAAGATTTGTTGGATTCTTAACCGATCAACTAAAGGGCACACATTTTTTAGAAGGTCAATCATGCAACAGTGAGGGTTATCCTTCACAAACCTGGAAAATGATTGATCAATTCATTAGAAAATTCATCAAAGCACTCACAAAAGGCAAAATTCTAGATGCCATGAATAAGACGAACAACAAGACATCAGCCTCCCAGATATAACATGCAATCCTCTATAATCCAGGAAGAAATTGGTTTAAATGCGTGTCTGCTAGGACCCTAACATAAATCTCACGCCAGAAATCCACAAGCTCTGAATGTAGCGTTTAGGCTGAAAGAGGACTCTATGAGTTTGCAGAGGCCAATGGCTGGTTCCGAGATGCTCCAGATCTAGAGGAGGTGCTTGCCCAATGTAGCCTAGCTCTCTACTATCTTTCCCTCTCTTGATTTCTTCAACCTCTCTCACTCTTCACTCGCTCATCTCTCTCTCTCTCTACTCATGGATCCCTCTATTTTCTCTCTTTAAATTTGCATTTCATTGAACTTACATAGGTGGGAACAATCTGTTACTGATATCAAAATAAAGAATCATTACATTATTTCCTAAAATCTCGTTCAAAACCGAAAACTAACGTAATGCTGGATACAATAGGTCAATGATGAATCACTGATTACAGGTTTATCGTTGTATTTCTACCTTTAAATTCTATTATATGTACCCTCTAACATTTTTATAAAAAATATGGTAGGGATGCTGTAATCACATCATCAATACAGGAGAGGTTGGGATATCTTTCTTTCTTGCTAGAAAAGAGGAGTTTTGGCTTTGTTGAGCCATTGAGAAGCAATCCCGAAGCAGCAAAAGGCACTAAAGCAGCCCGTAAAAAGTATTCTAATTTTTCATATGAAAATTAACCAAAATGAGGTGGAAACTAGGCTATAAGGTGAGGCTGTGTGTTTCCACAAAAACCAAGCGAAAGAATTTGTAGAAGCACCAAGTAAACTAATAGTTTTATCATCAATGTTCCTGTCCTAACCATCTTATATGAAAACGTGTAATTTTTTTTCACAGCCTACATGATTAAACGATGAAAAGCAACTGACCTTTCCAATTCTTCCATGCCTCTAGAAAAGATAATACCCTTGGAAAAATCCACGACAGAGTAGTCGATTCTGATAATCTCATCAGTAGCTTTGTGAAGAACTGCATCTACTACTCGCATCTGATATGGTAAAGAGGCTTCCGTATTTATGGGAACAAATACCAAACCATTTTCGGTGGGACACAAAGGGAAAGCACCTCTCTGCAAAAGAAAGGAAAAATAAATGGCTTTCTAATGATCCTGCTCAATTATTACATCATGTTTAGCTCTCATTACATGCCTTAAGGAAATCTTCCTCACGAGATTGTTTCATAACATAACCAACAATAAGAGCTCCATCTTTTGTTTCCTGAAATCACAAAGAAACTGCTCTTGGTCATATTAAAGTGATAAATAAAGAATTGAAATGTCCAAATACAGACCATTCTATTGAAGCGACAAATTGTGATGGGTATTTCTTCTAGTCTTTCAATGAACAACAGTTTTTCTTGTTCAGGCAGAGAATTGCTTGTACCTAAGAAAAAACATAAAACAACAATCAACCCAAAGGGACAATTTTTTATGCTCAAACACTTGACAGAAAACCTACCCATAAGGATGACTTTCCATCCATTACTCCATAACTTATGAAATAGGCTTGAGTCATCTCTTGAAGTTATGTACACAGTAGTTCCCGTTGAATCAATCAAAGATGCAGACATGTCCTCACATATTTTGTCTAAGAAATTCGAGGTCTGACAAACTGCTTGAAATGAATGCATGGATGCCAAGGTGTTAAGAAACTTTACCTGAAAGAGGCAGCTTATTTTATCCACAGAACTAGGGCAGAATATAAATGTCATTGAAGAAAACTTAGAATTGACCGCTGCAAAAATTGCCAGAGTTTTATTTATGCTGCCAAATGTTCTTTCATCACACAATTTTTGTAAAGAAAACTCAATTGTATCTATTTTCTTAGGATTTGATATTGTTGGATTATAGAATCTGGATTAAGAAAGTGAGGACTCCAGACAGAGAAGGAACCTCCACAGGCTGAAACTAATCCAGGGCCTCTAGGTCAACATAGGAGTTTTGGGAGCAAGAGAGAGAGTGAAGCAGGAAGAATAATAGACAAAAACGAGAAACTTGCCTTCCATTGGGCAAGTGCCCTATTTTATACATAGTTATTGGATCCTCTACCCATTGGGCTGATCGAGACTTCATTATTACAGGGACATGTACACAATTATATGAGTTTCTGGGTAAAACTGTAAAAAAGTCTTTATTGGAATACAAACAAAGTTAACTTGATTATATTCTTTGAAAAAAAAAGTTCAACTGGATTATTGTAACAAGAGAATGATCCTTGATGAAAGGAGGGAGATGTCATCTGTAAGATTATCGCCAAGATATGTGAGAGAGAGAGAGTGATATGATTCAGCAGTGAGTATATGTTCAGAGGAAGGACCGACCAGGGCCCATTACGCACACACAGGCCCAGCAAACAACTCCTACTTAAAGGGCCCACTCGAGGCAGCTTGAGGCAGGAAATCTCATCGTAAGCCTTGCCCCCTCTCTCGTCATCTCTTCCCCGTCGTCTTGTTCGTGCCTTCTCCCCTCTCTTGGCTCGCAGGTCAACGTCCTAACTTCCCCTGCCAAGGCCATGGCTGCTCTCTGGAAAACTCTCACCAATTCCTCTCATCATTCCTGTTTCCCTCCTCACTACCCTGAGAACTTCTTCTACCTCTCGTCTCCCCCTTCTCTCTTTCTAGCATTGAAGCTACATTGGAACTCCAGATCGTTTTCTCGTTGAAATTGGAAGCACAATATGGTCATCGATTCATCCCTGATATGATTCGTCAGAGGGTTTATGCCCGGAAGGCCCGCCAGCAGCCCAAGATGGACATACAGACCCGGCCCACTCCGGTCCCTACTTAAGCCATGCCCTACTGGAAGGCAGACAGGAAATTTGTAGCACTTGTGTGTCTTGCTAACCCTCTCCTTCTACATCTGCCTAGTCGTGACTCTTCCCTCTATGTGCTCGCAGGCACGACGCCGTCCCCGTGCCATGCCACGACCGTTCTCTGACAATCCTTTGTCATCTCCCTAACCCTTCCCCTCGCTTCTCTCCTCTACCCTGGGAATATCTTTCTCCTCTCTCCCTCTCTCCCAGTTCCCCAGTGAACTTTTTGTGGAAAGTGAATCATCATTTCATTTCGAACAATTGAGTTACAGCAACCCGATTACGGTCTCAACAGAGCAGGATCGTATCAGTCCCCAACGTGGGAACATATCAGAGAGAACATGGCAGAACAGTGTCCCAGAGAGAGGATAAGAGGGGGGATGGACTTTGCCAATAGAGCGAGATGAGAGAAGTGAAATAGCAACTTCATTACTTCTTGAGGCTGATGTAAGAAGATGAGATACACCAAAGGCTGATGCCAGAGGTCCAGGCTGGGTCCAGGACCATGATACCCACAAGAGCGGAAAGCCAAGTTGAAGTGGAGAACGGACACTGGAGGGTGTGGGCGTCCCATGGGTCTATGCAAATCACAGTTGGGAGTGGTGGGAAGATACTAGCATGAGAGGAGTGTGATATCAATCCAGGATACTGTTAAGAATTGTGATTGATATGTATCGGCACTACAACATAAATCTTGCAGTTTCAATGGACAGAAATGTTGATAGACCTCTCATCCGGCGTCGGAGGAAGAATTACAGTTGGATAGAAAGAACAACTAGAAGAATAAAAGAATAATTCATGGAGATCTCCTCGAGCTCTCCACTCTGGATGGCAGGCCCAATCCTGCTCCACCAGCCCTCTGCCTCTTCTGGCAACTGAATTCTTGAAAAATACTTGAATGGTCTTTTTTCCCGCTTTCCTTTATTTATACCCGATCTCACACATGCTTGCTTAGTCAACGCTGAGTCTTCTCACACGTGCCTCCTTTTCTTCCTTTGATATTGCTGGGAGAAGAATCGTTGTGTATCAGAGTGCCATGGTGGTCTGTCTGCAAGAGGCGATGATGGAGAGTTGTGAGGAAAAACAATGGGATTCGGTGGGGCGAGGCTTACTGGAGGGTTCCTGGCAATAAAGAGGTGAGGATGGAAAGTTACAAGGCAAAGGATTGGAATTTAGTAGCCCTGAAATTTTGCAACGGGGAGGAACCACAGGTGAAACAACGCTCTATCAAGAGTAAAGCAGTAGGATGATCTTGATGATACATGAAATTTAGCAGACAAAGAGACGAGGGAAAGGAAGGCATGCAGGAAGGTGGTGGCAGAGGAAGCTAGGAAACTGAGCTGGATTGGAGACAGAGATCCCAGCAATTGTGCTTGAAAGAGGGTGATACTGACACACGACTTTTTCATCTGATAGCAAATGGAAAGAGGAACTTGAACTGAATACAGCAGGTGCATGTGGCAAATCAGGATTATTCTGGGGCACAAACAGTGGGCGGCGCCCTGGTAAACCATTTGAGGACCTTCTCCAGTAAGAGGGCCTGAGGACAGTGGCAATGGAGTGGCAGAGGACTATCTAAAGACAGCAGACGGCTCTCAACTATAGATTATTAGCCAGAGATTGAGATGATGGAAAAGAGATTGGAGGGAAGGCAGAACAGAGTCCTATCAAAGGGGGGATGCTCATTGCTGTTGCAATCAATCCTTTCAATAATTCCAAATTTCTACCTCTCGGTATTTGAAATCATGTTATGGTGTTGACCATAACGTACAAGTCCAACAAACTTGTATCAATTCAGACAGGGAACTTGTCAATCAAGATGGAAAACTATTTTTCTTAAAGTCACTCAGAGAAAAGAAGTAGAAAAAGGAAATGTGAGATCCCAATCTGGATCTTCCCTCCTGGTCATTGAGGATGTGCCTTCTGACTGTTCCAGCTCCAGCTCCCGCAAAAGGGAATTTTGAAGAAAAAAAGTCAGCGCAACTGCCTCCTCCCTCGGTCTTAGTTATAGCCACGTAAATGCAATCCATTAGATCTAGAATGGCTTCATGCTTTTCCACAACCTCAGTTCTGTCAAATATCATTATGAGGTTAAGATTCTTCTCGCACCAGTGGCCAGGTTAAAACCTCTCGTTACAATGCTAGCAGAGACCTTTTTCTTTCCTTTGTTGGAACTCAGCTTCAGTGAGACACAGATTTCTTTTCCTTCAAACCCTTTCCTGGCCACAGGGGTAGTGATTGCCTGTCGTCTGGTAAGATATGAGATTCTCTGAGGTGAATTGATTGGGAGAGTTTATCTACTCTTAGACGCAGAGTAATCTGGTGCCTCATAGTAAACTGATGTATTCTGCCAAGCCGTGTATAGTACTCCCATATCTCCCTCTGCCAGAATAAACAGATCCATCATTTCTTAAAAACCAAATGGGCGATACCTTTTCACATCTGTGCGGATTTCCAGTTTCAAATCTCTGAAGTTTGCGTTTTGTTTAGTTTCTAATGCAATCTTGGACAGTTGCAACAGCATTCTCTCGAATACCGTTCTATTGGCATGTCCAGAAGTAGTTTGATGCAATTCAAAGAATTCTTGATATAAGCTGTCAGAAGGTAATCCATAATGATTTGCGAACAAATAACATGAAACTCTCCCAATCTCGAAAACTAATCTCCTTCTCAGTGTATATGAACCAGTTTTGTGCGGAGTGACCTAAATGGAGGGAAACCAGATGAAGCTTATCCTTGTCCTACTGTTGATGTAGTTGTCAGTTAGAGGGCTTTCTTTATGTTTAACCCACTTTATGTTTATTACTTGTAATGGGCCCATTATCGGCCCATGAGCCCAGTGTGTGTAAACTCCCTGTGAACCCATATTATAAAGGGACACATGAAACCCTATTGAATCTCTAATCTCGTTTTTGCCACATCTTCCTTCTCTATCTCCTCTCTCTTCTCTCTCCTCGACCTAGGGTTAGGTCAAGGGAGTCTCACAGTAGTCAACAGAGTCTATCGACGCATGCAATCCAGTCATCTGCATTGCCCATTGAAAAAGCAGAAGATTGCCTAGTATAAAATGGAAATCGTATCTAAACTCTGATATTGAAGTGGTATTTCTTGGAGATTTTCAGATGGTCTTTGCGCGGCAGCAGTAGTGTGAGTAGGCTGCTTCATCCCCTGTAATTGGAGGTTGATAGAAGTGATTTGCTCCATGATGTGCTCTAACACATTAGCAGTACGGCATTGAAAATCTAGGTTATTTTCATCCAAAGAGGAATCGTGGCCCATTGCGGTAGAATTGCCAGCTCTGATACCAGTGATACCTCCCTCAACCCCACAATATCAAGAATGATAAACCTGGCACGCAGTAGACTTGGATTCCACAAAAAAGAGTCTAGCGAACAATTTTTTTTTTTCAATTAGGAGTCCAGAGAACAATAAAATGTTGGAAACGAATGTGCTTGGAGAAAATATGGAGAACAAAGGTACTGGTAAGGACGTAGTCAGAAACTCAGAGGGAGTCGAATCAACATCTCTACCCAAATATTAAGAATGCCCTCGCAGTCCCAAACCTCTTTATTTATACCACCTGTGCCTTGAATTTCCTTGCGATTCACATTGACTGACTGTGTCTGACCCTCTTGTACACACGGGGTAGAGATGTATCGGAAGGTAGAAGAGTTGATGGGCATGCAACAGTCACTCTTACATCTATTGTTGTTGATGAGGTGGTGACTTGTGACACAAGCCCTCCAAAAGAGAATGTTCTTAGACGTCTCAACAGAATACACTTTGCAGAAAGGGTGACGAAGAGTGCTCCCACCTCTTCTTTGCATGTCCATTGGCCCAGGCAATATGGGCATCAGAGCAGGTTCCAGGAGTGAACTCCTTGGGCAAGACCTTCTGGGGCTCTATGAAGGAAGGCAGGTCCAGGAGAAAGACGAAATGTGGAAGGCATCTAACAATGTTATGGAGATCTGGCTGGATGATGTAATATGTAATCACATCAATGAATGTTGACCCCAGCCCACACAGAATGGCAACAGGTCAATCCAATAGCAGGGTTACTTAGGAAGGCGATCGGAGAGGAGACAGGCTTTTCACTCCTGTAAGTGCTATTGTGCATTTGTCATATCTGGTCCTCTCCTTATCCCTCTCCTTTGCAGACATCCACACCTGCAAACTAGGACCAGATCTCCTCCACGGACGCAAGGCATCATCCATCCTGCCAGCTCAATGGCAGCGTCCATTTCGCCAGCCCTTCTCTCTTATCTCTTCCTCATTCTCTTCTCATCTTCTTATTCTGAATAATTATCGAGAACAAGGTTGACCCTGGCTGATTGGATGGCGCTGAGGGGACGAAAGCGACAGAGAGTGGCAGAGTGGACGTCGCCAGAGGGACTGGGGCTTACTAGACGGAGTGGATCGTAACATTTTTCACTCAAGAACAATCGTGTTACCAATAGAGGAACGTAACACTGCACCATAATGAAGTGATCTTTAAGGGTAGGATGATCTTGGTGGACCACTTTTTTGTGACATTGTTGCATACTGGTTTAGAAAGGAATGGAAGACCATTTTGACCGCTTGTGAAGACCAGCATCCTGCTTAAAGAAAAAAAGTAGCAACCTTGGTATCTATTGAATATACACTTTATTTTTCTTATTTTTCCTTTCTTCCCTCTTTTTCTTACCTCTCTCCCTATATGTACCCTCTTGAAGGGAACCCAAAGTAGACGGTTATTTTTCTTCTTTTCACATACTTGTTTCTCTCTCCTCGGAGCTCTCTCACTCTCTCTCCGTGGATCTTCTCTCGTTCTACATGGTATCAGAGCCATCATTCATCAAGATCTGAATTCCGCCGACAACTGTGCTGATCAAGCTCTGTTGATTCAAAGCTTCGATTTCTCAGCTTCTGTCCTTCGACGTCGATCTCTTGGCGTCATTCCTTCCTACTTCTATTGATCCCTCGTTCTACCGCGATCTGCTGGGATCTGCCGCGATCTGCCTAAATTCTCCTGCGGATTCAAAGTCGTCGTCGCCTCTCGATCTGCTGGGATCTGCCGCGTTCCGCCTCTCGTTCTCCTGCGGGATCTGCTGCGATCTGCTGCGATCTCGTTCTGCCTCTCGACCTCCTGCGGGATCTGCTGCGATCTGCTGTGATCTCGTTCTACATAGTATCCTTGGATCTGCTGGGATCTGCTGCGATCTCCTGCGGATTCAAAGTCGGCGTCGCCTCTCGATCAGCTGCAATCTGCAGCGATCTGCTGCGATATGCTGGGATCTGCCACGTCCTGCCGGAACTCTCTTATTGATTCCAATTTGGCGTCACTTCTTGTCTTGCCGCGATCTGCCAGGATCCGCCACGATCTGAACAACATCAGCATATTTTGTCAGGTCGTTAATTTGGCACCAACCCTCTTGATCGACCAGTTTGACATTACTGCTCACAGTTATTTACTGTTTGGCGCTAATACAAACTCCAACACCTGATGGCGTCCAACGTCTCTACTACTTCTGCTGCCGATTTGCCACCAGGGCTATCTCCTCACTCGTCCGAGCTAAGCTCTTGGCACTACTCTTTGCCCCGTATACCATCTGAATTTAGATTCACCGGGTTGAATCTTCTTCAATGGCGTCAGTACGTTCGAATCACCTTGAAGGGAAACTTATGAAGCACCTTTTGGACGAGCCGTCACTTCCCACCTCTCCTCACTATGATCAGTCGCTTGATATTGAGGTTGTGGTCCATCGGTGGGTTCTTGACAGTATCAGTCCACCGTGTGCCTCTGAATTCTTATCTCTCGATTCTGCCAAGGAGATATGGGATGCCGCTCAAGAATCTCACTCGAAGCGAAACAACCTGGCCATCATTTATGAACTTGTGACTCGCTCTACTAACTTGGTCCAGGGTCCTCGCTCTGTTCGAGCCTATAGCCTGGAATTGACCTCCCTTTGGGCCGAATTGGACCACTACATGCCTCCTGATCCCCACTCAGTTGATCGTGGGTATGTTCTCCAACTCCGGGTTTTCAAATTTCTCATGGGCCTGAACCCCGAGTACGAGCCTCTACGCAGCCAGCTGATTCATCGGGAAAAAGTTCCTACTATGAAGGAGGCTCTTCTAGCAGTTCAAATGGAGGAGACGCGCCTTGGTATATTTCATTCGGAACCTGTCTCGGCAATGGCTGTCCAGCAACTGGGAAGCTCACGACCTACACCTACTCGGGGTGGGCAACCTCGTATGCCCTCTCCTACAATGCTGCAATCTCAAGTGATTCCCACAGTCCATAAATTGACGAGCACAGGTCATGGAGACCCTTCTCTTTTCTGCAATTATTGCAAAAAAAGGGGTCACACTAAAGATACTTGCTACAAGCTCCAAAAAAAAACATGCTCACCAAAGTCACTTGGTAATCAGTCCGGCGCCTCCGATCAATACCTTCGCATTCACAGGATCGTCCACCGCTCTTCCCACATCTCTTCTTGGAACACCTCAACCGACTACTGCAGCCACCTCCTCCATGGGAGACCAACTTGGACGTGATGAAATTGACCAAATCCGACAGCTCCTTCAGTCTAAATTGGTTGACTCTACTTCACTGGTTCATCAAGGTACACAGTTTTCCTCTTCTTCCTCCCATATGCAATGGGTCATTGACTCCGGTGCCACCGCTCATATGACTCCTTCATCCCAATGTTTTCTCACTTACACTTCCTCTCCTAGCTATCATAAAGTTAGTACTGCATCAGGTCAACTCCTCACCATGGCCGGTGTGGGAAGTGTCCAACTCTCCTCCCATCTTACCCTCACACATGTTCTCCATGTCCCACATCTTACCCTCAGCCTCATTTCTCTCCGTCACCTTGTTCAAGACCTTGGTCAAGACTTATTTTTCAACCCTAATACTTGCTTCTATCATGATAAGGTGTCGGGGCAGATGACTATACTTGCTGAGGAGCGAAGTGGTCTTTACATCCTTTCTCTTCCTTCAGTCCCTGCTGTGGGTGTGGCTCTCTCCACTACTGCGCAAGACTCTCTTTGGACTCTTTATCATCGTTTGGGACATCCTTCCTTCTCTACCTTGAAATTAATGTTTCCTTGTTTGTTTCATGGACGTCCTGTGGACGAGTTTGTTTGTGAACCATGTCGGTTAGCTAAACATACTCGGACAACGTACCCTCCCTCTGATCCTTCTTCGTGTTCCTCTTCTCCTTTTTCTCTCATTCATAGTGACCTATGGGGGCCCACCCCTGTAGCTAATACTTCGGGCGCCCGACGGTTAGTGATATTTGTGGATGATTCCACCCGCTTTACATGGGGTTATCTCCTAAAAAATAAATCAGACCTTTTCGCACCGATCATTTCGTTCCATGCCCTCATCCAAAACCAGTTTGGTACATCCATTAAACGCTTCCGCTCCGATAATGCCCGTGATTATGTTAACTCCACCATTTTTACTTTCTTCACCTCTCATGAAATCGTCCATGAAACGTCCTGCCCCTACACGCCTCAACAAAATGGTCTAGCAGAATGCAAATTTCATCACATCTTTGATACCACTCGCTCGCTACTCCGGGAGTGAAGCTTCTCTAACTGCTGTCCACCTCATTAATCGTCTTCCCTCCCGCGTTCTTTCCCACCTTTCCCCTATCAATGCTATACTTTGGGCCTATCCTACTGTCTCCTTAAAAACCAATCTTATTACACGTATTTTTGGGTGCACCTGCTATGTCACTAACCATCATCCTTCTCGGGATAAACTTGACGCTAAGGCGTTCCATTGTGTCTTTGTGGGTTATTCTTCTCATCAAAAGGGATATAAATGCTATCACCCTTCTACTCATCGCATCCTTGTGAGTAAAGATGTCACCTTTGACGAGTCCACTCCATTCTACCTCCCTGGCTCGTCCTCCTCACCTTCCCCTTCTCCTTCATGTGATGAGTCCCTCAATTTCGTTGTTCCACTTTCACCCCCCCCCCCATTGTCTGGTATACCTGCCCCCCCTCCATTGACTCTACCCAACTACGCCCCTCGCAAAAAATTTGATGGGACCACGTACCATCGTCGTCCTTGTCGTCCATTGAATGTCTCTGCCCCGTCACCTGCACCAATAACCGACGCCACAACATCATCTCTCCCTTGCAATGCCCTTTCCTTGGCCTCACCACCCTCTCCACTCCTTGTGGCCCCGGAGCCCTCTCCAGCTTGTGATGACCTTCCCATTGCCCGTCGAAAAGCCCCTCGGTCATGTACCTCTACCCCCTTTTATCCTTTAGCCAATTATGTTTCATCTCATCGCCTCTCCCCGTCTTACCGTGCCCTTCTTACCTGTCTTGATTCTATTGCCATTCCGAAGACGGTGGATGTAGCCTTAGCTTCCCCTGAGTGGCGTCGTGCAATGGGAGAGGAATTGGTCGCCTTGAAAAATAAAACCAGACTTGGGATCTGGTTCCGTTGCCTTAAGGCAAGCACTTGGTTGGCTGTCGGTGGGTCTGTACCGTCAAGTACCAGTCTGATTGGTCTCTCGAACGTTATAAAGCTCGTCTTGTGGCTAAAGGTTATACACAGCAGTTTGGTGTTGATTATCTGGAGACAGTTGCCCCTGTTGCTAAGATGAATACTTTTCGTCTCCTTATTGCCCTCGCGGCTCATCATAATTGGTCTCTTCAGCAGTTCAACGTCAAGAATGCCTTTCTTCATGGTGATCTCCATGAAGAAGTTTATATGGCATTGCCTCCAGGCTATACAACACCTCCTTCGGCGCCTCCCTTGGTGTGTCGTCTCAAGAAGGCTCTCTATAGCTTGAAGCAGTCCCCTCACGCGTGGTTTGGTCGGTTTACACACTCGATGAAACTATTTGGATATTCCCAGTGCAACGGTGACCATACACTTTTCTATCATCATTCCTCGTCCGGGGGAGTCACACTACTCCTCGTCTACGTGGATAACATTATCATTACGGGGAATGACTCACATGTGGCAGGTCAGCTAGCGGCTCATCTTGCAAGTGAATTTGATATCAAACATCTTGGTCTCCTCCGATACTTCCTTGGTATTGAGGTGGCATATTCCGCAACTGGCATCTTCCTTTGTCAAAGAAAATATATCATGGATCTTCTTCAAGAGCTTGGAAAGGAGGACTCACAACCCCTTGCCACGCCCATTGAAGTAAATCACAGGCTCTTTGGCAGAACATGAGGAGGTCGTTGATCAAGGAAGGTACCAAAGATTGATTGGTAAGTTGATATACCTCACTCACACTCGCCCTGACATTGCTTATACAGTGGGCGTGTCAAGTCAATTTATGCATTCTCCAAAGGCATGTCATATGCATGCCGGCAACCGTGTACTTCGCTATATCAAAGGTACCATTGGTCTTGGTATTCAATTCAAGCGCGAAAGTGGTCTCCAATTGGACATCTATACAGATGCTGATTATGCTGGTTCTCATGTTGATCGTCGCTCCACGACGGGTTACTGTACCTTCCTTGGTAGCAATATTATTACATGGCACAGTAAGAAGCAATCTGTCGTCTCTCGATCCAGTGCTGAAGCAGAATTTCGTGCCCTGGCACAAGGTCTATGCGAAGCATTATGGCTCACCAGTCTTCTTGCAGAGCTGAAGCTTTCGTGTCGTCAACCGACTCAAATTTTCTGTGATAATAAGTCAGTTATCAGCATCGCTCATGATCTAGTGCAACACGACCGCACTAAACATGTTGAAGTTGATCGGCACTTCATAAAGGAGAAGCTGGAGTCTGGACATTTTTGCCATTCATACATTCCATCCGCTCATCAACACGCTGATATCTTCACCAAAGGATTGTCGACCCCACGCTTTCAAGAATTGTGCGGCAAACTGGGAATGGATAACATCCACTCACCAGTTTGAGGAAGACTATTGAAGGGAACCCTCTTGAAGGGAACCCAAAGTAGACGGTTATTTTTCTTCTTTTCACATTCTTGTTTCTCTCTCCTCGGAGCTCTCTCACTCTCTCTCCGTGGATCTTCTCTCGTTCTACAGTATCGACTATTGCTTTTAGCACGGCTGGTAAGCGATTGAATCCCAACAGTCGCCATGTGTATTCATCGTTCATTTATTTCCATCACGTCTGGTTGATCACCATTCTCAGGTGATCTTCCCTATTTTTTTCTTCTTTGATGTCATCCCATTGGGGAAGCATAAAGAGAAAAGAACAAAATGCTCCTCCTTAGATGAATGAAACAAAAACCCTTGGGAAGTTGTAATACAATCCCTATGGTATCTAGATATGCTTTCGTCTTCCAGTCCAATAGGGGCATTCTAGTCATTAGGACCTTCTGTAATTCCTTTACATAGGAAAGGCCTCCCTTTAGGAAGGCAGCCAATACGTATCAAGAGTTGTCTGGCTACCCATCTATGTCCATCCCGTTCCCTCTGGAGTCCGCACTGTCGGACCTCCTAACAGGCAACATCCACTCCGCCTGCCTATTGTTGTGCCAAAGTCCAACCCAGCATTCCCTGGCCCAGGCCACCAACCTTCCCGGCGCCTTCTACCTCCCTTTCAGTCCTCTCCCCAATACGAACTTGCAGGTTTGTATCAAGTTGATGATCATACCAGATTTTCTAAGCTCATGCAGAATCAAAAGAAAATAGAAGAAGAAGACAGTAAAAACTCTGATTGAAAACTAGGTAATAAATGCGCAAGAATGTATGATATATTTTTTATCATTGTTCCAATATCTTTTGATCATCGTTCCAAGATGTAGGCATCAAACAGTGATTAGGAGAAGAGCGTCAGACTCTGCCCTTCCTGTCAGACTCTGCCCTTCCTGATCCACATGATTCCTCCATCTCGTGATCAGATTATGACTATCATGCCATCAACTTCTCCCTGCCAAAAAGTAATTCACAAACCTCATCCATTTGTTCCCTAGACTGCATATTGACCTTGCTTTGTTTTTTTGAAAGATGATTTAAGGCAAAGACCTTGTTTTGTTAACCACCTCCAATGATTTTGCATCCTATCTCTCCTTTTTTCCCCCTCCTATTTTTCCCTTCTATTTCATATTATTTATAACCGCCTTGCCACATGCCTAGGTCGATGAGTCATCACATATTGGTAGACCTGATGACTTACTCTCTTATTGATTTGTCTTCGCTGCATCATACTTTGGATTTGCCTCTTTGCCCAAGCAAGGCGGCCTATCGTCATGTCTCCATCTTTGTCTACAAGCGATATCACTTGCTTAACCATTCCAATCATATCAATGACCCATATGTCAAACTTTACCATCCAGGAATTCAACCCACAAGTATTATCCAGATTTCTTCTACATTTATTTTATTGAATTCTCAAGCTGTCATGCATAGATACATTCACTTTTTTAACTTGTTGTATCAGAGGATCTTGAAAACTATCTAGATCGATTGCAATAGGATCTCAGCATACACGTTAGAATAATGAAATCTTAACTTATTTGCAAACTTGTCTGGCTTACAAATCAATTGGGCTAAGTCAGCATTTATGAGTACTCGCCTTTCACAAGAGGAGGAGACACAATGTGCAGAGGTGCTGGGTACACTGCTTGGAAGTCTATCTATGAGATACTTGGGCCTGCCATTGACCAAAGGTACGACGACTAAGGCTAATTGGCATCCCATTATAGAGAAGGTTGAGAGACGGCTAGAAGGATATTGGGCCACAGAATTGTCAAGAGGAAGGTCAATTGGTGCTAGTGAGGTGAGTATTGTCGTCAATTCTCCTTTTCCACCTCTCAGTGTTCAAGATGCCACCAGGAATTGCACAGAGACTCAAAGGCCAGATGTGTCGTTTGTTGAGGAAAGGCGCCCGCCCCGAGCAGAGTCGAGGTCTGGCACTAGTGGCATGGGATATTGTCTGAAGACCAATCAGACAAGCAGGCTTGGGCATCTTACATCTGCAAAGCATGAACACAGCATCATTAACAAAGCGGGTGGTGAGGCTCATGCACCCTCAGGAGGACATCCAAATTCTGCAAGACAGATACGGTTAGAGATCAAGCGCCCCCAGGCAGAGGGACGTCGCCATTCTGGCAGGGCCTTAGACAGATTTTCCCCCAAGTCCGAGACTTCTTCATCGCCCATCTAAGAGACGGCTCCCTATTTTGCTTTTGGACGGATAAATGGTCTTTGGATGGCCCGTCGCGGAGGCATTCCCTTGGCTCTTTGTGCTTGCGTGATGCTTCGAGTCCACAGTGGAGGGTGCTGGGACAAAAGGCGGCAAAGACTGAGACCATTTATTCTTCTAGTGCCCCTTCACCCACTTGATTTGGACCACCCAAGCACAGCTACGGTCTATGCAAGATCGGAGGAGGTCTTCTGAGATTTCATACAAAGAGGTGGCCATAGGAAGAGGGAAGGGGAGTCAGGCAATGACAGTTCTAGACAATATGGCTACACCGTAATGAGACGGTATTTAGGGGACAAGGTTTACACGGACAGGCTCGCCCGTGAGGTCGCAGGCCTTATGGCATCATGCTTTCCTCAATTTATAATCAGATAGGGGAGGGGTCAACCATGTATGAGTAGAGCTTCAGGGCTCTTCACGTGTACCTTTGGGTGATTACCGCTTTGTCAGGTGACCGCCTTACATCATCTTTCAAAAAACAATTGAAAACTTGTGATCAAAATATTTAGTTAATAGTAACAGCCAGACTCAGATCTTTTGCAATGTGAATTTGTCTCACATGAACACGTTTGCATATTCCAAAGGAGATAAAAAATAAAGGAACCAACATTACCATTTCTCCCAATCTGCTACCCAAAACTTCAGCCGTGGTAACACAAATCTCATATTAGACATATTTCTGTAGAAATAGTATGAGAAAACATTATGTCATTATATTTTAAATAGTTTTCGACAATAAGCCCAGAACAAACAGTTGTTCCTGAATTTTGGTGGTTTGAAAATAGATAATATGGTTCCTTAAGTCACATATTGATACGAACCTGGATCTTGGCTCGTATCGGAAGGAGGGTAGAGGACGAGGCGAGGTAGAAGTTCCCAGGGTAGAGAGGTGAAACCGGAAGGATCCGAGAGGAGGTCGAGCAGAGGGGGTAGGGATCGGCCGAGGAAGAGCCATCTGAAGAGGCGGTAAGGTAGAGACGATCACAAGGGCCAGGGATCGTCGAGGGAGAGAGGGAGACCAGACCTAAACGAGGAGAGGGGTGACAAGAACACTACTTCATTCTTCTTCTTGGCTGCCCTACTAAAGGGAGGGCATCCCTATTTAAAGGAAATACATAAGAGCCAAATGACTGAAATGCTCCTTGGGCTAACATGACGAAACTACCCCTAGATAGGTTGAGGATCCTACCAAGGATCCTATCACATATATGGGAAATCACAAGCCAAGAAAGTCCCGACCAGTAGTTGGGACAACTGAGGACGCCTGAGCACCATAAATGTCTGGTAAATAAGGCCACAGAAGGGTTAGAGGTCAGTAAGACCCATTCTTCCTCAAGATTAGTATGAATAAAGGCACAATCTGATAGGGGGAATTTGGGGCAATCGAAGGAGTTATCGACCAGAGGAGCTGCATTCAGCGAGAATCTTGACATACTCTAGGCTAAGAGGTGAGAATTTTTCTACTGAATTGCTTAGTCGTTCTGGAATGTTGTGAGGAAGGGATGATTGAATTCGTACTTCACCAATAGGGCAAGAATTATTTGATTTTCATAATCAAGAATGTATCACAAGATTATGTTTTTACCTTTGTCAACGGAGCACCTTCCGTGTAACAGATTCCCTGTAGGAAAAAATGATGTCGGTAGTAAATACACTGGCGAAAATCAAGTTTTTAGTTTGGAAAAATGACAGAATGATAACCCTGTTATTTATAGAGATTCAGTTTTACAGTTCTTAAATAGATGATAACTTACTATGACTAAAAAAAAGTATAAAAAATAAAAAGACGATGACTAAATTCCCAATCGCAGAATAAATACAGTGCAAGAAATTGGAGGGAAGCGTCATTTTCTTCATAAAAGAAATAGAGAAGCGCCATGGATGACCCATGGATTTCCCTTCGAAATACATTACGAAGGCACCACTCTACTAAATAAATAGCCGGATGATGATAATTATGTTTCTTCTAAAAGAAATTTCAGGATGCACGGACCCCATCAACATGCAAAAAAAAACCAGAAAAAGGACAACATAAAGAAGCCGAACAGTGTCGGCCATTGTTAACCTCGTCTACTAAGTCTCATTAATGCTTTGTTAACCACGCATTCTCTTAGAATGAAGCATGGCATTGAGAATACAAGTCATTCGATCGTATTAATAAATCAAAGAGAAGGAAAATCTCATCAATACGATATGAAAACTCTCGACACCACTCCTTAATTTATGTTTTGATGGCATATCGCATCAAATAATCACAACTTCCATATTTCTCCTAATCTCAAAGTCCGCATGCAACCGTCAATTCATGAATTTGGTTCAATCGGAAGAAAATCTCAGAAACGGCCAGTGACACGCATTTCCCCAACCAACCAGCGTACTCGTTTCAAGCTTATTCCACCCAGATTAAAACAACGAACTCGAGGATTAACGCACATTGCAGTAAGATTGGCGCGATCAGACGCAAAAAGTAGAAAATCAGATGCAAAAGAATTAGGAATGGGGTATCCGATCACGCACCAGACAAAGCTTGGAATGCTGAAGCCTGCGGAGCAGCATGGCGGCCCCGGGAAGGAGACGCCAGCCACTCTCTTCTCCGTTGCCCTCTTCAACTAGAAGGATGTCGTCCATAAGTACTCTACGCACGGCCCCCATCGAGCTCTGATGCGCTAATGAACAAATTTAAAGGTAGATTGGCTCGATCAGAGAACGATTTCCTTGCGAATTGGCGAGATTTGGCAGGAATCAGCTTCGCATGGATCGAACAATCGTGCTACTATGCGATTCGAAGAAATTTTGAATGAATTTTTCGCTTCGATCGAGGAATGGTGAATAAAATTGTTGAAGAAGGTGCAATTTATAATGCTAGTTGGGCTGTGCGTTAGTAGTCTACATGCGCTTCGACACGTCTCAAGTCTCTCTCTCTCTCTCTCTCTCTCTCTCTCTCTCTCTCTCTCTCTCTCTCTCCTTTCAATCCCCTCTCTCTCTTATTTATATCCCCTCTCTCTCTTACTTTTATCCCCTCTCTCTCTTCTGTCAATCCCCTCGCTCTCTTCTTTCAATCCCCTCTCTCTCTTACTTCTATCCCCTCTCTCTCTCTCTTGCTTCTCTCTTATTTCTATTCCCCTCTCTCTATCCTCTTCTTTCATTCTCTCTTTTCTTTCTCTCTGTCCTCTCTCTTCCCCTTGGGTCACCTGTCCCTCTTCACTTTCTCTCTCTTCTCTCTATCTATCCCCTCTCTCTCTCCTCTTCCTTCATTCTCTCTTTTCTTTCTCTGTCCTCTCTCTCTCCCTTGGGTCACCTTTCCTTCACTTCTCTCTCTTCTCTCTATATTTCCCCTCCCTCCTCTTTTTTCATTCTCTCTTATCTCTGTCATCCCTCTCTTTCTCTCTTATTTATCTCTATCCTCTCTTTTTTCCCTCTTCTCTCTCCTCTTTCTTTTTCTCCCTATCTTCTCTCTCTCCTCTTTCCTTTCTCTGTCATTTCTCTTCCTCTCTCTCTAATCTCTCTTTCCTCTTCCTTCTCTTAATAAGTTCATGAAGATCTGATCTAGAAAAGGGCAATCATTGGACGATCAAATCACTGATCATCCAAGAATGATTGATCATCATCAGTGATGAAAATCAGGGATCTAATCCAATCAATTGTGACAAAATGTGGGGGCCACCAAGTTACATTTAATGGTGACATTCAAAGTTAGGTAGTGAATGGTATGGCTTTGGTTTCCATTATGCAGTTGGCATTTCTTGATTTTTCTTCATTTTTTAACTATTCATGTTCTCATCATCCTTTGTGTTACTCTATAAAAGTCATCCATCAGCTTTTTTCTTGTTTTGTCCTTGGAAATGGACACCCTCGTCTTTGAATTTTGCCGATTTTGTCATCCATCAGCTTTTTTCTTGTATTCTCCTCGGAAAAAGGGCATCCTCACTTTTTATTCATGTTTTTTGTCATTAATGTTCTTGGGCACCCTTTGTGTGTCTCCCAAAACAGGAATATTGCCAACTTGCTTGGCGTACATCTTTGCTTTGGTTGGACAGATGACCATGTTAGCATTGATCCAAACAAGCAGCCAGCAGCCAGCCAGCCATAATCGATAGTCTGAGATACAATTTACATAAAAAGATTAATACGAATGAAGATAAGCCTTTATAATTAAAACTGAAGCATATCTATGATCAAACCACCTTGTGGCGTGTTAAACGTGTTGTTGTTTGACACCTCAAATGGGAAACCCTTTGAACCCATGTAAGAGACTACTTAATGACTCCATTATCCTCAAAACTCTTTATTGGTTAATCTAATTCATTAAATATAGAGTCACTAATTCTATATTGTTTGAAGTCAGTATATAGGTCAACTCTCAAATAGATGAGGTGCAATGCTACATCAAGTGTTCCAAAAGGCACATATGAGTTCATGAATTAGTTATTGTCTATATATTGTCCCTCCTTTGCGCAACACTTCTTGAAGCACTTAGGGTATGCTCAAGTATGAAATCCAAATCAGTCATTCTAGTTAGGATTGACTTATTAAGCAATCATAGAAAACTCCTTTCTTATATCTCCTCAATGTTAACCAATGATTTTATTGCATAATCTTCTTTGAGTTTATCTCTTGTTATATGCAGGGTGATGGATCATCATTTTGAATTTGTTGCCACATTTCAGCTAAATCTACTTGGAATGATGTGATAATGGAATCATACCTCATAGTCAAATCTAGGACCATTGTATCATGAATTGACTCAGTTCATAGCAAGGTAAACTATCATATACCGCTACAACTTGCTAGTGTATCCACAGAAATATTTTTAAGATACACCATCATTTTTGCATCAGGAGGAGACACAGTCATTCTATCTAAACATTTTGTTTTCCTTCTCTACTATCCTATGATTGGGAATTTTTTATGATTCATAGTTAAAGATAAGTAATCACACTATTATGATGATACCATCATTCAAAAATATGTGGACTTTATTAGAAACATTGCACATAAATAATAATGAGTAGTATTTCTATTTATGAATTTAAAGAAAACATGGATCTCCCATTAGTTTGCATGCCATCTAATTACATCTGTTACGAGGTTGTCTAGTGTCTTGCTAGGAAATTGACATACCAATCGATAAGGGAACACACGATTTGATGTTTATGTGGTTGGCAAGCCATTCACAGATTATATATATTGTTCAATGTTCAACAATATAATATATTATTTATAGTGCACTCATGAAGCTTATAATGAAGTCATAATACATGATCGGACTTAAAGATTTATGATAAGATCCTAATAAGTAGATTACTAGTATTTAAGCTTGTGTTCTAAATATCCCTATTCATAGGACATCAAAATATCTGGGCCAAATAGCACTATTTAGTCTTGCACATATGATGAGTATGGCGCCAATAGTGTGGAGACCCTAATAATAGATAGTGGGTGCTTTTTAGCAGAAAGATTTCAAAGAATTGATCTATATGAATCCAAGAATGATAGTATATCAAACTGTCAATCAGGTGTTGGTTCACATTGCGATTGTGTAAGTGGCCTAATACCTGAGACAGTGAAGGAGTCTTGTGGACAAATCAACGGGTGCAATTTAAATATGACCTGAGAATTCCTAATTATGGAATTCTATATATTCTTAGTTCAGGTTTGACAAGATGTTCATGAAGACAATTGAGTGTTCAAGATGAGATCATTTACCCACAATATAAGAAGACACAACTCAAGGAATACGACAAGATGAAATTCTTAGCGAAGGTAGTAGAATATCACATAAGAGTTCTTCAACAATTTTCAAATGCATCAGTACCAACTCGGATGATCTATTAGAATTTGACAGTTGATCATACCATAAGTCCTCCTAGCAATGTCAAGGGGATACAGAATTATATGTGCATAGTAACTGATGTTAGCTCCTCTCCCTTCTCGATATCATCAAGACGATGTAACAATGACGGTGGGACATGAATGGGGCTTGTTGAGGTGAAGGGGAAAATTCAACATGCTAAGGATTACATGGATATATCTACAAACTGTACCAAATAGGATACAATCCGCATTCTAGCCATTGAATAGGCTTCCAAGCCCCTACAAGGTGAGAACTACCATATCAATCAGCCACCGAGCTAAAGGCCCTGCCATGGTACCAGCTAGGTAGCTCCTAAGGATACTACTATAAGGAGCTCAACCAAGTCGAAAAGCTTATGTATAGTGGTTGTAACTTTGTGGGCATGTTCATGCATATCCTATGGATGTCCAGTATGGAGACCCATATTCATTATTTTCCCCCTATATCATCTGAATTTTTATCATAGTTAACAATGCCATTACTCTTAGGTACTGATAGCAATGATGATATCCAAGTGTTCATATGGGGAGAAACTTTTAGGAACTCACTAAAGATAATTGCTCAAAGGCTAGTGATAGAAATTAACTTCCATATCGGAAGTCTATGGTGATGGGATATTTCAACATGATTAAGCAATTAAACCTGTCTTGTGATTTGTGTCCAAATCAAAATAAGACAAACAAAGTGATATTGCATCAAATAAATAAATCACCATAATCACACTTTGAGGGATATAAATAAGTTTTTGGGTATAGGATCTTCATTGAGACAAAACTTCAATGAGTCACACAATGAAATACTTAAAATAAAGTCATAACAAACCTTTGAAACATGACGATCAAATCACCTTGGCATGTATCAAGTTTCCTCCATTTTAATGATACTTGTTATCACTTTACTTTCATTACCCTGTAGTAGCGCTTGAATCGGAAGTGAAGATGATCCATGGAGAGAAAGGAGAAGGGTATGCACAGAATTTTTTTCATGTTCTTCTCTTATTTATACATGATGGATATTTTCATAAACCCCTTTAACTTAAGAATCATTTATAATATCCAAAATACCATTGGTGTATGACCCTCTAGGCCCATTTATCAATCTCATTAATGATTAAAGTGGCCTACTAACTTGTATTGACCCTCTAAATTAATTCTATAAACTACCATATAGATCATTTAATAACGAGTTGATTTCACCCAATTGATTTTTGAGTTTCTAATCCCTTGGGTGTCGAGCTACACCTTTTGCTCCAAAAGATATAAAGGAGTATATTAACTCACTCATGGAACCTTTCTGTAATTCATTACTATGTACATCTAGTCTTCATCCACTTGGCACTCCAAGGATGGTCAACTATCAAATCCTAATCAGTCTATTAAGTTAGTATTGATGTGTTTGGAAATCATTAGAGAACTCTTCTCTAATGTCTACTATCTTGGACAAGGACCTAACTGCATCATCTTCCGTAAGATATGTCATCTGATACAGAGGGTGGAGGATGCCATCTTGACCACTAAATCATCTTCGTAAACTTCTTGATCATTGTAAGCTAAGATAATTTAGAATTCCATGAATAAGATAGCTCATTATTCTTAGTCAACGTAAACCACTTACAGAACCATGACATAATCAACATGATTTTCAGCTTGGTATAATATCATTCAGGAATTCATAAGGATAAATTCATTTAACCCTTTTTGCTGAAGAGCACCTACAATCTACTTTTGTGTTTCCACACTAATTGGTACTGGATCAGCCATACTCATCATATGAGTAGGACCAGATAGCGACATTTTATTTGAATACTTCAAAGTAGTTGTTGAGTAGTATTTGAATAAGGATATTTAGAACACATGCTTAAGAATTAACCATATCTATGTTGTGATCTCATCATGACTTATTAAGTTGGACCATATATTAATGGAGTCCACTAAAAGCATTATACATGCACTATAATCAATAGAATGTCTTAATGAACATCCAACGAGATATGGAACATGTGATTGGATTTATGGCAGCCCATATTTCCTTTAGAAATTATATGATGAAGTTAAATGGTCATTGATAAATGAGAAGTTATCAAACAACCTCATACTAAGATGATGGCACAACCTCATTCAACATAAGATGATGGCACAACCCACACACCTCATACACATGACTTATCAGTTGTGGAGTTTTTCCAACAAACAAAACCTCATAAGATAGCTTCATTAATATGCCTAGAGATAAGAAAACATGTTCAGCATTATCTCTCCATGAAAAGAGGTGATCCAAAAACATTAAAATCAATTAACACCCACTATGGGGTGTTGGTGTGAAATATGGTTTTGTTTGGATTGTTAAGTCTATTTGTGAAGATAATATGATTAATTATTAAAAAATATTAGTTTAAAGCATATAAAAACAAATGGATAAACTATATGTCTGAAAAATACACTACAATATAACTAGGTATTGGGTGAATTCTAACCTAGACTACTCTTCATGCTAATACCATGGATAGTGTGCTTGGTGATGATACTTTGTTACCTCTATATTCAACATCAAAAATGTTTTGAACGATCACCCTCACCAGAATTTATCATCAACATAAATTATTGTTGTCACCATTTTAACTAGTTTGGTATATACTACCTTTGATGTTGTTCACAAGCAGTAAATCAGTTTTATCTAAAAACATTTACATGTATTATATATTGTGGCCACACTAGTTTAACGACAAAGTGAGCCTTAAGATTATGATGGCGACCACGACAACGCACCATTACCAGACGTGCCTCCACCTTCTCATGAGACGTCTCGTGTCATGACACGTCACCAACGCCAACTTCAGAACCATCCTTTGACCTGACACGTCGCCAAAGTCGATTAATATTAGGTTTTTAAATTTACGGTTATCTTATTTTTCTTTCCTCCAAGGCCTATACATAGGCAAATCTTGTAAGAAAAACTTGGTGAATTTCTTTTGGAATTGAAGTTTCTTCTTCTAAAAGGAAGTTTGCCCTAGCCGTCTTTCGTCCGAGCTGCCGCCGTCGCCGTCGAGAGAAGGCCACCTGTCTTCCTACACCCGTGTGCACTGCCAACGATGCGGTCAAGAATTACCCACATTGCTATGGTGCATTGCTCTAGTGTCTTTTATGTGACAAGGTGTTCAATCTTTGCAATCTTCTCAAAGGCCACACTAGGGGCGATATGGTTGACATTGTTTGATAAATCCTAAGGTAACTTGGCTTCAAATTGCAGTCACATGTGAATGTATTTCTTAATTTTAAAGTTAATTAGAACATTTTTTCCAGGTCTATGCAATTACGACTGGAATTGGCTCTTGCAAGACAATTGACATGACTATTGGCACACAAAATGAAATAGAACATAACTGATGTTCATTTTTTTCCAATATGGCCTTCCCATGACAATAATCATTAGATACAAAGAAAAAAGAGAGAGTGGATGAACAAATTGATGATGCACCCACATGACATCCTTAAGTAAAGTTACTTCAACCATCTGTAGCCCACTTCATACAAGTGATTTATTTGATATGAAATTATAAATCATGGAAAATAAATTATCTACATGTGCAAAATATTGGATGCCTTGATAGAGAAACACATTGCTTTATTTCTCATTGCAATGGAATACCAGATTTGACTTGTTGGTCACTACACTAGAACAAGGGAAGTGTTTTCAGGTGTGTTGGTGGCTATGTGCCTAAACATGGTCACTAGAAAGGGTGGATGTTATGGTTTACTTTAAAGTCTTGTGTTCATTAGGTACTGACACTAATTTCTCTAGAAATATAGGTGCTTACTAGGACCAAGATCCTAGACATCTTGTGATAACAAATAAATTTACTAGTTGGGGGGTTGTACTCTTGGGAGATGTCATATTTTAAGGAAAGTAAAATGCTCACTTTTAGACGATGCAATGCAAAAAAAAAACTAGACAAGTATGTGGCCATAAAATCATGTTACCGAGCTGTCATAATATATGCCCAACTACATCCTAATGAAAACCTTATCTAGATAACTTATAACATGCATTTTCAGTACCTTAATCTAACCATGTTCACAAGTTTATTTGCATTAAATTAATTATATATGCATGTTATCAAGCTTAAAATGATTAAATATATTTTTAGAATGATATTCTGAATTTTCTGCACTTTTATGTACTTATGGGAATTTTTCTGACATCAAATTCTGAAACAATATAATTTTTGAATCAGAATATAATTTTTTTGAAAATTATCAACATTAATTTATAAAGATGTTATATTTCTAAGTCAAAAAATATATTTATTTACATTTTTTGGGCTTCTTATTTTATTTAATGTGAACTTTAGAACATATTTTAAGTCCTTTATTTTTGCGACGCCACATGTCACTGTTTGATTTGTGGAACACTACCAATCAAGAAAAAAAGGAGAATACTTGATGATGTGGCACGACAACGCGACATCACGTAATCAAATAATCCATTAAGGAATAAGAAGAAGAAAAACATCTTTTGTCATTTTCCTGCGATAGCTACACTTCGCGCCTTTGAAAGGCACATGCGTCGAAGACGATGCGATGAGGAATCTCAATAATTTGACAGTTCAATCGAAACGGAGAAAGAGGAAGTGTCAATGCCAATGACGAGGAGAGAGAAAAAATAAGTGCTAGGATTCCTCCGAACTCGAACCGCAATGTCTTATGATCTAGAGGTTCGACTGAGCTGAAATGTTCAGGATTGCTTCGTCTCCTCTCCTCTTTCCATAACCTATGATCTATAAAAAGAAGCATGGATCACTGTAACATTCATCCTTGAACTTACTTTCTACTTGTGTGGATTATTGAAAGATAGTGAGTTTTGAGATCCATCAAGTGTGTTCTTGGTGCCTTGGGTGTGTGGGAAGAAGCATTAGAGAAGAGGGGGAGCTGACCCGCCCTCGTAAATCACTATCATCCTGGAAAAACTTAAAGATATATGGTAAGTGTCTTCGCCTTACGTTGTTCTTTCCCGACACCATTGTTCCCATAATTAGAGTTTATTATCATCTTTTCACTATCACACCATCTCCTTATTTCCCCATAATCCCATCTCTCTATCATTATACCATTTAGACACTCGATCATTATCGTATCAAACATGTTCTCTACCTCATTCACATAATGCATCACGACATGTTCGCGACTTTCATGTCCTCTTTTCTTTGCCAATTTTAAGCTTAAATTTAAATTGTTTACAATCTTTGACTCAATATCACTATCTCAAATATTATATTATCGTCTTTATCTCTTTTCATATCGATAATCACTATAGTAAGAAAATTGAATCATTAATCATTGTTCCTTGTGGACACGATCCGTACTCATCACTAGCTAAATACTCATCTGTAAGTTCTCATATAAATTTATTGAATAATCTCAATTAGAGACGATGAGTTAAAACCCTAAATTGAGATTATCAATAATGTCAACTACCAACAGGAAGTTGTGACATTTACTTGGTCACTCCTATGAGCAACATCTGGTGACACGGTTGATGACAAAAAAGTCAAAGATGGAGAAACCAAGAAGCCATCACCACATGCTACAAGTCCTTGGCTGCTAAGTCCTTATAGAAGATGACTAAGTATCAACACTATCCTCTGTTTAGGAAACCATTGTCAACTAATGAAGTGGAGCATTACTAACAATACCAATGATTCATTTTCATGTTGAATGATAATGGAGAAAGGTTTTTTACAGATGGAAAATATTTTTAAAAATTTCCTCTCCATCAGCCATAGAATTCCACCATTAGAACATCTATTATTTATCCCAAGCAACATCATAGGAATTATTGGCTACAGAAAGAAAAAAATCATTCTACACATTTAAACTTGATAATTGAATACATAAATATTGCGCCAGGTTTAGTAGAGGGTAAACAAGTATGTCGACAATATTAACTATCCTTGCTTATGTGAAGCTGATATGTAAAAATGTAGCACTCTTTTCTCTTCATAGGTGATGATTAGGACAAACATAGATGTGGGAGATGGTAAAGACCATGCTCCATAAGTTTTAACAAACAATTACCTTGAATTATCATACAAATTGAGCTAGCAAAGCATCTTTATAGGATCCAACCCAACTGTATGGGAAACTAGGCAGCTCTTAGGATATCCAAGAAGGCAGCCAACCTATATGTCTTTGATCTGGGTACCTAGCTAGCAAGAAAACTTGGTGACTAGACAAATTGAGGACCAGCCTACAAGGCATCCTAGCTCCCTGCTAGGCACCTAGAAAGGTGTATCACAAGTTTTTAATAATGTCAATGTATGAACCAAATAAGAAATTCATTAGACGGCTGATAAAGTCAAATAAGGGTAGTCATTGCATGCATTCTTCATCATAACTACCCTGAAATTCAGTTCAACGATACCAAAAACTATTATTTTACGTAATAATGAGATCATGCCTTCCACTTTTTCCAATATTTAAAAAGCTACATTTTTTACTCAATTGAGGTTTCCATCAATGCTCTGACATATATTTTACAAAGTTACATAGTTTGGGATTTATGGGATATTTTTAAACCCCACTAGACTCAATGAGTCAAGTGGGACATGAATCTAACAATTTCCCTAGTATGTAGACTTTTCAGGTCAAAGGTTGACTTTTGGTGGTCATAAAATTACGCAATTTTATGATGAAGTCAAGACATGAATCTTGAGTGTTGGGACGGAATTTCATATCAAAAGGAGCTATGAATAAGAAGATGCATGTTAATCAGTGGAGAAGAGTCAACCGATAGGCTTGTTGTGAAGGAGCATGAAGAACACCTTCTAGAAGGTCCTTGGAGGCTTTCAGGATGATCAAGACACCTAAGGGGGACTCCATCTGGCAGTTATTGGTTGGTGGAGAGCCCAGGGTTGGGATCCAGTCAAGGATTCATGAGGTGGAACCCATCCATCCATCCATTCCAGCTCAAATCCAAGGGCTAGGGATGATTTGTAACTAACTCTAACCAACTTCTTCTTTTCCCTCCAAATTTGACCTGGAGGGAAAGAATCTGGTTGGTTGGGGCCTGATCACCTGGATTGAGGCCTCAAGAACTCAATCCTGGACGTTCATCCATGATCAAACCACCAAGAATGGCTAAAACAAACACATGTACCCCTATAAAAGGGCCCCCTCACCCTCCTTGGAGGTATCCAAGAATTGAGTATTATTTTGTTACACTTTCTTTCTTTCTTGAGCTTTTTCCTGGGTCCACCTTCATCCTGAAGGTGCAAGGAGTCTTCTGGGAGTGTCCTAGATCTTGAAGACAGTTGGTAGGGAGCTGAAGAAACCACCTTGGTCCCCTTGGGTGTGACAAAAGAGGTTCCTTTCTTCTTCTCATAATACTTCATCCTACTCTTTTCAGATAGTCAACGTCTTAAGCTTTCCAACGCCTACTCACACGTGTCAAAACGATATCTGGAACTCCAGATATCATCATTTTGGTCCACTACACGTGAGAGCACCTCCGTTTGTGCAACCAACGGTGGAGCGCCAAAGCCCAGCGCACAAGTGGCACTTCCGCCCCCACAATCAGTGGCGGAGCACCCACGACTGTGCGCTCTCTCTCTCTCTCTCTCTCTCTCTCTTCACTCAAACTGTCGTGAATCATTCTCGAACTGAGTTAACTCAGATCGGTAACGATTCGGACAGTTCTCTCTCATCCAGTTGAATGACTTTGAACCGGATAAGGGAATTACAGCCTAATTAATTTCAGAATTTTTTATCTCTCCCAAGAGACGATAGAAAATTCTGAGAAAAATCTTTAAAATCATTCTCTGTCTAGGTTTTTCATGTAAAATTTTCCATACCTAGTAAAAATCGTATGCATCTTTTTTCGTTGAAATAAACCATCTTAACAACTAAAAACATTATGAAAGAGACTTATAAAATCTCAAATTTAAAATTCTAATTGAAATTCATCCTAACTAGCTACCTAGCTCCGTGAGGGATTGACCCTTACTAAGTACTACTAGTAAGGTAATAAAATTGTTGATTGGTACATAACTACCCTTACAAACGACTTAGTTAGTGATCTTTTTATCATCAACTTTCAACCCCTAGGTTGGACCAATCAACGGCTACACACACACAAGCAGCCAATCACCAGACTTCTAAGTGGACAGCATGCCACCCAAATTAATCATATCTCCCTTTTCGATAAGATCCAAAATAGAATTGATGTTTCATCAAAATATATTTTGATCGTATAGAATTTCTTAATTTAGTTTGTCTTTGGAACACATCTAAAAAATTTGATGATACAAAACTTCTATTGTGGCTTTGAAAACCATCATTAAAGCCTTTATTTTTAGATAATATTTTCTTCAATTTCATTAAATATTCACTCCCTTGTACGTGTGGAAAAAATTCCAGGGTGGAAGAAGATTATCAAAACAAAGTAAATGATGAATACCAGTCAAGGTTTTGCTCTTACCTAGAATTTGGAACATGACATTACTTTTAAAATTTTTAATTAGTTTTTCATGCTTTTCAATAAATGTTAAATATTTTTCGTTTGAAAACTAATAGGGTCAGCCTTCTTAAAATTATCATGAAACTAATAAGGTAATTAATTTAAAGTAGATCACATAAAAACATTATAAATTACTTTTGCGGTTAAAATTATTCATTTATTTTTAATCAATCAATACTGTAGTCATTCAAACCATTAATGATAATATTTTTAAATATCACTTCATAATTATACGTTCACATTATACAATATTTTTCAGCTCAAAATAATATTATGAATTAACACTTCACTGTGTTATTTAGTTAGATGAAGTATTTATTCAATGGTTCACATGCTACGTATATGGATGATAAGAGCTAAAGTACGATAAAAATTGTCAGATAATTGCTTTAAACTAACTCACTTCATCAATATATGATATTTCTTAGGAAACTAAAATTTTCTACATATTTTCTTATCCATCCATAGTGTAGTAAATATAATAATTAATCAGGTGATGGTTATTAAAAATACACCAAAATTTTTGGTTTACATCATAAAGGTTTTTAACTTCAAATAATATTATGACTTAACATTCTACTTTTATTTTTACTTAACTTAACACTATTAACTTAATAGATAATGTGTCATTTATGTGGTTAATAACGTCTACATTTTGATGAAATAATATAATTATTTTCAATTTACTCAATGTATAAATACTACTTGGGACGTCAACCTTTTTTAAATATTTTATAATACATTAATAGTATGATGATTTAAATTATTGGAGATATGACATTCAACAAATGATACATCATCATTTTATGTTTACATTATTAATTAAAAAACTCAAATATTGAGCTATACTTAAATTTTAAAATATATTACTGATAAGTCCAAATTTAGGGGATTTATGTTTTCATTTTAGTTCAGACCTAGCCAACAATATTTATGAAGATTTCCATTTAAATACTCTATAATTCATATAGAGAAACTAAGGGGTTGATCTATAGAGAGGCAGAAATTTAATATCAGAATTTGTTTCCCAAGCTTGAAATGAAGAAAATGAGTTCAAAAGTGAAAAATACAATTTCTGGGATTTTTCGGAATTTTTAGTTAATCTATATAATTTCTTATTATTTAAATTGAAGCATACAAACAAACACTAAAAATATTTTACACTAGTTTTCCTAATTTTTCATAAAAATATAAATAAAAATAAATATTTTTAGAATTTTATGGAATTTAATTGACACAAAAAACTATTAGAAATATTCAAAACGAGAGTTAGAGATTTTTTATAATTTTTTAGATGTTAAAATCACTGGATATTGATTATAAGAATTTTGGGACTTTTCCTGATTTTTTTGGAATTTTTAAATGCAGAAATTAATTTTTCCTAATTTTTTCTCATTTCCCCTGATTTTTTAATAATTTAAATGCTAAAAACTAGAGAATTTTACATGCTTTGGCGATCGCTAGTGGCGGCGGAGGAGTGGCGGCGACGGCAACGATGACGGACCTCTCTACGGGTCGGGCTTGGGTCGGCCTATTAGGCATTGCTCAATAGCGTCGGCCCAATAAAAAAAAAAGTTTTTTTTCTTGAATGGGACGGTTTGACCCAGTTGGACCGGTTCTACCCTGTTGAACCCCTCTAGGACTTTGCCAATTTTGGGCTAAGTCCCCAGAGAGGGCGCACCCTTCTGTCTGTTTGGCACGCAGCTGCCAGGATCCTTATAACTTAGCCAAGATCAAGCATTTTTCAATGCAAACCAGAGATGAGATTAAGAGAAAACTTCAATAAACTTACATTAAGCAGGTTGAACAACCTGGGTTCTAAAAGGTGCCTTGTCATACTGACCAACCACTTGCTAGAGCACATCTAGAATGAGGGGAAATTAGGGAGAGAAAAAATATTTTTACACTTGAAGAATTACTAAAATACCCCTTTGGGCATTTTCTATTCTCTTTCCTTGCCATTTTGCCTCTTTTTCTCCATTTGTTAAGAGTTTCCCCTTGTAATCTTTAGCTTCGTTCTTTGTAAGGCTTTTGAGAGCCCCATGGGCATGCTAGGTTGTGGCCCATCTCCCTCATAACTCTCTTTGAAGGCCCACAACACCTTTTTGTCCTTTCAAGCCCCTTTTGAGAATCACATAATTCTCAAAAATTCTCCAACTCTTTAAGAATTACCATCTTCTCATTCCGGTAAATTTTTGCACATGTGAAAAAATAGAATAGTCATCATTACTACAATTACTTTACTCCAAAGAAGTCAAGGAGTTTAGTCAAAAAATAACCATAATGTGCAAAAAATAGAATTTATAGCTAGTACATGAATATTTAGTTAATTCAAGTTATAACATGATAAATTATAAATTAATAAAACCAAAAAATCTAAAATGAATGGAGATACACATGCATTTATCATTTTATCAGTTACTCAACTGCTTAGCATTATAAAAGTCTATAACTTTTCACTTTTTAATAGTGCTCATATCCATAAATGATTCGGTATATAATTTAAAAATAAATGATTTAAATGGGATACAGTACTCTGTCAAAGAGACTGATGACAGATCAGCTGACGTGGAAATAATCAAATTTCTGTTCAACGACCAGGCCCCTAATTGGATTTTCCATCATTAATCACTCAAAATTTCTGATAATCAATGTGGTTGAGTGGGTGAAGGCAAATTGTGTATTTATTTTTAATGTCATTATAATTTTAATTTGCCAATGACGGAGGCAAATCGCGGTGTTGATTTTAAATATCGTTGTAAATTAACTTCCCTACAATCAAATAAATTTTTTAACTATGGAAACTTACTCAAGTTTATGGCATGAGTAAGGTCGTCTCCAAAAGGACTGGCCTTTAGAGAGATGTTCAATATTTGAGTTACTAGTTAATAAAAAAATATAATGATAGCAAAACTATTAATGAGATAGTGTGTGTAGTGGCACATCAATATCTAGTAAGTGATAGAGTATTTATGGTGGCGCACATGACCACACCATCATCAGACGTGACACCACTACCGCATGAGACGCTAAGTGTCATGACATACCGCCAACATCAACTTCAGATCAATGATCCGAGCATCGTTTAAATTATATTTGAATTTTACTGTTATTTTAAATTTTCTCTTTCCTCCAAGGTCTATACATAGGCCAATGATCTACTGAATTACTTGGTGATTATCTTTGGAATTGAAGTTTTTTCTTCTGAAGAAATTGCCCTAGTTTCCTCTCCGCCACCGCCGTCGCTGTCATCGCCGCCGCCGTTAAGAGGAGGCTGCCCTCCCCTATGCTCTGGTCTGATCGCCATGATGCACGATGAATAGGACTGACACGGGTAGGATAGGCTAATTCAACTAGGGATGGATAAAACAGACCACAAATCAACAAGAATGATTTCAAACATTTAAATATGGTGAAAATGTTGATGGTGCAGCCCCTTTCCTCGGTCGAGGCCGAGAGGACTGTCTTACAACCACCGCGGTGAAAACAAAGCTCCAAATCCAATATCTTGAACGGTCGATCACGAGAAGATTCAAACCTATTCAACTAAGTCTGACGGCCGTGGAAAAACAGACGAGAAACACTGGACAAAAAACACCGACACCAAAGAGGGAAGAATGGACCTTTGGCACAAGAGTAGTGCGAAGAGGCGATGTAGGTAATTCTCGATGCGTCGTTGGAGGGGGCGAGTGACGTGCGCTCCGACACGGTGTTGCGGCTCCAACTGCGGGGTCAGTTGGTTGGGGGGTCAAGGGGGGAGTCGTCCCCTTGCTGGATTCGGGGCAGCGCCCCAAAACCTAAACAGTAAATGAGGCGCGCCGATGTAGGACGAATGGTCTGAAGCACGTTGATGCAGAATGGGGCACAGGTAGCGGCTGTGCGCAGGGAACCGTGCGGGCGATGATGCGCTCGATGGCAGAGCGAGTAGGAGGCTACGCACGCAGCGGTCGTGCGCGCAGGCGGGCGCGGGCGGTTGTGCGCACGGTAGGCGGGGCCATGAACCTAGTGACGTTGCAAATGTCTGATAGGAATACCAATATCTAGAAGTGGTATTTTTCGCATTTGCCTTTAGATTAGTTTCCATTTAAGTTCCTTTGCCGCTCCCCTCAGGAGGCCAGACAAGAAGCAGAATTGGGTTGATTAGGGAAGAGGCCAAAGGCGCCCATACGGGTTCATAGATATTGGCATCTTATCTTTCAGTCTTGCCTTCCTAAGTACTGAAGGAACCACTAAGGCATCATACATGCAATACAAGAAAAGAGCCGTGTCACATTTTGTATTTCTGAAGTTTGTTTTCACATGTCACTGGATAATCATCCAAATGTGCGTTGATGGATTGGATGAAATTCACACTATCAGAAATGAAGACATAACTCTTAAATCAAAGCTAGCTTTATTCTTGCATTAACCGATCCATGACCAGCCTGACAACAGCGGGAGCAGCGACTGTCACGGCCACCTTCACTTTTGGCTTGTGGAGCCATTCATTGAGTTCCCCATACCTGATTATATTTAGGTGAAATGAATAAAGTAAAATTTATGCTAAAATACAGATGTAACACAAGGAGATAAGGTTAATGATAAAGTAATCCGAATTTCTTTCATGGATTCAAATATTTTCTTTTAATTTTTACTTCTTATAAAAATCAGGACCTTATTTAAAAGCAACATCTGATTAAGACATTAAATTGAAAATAAGATTTGGACAGAACGTAGCAACTTGAAAAAATGATAAATATAGATAAACACATAACACTTAGTCTAATGATTAAGTAATCAGATTTTTGGTAGGGAATCCAAAGAATTTGTTTTAGTTTTACTTCATATGAACATCAAGTCTTTCTTTATAAATTCATTCACCAATATACTCCATGTGATTAAGAAACCAGAAGGAAACTAAGACTTGAAATGATTCAAACATCTTCAAACAGCAATATACAATAAGTCAAAATCTTACTTTTTCTTGCAGTTGTCAAACAGAGTCAAGCCCCGGGTAATGCCACTTGTCTGCACTCTTACCACGCCCTCGGTGTAAGTTAGCAAGGATGGATCTACAGCTGCCAGAAGTGCAGTAGGATCATGAAGGTAGACTCCTGCACCGATGAATTAATTAAGCAAAAACCATCGTTGGAAAATATAGACTGCCTCTTTAGATCGCAGGGGCAGTTGTTGAGAATCCAAGGATAAATAGTGGACACAAGAGAGAGATAGAGGTAGGAGCAGAGGGTAAGGCATGGGAATAAGAGAAAAGAGAAGCAGGCAGGACCCCTGCTGCCCAGTGCATCGGCTGATGGAAGAGAGAAAATACCAAACTTACTTAACAGTAAGGTTACCTACTTAACAAAACCGAGGGCAAATTACATTGCAGACTCTACTTCCAGTTTATGTAAATACTAACCTTGCATGGAATATGCCTCATGGTGATAAGAAAAATAAACTCCCAGGATTTTACAGACATATTGAGCGAATTTAGCTTTGGAATGAGCAAGCTGATTGAGATCCTCGTCTACAAATATTTGAAGCAAACGAGAACAAACATGTTGAGTAAATCAGTAAAAATAACTCAGATACAAAGCCAAGGAAATGATCAGAACAAGTACATTTTTGTCTTAAAATAACAAAATCATCAAAAGAGTGCAAGAAGATGCATTTTCCTGGAACAGACAGTAAATACTTTATTTTACTTATTTCTAATATCAGTATAAAATTATTTTGACAGTCCATGAATTTTCAGTCTTGGAACTGAATGTAATATTTTTCCATAAGGGACAAATAGTGACTTAAGATGCTAATGACATTCTGAGTAGGAAGTAGTCTGTTATGTTAAACTTCAAGGGCTACTTCAAGGTTGTTCAGCTCACAAATGAGCCACTCGTTACAGCAGGGTCCAGTCAACTGGATATTGGGAGAGTTAGGACACCCGACTGCTTCATTATCTATTTGATTATATGGAGCCCAATTTTGAGATTATTGTCTCATCTGGACTCATGTGATAAGATATTGTATCTTTGTGGGAATTTTGCTTTAAAGAAATCTGAATTTCCTCTCTTACTCAGATCGATAACAATAGAATAATGTGCAAGAATTCAATAGCAATCCTACTTCACACTGGATATTGGTTGAGTTGAATTAGAAAGAAGTAGAGAATATTCGGGAGAATATCTGGACGAATCAGTCACACTTATAGCTAAGAGGATCTCCCGCTCCTGCCGGGTCGTCACACACCTTCTTGGGAAGCAAATGAATCGTTGATCCCCTTTGTCCATCTGTGACTTCTTTATAGGTTAGTTGTTTTCATGCCTATAATTTACTCAGATTTATAGGCCTGAATAGACATGCGCTGGCTCCAACCCACATACTGGCTCCGAAGCATGTGATAGATGATGCCTTTTTTATCCGTATGATAGGTGTGTGTTTAGACCCTATCATCATGCAATCAGATATGCAGCTGCCTCTCACTTATGTTCTCCAAGGACCCCTTTCTCACATGTATGATTTGACATATAACTACTATAGATGAAAGAAAGGGCATCATAGCCTGGTTGAGGATTTTAGATATTCTTTTTGGTTTTAGGAAGGCATACTTGATTTTTTTTTGCAAATGATCCGATGATGCCGAAGCAGCAGGAGTGGCTCACTCTACTGAACTTTCTCAAGAGCTTCTCACCCAAGTATGAGATTGTTAGCAGCTAGATCTTGTCAGTGGTGGATCTTTCTTCATTGTGTTTCATTAGATTTCCAGCACCATCACTGTGGCAAATAACATCTTTTCATCTTCCATAAGTGATACCACAGCATTGGCCTCCACAACTCTGTCTAATCACCCTGATGCCACAGTTGTGGGACAATGTTGTTGCCTTGTGGTGTGGCAGAAAAAAACTGCACAAATGGAGCTGTCATGATTTACATAGATGTCCGTTGAGGGTGAACACAACTATCAGGATGGTGCAGAATTTTTCCCTCCCCAAATAATTACTTTAAGTAATGAGATTTGAACATACTTCAGTCGTGACTGACATAGGAGACTGGTAAGAAGATAAACCAGCAAATGACGATGTCGATTGCCTAATTGACACAGCAATACTACTTGTCCTTCTCAACCCCAGTCTTCGATATTGTGGTAAGAACCTTTTCCTTCTCAAAAGAATCATACTTCAAATTGAACAGTCCAATCCCAACTGTGAACAACTCGGAAGGGGAATGGAGAATGCAATCAAGATTAGGGCACTGCTGTCCATGCAATCATCCAATGTGGCGTTAACAATCTGCCAAGTCCATGCAGATTAGGGCACTGCTGGAGAGACACAAACGGGAAGTTAAGGCAAGGTGAGGGTTGAGAGTAGAGGAAGAGAGAGAGAGCTTATGGGTAATTTTCCTGTCAATCTCCGGCGCAGGATGTCCCCATGTTGTGGCTAACAGGATCTGTGTGAGTCATGTTTCATGATGAGCTCAAGCCTGGCTTGTCCTCCAAGTGGGATGAGAATAAAGGGGGTCATTTGGGTCCTTTTTCCTCTTGTAAGATCGGATTTGGGCCTGAAAATGTTGCCTCTGCAAACTCCAACTAATGTTCCCATCCTCCATTTCACAAGTACTTCTTATTATGGTTATGTCCGAAGTTCCTCAATCTGATCTTCCAAGTAATAGCCTTACTGTTGACATTATTGTCTCCTTTCCTTTTCTTTTCTTCTTTCTATTATTAGCTCCTTTCTATTATTAGCCCATTAGGGCTCCCTATAAAACCCCTTGTAATCTCTTTGTTTGAGTATCAAGAATTGTTCTTTCTTCTTGTCTTCATGGTATCAGAGCCCTAACCCTAACCCTAATCCGGGTTCCCGGGCTCGACCGTAGCTCCGATCTCTGGCGTTTCTACATTCGCCACGATCTTGAGCTCCTTCTCCTTCCGGTTGGCTACCTGCTCCTGGCAGCGCAGCTTCTTTCCGGCCACATTTCCGGCTTCCCGCACCGCGCTCCCTCCTCGGCTGTGCTTCTCTCTCGGCAGCGTACGCTTCCCTCTCGACCGCGCGCTCTCCTCTCGGTCGCGGCCGTGCTCCCTCCTCGACTCTTCAGCCGCGCACGCAGCCAATAGCCGCGGGCGTTCCTGCAGCTGTGTGCTCCTCGTGCGACACTTCATTCTGTGATCAAGATGACGGAGCCTGTATCGGTTTCCGGTGTGACGCCAGCATCAACGCC
Source organism: Wolffia australiana (assembly GCF_029677425.1). Lineage (NCBI taxonomy): Eukaryota > Viridiplantae > Streptophyta > Magnoliopsida > Alismatales > Araceae > Wolffia > Wolffia australiana. Next base: position 3,015,636 of record NC_135854.1, on the reverse strand, counting down.
AGCTTCGACGCCACCCAGTGTGGGTCAAACGTCAAATGATTCGGAGGCACCTCTTGAGTCGGGGAATTGGTCGGCTTCACCTGGACCGTTTTCTCTACCTCGGATGCCTCCAGATGGGATGTTCACCGGCTTTAACCTTCTTCAGTGGCAGCAATATGTCCAGATTACTCTCAAGGGACGACTGATGCGTCATTTACTTGAAGAAGGGCCTTCCAAGACAGACTCCAAGTACTATGACTGGCTAGACGTTGAAGGGGTGGTCCATCGATGGCTTTTGGATAGTATTTCACCGAGTATCAAGGGTGAATTTCTGTCTCTTGAGTCTGCCCGGGCCGTGTGGGAAGCGGCCCTTGACAGCCACTCCAAGAAAAATAATATTGCCACACTGTATGAGCTAGTGCATCGGGCCGCCAATCTGCGTCAAGGAGACAGGACGATCATGGAGTACAGCACAGAACTCATTTCTCTGTGGAATGAGATTGATCACTACATGCCTCCGGACCCTCACTCGGTGGATCGCAAGTACACTCTTCAACTTCGGGTTTTTCAGTTCCTTATAGGACTTAACCCGGAATATGAAGCGGTACGGGCTCAGCTTATACACCGGGAGAAAGAGCTTTCCTTCAAGGATGCGCTTCGCAGAGCGAGAATTGAAGAATCTCGCTTTCAGCAGTCCCAGACCCCGGCTTCTGCACTTGTAGCACATTCGTCTTCCTCCACGCGCTCCTCGGTGACGACCACATCGACTGGAGCAGGAGCTTCGTCTCGTGGTCCATCTACTCGGACTGAGGAATCCTCCAAAGGTGATCCTTCCCTTTTCTGCAATTACTGCAAAAAGCGGGGTCACTCCAAGGAGACGTGCTTTAAGCTTCAACGGAAGCGAACACAACAGAGCAATCTCGCTATAGTTGCACCTTCTGTCAACCAAGTATCGATGCCTGGTCAAATGCCTCTGTCCTATGGTCTTCTTCCAAGTGGAGCGTCTTCGGCGAGTGCTTCTCTTCCCGGCTTTACACCTGAAGAAGTGGAACGTCTTCGGCGATTGCTTGACCCTCCAGTCGTGGGCTCGTGCTCTCTAGCAAACGCGGGTATGTCCACCATTCCTTCTCCTCCTCCTTCACCATCTCCGTCGTCATCATCATCCACTTGGCTTCTTGACTCTGGTGCCACTGCCCACATGACACCCAATCCTAGAGCTTTTGTGACCTATGAACCCGTTTCCGGCTCCTCCAAAGTTAAAACAGCTTCCGGTGATCTTCTCACTGTGGCTGGGATTGGTCGTGTGCCTCTCTCTCCTTCGATGAACCTCACTAAAGTCCTTCATGTTCCACGGCTTGCTCATCATCTTCTTTCTTTATCCCGCCTTGTTCGTGATCTGAACCAAGATCTTACATTCACTCCTAATACCTGTTTTTATCGTGATAAGGTGTCGGGGAGGACGATTTCCATTGCTGAGGAGCATGAGGGTCTCTATCTTGTTTGATCTCCCTTGTCTCCCCTCGCTGTTGCTGCCGCTGCAGTTCCCCTTTCGGCGTCTCATGAGCGTTTGTGGCTTCTCCATCGACGCCTCAGCCATCCATCCTTTGCTACTCTTTATCGTTTATTTCCAAAACTTTTCCAAGGCCACTCTGTGGACCGCTTTGTTTGTGATGCTTGTCGAATTGCTAAACATCATCATTACTCGTATCCTATTTCTTCTTCCCATTTGACGACTCCTTTTGCTCTCGTTCACACCGACGTGTGGGGACCCTCCCCTGTTCATAGCACGTCCGGTGCTCGGTGGTTATGTATATTCATTGATGACGCTACTCGTTTCACGTGGGCCTATCTCTTGAAAAATAAATCAGAGATCTCCCTTGTTATTCCTCAGTTCTACTCTCTCATTCAAACTCAATTCTGCACTTCTATTAAATCGCTTCGCTCTGACAATGCCCGAGACTATGTCAATTCCACGTTAAGTACTTTCTTCCAAGAAAAATGCATCATCCATGAAACCACATGTCCTTACACCCCCCAGCAAAATGGAGTTGCAGAACGAAAATTTCGTCAAATTTTTGAAATGGCTCGGAGCCTCTTATTTCACATGCATGTGCCAAAGTATTTTTGGCTGAAGCTGTCCTAACTGCCATTCATCTTCTCAACCGTCTTCCGTCTCGCGTACTTAACTACTCTACTCCCATTGATTGTCTCCAGCATTCCTTCCCCAACATTTCTCTCCGAACCAATCTTACCCCTCGTGTCTTTGGGTGCGTTTGCTTTGCTCCTAACCACCATCTTGGTCGTGACAAGCTTGATCCTCGGGCCATCCAATGTGTCTTCGTCGGCTATGCTTCTACTCAAAAGGGTTATCGATGTTATCATCCACCCTCTCGTCGATTTATTGTCACCAAGGATGCTACCTTTGACGAATTCACTCCGTATTACCCCTCTTCTTCTCCACCTTCTCCTTCTTTACCACCTCAATCAGATCCCCTTGAATTTCTTATTCTTCCTAACTCATCTCCCTCGTCACCAGTCCCAAGTCCTTCCTTGCCTGTTCCTCTCGAAGAGCCTCCATCTGATATTCCCATGAACACCTTGTCCTCTGATCCTCTGCCTGCACCAATCCCAAATCCACCTGTCCTTACTAAAGATCCATCCTCTGCTTCATCGAACCCTCCTGCAGAGTCCCCATCGGATCCCTCTATCCCACTATGTTGTGCCCCTTTACCTATACGCCGTTGCCCGCCAGAAAAACGCTATGGTATCACTCTTGCTCGTCGCAAGCCTCGTGTTCCTCCTACCCCTGAAGTTCCCTCATCCTCCTCATCCACTCCTCTTGAAAATCCTTCATTAGCACTTGTGTCTTGCCCTCATCCTTCTCCATTGTATCCATTAGCCGCATCCATCTCATCTCATCGTCTTTCCCCATCCTACCACGCTCTTCTCACCTCCCTTGACACTATCTCCCTTCCAAAGACGGTGGACGTAGCCCTCTCTCTTCCTCATTGGCGTCGGGCAATGGAGGAGGAGCTATAAGCACTTGCCCTAAATGACACATGGGATCTGGTTCCACTACCGCCGGGCAAGCAATTGGTTGGCAGTCGTTGGGTTTATGCTGTAAAGCACAATTCCGACGGCTCTATTGAAATGCACAAGGCACGTGTTGTGGCGCAAGGGTTCACCCAACAGTATGGCATTGATTATCAGGAAACGTTTGCCCCTGTGGCCAAGATGAACACTATCCGGATTCTCTTGGCTCTTGCCGCCGATCGGGGCTGGATATTGCAGCAATATGATGTCAAGAATGCTTTTCTTCATGGTGATTTGACTGAGGAGATCTAAATGGCCTTACCTCCTGGATATGCCTCCTTAGTGCCGTCTACTCCGAGTTCAGTTGTTTGTCGCCTGAAGAAAGCTCTGTATGGTTTGAAGCAATCTCCTCGTGCTTGGTTTGGCCGTTTCACCATGGCCATGAAGAACCGGGGATACCGTCAGTGTAATGGAGATCACACGCTTTTCTACCGTCATTCCACGTCCGGGGGAGTGGCTATTCTTCTCGTGTACGTGGATGACATTATCATCACGGGTGATGATACGGAGTCCATTACTCAGCTGGCTATGTATCTGTCGTCGGACTTTGCCATACGTCATCTTGGCCCGTTACGATATTTTCTTGGTATTGAGGTGGCTTATTCTTCGAGTGGGATTTTCATCTGTCAGCGGAAATATACAGTGGATCTTCTTTGCGAGCTGGGAAAGGAAGACTCCAAGCCTATTTCTACACCGATTGATGTGAGTCATCGACTTGGTGCGGATGAGAATGAAGATCCGGCTGAGCCCGGACAATATCGAAGACTTGTGGGCAAACTGCTCTATCTCACCCACACCCGTCCCGACATTGCATATACAGTGGGTGTTCTAAGTCAGTTTATGCAAAACCCTCGAATGAGTCATCTTCATGCTGCCCATCGCCTCCTCCGTTTCTTGAAGGGCACCATTGGCCGTGGATTAATGTTTCGTCGTCACAGTGGTCTGCGTCTAGAAGTCTACACTGATGCCGATTATGCAGGATCTGTGGTTGATCGTCGGTCGACCTCTGGGTACTGCACCTTCTTGGGAGGCAATCTTATTACTTGGAGTAAGAAACAGAAAGTGGTCTCTCGATCAAGTGCTGAAGCGGAGTTCCGTGCCCTTGCGCATGGTCTTTGTGAAGCACTTTGGATTACCCAACTGCTTCGTGAACTAAGGTGTCCGGTTTCTTCCCCTGTTCAGCTGTTCTGTGACAACAAATCGGCTATCAGCATTGCTCATGATCCCGTCCAGCATGATCGTACAAAACACATTGAGATCGATCGACATTTCATTAAAGAGAAGCTTGAGTCGGGAAATTTCTGCACGCCATATGTTCCGTCAGCTGAACAGCTTGCAGACATCTTCACCAAAGGGCTTCATGCCCCTCGGTTTGAGGAGCTCTGTTCCAAGCTGGGTGTGGAAAACATCCACGCTCCAGCTTGAGGGGGAGTGTTGACATTATTGCCTCCTTTCCTTTCTTGTCTTCTTTCTATTATTAGCCCCTTTCTATTATTAGCCCATTAAGGGCCCTTTCTATTATTAGCCCATTAGGGCTCCCTATAAAACCCCTTTTAATCTCTTTGTTTGAGTATCAAGAATTGTTCTTTCTTCTTGTCTTCAGATTATACAAGATCTGAACGAGGACACAGAAGATAAATCTGTCGCCGTTCAATTATTTCTCCTTTACTATGCTTTATTTTCTGGTATAGTGTTACGTTCCTCAGTATGTGGCAATCTGCTTCAAGAACTTCAATCGAATAGAGACTTCACACCGTACAGAAGAATTTTTCATGAATTAAGTTTTTAATGTCTTTTCTGTAGTACATTTATATAGCGTAATTTGCTATAAATTAAAGCTGATCCCTAAAGTTAAGTGTGTTATTGGATATAATACACAATATCTGAACGATGAAACAGTTTACCTTGATTTCTGATCCCTTATTGATGTGAAATTCGCAGAAGAGAACTTGCTGTCTCTCTTAGGACATTTATTTTATAATTTATATTGTATCTGATGAATTCCTTATCTGGTCCTTCTTGTGAAATGGCCAACTTCCAAGGACATTCTTAAATGAATTTATAATGCCTTTTTCTGCATTATGAAAAGGACATTATAAATTTTCTCTTAAAAAAGCCATCTTCTGCAGCGCAAGTATATAAAATTAAATATAACTGAAATTTAACTTTATTAGATAGAATATAAAAGCTTCTCATTGATAGGACCTCAGATCCTATAAAGAATAGACCTCAAAGAAAAACCAAAACCTTTATTGGATCTCCAATTCAGGAAGGATGGAATCCCAGAATATGAAACAATGTAATGATTTGGATCCTGCAGAAGATAATGTGTAATAAATGAGAAGGAAATAGGAAGAGAATGAGAGGAGAGGGATTGCCCAAATCGTTTGTGCGCCCTTCCTTGACCCGGAGTGTCTCCGCTCCGCTGCAACCTCTCAAGTTCTTGATTTTCCAAAAGTATCCTGATGAGTAGTCTTCCACCTTTATCTATAACCTTCTTGCGGTGCTGTTAATTTGAAGACGCACGTGCTGCTCCCACGGCATGTGCGGATTCCGTTATATGACGCCTCCTATTCGCTTGTTGATAGGTCTGAGTAAGGACTCTATCACTCATTACTTTTTTATGTGAATTTTGGGTCTCTCTTGAATTCTTTTCCTCTTAAATGTTTTATTTTCTACCAGCTTAGGAAAGGAGCCATATGTTCCGTCAGCTGAACAGCTTGCAGACATCTTCACCAAAGGGCTTCATGCTCCTCGGTTTGAGGAGCTCTGTTCCAAGCTGGGTGTGGAAAACATCCACGCTCCAGCTTGAGGGGGAGTGTTGACATTATTGTCTCCTTTCCTTTTCTTTTCTTCTTTCTATTATTAGCTCCTTTCTATTATTAGCCCATTAGGGCTCCCTATAAAACCCCTTGTAATCTCTTTGTTTGAGTATCAAGAATTGTTCTTTCTTCTTGTCTTCACTTACTAATGGTTGTAGACCCCCCGAAACTCTAGAAACCATCTTCTTCTAGCCTACAACTTACACGCATAGGATTGTTCCCTTTTAAAAACTAATTCTTCCCTAAGGGGCCAATAAAGAAGTTGTAGAAATTGAAACAAATATCCTCACCAGGGGGAGCAGGTGTTGACCTTGACTTGTCATTGGTTTCTGATAACTTTCTGTATCTCTTTCATTCTTCCCTCCCATGAACCCTTCTAAATAGAAATACATAAGCTCTGTATGGTGAAGTTACTTATACCAGCTTATAAGTTTCTCTCAACAAAGCAGCGCAGTTCAAGACCAGAGACAATTAATTTCAGAGGTCAGTGAAGTGAGGGTCACAATCAAAGAGATCAACCCTTGAAATGGATGTTTTCAGAAAAGATCATCAATATCAGCTATACTTGATTTGGGTATCCCACTATGGCTTACTGTTCCCTGTTGAAAATATTTTTGACTTCTTGGGCACTAAAAAAGGTGGCTGTAACTAGGGAGGCAGTCAAGCACAATATTACTCCTGATATTTTCTATTCCCCACAATTCATCTTCAACCCAGATTGGTGAAATATTCGAGGGTGATTGTAGAGTGGCTCATGCAATACCACTGTGTATTCCAACATTGAAAACAGACCTTCCAACTTTCTATGAATGAAAAAATAACGTAAATTATTTATTTTAGAGTAACTATGAAAACACACTGTAAATTGATGTAAAGGAAGTCATTATGAGAATACTCTCCAAGTGGCAGAACATGTGCAGAACAAGTGGCACAACATGTGCAGAACATGATAGTGAACAAAAAATAAGTACGTATTTAAGAGTATCCAAAATATTTACCAGTTAAAACAACTTGGTGCGTCACATTGATCCCAACAGCCAATATGTCTGAGCCACTAGTGAAAACGATATCAGCAGCATCAGGGTCCCCAAATATCTGCGTGTGAGGTTCAAAACAATAGATCATAAGTAAATAAATTCCCCACCAAAACTATGGAAGATCCCAGATAGAGACCCCTGAATCAACAAAGAATCCCTAAAGAATAAACAAAGAGCAATAGAAAACCATGCCACATACCCCACATGAATGTCTCATAACTATGAAATAGAAAACACGATACCATTCATAATGGAGAAGTGGTAGCTTTTGGATGCATTCACACAGTTAGAAGTTTTGTATCTCCCAATAGAATTTGTAACAGGTTCAACATGAAAAGAGATGTGATACCCTCGAGACCCGAAGAGTACCTTTAGAAGAGAAGGATGTAGTTCTTACTTCAAATAAGGATAAGTCCGAGGGGAACCCTCACCAAATAACCGGGAACACGAGAGTTAGAGTTCGAAGGGAAGAGGAAGAAGGTGGTTAGGAAGGAGGGCAGAAGTGGAAGAACAACAGCTCGGCTGAGCTATTACCCTCTGGACGCGGCCTGCTCCGCCCCCAGCCTCAGCTGCTGCTGCAACTGCCCGGTCGACAAAAACATTCTGCTCCCTACTTCTTGTCGCCCGCTTCTTTAATAGACATTTAGCACGCACGGGCTTCTCTCTCACGTGCGACTTCAGTCCTTCAGCTTCCGCTTCCTTCATTGATATTTGTTGGCGAAGAACCGATTGGTACAAGATGGCTCAGGCAAAGAACAGAGATGACATGAGGAGGTATGAGATCCGTATAAAGATATAAGACAACCATCAGCAAAAATCAGATGAAGAATCAGGGAGAGAAATCGATGTAGATTCACAATTGCCAAAATTTTCATGCCTTATAAGACCGCTGAACCATAAATGTCTTGGGCTCATGAACTGTGCCCCTTAGGGGAATGGGCCTGTATTAGACACATTCTGAGACCTCAGTTTGTTTCTTTATACATGATCATGATAATGAATAAAAAACTTGTAAAGAACTGTTAGTGCTGCAGGGAAGGAGTACCGATACCATCCCAATAACCTACCTGGATTAGCTGTGGATGCCTTTGCCACAAGCACAACAGAGCCTTGCTCCAACAGCCTACTGAAGTTATTTCAGAACCCTAGTTTCCCAGAAAGTATCCCTCTACTTTAATAGGCAGATGACACGACATTCTTTATGGAGGGCTCAGAGAAGACCAGGAACCTATCCATATTGTTGGACTTATCCGCAGATTGTTCCGGGCTACATATTAACCGTTCCTAGTCAGCCTTTGCTGGCTTTGGATTATCACAAGAGGAAGCCATATGTTTAGAGCCTTGGGGATGGCGAGCAGTACACTATCCATGAAGTATTTGGGTCTGCCATTGATGGGGGGGTCGTTTATAAAAAACACAGATTGGAAACCAGAACTAGAGAAGTAGAGCAAAAGTTAGAGGGATAGAAAGCTAGAATGCTGTCAAGGTGGGACGATTGATGTTACTACGACGCATGCACTCAGCGATACCCATCTTCTATCTCTGCATATTGCAATTACCTGCGGGTATTGGCAAGCGCCTGGAAGGTATGCTGATATGATTCTTATGGAAAAGCTCGAGATCAGAGGAGGGGCGGGGATGGCCCTTGTATCATGGGAAATAGCGTGTAGACGAGTCCATTTGGGGGCCTAGGAGTACTCAAAATGCAAGATTTGGACATAGCATTACTGTCTCAGTGGATGAGTAGACTTATGAGACCAAATACAGATGTGGCTACACAGTTTTCGAAGGACATCTATGGATCTAGCTTAGATTGGGTGAGTCGAGCGGCTCCAATTTGCGCGTCTTCTGCATTTTGAAAAGGGTCAAGGAAAGTGTTTCCAAAGGTGGAAATTTTTCGTAGCCATGCTGGGAGACAGCACCCAACATTCCGATTTTGGCTAGATGCATGGTCATCTCTGAGAAATCTAAAGTCAGAATTCCCATGCATGTTTGCCCTTGCACAGCCCCCCATACCACGGTTTCAGAGTGTTAGGATAGCGCATGGAATCCATGCTTGGTACAGAGCCTGTCTGGCCAAAGAGTGAGGGAATATATGAGGATACAGCAGACCCTAATCCACTTACATCCACTGGGAGGGACACAAGACGGATGGGGGAAGATAGGCGCATCCTTCTCTATTTGGAACGCATACGCAAGGCTAGATGCAGATACATCGGGGAAGTATTGAGGATCCTCAGAGAGTATTGCACGATATGGAGACAAGCGATCCCCCTTAAGGTGAGGTTTTTCTGTTGGCTGCTACTTTGACGAAGTCTAGTGACAAAGGTCCTCAGGAGGAAGTGGCTCCTAAAAGACTCGCCAAAGCGTGCTATGTGCGTAAGCGGCGAAGAAGACAGCCCCCATCTCTTCTTTGAATGCTCTCCTCCGAGGAGGCCTTTTGGGATTTTATATAGGGTGGTGCACTTAGGAGGCAAGAGGGTCATGGTTGACCCTTCGAGGTGAGTTGGGCAATATGGTTGCACAGGAATGAGGTCATCTTGAACAAACAGGAAGCATCGATGGACGCTGTCGTACAAGCAGTGGCAACTTTTTCCTCTACATGGTTTAAAGGACCATGGCCATGGCAGGGCTCGACCTTTTAGGCCTTATGTATACTTAATAATTATTTTCATTTATCACATCAGGATGGTCGAAAAAATTTGTGTGATATCCCCAATGTTTCTTAAAAAAATAACCTATGCAGCTCATAGGAGTCTCGTGATCAGGTTCATAATGACCTTGTGTAGGTTCTGTTGGTGAAGAAAAGAGGAAGGAACTGTAGACAGAAAATAAAGAGTTAACAACGGTTACAGAACCGTACGAGCACAAACAGCCCCTCCTGAAGGATCTCCTATATAATTCAACAACTTTCTTGATCGTCTTAATTAAGTTAGGGCTATATGTATCTAAAAGAAAACCATCCTCTAGGAAAAATGGTGGAATAACCCATATAGGGTTGGGATCCTAGCACAGGTCCACCAAGAAGTGGCTCAATTACAATTATTTTTATGGATTGCCAATTCTATTGGTTTTATCGATTTTTTCTAAAACTTGATTCAACAGGTAATATGTACACGGGATATTCACAGATTCCTCAGGTGTTCATCCCTTTTATTATTCAAAAAAATGTAATATGTGCTTTCTATTATAGTTATTGAATCAGTATGGAGGAAGATATTTTTGGGAAGCAATTAATCATATGAATCACTTGCTTTTATCAAACACATCTTTCACTTTCCTTATGAAAATCATCACAATAAAAACTCCTGTTTTAACTTTAAAAGCTTTCTGGATATTTCTGGATACTTTCCTCTCTCTCTCAATAACAAAGATAACCTAAAAGTTTGATTCATCTTTATGGTTGTAAGACCCTAATTGATAATATATTTATCAGGCATATTATATAAAAGTTGAAGAAAATAAAATAAAATAATACTTTGAGCAGAACTCAATAATTATAAAAGATGAGAAAGTCAAAAAAAACTGGACACAAAATATTATGTAAAAAGGAATCCTTTACAGAAAACAAATTTTAGAATATTGGTCTCACCGAAAAAAGGAAAATGTAACCAAAAGCAAATATGCTCAGTAGTGAGTCAGTCATGAAGATTCTCTCAATCAAAGGATCAATAGTAATTCAGTCTTTCATTTTGCTAAGACCAACAGAAATTTGTGCAGATAACCTCTAAATAACATTTTTCTTTAGAAAAAATCCAATTCCAAGGTGCATTCATACATCACGAAAATGCCATCAACATTCAAACATCTCTTACATTGGCTTCTGCCGCAGGATTGACATTTCCATTAACGGAGAATGCACCTCCAAGAATAACAATTTGCCCAATCTTTCTAGGAAATTCAGGATCTAGCTGAATGGCCTGTATCAAAAACAACATATTGATGTGCACAGGGTATCAATGCAACAAATTGAAAGCTATGGAAAACATTATAATAACAGACCAAGGCCAGGTTTGTCAAAGGTCCAAGAGCGACAACAGTTATTTCACCCGGGTATAAATTTGCTAGATGAATGAGGAAATCAGCAGCAGACTGGTCAACTTTAGATCCTCGTGGAGTAGGAAAATTTTGGTTTCCAAGGCCGTCAGCTCCATGAACAAAGTCAGCAATACGGAGCTTGTTACCGTTCTTCATTAGAAGACAAAAGAGAAACAGCCGTGAGAAACATAAAGCTGGTTATACACGCTAAGAAAACTAACCCACTTCTACATAAGTGTAATGAGCCACTAACTAGACAATAATTATAGCTCATGAAAAAATATATCATAATAAATGACGGACGTCATCTCTGATTCTTGAATTACTTTAGCTTAACTGAATCAAGATAAAAAAAATTCTTAAAGCTGTGTTTGTCTAAATAAAGACAGCCACAAAAGAGTAAACATACTTCTGTGTTTTAATGAGTATTAGCATGTCCAAGAGGCAGAAAGAATGAATTCACCTGCTAATTTCACTTTGTCTCCCAAATGCTATATGAAGGTGATAGCGATTGCGATACTACCCTACCCCAAGAATAACTTTGGAGGAAACGTGCAATATTTGCACCTACTGACTAAAACGGAATATGAATAAAGGGGGTGACTGGCCTGAGCATCCGCCTTTAAATAAAGGGGAAATGGATGGGGAATGAATGAAGCTTTATTGAAGTCAGTTTCTGCAGTGACACCAGCTGCAGTGAGGAATATCCTCCCAATCCCAAGTGAGACTAGGCAGATCCAGTTAATCTCTGATTTTTCCTTCCACTATTCTTTCAAAAACAATAATTCTTGTGTTGACCTTCTTTCTTGCTATTCTCTCTACTTCTTGAATTCTTCTGTTCTTGAAAGTCTATATCTTTTTTCGGCAGTTCCTGGAATTCTCGGCTCAGATTATCTTCACTCAAGTTCAATCTCCAAAGGAGCATATTAGATCGTCATTTGATGAGGATGTCAACACCAGTGGTCTGTCTCAATCTGAGGGAAGACCTCCTTGCGTTTCATGGAGATGTTAAGCAGTTCATCTAGTGCCAATGGAACTAGATCGGTGATCGTGTCTTTGATCATGTATTGAGCAGAGAACGGCCTTTTGGGAATTCTGAAACAGTGGGATGTGACAGCCTGAGTGACAATGCTCAGCCACATGCCACCTGTCATGGGCTTGTCTCTCATACTTGAAGGGGTCTAAACTCTTCTAATGTCTCATCATCTAGGAGTAGTATTTTCCATGTTCAATAACTTCACACCTAGTGAGAACTGTTATGGTTACGGCTCAGGTCACCATGTACAAAAACATGGGATCTGCCCAACCCCCCAATCATCTTGAGCATCATGTCATGCTAAATCCAGTCGACATGGATCTGAGGGTCCAAACACACTTCATCCCAGTATAGGGTCAGTATTGCCCAATTGATTCGGTAAATAGAGATATTTGATGCCAAACTCATGTAGATCCATGATCATCCCCTTGAGAACCCCCAACTGCAGACTGATGCTCCAATTCCATGACCTTTTAAGCAACAAAGTTGAGTGCCACCCAGCAATTTATCAAGTTATGATCTTAAGACCAATATGTCCTCAGAGATTGATAGTTTTTACTCAAGGAAATATAGAAGAAGAAACAAGTACAAAACAAGTCAGCGGTCTGTTGACCCTAACTGTTGACCAAAGTCAAGCCAAGGGAAGATGGATGCCTATATATAAGGAGGGGAGTGCGATCGGTAACTATCTTGTTTTTTTCTTTCTTTCCTAAAGCGGAAGGGGCAATGGTTGCACTGTCGAGAGGCCGGAGCAGCAGATCGAGCCGTTGATCTGGAGGTGACATTCACAAGGAGGCGAGGGCTGTCCGAAATCCATGGAAGGAGCTTCTATAGTCGACAAGAAGCCGTCCCGATCCCGTTCTACATTCTCTCCCGTATTCTCCAGTTCTTGTTGAATCCACATTGACAGTTATATTGATAATTCTTGGATTTTGGCCAATATCTGCATTGATACAAATTAGTGCATATCAGAGTCTCATCTTGTTTGCTTTCATAAGGCCAAACATAATAAGGAGAAGTCTGTTCTGCTATCTCCAGGCCCTCTGATGTTCTTCTCCTTTGGCTCGTGTTCCATTATATCCTCAAAGTTGCTTTCCTCAAGGATGATCAGATGTAACTCCCTGTGCCAAGATCCTCATGGAACTTGTCATCGCAGGAGAAACACTGGAGAAACCTGCCAACCTTGGACCTTGGCTGGAGTGCGGGTTGAACTGAACTTTGTTCTACACTCACTGAAGGTGGTTTGGCTAGGACCCATAGTTTTCATCTCCTTGCTGCAAAAATTCTAGTGCTCAGAAGAAGTTGACCTAATTCTCCTACAGAAAATAGCAATCCCAAACTCTAATAGTTCTTGGCTCCATCATCCTGATGTATGATCATAGGCTTCATCCCCATGGGTTCCCCCATTGTCCCATTGCAGTATTCTTTGCCCCAATTCCCTATGACATGTGCATAATATTGCCGAGGATGGTGGGAATGTGGAGCTCCAAGTCAACAAATATTTCAATCTGAAGACCTTACATAAAGGTTCCTCCAACGTTGTTATGGGTGTATAGTCGATGACTAATGATAATTCCCTCTTTTATGCTGTGATAATCATGATTTGACCCAAGTCGAGGAGCTGCTCCAAGGGGATTGTGGTCGTAGTGTCCACAATATATCATCACAGTTACAACTTGATGACCTTGGAAAGGGAATTTCTATGTGGCCACCAGTACCTAAGTAGTATTTCATCTTGCCAGCTCAATTCTCTTGTTAGTAGCTTGTGAGTGTTTAGTGTCTTATGGATCCAGCACAAACTTGGGCATCACAAGCAGCAGTACCCCCATTGTGATGCCTTCATCAGGAGACATGATTATTCCACTTATAGGAACCTCGATCTAGGCTCGTATTGGAGGGGAGTAGCGGGCAAGGCAAGGTAGAAGTTCCCAAGGGAGAGAGGAGTAAGGGGAAAGATCTGAGAGGAGGTCGAGCAGAGGGGTAGGGATCAGCCGAGGACGAGCTGCCTGAAGATGCGATGAGGTAAAGACAATCACAGGGGTTGGGGATCGTCGAGAGAGAGAGAGAGAGAGAGAGAGAGAGAGAGAGAGAGAGAGAGAGAGAGAGAGAGAGAGAGAGAGAGGGGGGACCTAGACGTGGAGAGGGGAGACAAGAGGCCTTACTTCATTCTTCCTGGCTGCTCTCCTAAAGGGAGGGCTTCTCTATTTAAAGGAAATACACAATAGCCAAATGACTGAAATGCCACTTTGGGCTAATATGACGAAACTACCCCCTAGATAGGTTGAGGATCCTATCATCCAACCAGATGTTTGATGCTGACAATTCTGCATCTTCTTGTTAATATGCAAGATGGAGCCTTCCGTTGGCTTGATTCATCCTATGGATCTAGCAGCAGTGGTGATGGTGATCTGCCCCATGGAAGCACAGGGAAAACACAACATGTTATGGGTTAAGGCTTCTGGTACGATCTCGGCCAAGATTATCGATCCAAGCTCGATCCTCCCGAGTGCGACGCTATTCACGGAACGTAGATAAACCAGGAGCTCCGTTGAATTCGAAAAACGAGAGTAATTGGATGAACAATACAATGTACCTTCAATCCGTAGAAAGATTATCCAGAGTTTGGGGAACAGAGAGAAAAGGGAACAAGACTGCAACAAGGCGCATCGCTCTCGTCGCCCACTGAGCAGGAGAATCTCCAACCTGAGCTGAAGGCGCCAACTAACTTCTTGATCTGACCTTCGCCGCCTTCTTATTTATAGGCTAATCACCCGCCTAAGGGTCTTCGTGAGAGTCATCCGACGTGGCCGATCTAGTTCTCCTCTTCTTTCTTCTCTTTTCCAAATATGTACGAGGGAGACTCATATCAGCTTCCACCATCTGTTCCAGCGCCATATGCTTCTCCATCATGGGGAGAATTCCTTTCTCTAGGAATGTCAGCAGGACAACCATACAATTTTGAGACCATCAGTTTCAGGTTGATCTTCTTGATTCTCTTTGTCCAAGTACCCCATTTTTTAATGAGGATTGTTCTGCACAAATTGATAAAAGTAGAAATTCATGTCAACTACACCCCCAAAAATGATTACACCATCTCTGATATGACACAAAAAGTTTCACCAAATACTAAGAGAAATGGGGAACTTTTGATGACAGTACAGAATGGGAAGTGAATGCAAAGAGATCACAGGGGAGAGAGAGGGAGGAAGTGATTATCGAGAGGAATCTGATACGATGGAAAAGTATCAATGTTTGATTCCAATATATTTTTCCCAAAATTGTTGTTCGATTCCGAAATACAAGTCCTTGATACTATCTGATACAGATCTATGCAGATCGGGACCCTCCTATCTCCCACAGAGGTGCTCCTTCTGGATCGTGCAAGATCCCTCGGGCGATGCCTCTCGCAATCCTCAGTCTTCAGCTCGCTCCCAAGCTCCACGGGCGGCCCGACGAATTGAGCTCCTCCCTCCGATCAACAGTCAGAATCCCCTCCTGCTGCCTTGGCCTCCCCGACCGTAACTGTCGAGTTATCTTCCAACAAAAAGAACTAACTTTCCATACCTGGACCGCCATCTTATTTATAGGGGAGCTACTTCTCCCCCTATATTTGGTCCACCTCATGGTCAACGCTTCTAGTCAACAAGACGCCGACCTGTTGTATGCTTGCTTCTTCTTTTGTATTTCTTGGCATAGAATCTATCAGAATCCTACAGGGAGTTGAGCAAAGGTTGAACGATATAAAACCTAAGTCATTTTACCCAGAGGCTTTCTCCTTCATTATATAGTAAAGGAAGACATTAATACAAATGACATATAAACCCCTATCTCCAACAGAAAGAACTAAAATAAGGAGTGAAAACAAAAAATTAAGAAAGGTACATACTGTGATTGTCACATGCGAGCCCTCAGCGACAGGAATGTCACTTCTTTCAGCAACTTCCAACTAGACAAGCAAATTAAGGTAACTAGATTTAGATAAATGAAAATAAACACCAGCATATAGCTTAGAGATGTAGAATATATGAAATCTTCCATCAGCACATAACAAAACCAATGCATGCTAATTATTAAAGAGAAATTATTTTACAAAGAAGATAAAGAAAGACTATTGTTTCTAGTCACACTTCATCTATCTACCTTTTTTCTTTGCCTCAGAATTGTGGTCCGCATAATTTTTTCAAGTACAAAACAAAAATACTTCATTGAAGTGAGGAAAATAGAATTAGTTAACATCAACCCAGGTTTCTGCTAGAAATCACACCACTCCCTTTGTAGGTTGCTGACATAAAATGCAGCAGGGATACTTAAGGTTAACTTCATAGCCATCTTTGCATTCTACTGTAGAGTCTTTGCAAAGACAGCCTTGCTACACTGTTCAACTTCTCTTTTGATGTTATACATGATGCCCTACAGAAGGTTCATATTTCAACCCCTTAGCACTTTAGAATGCTTACCTTATTAGCCAAATGATACGACTCTTGCGCAAACTTACCAAAGCAAACGACATAGGTGGGATGCCAGGTCAAGTGCAAGACACACCTGCACCAGTTTAAACGCCAACAGGTGGGAATTTGATATCAATCCAAGAATCCCATGTGAAATTTGATTGATATCTGTCCTCTATAATGCGGAATCTTGCAATAACGATTGATGAATGTAGATGAATAGAAAAACAACTTGATGAATGTAGATCGAATCCGTGGAGATCTCCTCGAGCTCTCCACTCTGGTTGGCAGGCCCGATCCTGCTCCCCCAGCCCTCAGCCTGCTCCGGCAACAGAATTCTTGAAAAAGCTTGTCTCCTCTTATTTCCTGCTTCTCTTTATTTATACCAATCTCGCGCGTGCTTAGTCAACGTGGGGTCCTCTCACACGTGCCTCCTTTTCTTCCTTTGGTATTGCTTGGAGAAGTATCATTGCATATCAGAAATTGGGTCTATAAATAAAGAAGATCGGGATGGAGGAGGGACATTCTTGAAACAGTTACAAGGGCGGAAGATCCACTCAATCGTGGGAGTAGTTGATCCGATTGTTCCGAATTTCAGCAACACAGGATGGTACTGATCAGGATTGTCCCAGCCCAGTAGTCATTCATCTCTACATCATCAATCATCCTGGCCAAGTCATCTCTGTATATTTTCTCCAGCAAGATCCCTTCATTTCATATATAATCCTACAAACGTTCTGATGTCATACTGATGTGTTCTATCCAAAGAAATACAGAAGAAGGAATAGGCAGAGAGCCGGTCAACGGCCTGTTGACCGCACATGCTAACCAAGCTGGGGGACAAAACCCATATAAATAAGGGAAGCGGAGATCGGGTAAGCATCAGGTCTTTTCTTGAGAACAGAGAGATGACGGTTGCACCCATCAGAGGCTGGAGCAGCAGGAATCGGCCTGCTGATTTGGAGGAAGGAGCTTCACCAAGGAAGGAGGAGTCACCTCTACGTCTCACCGTTCTTACTTCTCATCTATTTCTTCCCAGCAATCAAATCCAAACTTCAGTTTGATCATTTCTGTTGTTTTCTTGAATTCAAGCTGAGAACTATTTCATCGCTACTACCAAGGTGTATCACATAGATTCTGAATCACTTTTGATTCTCACTCATCTTCAACTCTTATCGAATGAATTCAAAATTCTTTTTCCCCCATCACCTATTTTTGAGGGAGTCGCGACACCAGCCCCTCCAAAGGAACCATCTGTCTTATCTGTTATTATTTTCATACTCTTTTTTGTTGAGAAATGACAGTTGACCGTTGACCATTCAAGTCTTGACTTACACACCAGATGGAACATTAGGCTCAAATTGGGAGACTCAAGTGGCTCAGACTACATGGCTGATACCTAGTTGGACCAGGTAGCTAGGGTGGCTCAGGTCAAGAGATTTGTACCTAGTTCAAGCTAGTGAGCTGATGCAATCCACACCAAGATACACGGGATTGTATCATGAGCCAACTCAGGCGCAAACTGAACATTCACTAGAACAGAGATGACTGAGTGGTTTAGTGAGGATGAGACAATAGTGACCTGAAACTCGTTGGCAGTACATTGTCTTCATTGTAACTCAGGGCAATGGAATGCCATAGGTATTAACATAAAGGATGTGGAGGATAAGGTTTGCCATCCAGAGACAAATCCATCATCATCATCATCTTAAAATTTCATTCTCATTATTATCATTGAGGATGGCATGTGCAATGACAGGGATGATGAAGAGTTGCAATGGTGAAAACAATGACAATGATAATCTCTCCTTTTACATCTTGCTCAATAGCTCTCTGCCCTTGTCGATGGCAGTGCTATGGTAGTGGGGGTTGGACAGAGAGTGAGGGGGGCAGAGAGAGAAAATAATTTACATTTCAGGGTCATTGTGATGCCACATTTGGCATGCAGCTGGAAATCTGTTAGACAAGCGGATTTACAGCCTCCAGTTATTGGGGTGGAGACAATTTGCTTTGGTTTAAACCATCCCATGGACTTGAAAATGGCATTGCCTTTCTACCAGCACAGTTAGGAAAGTTACCCCGATGGCAGCAGAGGCTTCACCAATGGCGGGGGACAGTAGTGTAACTAAACACGGCAGGCAGAGGTGGTATAAACAGTGACAAGCAGTTATAGTGGCCGCAAGCACAGAGAGAGAGCATGAGAGAGAGAGAGAGGGGAGAAAAAGACATGGGAGAGATATTGGGTTTCACCTCCTTGTTCCTTCCTTGGGCATTGTCATTATCCTCGTCATTGTCTGACCATGATGAGGATGAAGATGATCCTTCCTTCTCAGCCACAGATGAGTGAAGTCGACAATTTCATCACGGTCTCTGTCCTCTTCGTCAGGACACAAAACCGTAGTGGTGATAATGCAAGTCAACAGCATGCCAGACTATCCAGCAGCCTTGGTTAGCATCACCTCACGGTTTTGAATACGAACCTTTTTTTCATAATTGCGATACCAGATGATATGGTTCTGGAAAAATCAATGTCATCCATAAAGTAAGATTCAGCAAAATAGCCAACATATCCAGGTACAATGGATAGGGAAAAAGAAAGAACTTGTAGGGTGGAGAGAGGATGATAGAGAGAGTGTGTCGATAACTTGGGATTCCCGAGGTTGAGCTTCTCCCATCTGAATCACACGCCTGCCCCTGCTCCCCAGCCTCCAGTTTCAGCCTGCAACTGATTCTTAAATAAAAATACCAAGTGCCTCTCCCTCCCTGCTAGGGCTTTATTTACAACTTTTCTCACATGTCCTATTAGTCAGCACATGTTATTCTCATTGGTTGAGTCTTCTTTGCCGTCTTTGATTGTTTTTGGAGAATAATTGTTGGGTATCACCATGTAAGAAAGTAAAAACCATTCAACTAAAAAGAGTAATGTCTTGCATCCTATATCAGGAGAGAGAGAAGATAAATAGGCTTAGCCCATAGAGTCCAATTTTCGACAAAATCTACCAGAAGTGATAAGATAAACTTGATGCGACAAACTGGACCCAACTGATGATGCCAACCAACTGATAGGTGTGATACGGACATATCTGAAATGTTACATTCATTATTGTTGAGGGACCTCACATCCCCTGGAGACCCACAGCCACAGCTTGGAGACAAGGCACAAGGGAACCCACGGTTGAAGAAGAAAGCAATCTGTTAGGACCCTTCTCCTTTGCAGGAATGATTAGCTCGAAACTTAGTTTCAGGGGTCAATGTCTCATACAAAATCATGAAGTCAAGAGCAATAGAAAGAAAGGGGAAAACGGGAGAAGATTTTGCTGTTGATCGGCCGCAGCGCCGCCGCTATCTATTGATTCTGTTTTGCTGGCGTCTCCACTGAAGGGTCACAAAGGGAAGAAGGGGTTAGGGTCAAGTAGGAGAGAGATGAGGGAAGAAGAGAGAAGGGTAGGGAGAGAGCTTATGAGGAGTCTTTTCTGCCTCGTTATCCTCTGCACTTGCCATTTTATGACTCTTTGTAGAGCATTGAGTCTCATTTCCTATTTGCCCTGGGCCTGAATTAGCCCTTTTTGGGCCGAAAACGATGGAGGTCGTTAGGGCCCCCGTTGCCGATGATAAGACCTGATGAGGGCCTTAACAATTTTCCCCCCTTGAAGACACAACTTGCCTCAACTTGAAATTCTGGGAAGCAATCTACAATTTGTCTCGCCTCCTCCCAGGTAGCCTCAAACTCTGGTACGTCTTGCCATTTAACCAGAACTTGAGTGCCTAAATTAGCCCCATGTCGAGCCAAAAACAATAGACGTTGTTTGGGCCCCCGTTACTGCTGATAAAACTTGACTGGGGTCTTAACACAATCTTTTCATTTCTCAACACGAGTATACATACAGAAAATTGTGGCCCTTTTGCTCAGCAAGCCCAGAACAGAAAGGCACAACTTTATTTCCTCAAACTATGCATAGCATGAGACACATACACATGAAACACCAGTAAAAAATCTGTATTTCATAAGATTCAAGGATACCTGAGGTAATATGTTCATTCTTATCTCTTTAACAAGTAGCTTAGCATACTTTTCAAACTGCTATATCCCAGTGGGCAGTGCATAATGGTTACTGGACCTTAATAAATAGCTTTGAAAATAGTATTCTAGTCATGTCATAGAACATCCGAGGGTACCCCAGGTATAATCAGAGACAAGAATCATAGAATAATCCCTGTCCACCAATGAAATGCATATCAACTATTCCAAGAGGCAATCCATCACTTGTGACGTTAATTTGTTGTGTGTTGAGTGGTTGGACATTGTATTTCACAGATCTTTCCCACAAAATTTGATGAATTTTTCACTTCTCTTTGATAGGATCTTCAACCTATCTAGGGGTAGTCTCGTTGTGTTAGACCACAAGGGTATTTCAGTCTTTTTTTCATTGTCTATTTCCTTTAAATAGGGATACCCATCCGTTACTAGGGCAGCCAAGAAGAATGAAGTAAGGTGCCCTGCATCTACTCTCCAAGTTTATGGTCCCTCTCTCCCTCTACGATCCCCATCCCTCGTTATCGTCTCTACCTCACTGCTTCCTCAGGCAGCGCGTCATTGGTCGATCCCTACCTCATCAGTTAGACCTTCCTTCGGATCATTCCCGTTTCTCCTCTCTACCCTGGACACATCTCTCTCCACCTTTCTCCCTCGTCCCTCTGTGAACTGTTGAACTCCAGCTGTTGAGCTGTGGTGGCTGTCTAGGGTTTTTTGGAAAAAACAACAACAATTAAAGTAATGAATAGTGTTTTCCCCTTTTATGGGGTTACAAGTGGGCCCGGAGATTACAGGGCCCATTAAGGCATAAGTGGGCCCAAAAGTAAAGAAAAAAGGAATTAACATAAAATAAAACTGGGCCTGGTTGCTTCCAACATGAATGATTTGAGATCTTGAATTATCATTTCATGTTGAACATCACAGTACAGTATGCAATGATTACAATCCCAACCCGGGGATTGTATCATTGGAATCACAGCCAAACTCTATCACGCTTCCACTACCTCCATTGCTTCCCATGGAGACAAAATCAGAACGCTCTTCATCGACGGAGGGTGACCACGCATTGGCTAATGCTGTAGCCGAGACCCGGGAGGGCCATCTCTCTCCCATCACCAAGCATGTGAAAGTCCTGATGCTCGCGCACCGGGAATGGCAAGCCACACCAACAATACCGCCACTCTAGGGCGCCAATCGTGACTCGCAGGCCACCACTGCAGTGACGGAACTCAGTGCTATGAACTCCCTGTCCGACAATGGCAATGCAGGCCTCCTCCCGCTGTTTCCACGACTGTCATACTGCCGCCATTCGGCAACAGGCCCTCTGCCCAAGGCGCTGTCCTGACGCCCTTGTGCGACCAGGGAGGGTGTGAGAACCCCATGCCAGCCAACCCTTATGGGCCGTCGATGTGGAGGAAGGTGGTCGCCGACCCCTGGCCCAGGGTGCCTGGCCTAGGCACCCTCCACCCCCTAGCCGAGCATGGCCGACTCTGCCCCAGGTTCAGAGGCAGTGGGAGTGGGCCCACCACTTATGGGGATGGGCCCAACACCTCTCACCCACCTGAGGAGGGTGGCCCATCACGGCCCAGGCCCAACCCCCTCTGGGACAAGCCCGACTGGTTCGGATTGCCTTCTCCGTTGAGGGAGGGTGGGCCACCCCACTCAGGGCCCTATCCTCAATGGGGCAGGCCTGCCCTGCACATGGACGGGCCGAGCTACTCTGCTGCAAGGCCTTAAGAGCTTGATCAGGCATATCCCTCTGCTCACCACCCATGCAGACTGGTTGGGACAAGGGCCCATGGGCCCACCTTGCCCGTCACCACCTCCTTGCCATCCTTCCCCGCCACGATTGTGAAGCTGGAGTTCTGTGGGTTGTGGCGAATGACGAATGGGACATTCAATCGGACTCTCCATGGCGGGCACCGTGTCCAGAGGGGTCATCCCCTTCGCCCCAGCACTAACCATGATCATGGTCGCCCTCGCCACTGCACCGCCTAGCCCCCCATTTTCTCTATAGGGGACCCCATTACTAAGTTGAGGCGCATCGAGCAATATTTTCATGTCACCCCGGCTGGCAATGTGGAACTCCTGCATATTGCCTCTTCATACTTGAACAGGAAGGGTGAAGGGAATGGCAAAGGATTGCCGACGAGCAGTCATTGCTCAACAAGGGGATGACATTGGGCCTGCAAGCACAGAGAAGGGGAGAGTCATGACTAAAAAGGGGGAAGTAGGAGGGAACTAGAGAGACTCACAGTAAAACATACTTCTTACCCTTCCTTCCTAGAGGTAGGGGCATAAGTAGCAGCCGAAGTGGGCTGGGCCCGCACATCCAAACTCGGCTGCTGCTGGGTCTTTCGGGCACAAACCTGTTGGTGAATCATATCAATAATCCCTCCTATTTTGACCAGCTCATCCTCAAGCTGGAAATCAGGAAAGTGGTCGCCGAGGACAGTGGCAAGTTACCATGAAGCTTCGGAAACCGGTAGTCTGTGCCAATGGGTGTGGACTTCACAACCTACAAGGGAGTGTCAAATGGTGGTTATCTTTTCTGGCACAGCTTGCCATACGGGGTCTTCCATGAGTGCCGAAGAGAGCAATTGGGGTTGGGTGGTGGTAGATGCAGCACGCTTGAGCTGGGAGGCATGGAAGACTGGGTGGCTGCGGACGTCTACTAGAAGAACGAGCTTGTAGGCAATCGGGCCAGTAGTTGGATGATGGGGTATGGGCCGAAGTAGCAAGGAGTGTGCTTCTTGAAGGCCTGTGCAGCGAGCGATATTAGGCGATAGGGATGACACTTGAGGTACACGAGATCTTCGACAGCAAAGTCCACAGGGCAGCGGTGCTTGTTGGCCTGGATCTTCATAGTGGCCTTAGTGCAGTCCAAGTGTTGGCCGAGTAAATATCTCTGTTTCTCTCCCCTACTCGTGTTACTGCTACTTTGGAACGTTTCTATTATTTCATTGAGCTTTGGCATTACATTCGACTATTGATCCATCCCCGACGCAGGAACGTATCAGTGCCTTGGAGGGAGTGTAACTCCTACCAAAAGCCACTCATGACGACGCTGCCCGAATAAGAAACGATGGTGCTTGGTGTTTCATGCAGCTTGACGACGTTGCGGGTGAATATCTCGACCACGTCCTTGGTAGGCAAATGGATGAAGGAGACTGAGGAAGTGGGCGTACTTGCTGAGTCGATTCGCCACTACCAAGAGATGTCCTCCCAAACCCCCATGGGCATCAGGAGTGAGTGGAGTAGCTCCGCCGGGGTGAGTGTGAAGGCTTTGTTTTGATGGCAGATGTGACACCCATTGACGAAGGCTTTGATGTTGCGCTTCACGCCCGTCCAAAATAACTGCGAGGCAATGCGTTTGTAGGTTTTGAGGAACCCCCCATGGCCTCCCACAGCCTTGTTATGGAGTTCGTCAAGGACGACGTCGATGAACAGAGAGGACTTGGCCAACACCACCCTGCCATCATAGAGTAAAGTGCCATTAGAGAGGGAAAAGTGTAGAGGGGTTGGTTGGCCTCCTTAATAGCACAAACAATGGGTAACAATTCGGGATCCTCCAACACTGGCTGACAAATGGCAAGGAGGTCATCTCAATGGGACCACGGGATGGCGTTTTTGGTGAGAGTCTCATGCGGAGGGACGCGAGAGACGGTGTTTGTAGCCACGTTCGTGTGCCCGGTCTGTATTGAATGGTGAAGCAATATCCCAAGAGACTTCGAGAGCCGTTTGTTGTAGTTGCCTTGGACCTTACGCTGCTCCAATAGGTACTTGAGGCTTTGTTGATCTGCCTGGAAGACAAAAGGTTGGAAGAGAAGGTAGTGACACTACTTGCGGACGGCGAGGACAATGGCCATCAGTTCCTGCTCATAGGCCGAGTGAGCACGATCCGTGGAGGGGAAAGCTTGGCTGAAGTATGCCATTTGCTGATGGTGCTGCATGAGCACGGCTGTCACTCTTGCTCAAGAAGCATTTGTTTCCAGCACAAACTCTTGAGAGAAATCAAGAAGGGTGAGAACCGGCCCTGTGGAAAGGGTGTGCTTAAGATGATCCAATGCCGCTTTAGCCGCGGTGGACCACTGGAACATACCCTTCTTTGAGGAAGTGGTTGAGGGGCCAGGCCAGGGAAGCGTATCCTGCCACGAACTACTTATAGTACCCGACCAGCCCAAGAAACCCCTGGCGGTGCTGTAGAGTTAGTGGGGTCAGCCATTCTTGGATGGCATGCACCTTGTCAGCATCCTTGGCAACATCTGCATACGACAGCTAGTGACCCAGGTACTCCAGCTGGGATTCGAGGAAGAAACACTTGTTGGGCTTCACATGGAGGGAGTGGACCTCCAAGAGTTGCAAGACCTGAGTGAGGTGGTCCAGGTGCTTGTCCTGAGTGCAGCTATAAACCAAAATGTCATCAAAGAAGACCAACACAAACCTCCGGAGCAGGGACTGGAAAACGAGATTCATCAAAGCATGGCAGGTTGCAGGCGCATTCGACAGGCCAAATGGCATGATGACTTGTACTGTCCCAGGTGGGTACGGATGTTGTCTTGTCGACGGTGTATTTGTGCATCCGAATTTGGTGGTAGCCCAATTTGAGGTCAATTTTTGAGAAATAACCCATGTTGTGCAGTTTTTCAAGGAACTCGTAGACCACAGGGATCGGGAATCGGTCGGGGACTGTGATTTTGTTGAGAGCCCGATAGTCGATGCAGAACTGCCAAGCATTGTCCATTTTGCAGAACTGCTCAATTGAGGGGTGCACGACGGGCGAATAATGCATTTGTCTAGTTGCTCCCACGCTAGCCATTCCAACTCATTCTTTTGGGAATGAGACTAGCAATATGTGCAGGAATTGACAAGGCCCGTATTTGGAAGGAGAGTGATCTGGTGCTCGAGGGCATGTTGAGGAGGGAGTCCCCCTGGGGGGTCTAAGACCCGAGGAAACCGATGTGCCATGAGAGCTTTCACTTCAACAAACACAGAAGAGGACGGGATAGGGCTCATCGGCGAAATGTACATGACGCTCAAGGTGCCAGGAGCTCTATCAAGGTGGTGTCATGCAGTGCCCGCGCGACTAGTGTCTGAATCTCCTTTCAGGGTGTGCCACACCCCAACCACCTGAAATTTCAAGAGGAAGAGCTCCCAGTGCGCCTAAGTCCAGCCGAGGGTGTGACGCCACGAATACCTCAAAATAAGTATTGATGATCAGTTAGTTCTTTCCCACAAAATTTGATGAATTTTTCACTTCTCTTCGATTTAGGAATGCCATCATCAGACATATATTCGATTTTGGAAATATATGACCTCGAAAATTGACATTTCTTGGCTTTTACGTAAGAACTGTGATAATTCCTGATTTTTTTTTCTGTACAGGCCCTCTATCCACTTTTCGTTCACCTTTACAGCTGTGATCCTGGATGTTGAAGATCAGACGAGATCTTGGCTGATTCAGCTCCCCATTCATTTAATTTAATTCCGTGATCATCTTCTCTTCCAGCAGCTAATAATACATTGACTTTCCTTCCAGCATTTTTTACTCCATGCAGTCTCTGGTCCATACCCTCTTTTTACCTTGTCAAGTTGTTCTTCCTTCAAGTTCTGTCTTTTCGTGAGATACGTTCCAAGGCATAATTCCAAGTGATCAGTATAATACCAACAGACTTTGCTTTGATCCTCATTCTTGACGTACTTTTACTACAATTTACTCTTTCCCTGATTATTTTCACCAGGCCTCGCGGTAAATATTTGTTTAAAAGGAGAAAATTATAATTTAGATCAAACTGTCCACTGTCTCCTTGAATTGTCCATTGCTTCCTCTCGTAAAACATCATCTGCATTTTTTCTCAGAGAGCAGACCCAAATCAGAAGCTTCCTGGTCAAGTTTTGTTCACTCTTCCCCCTCCTTGAACTTCATGTTCATCGCTCAGTCTTGAACTTTCTGACTTCTACTTGTTCAACCTTCGTTTGTCATGATGTGCTGGGGATGTCAACTGTTCTTATTGATTTTGGACTAACTTCATCAGATCGTGATTGAGTGATCACAAAAAGTAGTTCATTTTCTTCAAAAAACGTCAATGTAATAAATGTCAGCCTACAACTCCTGCGCGATTTGAAATTAACTAATCATCCTCATTCACAGGATTAATAAATTTAGGATACTTTAGAATAATTCAGAAGTTCTCGTCATCCCAAGATATCAGTGCCCGATTCATTTTCCAGATTCAGAATCAAAGAAAACTTTATCCAATCGTCCTTAAGCGCAGGATTAATAAAATTAAGATGCTTAAGAATAATTCAAAAGTTTTCGTCATCCCAAGAAATCAGTGCCCGATTCATTTTTCAAATTCAGAATCAAAGAAACTTTATCCAATCGTCCTCAAGCGCAGGATTAATAAAACTAAGATGCTAAAGAATAATTCAAAAGTTTTCGTCATCCCAAGAAATCAGTGCCCGATTCCTTTTTCAAATTCAGAATCAAAGAAAACTTTAACCACTGCCAACATCCGCAGGATTAATAAAATTAAGAAACTTAAGAATACTTCAAAAGTTTTCGTCATCCGAAACAATCAGTGCCGGATTCATTTTCCAATTTCAGAGTCACAGAAAACTAGAGCGTTACGATAATCAAGAAATCTTACCAAATGCAAAGCGTTCCTCGTTGCCAAAGTGGTGTATACGTTGCCGTATATGGTGGTGAGTCCCACAACCTCAATTTCCGGGGAATTCAGGGCAACAAAGATAGCGAGGGCATCATCTGAGAAACACAGAAGATCAACCTGAATCGATCATCCTAGGAAGAAATTGAAGAAAAATCTGGTGGAAATCTGGTTGAATTAAGTCTACCGATTCCTGGGTCGGTGTCGATGATGATCTTCTTCCTTGCTGGCGCCTCTCCCATTGTTCTTACTCAGAACAACAGGATTTTACTGCAGAAGTTGTAGAATGTTTTCACAAATCGAAGGATTTATAGCTGCGATTTCAGAATTGCAGCTATAACTCAAGAAAATATTCCAACTTTAAGCCTCTTTCTCACAATCTTTTGTGTGCCTCTTAAGATGAATTATCACATGGGATTCCAAAATTGCAGCTACAAATCAAGAAAATATTCCAACTTTAAGCCTCAATCTCACAATCTTTTGTATGCCTCTTAAGATGAATTATCACATGAGATTGCAGAATTGCAGGTATAAATCAATAAAACATTTAAAGTTTAATAATCTTTCTCAAAATCTTGAATATGTCTTTTTACATGAATTCCCACATGGGACTTCAAAATTGCTGCAATAAATCAGTAAAATAGTCCAAGTTTAATACTCTTTCTCAGAATCTTGAATATGACTTTCTAAGATGAATTTCCACATGGGACTTCAAATTTGCTGCAATAAATCAGTAAAATGGTCCGAGTTTAATACTCTTTTCTCACAATCTTGAATATGACTTTTAAGATGAATTTCCACATGGGATTTCAAATTTGCTGCTATAAATCAATAAGATAGTCCAAGTTTAATCCTCTTATTCACAATCTTGAAATATGAGTTTTAAGATGAATTCCCACATGGGACTTCAAATTTGCTGCTATAAATCAATAAAATAGCCCAAGTTTAATCCTCTTATTCACAATCTTGAGTATGACTTTCTAAGATGAATTCCCACATGGGACTCACAAATTTTCTGCTATAAATCAATAAAACATTCCAAGTTTAATACTCTTTCTCACAATCTTGAACATGACGTTTAAGGCTTGGTTTGATTTAATATTGATTGAGAGATATCCTAGGTTGGAAATTTTGTTTTCAAGAGAAATGTTTTTAAGAGAATACGGCCAAGTAGAGCCTGTGACCCAAGACCATCTGGATGTTGAATTAATAAAATAAATATGATCTATATGGTCTTTAAATGGGAGGTTGTTACCAGCCAGGATCATGTCTCAACTTGGCCACACATCCAATTTATCCTGCTCCTGATAATTTTAAATTCAGGTTACTAAGCTTGTGAACATGACCATATAGCATGACTATATATGATATCTGGTGAAACCCTTAAAGAGAGAGAAAGGAGAGGCATGAAAATGAGGATTTATGTTAGGAGAATAAAAGGTAAAATTTGGGATTAAGGGATATATGTAAAACACTTTTTATCTCTCTCCCATTTTGTCAGTGCCCCATTAATGAAGTATTGAGTAAACAGCCTTTAGAATTTTCCATATGTGATTGTATTTCAATAATTTAAATATGTATTTGTTTCTTTCAATGCTTGATGAATTTGGGGGATAGTTGGAAAGTGAAGAGTGAAAAACCTGGCCATAGAGGGAGGTAGAAGCTACTAAAGAACTGGATCTTAGGATTGGCACAACATTAATACTTGGAATTATCATAATCCCCTGTAGAGTTATCAACCTTAAAGCTGAAATTGGGAACTATTAGGATATTACAGTAGAATTTCTTAGGTATAAATAGATTCTCACATTGACCTTGTTCTCAAAACCTGTCTTTATAAAGGTACTGTTACAGAATCTCTCCCTGTCAAAATTTTCTGTTATGAGACAAGTTATCGAGTTGCAATAGCCATAAAATTATCAATCTTCATAATCAATAGAAAAAAATAAACGTGGATTATAAACGTGTTTCTGAGAGGCTCCCCTTATAACCTGTATTCGCATTTTTTGGTGTACATGATAAACGTGGATTATAAACGTCGTATTGTGAAAAAAATCTGAAGTAGGATTAATAAATGATTATTCTTACCCTTTGACATAAAAAATATTTTTACTGCTTTGACATATTTTTAGTCTGAATTAGGATTAATATTTTTAATGCTTTGACATATTTTGATATAAAATATTCTTTATTTTTATGTTTTGATCTAAGATTATATGGTTGGCATTCCATAATTTTATAATAAATAAGAGTAAATGAAAAGGTGAGGGGATATCATGAATTTTCATGGTGATAAATCTCATAAGACAGCTATCCACTTCCTGTAAAGCCTCTCTTTGTTAGAAGATATTTGGAAACATATTAATCATCTACAATGCGTGGATTGTAAATGCATAAAATTTAAGTAAACATAAAATAATTCAATTCTGTTTTTATCATTTCTTAATCATACAAAAATATTACCTTAAAGTCTATTTTGGGTTTTTAAACTATCAGTTGACAGATAATATATTGAAATATTTTTTTAAAAAGGAGAGTTTGAAATAAGTGGATTGACATTTGGAATAAGTTCAAATAATTTAGGTTTTTTTCTAGTTTATGTTATTAAGTCTTCGAAAAAGAGATATCTAGCTAATGAGATACACCACATTAATTGACTTAGAGTACATATTTTATGCGATCCATAACCTTTGTAATCCATGCACCAAATACCACAGGGTAATATTATATAAGTATATAATCTTACGACCCTGCTACGCGGGCAACTGGTTGCCCCAAAGGAATCTTGGGCAACCGGGACACGTGGAAAAAGAACTCCGGAAAAATATGGTTTATTTCATTTCTCCGGCGAAAATACGCTCGTCCAGCGATTCTCCAAGGCCCGGCGATTCTCCGGCGAAACAACCCTGGCGATTCTCCGGCGAAACAACTGTGGCGATTCTCCGGCGAAACAACTGTGGCGATTCTCCGGCGAAACAACCCTGGCGATTCTCCGGCGATTCTCCAGCCTCTGGAAAGCCCCATTTCATTTCCCGATATTCTCTCTCTTGCCCATTTCATTTTCCTTATTCTTTCTTCCCGGCGGTCCTCCGGCGATCCTCCGGTGACTCTGTCTTCATTTTCCTATATTCTTCTTCACATCGTTCTTCTTCTTCACCATAACGTTCTTCTTATTCTTATTCTTCTTACTCTCTCGCTTTCTCTATTCGAATTGTGTGCTGCACTCCGCTCTCTACTTTGTGTGCGTCTCACTCCTCTTCCCGCGCCTCACTCCTCGCATTGTTCTTCTTCTTCTCCGTCTTCTTCGTCTTTTTCTGTGTAGCATTTCTTTTCTTTTTCTTCTTCACCGCGTTCTTCTTCTTTACCATAACATTCTTCTTAGCTTATTCTTTGTACTCCTCTCTCTCTTCTCTCTCTATACATGGCATGGAAATTGGTGTGGAAATCTCTATACCATGAACGGCGGCGTGTCTCTGTAGCAATCTCTATACCAATCTGCAGATCAGAGTCTACAGAGTGAAGAAGATTTGGGGATTCGAGGCTATGGAGGCGTCGGTGGAAGGGGAAGAGAGGGTGAGGAGCCTGGGCACCTCGAAGAACATGAATTCGGCGTCCCGAAGATGATGAAGCTTTCCGCAGAATAACTCAACTTGTGTCCAGAAAAATGTGATTTCCAACTCAAGAACGATTTGAAACAGGCGCAGACCCCAAAGATGAGGAATCTCTCCACAGACTGACTCAAATTTATCGAGAAAAATTCCACTTCCAACCGCAAGAACGATTCCAAAGACTCGGATCTCAAAGATGACGGATTTTTCCGCAGGAAACCTAGAATTCGGCGTCCCGAAGATGACGAAGCTTTCCGCAGAATAACTCAAATTGTGTCCAGAAAAATGTGATTTCCAACTCAAGAACGATTCGAAACAGGCGCAGATTCGAGAAAATTTCCACTTCCAACCACAAGAACGATTCCAAAGACTAGGATCTCAAAGAAGACGGATTTCAGACAGAGGAAAAACACCGAGATATGGAAGAACTTGTTGACGCGGAAATTCTTGCTCTTTGCACCGGACTCACAACTAACATCAGATGGTCGTGACCTGTGTGGGTGACACGTGTGAACCTTCAACCCTGGACCTTTCAGAAGAATAAAAAACGGGCAGAGTGCTCGACCCCGATGAGGCATCGCCGAAGAACAAGTCGGAGAGATAGTTGCCGAGCTCGTTGGGTGTGAACCGCAAGACGAAGGACAAATCTCTGTCCTCGATCTGCATGTTCGCAGCGGCCTCGTGCAAGCTTTCGTATGCAGGGATCAGCTTACAGTGATGCCGGAGTGGTGATTTCGTATGCAGGAGTGGTGATGCCGACGGTGATGTCACCCTCGACGGTGTTGGAGAAGAAGGCGGCGGCTGCGGTGACTGGTGGCAGGGCTTTCTGGAGGCTGGAGAATCGCCGGGAAGAGAGAGAGAACATATAGTAAAATGAAATGGGCGAGAGAGAGAGCGCGAAAGAAGAGCGCCAAAAAAAATTGGCCAACCGGTTGGTCCAATCCTGGGACAACACGTAGTTTTTTTTCCACGTGTCCCGGTTGCCCAAGATTCGATGGGGGCAACCGGTTGCCCGCGTAGCAGAGTCGTATATATATGTGTGTGTGTGTGCACAGTGGCTGTGGCTGCAGCTACATGTGCGCACACTTGTGTGGTGGCTGTGCGCTCACAGGCAGTTGTGTATAAAAACACAGATTTAAGAATAGACCAACAGGAAACGTTGGATATGTTGGAAAGTTATAACTTGATACTTTCAAATACAATTTAACTTGTCTAAAAGTGATTTAACAATTACTGTATTCTATGAAATCACACATACCTTATGTCACGCCCCTTCACGGCTAGGAAGCGATCCGTCTCCTTAGAATCTTCTCAGCTTTGTTTCTTCACTTGGCTCAATTGCTCATCAACAACAGAGGGTCTAAAGAACTTTGATTTCAACGAACACTTGCACTCTTCAAAACAAAAATTCTAGACAACCTTATCATTGTTCATGAGATAGTATTAATAGAAATTCATCTCTCTAAACTGCCTGGAACTTTTGAATGGTCTGTATTAATCCATAATCGCCATTTGACTTGGTTCATATTGATCCATAACCGCCGTCTGACTTGGTTCATATTAATCCATAACCGCCATTTGACTTGGTCCAGGCGCTCTCCTTGATTCATTTTTGTACTTGTGCATTATCTCTAATTCAATATCTGTGCTCGTTTAAACCAAGATGAGATCTAATCCACTTGATTCATAGAATCAAGTGGGGTTAGTTAAAAGAAACGTATATGGAGCAGTAAAATGTAAAAACTGATCATTTCATGATATTATATATGCGTAAATGATGGTATAATTTATGATAAAATTATGTTCATCAAATACCCCCCAAATTAGATCATTACTAGTCCCATAGTAATCAAATATAAGTGAAGATAAATGATGAGCAATAATTGACTCCTTGTTTTTGATAGCTCCTGCTTTTAGCTCATCAATGGAAGTTCTTTGTCAATTGAACATGGTCAGCTTTCAGAAAAATTTCCAGAAGATATATTTCAGCCTTAACCAAAACTAAATGCACTTCTGATCTATGGAATACATATAAGTAAGTACATATATATGAGATAAGGTTGAGTTAACACCCCAAGCACATTACTGAACAGAGTGTGGAGAGCAGTCCTAGTATTTTCTCCATACTAACAGCTATAATAGAATCAGCTCAAGCATATGGGAGACAGGTTTTCCACTTTTTTTTATTGCACATTTTCCTGCATTTTTGTCCTTTTTGAGATGACATATCAACTTTGTGCAGCTTTTCTTGATTTCTAAATTTTTAGTGGCACTTATCCACCACCCATATGCTGTCCTTAGTAGATTGGCAGCTTATTTCCCCAAAGAGGTTTTGTATCCTCTATAGCTTAAGGAGCTTCACTCACATCAGTGATTATTATTGCCTTTGAGTCAATACTAGCCCTTCCTTCCACTAAAGCGAAAACTTTCATGCATGTAAGTGTGAACTCAAGCTGATGTAGGTGATAAGGTGAGAGAAATATAATGATAAGAATTGCGGAATCAAACTAGTATGAACATCCATGCTCTTAGTTAGGCTTAATTCACCATGGGTTTCCTTTGGCTGTCAAGTCTTGTAACTCCAAACATCCTTGATAAGATATTTAGTACTCGGTCTATCATTACTTAGATATCAACTGAGATCATCATTCTTGTTGTTAGATAAAAAATAATCTATTGATATCCCCCCCCTATCTAAATTATGGCATGGTCCTACATGCTTATGATAAATATATTTGAAACAATCAGAGAGAGAAAGCTAACTGAGGATGTGGAGTCAGTGAAGATACTGGATTGAGTTAAGTTGGTGAAGATGTTGTCTGATCTATTATTCTGTTGATGCTTTGGATAGCTTAACATGGAAACTTAACCAAAGAAAAACAAAACGAAAAGGAAAAGAAAGCAGTAAAAACTAAATCATGCTAGCATTACTTGGTGACTTATCTAGGGGTATATTAATAGGTCCATATAAATCCTCATTTTGCAAATATGGCTTAAGTCTTTGTCCATTTACTGTGAAGCATTTTTGAGATTGGGGATCTATAATCACAACTGCTCCATTCTCAAAGACTTGCTTGACAATAAATGGTCTATCCCACCTTGTTTTAAATTTTCCAGGAAATAATTTCAACCTTGAATTATAAAGCCAAACTTTCTGATTTTCTAAAAATATCCTTCTCCTACGACTTTTATCATGAAATACTTTCATTTTGGCTTTATATATTTTAGAGTTCTCATATACTTCATTCCTAATTTCTTCCAGCTCATGTAATTGAAGTATTCTATGTTTTCCTGCTTTATCCAAAGAAACATTAAGCCTCCTTATTGCCCACAAAGCTTTATGTTCTAATTCCAAAGGTAGATGACAAGCTTTTCCATAAATCATTTGAAAGGGATAGATTCCTAAAGGAGTTTTATAAGCTGTCCTATAAGCCCATAATGCCTCTTCTAATTTCTTTGACCAATCTTTCCCATCAGGATATATTATTTTTTAAAGTATTTTTTTAATCTCTCTATTACTCAACTCTACCTGACTATTAGCTTGAGGGTGATAGGGAGTTGTGACTCTATGATGTACTCCAAATTTTTTCAGAAGGTTTCTGAAATTATAATTTGTAAAATGAGAACCTCCATCACTAATTACAGCTCTAGGAAATCCATATCTATAAAAGATATTATTTTCTACGAAATTCACCACTACTTTACTATCATTGTTCTTGGTAGGTATAGCTTCTACCCATTTTGACACATAACCAACTGCCATCAAAATATACTCATAACAATAAGAGGTTAGGAATGGCCCCATTACATCTAGTCCCCATCGATCAAAGATTTCTACTTCTAAAATAGGCTTTAAAGGCATACGGTCTCTCTTATTAATATTAATCGAGGCTTGACAAATTAAGCGTGTAGCGTAAAATTTTTGAGCATCTTGAAATAAGGAAGGCCAGAAAAATCCTGATTCTAAAATTTTATGAGCTGTTATCATAGAAGAGTAGTGTCCTCCTCCTGGTTTTGCATGACAAAATTCCAAAATACTCTTGTGCTCTGTTTTTGGTACACACCTTCTTAAGATTTGATCGATTCCTTGATGAAATAACTTTGGCTCCTCCCAGAAATAAAATCTGCTGTCTTTGATAAGTTTCTTTCTTTCATGTGATGTCCATCCTGCAAGTATTTTTCCTGAAACAAGAAAAATTCACCATATGTGCAAACCAAGGAAGATCTGTTCCTTGTGCTGTTAGAACATGTTCATCAGGAAAATAGTCATTTATTAAAGTTGGTTGAGTACCACTTATCCTAGAAAGATGATCAGCAACTACATTTTCACACCCTTTTTTATCCTTGATTTCTAAATCAAATTCTTGGAGCAATAGAATGCTGCATGATCTAATCAACGTAGGTTTAGCTTCTTTCTTTGATAACACATATTTAATTGCTGCATGATCAGAAAATACAGTAATTTTACTTCCTCGAAGATAAGATCTAAACTTTTCTAAAGCAAATATAATTGCTAGAAATTCCTTTTCTGTAGTTGTATAAATAAGTTGTGCATCCATTAAGGTTCTACTAGCATAATAAATAGCCACAGGTTTCTTGTTTTTTCTTTGGCCTAAAACTGCTCCTACAGCATAATCTAAAGCATCACACATCAATTTAAATGGCAAGGTCCACTCAGGACCTTGCAAGATGGGTGCTTGTATGAGTGTTACCTTTAATTTTTCAAAAGCAGATTTTGCCTCAACATTGAATGCAAAATCATTATGTTTAGATGACAGAAGGTCTTGGCATTGACCGTGGTCGATGATGACTGCACGGACGCATATATTGCCTCTTGGACAAAACATATTGTGTCGAACGATGACTTTTCGATAACTCTCCCTGCTCTAAGTCACATTCAGCTGCTTTTGTAGTAGATGCATAATCCAAGAGACCGCCAAGATAGGAAAACACACTTTGGCAACATGACGGATGCACAACCTCTAATGTCACCGCTGTAGTGACGGTATTGTCGCCCCAAAGTATCAG
Organism: Wolffia australiana; assembly: GCF_029677425.1. NCBI lineage: Eukaryota > Viridiplantae > Streptophyta > Magnoliopsida > Alismatales > Araceae > Wolffia > Wolffia australiana. The sequence goes on along the minus strand of NC_135854.1, from coordinate 2,979,846 downwards.
TGCGTACTACATCAACTTGTTATGCATAGCACCACACACAGACCGCAGGGCATCCCGTCGCTCAACATCCAATGCTTCTCCTGCATTGTTCGTAGCCTGCTCAAGGTGATTCTTCTGCTCAGTTACCAATAATGTTACTTCAGTAATTGGAAATATCTTTGCCGAACATACAAAGTCAGTTCCCTGGCATAGTGGGCCGAGGATGCCCAGATTTTCATCAATCAACATCCAGTCCTCCTGACATAGGCCGTAATCTTTAGTCGACGTCAAAAGGAACCTCACAGTCCTCCGGCGCGTTGGGCAGTCAACCTTTATCTTGTTCGAATCGGGGAGCTAAAACATTTTGCACATATCAACATATTTCTCCATACGCTGTGTGGATCCCTAAATGGAATTGAAAATGTCTCTCACGCGTGAAAGTGCTTGTCCCAAACGTGCAATTGTCGTTGTAGTATCTTCGTCGACATGTGAATCGGTTGGCTCATTCGTGTCCAACAATGTACCTGGGCGAAGATCTCAGACACATAGTGTATTACTTCTAGGAGGTTCTAGATTGCGAATGACCTTGAGTCCAACCTAGACTACGAGGTTCAGCACATGGGCAACACATGGGACATGTCGGTCCATAGTGAATTGGGGGTTTACAGTCTTCAGTTGATCCATAATGGAGGTCATCATTGTTCTGTTGTTGAACACATTGTCCATGGTGATGGCACATAGCTTCGACTCGATGCCGTATTCATATGCAACTTCCACGACGATCCTCGCTAAGTTCGTGCCACAATGGGGTCCCTTGTTCTGTCGTAGACCAAGTAGAAGCTCACAGAGCTTCCAATCGGTGTCGATCCAGTGGGCAGTGACTTCGAGAAGGGCAAGGTTATTTTGGGATGTCCAAGCATCCACAATAAGTGAGATGCTGGAGACATCGGCAAACATCTCCACTAGCTTCCCTTGGACTTACAACCGTTGCCTTGACCGCATCTGGACCAGGGATGTGCCCGACCACCTGTGTCCCATAGAACCACAATCTTCAAAAAGATTTCTTCTTCACAAGATGCCAAGGAAGATCATTATCGTAGATGAGCTTTACGAACTCTTCCTTCGTCTGCGCCTTGGTGATGTCGCGTAAGTAAAACTTGTGGGAGAGTATTTTGTGCTGGAGAATGGTTCTCTGCTTCATCTTGAGTCCCTTAATTTCATCGTGAAATTTACGGGGCACCTTCTCCATATGTCTCCAAAATACATTTGTGCTTTATCTTTATTCCTCTTGATGATGACCTTACGGGTGCGGTTCTCTGCTTGACATAGCATGCATTGGTACTCGTCTGGGGCAACTTCAACAAATCAATCTAAATTTTTAGACCGATTGCATCTTCCGCTACGAGTTGAGATGTGGTCATCAACATCTACTGGGATGCACTCCACGGACATCAACGGCGTAGCCCTAGTCGTTGATTTTGGGGTAGTAGCAGATGTAGACTCCGTTACTCTACCAAGTTAATTCACAAGACACAATCTTTTGTAAAATACATGTCACTTACATTTACAATTAAAATCCGTCAAACTGGAATTTAAGAAACAAATACGAATTACATGAAATAATGCTGTTGTATTATTCTTAACAACTAATATTTACAATTACCATGGTTGGTTCACTAACATTTACACCAATCCTATAAAATCATAATTTTTTTTAAAAAGGCAAACAACTTAACACGTACTTAAAAAAATTTCTAGTTTTTTACCAGTTTAAAGTTTTAATAACCCTAGGACAAATTTAATTAGTTTACTTAAGCACATGCCTTCATACAACCATTTAGAGTCTTTTTCATGTTAAATAAAGTCATAACTAGTATTATTCCTAAAGTATAAAAATACATGCAACTCAAAATTTCAAAACACCACAATAAATATCAAAACTAATAGTATCAAAAATTTAAAATACAGTTCTCCATAGAAAATAAATCCACCAAAAGTAGATAATCATTATTTGAACAATTATTTGAACAATTTTATTGTTACATCGTAAGAACTGGCTCTCAACAAATAACTTATTTAAAAAAAACAAAAAACGATCAACATACAAACCACCAAAGAACATACAAACCATCAGAGAACGTGAACAAGAATGCACATACCTGATTACAAAACAATTTCAGTCCCTTAAGAGGCCACAAGAATGGGGAGCCAATACCACTCAGCTTGCTAAAGAGCGTGACCAAGACCCGGCGGTACCCCCGGAAGGGGAAGACTGCATAAGTCAGAATAAATTAATAAATTGATTTACCACAACATCATTACATTAATTTACATGGAAGTAGTTCATTCTTAAATTGTCAATTTTAATGATGAAAGATACAAATCCTACACATCAGTTCATCCACAACGAACATTAAACTTAGATAGAATGAATTAATACATTTAATTTTTTAGAGAAAAGTACAACGCAAAGAGAAGATAAGTGGGCTACCTCTACCTCTGGTTTATGATTTCAGAAGATAATGCGTTACATGATTTGAGAAGGTATGGCTCCTTATGTACTATCCCAAATCTATGAACCAGAGAGAGAAATTAAATAAAATAGGAAATATGATAAAGATTACATGACTAAAATCAACTGAAGCCATTTAACCTGCATGTCAAGTTTCATAAATTGAGAAGTGGACGAGGAATAGCAAAATGCAAAAGCAGTACATGACTAAAATTGTCGATTTTAATAATGAAAGATTAAAGTCCCACACATCAGTTCGTCCACAACGAACATTAAACTTAGGTAGAATGAATTAATACGTTTAATTTTTTAGAGAAAAGTGAAACGCAAAAAGAAGATAAGTGGGTGGTCTCTACTTCTGGTTTATGATTTGAGAAGATAATGTGTTAAACAATTTGAGAAGGTACGCCTCCTTAGGAGCCATACCTAAGGCTGCCAGTTTATCCACTGAGATATGAAAGGTAATATTATCCAAGATCTATGAACCACACAAAAAATAAGAAATAGAATAGGAAATAGGAAAAAGAGTACACGACCAAAATCAACTGAAGCCATTAACCTGCATGTCAAGTTTCATAAATTGAGAAGTGGACGAGGAATAGAAAAACGCAAAAAGCAGTACATGACTAAAATTGTCGATTTTAATAATGCAAGATTAAAGTCCTACACATCAGTTCATCCACAACGAAAATTAAACTTAGATAGAATGAATTAATACGTTTACTCTTTTAGAGAAAAGTAAAATGCAAAAAGAAGAAAATTGGGCAGTCTCTACCTCTGGTTTATGATTTGAGAGAATAATGCGTTAAACGATTTGAGAAGGTATGCCTCCTTAGGGAGCCATACCTAAGTCTGACCGTTTATCCACTGAGATATGAAAGGTAGTATTATCCAAGATCTATGAACCACACAAAAAATAAGAAATAGAATAGGAAATAGGAAAAAGGGTACATGACTAAAATCAACCGGAGCCATTAACCTGCATGTCAAGTTTCATAAATTGAAAAGGCGAGATTAGGAGATGAGTTAAGGATTTGAGAAGATAATGTGTTAAATTATATTTAAAATGCTCCAACGACAGTAAATAAATAGAGTTCGTTTATATGTCCATCGGATCTACCCTATCTCTTTTTAGAAGTTAGGATTGAATACACTGAAGATTATTTGCAAATTATTCAACAAATGAATACAAAAGCAGGGTGTAGAATACATTTGATTACACCGCTCCATAGAATACCGATCTTAAAAAAAATGAATAAAGAGGGTGTAGGATGGGTGAAAATATTTCTTTCACAACATACCTGGACATCGGAGAAGTGGTGGAGGATCGCCCAGCACCGGAAGGGGTTGGTCTTCTTCTTCCTTCGGAGAATCAGAGACTCAAAGTTCCTTCAGAGAATCAGAAATTGCCTTAAATCTTTCAAGCGCGGGAGCCCTTATGAAATATTGAAGATATAGATATTAATATATTATATTTTTTTCATCCAGGACGAAGGACGGGACGATTTTTAGCCTGGACGGGATGAAAAACCGTCCCGAAATTATTGGACGGGATGGTTTTTTTGTTAGTGGACGAAAAACCGTCCCATCCTTCGTCCCTATGCTAACAATGGACGTAGGGCGGGACAAAATTTGTCCCGTGTCGTCCTTCATGCACGTCTGGGACGATCCGGAACTATAATTACACATGAAAACTAGGGTAATTTTGTTTCTAATATGAGAGAATTGTCATATGAATGCATTTAATAAAAAATTCTTAAAATAATACTACACGTATGAAAAATTTTAGGGACATATTCAGGAAATATAATATTATAATTAGGGACATCTAAATGTTTTATATTTAAATAATATTAAATTATGATAAAATTAGTTTAACTCAATTTTTTTCATATGTAGTGAGAGATCAGCATTATGAAGCTAACATATTCTAATATTCTTCTTTTTTTCCATAAAAATTGTAAAGATAATTTCACATACTACGAAAGCTTATAATAAAACATTATAATTATAAAGGGATACCACAAAAGTTCATATTATTGTAAAAGTATGACTGTCATTTTTTGTGAATAGATCAGAAATATTGAAGCTTCTTAAAATATTATTATAATTTTTTTATGAGAAGTATGCCACCATACAGGAGAGAATACAAAAAAATGGATTGAAGGTAGGACAATGTTTATATTACAACAACACTATGAAATCAATGTTTTCAAGCTTACTTCTTAAAATAATTATGTTTGTGAAATAATGACCTAATATGTAATCATGATAAGGAAATATAAGTTAAAATGTACTATAAGGAACATTAAATATTAAAATCATAACAAAATGACATAAATTATTTTTTAATTAAAATCATAACAAAATAAGAAATATTAACATTATGAAAATTTATTATGTAAATATTTTCCTAAATTTCCAAATAATCTTAAAGAAATATTTTGCATGATACAAACGTCCAAACATATAAAATCATTATGTTCATATAGTTGGTATAGAAATTGAAAATGATACACATGCCGTAACGTTTTACGAATAAAACTATGCAGTATCGACACTATGAAACTTATAAAAATCATGCATATTATTTTTAGATATCGGCACAGAAATGAACATATTTTCTTGGTATCAGGGATGAAAATGATTTAACTATCATTCAGTATAATTTACCATTTTCCATATTTTACTCTTTAAAACATTTTTTTGAACTATTAAATGAATTTATTTATATTTTTTATATTTTTCTGTATTTTTACTTATTTTGAATTTGGATTCATTAAGAATTAAAAATAGAAGTCAAAAATACATTTTTATGTTTATCAAACATATTTCTTGAAAAAAATCCCACTATTAAATTGCAATTCAGTAAGTGAATCATGAAACTCAGTGTCTAATGGGAAATATGTAGGGACTGGAAATAGGAGAAATCCCCCCTTTTATCAATGAATGAGAGTTATGGTAATGGGGTTTGTTTTTTTGCAAAAATGTGACTAAAATGCATTGGTACTTGAGCCAAAGAAATACATGATTTTTAGAGCATTTAATGCCAGTAGAAACTCGACACACTAGTACATATGCCTGGTGATGAGGGATGAGAAATCTTGAGTGTCATCTACTGATTGGTGAGGCACCATTCCGAATTAAATGATAAAGTAGCCTATCCTTCTTTTCTTCTTCCTTCACAGACCTAGGTTACATCATGTCTCATTAATCGGCAAAGAAAATATGGAGAAGGCCGAGGGCCAATCAAATTGGGGGAACGTGATCCCCCAGGCGGTTACATGGAGAAGTGGTAAAATGATCTGGAGATTTTCCAAAATTAAAAGTGATATATCCGGAGATCCAGCCATCCGATTGGGCCCAAGTTTCATGACACACTTTCATGTTTTACCTTGTATCTAACAATTCTGTTGGTTTGATTTTGAGATCTGAAGAAGAGACACGTAAAACAAAATTGAAGCTTGTCCCCAACTCAGTTGGTGAAGAATGACCCCACTTGGTTCTAGTCAAAATTTCTTTGGATCTTGAAGTGAATTTGTAAGCTCCTTCTCACTCACTAGATTTCTTTATGGAATGTTTCCAAAGTGCCACGTCAGCGGGGCCGCATGTACGTGCCCTTGAAAGATCTTGACGGTTAAGGGCTATGAGTCTTACTCAGAAAACATGATTAAAACACTTAAATATTAGCCATATTTCTGATCAACAACCACATCTTTCTCAAATTCTCACTCAAAATCATTTTTATTCCAATTTTTCTCCCTCTAGATTGATTATCTAGTTTCTCTCTATGGATTCAAATCCCTTTGCCTTATCTGTCTCATAAAAATATCCTCTTTCTCTTCCGATATCTCATTCTATTTTTTTGCCTCAAAATGTTGTCTAATTTATCCCATTAAAAATTTGATGTAGCATTCTTTGGTGTATTCTCTGAATTAGGCTAAATTGGTCAAGTGTGTGTATTCACTTCCTCTTCTGATATCTCATTCTATTTTTCCCCTCAAAATTTTGTCTAATATCCCATTAAAAATTTGATGTAGGATTCTTCTGTTTGCTCTTTGAATTGGTCAAGTTTATATATATATATATACACACTTTACTAATTATGCCTAATCTCTCTCATGTAAAAAATATTCACTTCCTCTTCCGATATCTCATTCTATTTTTTCCCCTCAAAATTGTCTAATTATCCCATTAAAAAATTGATGTAGCCATTCTTTTGTGTGCTCTTTGAAGGAAGCTAAATTGGTCAATATATATATATATATATATATATATATATATATATATATATATATATATAATTACTTGACCAATTTAGCCTGATCTCTCTCATAAAAAAATATTCACTTCCTCTTTCCAATATCTCATTCTATTTTTCCCCCATTTTTTTGGTCTAATTATCCCATTAGGATTTTGATGCAGCATTCTTCTATGTGCTCTTCGTATTAGTCAAGTATATATATCAATATATATGTATATATATTTCTGTGTAGCATTTTTCTGTGTGCTCTTTGTATTGGTTAAGTATATATATAAATAAAAAAATATAAATATATATATGACGACTTAAACGCTTAAATTCAGCAAGTGAAGGTGGCGGAGTAGAGAGGGATTGGGTTCTGTCAGACCTCGCCAGAAGAAATCGAGATTGTTCGAGAACTGCAGTTCGATCTTGAGAATTCCTGCGGAAGAACAGGAGATTACAATGGCGTCGCTTACGGCAATCGCTCCTGTCCAGAACGCGCGTCTCGGATCTTCGTCCCGTTGCCGTTTGTCAGCTCTCAGGCCTAGCGCCACCTTCTCTACTTCAGTTCCCGGTGCGTTTGATTCTTGCGTTTTCTTCTTTGGGATGTGTTTTTTCGTTTGATATCTGTATCGCATTTTCATCCTGTGACGGTTTTGTTCTCGGCGATTGTAGTTTTTTCCTCGGGTATTGCTTGCTCGAATTCTAGGGGGACAAGATCTGTGGTCTGTGCAGCGAGGAAGCATTTGGTCGGTTCTCTGACGAAGTCTCAGGGATTGCGGTTTGCCGTGGTGAGTTGCTGGATTACCGGTGATCATCCTCAATTCCTGAATAATCGCTTCTTTACACGCGGGATTGCTTTCTAACCGTGATATCTGCCGTGGGTTTTCGCGGAATCCTCATTTCTCTGCGCTTATGATTTTTCATTGCTCTGAAAAATCCTTTCCCGTTGGGATGGGTCAGAGGGGACTTAAATTGTGGGAGTGTCTTTGCGCCATACTGAAATGATAGTAAAAAATAAGAATCTCACTTGACGTGCTGAAATCACATAGATTTGGGAGTTTCTCTGGAATTTTCGAAAGAACGGAATGAATACCTTCTATCAGATCAAAATCTAGTCCTTGTCATGACATGGGTTTTCCCCCAGAGGGCTGATGATCCTGTGAACTACAGCCGAAGATTCATCACGAGTGTAACTGATACGACTCTACCGCGTACGTATCAGAGGTCAAAGCGCCAAGGTCAACTCAGTAAGAAGTAGTCCCATACAAAGGCTATAAATAAAGCGCCAAAGAGAGGAAGGAGGCATCTTGAAAAGTTAGTTACACAATCGGGCTGGAGAGTGTGAGAGTCCCGGATCCAGAGGGAGGGAGAATCGTCGTCGATTCCCCTATTTTCTTTTCTGTTCTGTTCTACATTGTTCTTCCGTGAACGTTTCTACTCTTCCACCCCTCTTGAATTCTGGATTCGTGATGTTGGAAGCGTAAATCTTGAAGTTTGCACTTGTGATCTGCTTGGAGGCAGGGTCTTCTGAACTTCCCGATCCCGGAAGTATATCACTGGTATCAGAGCAGATCTTCTCGATCTTGATTCACCTTCTCGATGGAGCAAGATCCCAGGGCCGATCAAGGAACGTTGGAATTTCAACGTCGCACCACCAACGTGTTGGAGCATGTGATGAAGCAAATCGCTTCCATCAATTTGCGCCTGGAAGAATTCAAACAGATGACACCTAATGGCGAAAGGGGAAATTGTTATCATCACGTTCAACCAGATCTGCCACCCACCAATTCCAGGTCAGACCAGAATTTTCAGTTTAAACGTGGAGATTTGCCTTTTTTACAAGGTGAAAATGCAGAAGGCTGGGTCGCATGTGTGGATCGCTTCTTTTACTTGCATCCGATGGATGACAAGGATAAGCTGCATCTTGTTTCATTGCATCTAGATAATGTAGCTCAGAATTGGTTTGTTTATACAGAAAAAGAAGTAGGGTTTCGTGATTGGGAGCATTTCAAGATTCTGTTTGCAAATAGATACGGCATTTCCTTTAACAAACTTTACATGGAATTATTTGATGTGGGAAAAAATGGATCGGTTATTGATTATAGGGATGAGTTTGAACGAATTTTGTCCCAGCTTCCCAAAGTGGCAGCCGAAACCAAAGAATATGCCTATCTACATGGGTTAAAGCCGGAAATTCGTACGGAAGAGCGAAAATGCGGGCCGTTCGGTTTGCAGGAGATGACGGATATTTCAGTCCAAGTTGAAATAGACTTGGGAGTTCTTTACACGGCTTGGCAAAACTCTCCTACTTATCATCAACCAGCACAATACTCCAGATTATCAGCCACAATTCAAGTCAATGACAGGAGCTTCCAAATTATCAGCCAAATATTCAAAGGGTGTACACACATTCTAAGCAAAATTACCCTACAGTACCAGCACCAAGCAACCAGTCAACGCATACTCGGCACAACCATGTACGACCACAAAGAAAAAGAAATCTTCTACTCACCGTACCCGAGTTTCAACAGAGAAAGGAAAAAGGGCTTTGTTTTCATTGTAATGAAAAATTCTTGCCTGGACACCGATGCAAAAAAAATTTAGAACCTTATTATGGTAGTGGACAGGTCTGAGCTGGCCGAAGAGTCAGAAGATGAAGTTGTACCCATGCAGACTGATGACTCTCCAGTTACTGATAAATCAGCTTTCTCGGCTCAATTATCTGCGTTTATCTCCCAAGGACCGTCTCCCAACAACACTATCAAACTGTGGGGACATATAGCAGGGCATCCAGTAAGAATACTCGTCAATAGTGGAGCCTCACACTTCATTACACCTGAGATTATATCCGAAGCATCTCTCCAAATTGTTGCAGGTGCATGATTTGATGTACTACTGGCTAATGGGACCATGCAAACATCCTTGGGAATATGTCTGGACGTGCCCATTTATATGCAGGTGTAATAAATTGAAGGAAAAGATGAGATAGTGGACTGCAGAGAGAATTTCTGAGAATGTGGAGAAGAGACAGAAAAATTGGGGCAAAAATGAACTAACTTTTATTACTGAACAGATGCCCCTTTTATACAAATTTTCACAGAGAGAGAGAGAGAGGTTAATGCTTTTGTCCAACGGTCAAAAACTGACCCTTGGAAAAAGCTGCAGAAAAGATTCCTTTTTCAAAAAAGGACTTCCAACAGCTATATTTATAGCTGTCGGAGGCTGGGCCTGATATAAATCAGGCCCAGCATATATTAGGTCCTTAATGAGCCTAATATATTCCCTAAATAGGCCCCTCACTATTGGGCCCTTAATGGGTCCTTAGTGGGCCGTTAATGGGCCCTTATTGGGCCTTTATTTAAATCCATTTTAGGTAAGTTTTTCCATTAGATCCCTAGGATTAGTCTATTACACGTACATGGCCTCAGGCCCATAAGTTAGTAAAATTAGCCCTAACTGGGGCGTGATGATCTAACAGCAGGGTATAGACATTATTCAAGATTTTTACCTTTACCAATGGGAGCAATCGATGTGGTATTAGGGGCACAATGGCTTCGAACACTTGAATGGTTTCTAAGTAATTACAATCTGAGAACTCTGAAAATTCTATGGCAAGGAGTAGTTCACAAACTCCAGACGGATCCATACTTCTTATCGGTCTCCACTCCACTCCTTCCAAGTGTGCAGGATATTATCAACAGCAAGAGGCAATTCCGAGCACGTTATGCTGCTTGCGATCCGAAGCAGCCCACAGTATTCACTATTCTTAAATCTTCATATATTGATGCTTTCAGTATTCGTTATCCTTCTGTGTTTGAATCTGTTTTCCAATTACCACCGAAGAGAGATATAGATCATAAAATACACCTGAAGCCTGGAATACCACCTATTAATCTGAGGCCATATCGATATTCATATCTCCACAAAAATGAGCTAGAAAGCCTCACTCAGGATATGATCTCTACCCACATTATCCGACCTTCTAAAAGTCCATATTCCAGTCCTGCTCTCTTAGTCAGAAAAAAAGATGGGGGGTGGCGAATCTACATTGATTACAGAGCCCTAAACAAGGTCACTATCCCGAACAGATATCCTATTCCGGTAGTTGATGAATTATTTGAAGAGTTGCATGGGGCAACATTGTTCACTAAGTTAGACCTCAAATCCGGGTATTATCAGATCAGAATGCATGACCTTGACATTCATAAAACTGCATTTAAGACACATCAAGGACACTTTGAATTTCTGGTGCTGCCATTTGGGCTAAGCAATGCCCCCGCAACCTTCCAGGCTGATACAACTCTCTCCCGCACCTACGTGCTAAGGAAGAAACGCCTCCGCCTCGCACGTGCAGAGCAACGGAGGGAAGACGAAGAGGCACAAGTTTGATTCATAAGTAGAAGAGAAGGAGGCGGGAGGGGACATGAAGAGTCTTTTCCTTGGTGGACGTTGAGGCACTCCACGGTTTGCTTGGGAGATCCTCCCTCTCCTTCAAGAAAACGATCCCCGATTCGGTGCGATCGTGGTTATCCCCTTTTGTCTTATTTTCCTCAATGTTGTAGTGAGAACTGTTTGTGTTTCAACCCATCCACCTTCGAATTTGGTGTTTCAAGTTATTCCGATATTTCTTTTCTACACCGGGTTGTAACACAGGCCGTTATGAATTCTGTTTTCTGGAAGCAACTTAGGAAGTTTGTATTGGTATTTTTCGATGACATCCTGGTGTACAGCAAAACTGCAGAGGAGCACGAAGACCATTTACATAAGGTTTTCCAAATTTTGCAAGACAACAATGTACAAGTAAACCCATAAAAATGCCTATTTGCACAAAATTGTATTAAATTTCTGGGTCACAGGATTTCAAATCTGGGGTTGGCAACTGATCCTAGCAAAATTTCCACCATTGCTGCATGACCATCCCTAAAATACTTGAAACAACTCCGATCATTTCTGGTTTTAACCAACTATTACCGACGCTTTATTGCCCATTATGCCTCAAAATCTCACCCTTTGACATCACTACTGAAGAAAAATTCTTTTGTTTGGACCACAGAAGCTGATCGAGCCTTTTCAGAGTTAAAGACAGCACTCGTTACCGCTCCAATACTGAAACTACCCGACTACTCAAAGCCTTTCATTGTTGAAACTGATGCCTCTGGGTTTGGTCTGGGAGCAGTACTAATTCAAGATAAACATCCAATATCGTATTTCAGGAAGGTACTCAGTAATCATTCCAAGCTAAAATCAACATATGAATGAGAGTTAATGGCCGTGGTACTATCAGTCCATAAGTGGAAGCACTACTTATTGTTCCAAAAATTTTTCATTCATACGGACCAGTTTAGTCTGAAATTTTTGAATGACCAGAAAGAAGTTCCCTAGCATTACCACAAATGGGTATCCAAATTATTGGGATTCAACTTTGAAATTTGATTCAAAGCAGGAAGACACAACACAGTGGCAGATTCATTATCCAGATCTAAAGTGGATGAGCAAGTACAGTGCAACAGCATTTCACTGACACACTGGTTAGACAAAGTTGTGTTGGAAAAAGAGATTGACCAAGACCCAAGACTATCTAAGATCAAGCAAGCGTTACTTACCCAATCCTCCACAACACCACATTACTCATTATAGGGCAACGTGCTTTTATATACGGGTAAAATAGTATTACCTTCAGATTCATCTCTTATTCTGCTAATTTTACAAGAGTTTCATGATGCCAAGATTGGAGGACACGGGGGAGTACTTAAAACACAAAAACGTATTTCTCAACATCTACATTGGCAAGGTATGGAAAAGAAGATCAAGAAATATGTTGCCGCTTGAAAAATATGTCAACGACACAAGTCATCCACACTGTCCCCTGCTGGATTATTACAACCCCTTCCTATACCAAATCAAATATGGGAAGATATATCCATGGATTTCGTTGAAGGTTTGCCAAAATCGGATGGGTACAATTCAATACTAGTGGTAGTTTGCAGATTGAGCAAATACTGCCACTATATTGGAGTCAAACACCCTTTCACTGCATTCGATATTGCAGGCATTTTTATCAAAGAAATTATCAGATTACACGGTATTCCACGTTCTATTATTTCAGACAGAGGCAGTACTTTCACTAGTCAACTTTGGAAAGAATTACACAAACTTCACGGCACATCATTGAAACTCAGTTCCTCTTACCATCCTGAAACGGATGGACAAACCAAAGTTATGAACCGAAGCTTGGAATGTTATCTACGCTGCTTTGTTTCTGAAAATCCAAAGAAATGGGCACGCTGGTTACCATGGGCAGAATATAATTATAACAGTTCTTTTCACACATCCATCAAGATGACCCCATTCAAAGCCGTCTATGGAAGAGATCCTCCACCAATTATTCGCTACGGTTCACCACCATGTCCACTAGACTCGTTGGACTCATTACTCATTACAAAACCATCTCTCCAAGGCACAGATAATCATGAAAGGGAAAGTTGATCAGCATAGGCGAGATTTGGAACTTCAAGAGGGAGATAATGTATACTTAAAAATTCGTCCTTATAGAATGAAGTTCTTGGCAAAGCGCAAGTCGGAAAAACTTGCGCCAAAATACTTTGGTCCTTATACGATTATTAAAAGAATCGGACCAGTAGCTTATAAACTGGACCTTCCAGAAACTGCCTCTATCCACCTGGTTTTCCATATCTCAAACTTACGAAAAGTAGTGGGTGATAATGTTAATATTTTACCAGTCCCTACTAACATTTCTGATGAATGGGAATGGCAGGTATATCCAGAATCGGTGCTTAAGAGGCGTTTTACCAGGACAGGGATGCAACTTCTTATCAAGTGGAAAAACCTACCAAATTTTGAAGCAACATGGAAAGATGCTGACGTGATTACAAAGCAATTTCCAACTTTCCAAATTGAGGACAATTTGGATCTCCAGGGAGGGAGTATTGATAGGACTCTACCGCGTACGTATCAGAGGTCAAAGCGCCTCAGGTCGACTCAGTAAGAAGTAGTCCCATACAAAGGCTATAAATAAAGCGCCAAAGAGGGGAAGGAGGCATCTTCAAAAGTTAGTTACACGATCGGGCTGGATAGTGGGAGAGTCGTATCAATCTGGAAAGTTGGAAATTGCTTTGGATCTCCCTCTGGATTCTGGATTCGTGATGTTGGAAGCGTAAATCTTGAAGTTCGCACTTGCAATCTGCTTGGAGGCAGGGTCTTCTGAACTTCCCGATCCCGGAACTACAGCCAAAGATTCATCACAAGTGTAACAAAATGGAAATCACTAATGTCTCCATGACTGAGGCCATTCAATTTGGAGTAAAATGTTTTCAGAGAGAAAAATTTAAAGTTGTAATATAGGTTGACTTAAAACTCATTTTTTTGAGAGGGTTTAGTCTAGCTTCCGTTCCGATGAATAGCTTTTTCCTGGAGTTTTTCTTAGTTGTATTTGTTCTGGTTACATCTTTCGTATCGTAATTTTCCTTTCCTGTAGGTCGTGGCACGGTTTAATGAGCTCGTCACAAGGTTGCTCCTGGATGGAGCCCTAGAGGTCTTTTCACGCTATTCAGTAAATGAGGAAGACATTGATGTAAATTCAAAAATCTGACTTTTGCTCTCTTTTGGTGAAGTTAATCTTTTATTTTTCTTTTTGATTGTGATCTTGATTGAGCGATCCCAACATTTGATTGAGCGAATTGCTTTTTATAAAATAGCATAGCATTTCTATCTTCCGTTCTCTTTGCTGCACTAGTTTTATTTGAAATATGCAGTCAGATGAATAATTTGGGGAAGTGGCCACTATTATTAGCGAATAGAAATTCTGGTTGGTGTAAAAAGATAACTCATGATCTGGTTATGTGATAGGATCCTAGTGGGTAGTTTGGTCATGTCAGCCCACAGGGGCATTTCAATCATTTAGCTATCATTGTATTTCCTTTAAATACGGACGCCCTCCTTTTAGGAGGGAAGCCAAGAAGAAGAAGAAGAAAGAAGTGTTTTTGTCTCCCCTCTCCACATCTAGGTCTGGTCTCCCTCTCTCCCTCTATGGTCCCTGTCCCTTGTGATTGTCTCTTCGTCACCGCGTCTTCAGGCGGCTCGTCCCCGGTCGATCCCTGCCCCATCCGTTTGACCCTTCCTCAGATCATTCCCGTTTCTCCTCTCTACCCTGAGAACTTCTATCTCGCCTCGTCCTCTACCCACCTTCCGATACGAGCCTAGTTCCAGGTTCGTAACATTATGATTCCCATGGATATCTATAGAAGTCCAGAAATGAGATGAGGAAGAAAGAGGAGAATTGAAGAGATGGAAGAGGTAAGAGAAAAGAAGAGAGAGAGCAGTAGGGCAACAAATCCTCAAGAACTTCCGAATCGGGAGTTTTTGCCCTCACAACAGCCGGATGCAGCTACTCATGCGAATAAACCACAAGGTGATCATTCATCAAAAGTTGTTTCTGATGACCTTACAAATGGGTATTTATAACCCCAAGATTTTCGAGAATTGGTTATTTGCTCTCCTAAAACTCAGTTGTTGAGTGAGCTTGGTTGACCAGGTCGTCTGTGATGAGTCCTTATCAGGACACTAACAGATCTCTATCTAAATGCCCAAATTTTCTTTCAGCTGATCTATTCTGTCATGGAATATTAATACATGAAGCTCCATGAGGAGTCCAACAATCCTTATAGACTTGAAATGGATCATTGACATACTCTCTTGTATTCTCATTTTGGAATCACTTAAACAGGCAGCTAAATGTGCCTGTATCATGAAGCAGAAGAGTTCGAACAAGTTTGTTATCACGTATTTCTGCTTGAGGTGGTAAAAAATGAAGTCTAGTGCAACAGTCAGTTAGTACGAGAAACCACTGTCAGCAGGCGCCCGTCTTTTTCATTTATATGTTTTTTGTTAGTAAACCCTGTATTTCATTATTTTGCGCAAGTACCCTTATGAGGTCGGATCCACCATATTGGGTCTGGATAGACCCGACAGATGTAATCCAGTTGAAGTACTGGTTGACTCCTTTTTTATGAAATAAGTCATATTTTGGAGTGGTCCTCTCTCTCTTGGCGGCGAGGGTTGGGACTGGTGGAGAAAACAACAATGGGAAGAGCCATTCTCCTCATAGATCAGCTGGGAAGCTGACATGGTATCAGAGCACCGAGCGGAGTGACGTTAGCAGCTCCACGCAGTCAATCTACCATTGAACCCTAAGCATGGTTCTTGTTTCCTTCCACTCTGTCTGTACCAAAGCAGAGTAGGTTAGTCAAAGGAGAAGAACGCAGGACCAACTTGTTTTAACATATGGTCGACCATGAAGATCGAAGCAGCACTGGAACAACACAGGGAAGCAGAAGAAATCTGTACCCTACTCAAGAATATGACCAGTCAACTCAGATCTTTTTCCCCGGGTGCCAGAACAGCTGCGATATGATGGGCTCAATACCTTGCATTGGGGACAGTGTATTGAGCTTATCTTAGAAGGTATGAATCTCTCCGAACAGCTATTTGTCTCTAGGATTCATACAGAGCCGGGATACAATGTCTGGAAACAAGAAGATGCTCTGATCTGTGCATGGCTCCTACGGAGTATGGCTGGAGAGGAGTTTAAGAGTTTCTGTCTGTTGAAGACAGCGAAGGCTATATGGGATCACACACATAAAGGAAGCTCCAAAGGCAGGGACTGGAGGATATATCACTTGGGGACCTGGGCAGCTAATCTGGTTCAAGGTGAGAGAAATGTGACATCCTATGTAAACGAATTGCAGTCTATATGGAGAGAGATAGACCACTATTGACCTGTAAGAAACCCAAACTCTGAGGAGTGGGCCTATGTATTAAAGGATAGGTGGTGCAAATTTCTTATTGGTCCGAACAGCCATTATGAGGCAGTGAGGAGCCAGATTCTGAACTGAGAAAAAGTCCCAGACCTGTAGGAAGCAATTCAACTTATTTGGGAAGAAGAAGAGAGGTTCGGAGTAGCTTCAGAGCCACTTGCTGGTGATAGTGGCACCAGTCTTATGTCCAAAGCAGTGTCACAAAAATCTCAGGCAACCTAGAATAATCAGAACAATCAGAAGACACAGTCAAAGGATAGTTTATTCTGCAAATATTGTAAGAAGCACAACCATAACATTCATCAATACTGGAAACTTCATGGGAGACCAGCTTGTCTAGGTCAGGTGCATAATACAACTTCCCAGGAAGGTACCATGGATGATTTTGAAGAAGCACACCAAGAAGAATATAAGTGCAACCGAGCCACTAGGGGGAGAATTAACCGCCGTGCAGGAAGAAGTTGAACAGCTCAAGAGTATGCTTGGCTCCGCCTCCATGGTGCAATCAGGTGATTATCTAATTTCAACTGTTTTCGACTTATCCCCATTGAAGCTAGACTGGGTAGTCGACTCTGAGGCAGCGGATCATGTGACCCAAATCGACTTATGTTCACCACTTATTCTTTGTGTCACATCCCGAGAAAGGTGATTATTGCTGGAGGAGAAATACTTCCCGTAACCGGGATTGGCACAGTCTTCATTAATCACTTCAGGAGTCTCAAGGAAGTACTACATGTACGGGGATTGAGAGCTCAAGTTATCTCTCCACATCGATGGGTGAAAGATTTTTTGTTTTGAAAGATGTTGAACTCTAATGAGTGTTTTTTATTTGACAAAGTACTCAACCGAAGGTTGGGATCTATTAAAAATGAAGAACATACTCATTAAAGTAGAAGATGATCATGGAGATGCTCTGATGGTGGGAAACCAGGAGTCTACTCTAGGGGGTGATGTTGAAGAGGAACCTGAGAAGCTGAACAAGATCAAGATTTTGCATTCCAGAACTGGACATCCATCATTTGATGTTTTGGGGAGACAATTCCCAGTTTATGTTAAAAACAGTGGTGTATCAAATTTATTTTGTGATGCGTGTTAGTTTGGAAAACACACACGAGCTTCATTTTCTGGCATTAGTGGGAGACAAAATCATCCACTTGACTTGATACATAGTGATATTTGGGGACCTTGCAGAACCCCATCCACTACAGGGAAGAGATGGTTCCTAGTCCTTGTGATTGCTACTACCAGGATATTATTTTTCCAGGGCCAGGACCCTAATCAGTTCTGGGCAGATGCACTACTGACAGCTTGTATTAGATCAACCGACTTCCATCAAAGAAGCTAGAATATCAAAGCACTTCCTAGAAATCAAGATGTACTCTCCCATTCCACTGAAGGTTTTTAGATGTACAGGGTTTGTGCACGTTCACAATCCCGCCAATAAACTCACTCCAAAAGCAATCAAGTGCCTATTTCTGGTTTACTCCTCTACACAGAAGGGCTATAAATGCTACAGTCTAACCATGAAGAAGTTTTCCTACCGGCAGATGTGACTTTCAATGAAGATAAAATGTATTACAGCTCATTAGGTGACAACAACGGGGAAAAGATGAGATTCAGACAAGGCATTTCAGATTCTACTACGATGAAGAATGGTGAAGAGGACAATAGCTGCACACCACCAAAATTGGTTGTGAGAAGCCAATGGCAAGATGAAGTTCAAGCCCCAAGAAAAACACCCAGTCATGTCCTGGGGGAAGACGGTAATGCAGAAATTCCCACAGATGATGCAAGACCAACTACAAAATTTCCCAGACCAGAAGATGAAGATGAAGCAGAAACCTCTGTCACTAATGAAGAAAGACCAGCTGGACTACATGATAAAGACCCTATCACATAGAAGGTACCCTTTAAGAAAGGGGAAGAGGACTTGTACACAACAGGAAAGGAACCCCCTATCACATGTTGTTAGTTATGCAATAATATCTCCAAGCTATAGTGCACTTCTCACCAAAATAGACAGTGAAGTTATACCAAAATATGAGGAGGCAATGAAAATACCAAGATGGAGGGAGGCGATGGAGACAGAAATGGAAGCCTTAGGTGGGTATCAGCATAGGAGATCGGAAAATAATCGGCTGTAGGAGGATATATACTATAAAATACAACTTAGATTGCTCAATTCGGCGCTATAAAGCTAGACTTGTTGCCAAAGAGTATACCCAATCCTACGGAATCAATTACAAGGAGACTTTTGTCCCAGTTGCCAAACTGAATACTGATAGCAGAAGCCGCAAAATTGGGATGGCAGATGCATCAGTTTGACGAGAAGAATGCGGTTCTACATGGTGACTTGGAGGAGAGTATTTATGGAATTACCTCCTGGATATAGTGTTGAACAATGGGGAAACAAAGTATGTCAACTAAAAAAGGCTCTATATGGAAGTATTGGGATTATATCTTGTTCATCAAACATTCCATCTCAGGGAGAGTTGTGATCCTCTTATTGTATGTTGATGATGACAGAGAAGTCCAACATCTGAGCAGCCAGTTGGGTAAATTATTTGACATTAAATCACTGGGTTTCCTTCTTTACTTCCTGGGAACCGAAATTGCCTATTCTGAAGAAGGGATTTTCATTTCACAGAGTAAGTATACACCAGTCTACTGGACACAAAGATGACAGAATACAAGTCGTCAACTGTACCAATTGATCCTAATGGTAAGCTAGGCGTGTGTGAAGATGAGGTTCCAGTCAACAAAGATCAGTATCAACAGTTGGTTTGTAAGCTGGTATACCTAAGTCACGCAAGGCCAGATATAGCATTTGCAGTGGGAACACCAAGTTAGTTCGTGCACAACCCAAAGGAACCTCATATGGACGCAGCACACAGAATTCTGGCGTATTTGAAGGGGAAAGCTGGACAAGGCCTACTCTACAGAAGAGACGAAAATACTTCCCTAGAAGTGCACACGGATGCAGACCATGGAGGGTCAATTACAGACAGAAGATCAACATCAGGATATTGTTCCTTTATTGGAGGAAGTCTCGTTACATGGAGAAGCAGAAACAAGATGTAGTGTCAAGGTCTAGCTCGGAAGCCGAGTTCAGAGCATTGGCTAAGGGGATATGTGAAGCACTATGGATGAGAGGAATACTTGAAGACTTGAGAGTTCCTCAAGACGATCCAGTCATACTGTATTGTGAAAGCAAGTCAGGCCATTGACATTGCACATAATCCAGTTCTGCATGATCTTACAAAGCATGTGGAAATTGATAGAGACTTTATCCAGGAGAAAATAGATGAAGGCATAATCCAGATGAAGTATGTCCAGTCAGGTGATCAAGCAGCAGATATTCTCACGAAAGGCCTACCAGGGAGTACATTTCAAAGATTAATGAGTGAGCTAGGCATGAAGAATATTATTTCCCAGCTTGAGGGAGGGTGTCAGCCGGCGCTCTGCTCTTTCCTTCATATGTTTTTTTTGTTAGTAAGGTCTGTGACCTTGTTTGATCCCTGAGCCTTTCCTTAAAAATCTTCTTGTTATTGTTCAAAAAGAAATCTTCTTGTTAGGGCGGGGTGGTGAAAAGTTGCTATCATCTCGAATAGGGAGAGGTGAAAAATTGGGATTGATGACAATACTGACCGCAGTATCACCAAGCATCCTCCTCTCGATAGTGCCTTGGCTTGCCAGCCTTCCAACTGTCTTTCGACTTTTCGATCACCTGCTGCCAGTATGCATTATAATCCTCCCCCTTGTCAATGGCAGGCCAAAGTGGCTTATCGGTAGCCTTCCAATCAGTGTTCGCAAAGCCTCTGAGCATTGTGACTCTTCTTCTTGAGACATTTCGCTACTTACAAATGCTGACTTAGCCTTCCAATCATTGTTCTGCAAATAAATTGAGTAAGGTGGACAAGTTTCTCGCCTTCTCTATTGAGCCCTTAATAAAAAGGTGGTGCTGTCCGCGTATTGCAATAATGGGATACCCTCAAAAAAACTTGTTGTCTGGCTACCTCCAAGAGATTGTGAGAACATGCGAGCTTGGTATATGTGGCAAGCACATCCAACGCATGGCCAAATAATAGTGTGGCCAGAGGGCATCCTAGCCACACCCCTTTGCGGTTGTATACGTCTGACTTCCGGTCTTCCGTTCATCTGCATTGAGAATGAGTGTGAGGTAATGCATCTCTTTACCCATGTGATCCATTCCCATTTGGAAGCCTCTTCTCTTCATTGATGCCCACAGGAAATCCCAGTCTAGTGTGTTGTGTGCCGTGGCAAAGTCCACCTTCCACATGAAACCCTTGATCCATTTCCTTTTCCATGAAGCTAAAATCTCACCCGTCGCCACTGTGCTATCGAAAAGTAGACGGCCTGGTGTAAATGCTGATTGAGCAGGTCCTATTAGCTCCCTGCTTACCTCCCTCAACCTGTTCGCTAGTACCTTTGCAGTAATCAGGAAAATAGAGTTGGACAGTGAGATTGGTCTGAAATGCTTAATTCATTCAGCTCCACATTGCTTTGGGAAAAGGAAAAGGTATGCTCTATTATTTCATCATGTTTATCATGTCGATACTCCTCGTCCCTTGGCGAAATTCGTCCATCATGTTTATCACGTCTGACCCAACTAGCTTCCTAAACTCTTTATAAATGAATACTGGCAGGCCGTCTGGTCCAGGCTTACCTTCGGCATTGAGGCCTTTGATCTTTCTCTTGACCTCTTCAGAAAAAGGGCTAACGAGCTCTGTCCTTTGTTCTGGGACGTGCCCCTCTGCCACCCCATTTCCTCCTGTTGCACTTCCCCTTATAAAAACTCAGAAGTGCTCTGCAATTGCACTACCCACCATATGTGCTCCAGTGTGCTCCTGTCCCTCCACCTTCAATCTCCCAGTCTGATTTGTCCGTCCCTGCCATTTGCTGCAAGATGGAAGAATTGTGTGGTCGCATCTCCTGCCTGCAGCCATAGTTGTCTCGATCACTGTCTCCACTTCATCTCAAGTTTCTTGTCTTCCACTACGATCATACCCCTCCATTTCCTTCTTTCTTCGTCCTCGTCCAAATTACTGACATTTTCCACATCGTCCTATTGTTTGATCCTTTGCCGGGCCTCATTTCTTGTCTAGCTCCTGACTGGGTGTATGTGCTTCTGGAATCCCCTCAGATGGTTCTGCAACACTTGGATTCTACCAGCAAGCATCTCCGTCACTGATCTAACCTCGGTTTGTTGGGAGTCATCGTGCACATTCCCCGGGAGTTGGTTGCCCCTGTCTGTCTGGAAGCTGGCTTGATGCTGCCTTTTGTCTTGCTCTCATCCACTAACTTCAGACGTCCACATTTCCTTGCTTTCACCCACGCGATTAATCCCCACTCGTGCATTGCGCCCAGTTTCTTTCTTTTGTATACCAGCTCTTCCCCACAGTTGGCTTACTTTTTGTTATGTCGCATGTGTTGGCTTGTAGCTCTATTGCATCCGTTGAGTTCCGTTTCCGTTTCTACCATTGGGTCTCCCATACAGTGCATCATTTCCGGGTCCGCTGGGCTTCCTTCCTCCGTTGCTTCTACAACGAGTGTCACCTTCTCTCCTCTCAGCTTGGCTGTGCCTTCCTCCAGTTTGGGGGCTGTCAGTCCAGCAGCTTCTCTGGTTCCTCTTGGGCAGTCCACATGGTGATGGCCTGTCCCTTACACCTGTGACAGATGACCTGGCCTCTGCAGTCTTTTGTCAGGTGTCCACGTTTTAAACAATGGAAGAGGAACCAGAGAAGGATCTCCCTTGTCTCCCTGTTTGTGTGCAGCGGGTCCGATGGAGGATCTCTGGCATCACAGACCAACCCTCACCCAGCCTTCTTCTCTATCGTCTGGCTGACAGTTATCCTGTCTTCCGGTAACAGCTTCTGGAGCTTCAGGCTGTCACGCTCCTGTCCTTCCCTCCATCACTCGGCTTGCAAACCACCGTCTTTGCTTCATTGCTTCTCCCTCCACTCCTTGGCATGACTCGTCCCTCCCTCTGCACATTTTTCCCTGATCTCCTTGGGGTAGTCGGAAATCCTCTGGGGGCACTTCACGGCATGCCTTCTGTCGCACCTCCTGAGCCGAATCAATCTACTCTCTCCTTGGTCTGAGGTCCCATCTCGGCTACCATCTCTCCATTGTGGCATCTTGCCCACTGCCACCGCCTTGCTTCTTTTCATCATGTGTTGCGGGAAGATTGGTCCTTGTCGCTGGCCAATCAACGAGTCCAGTCATTGGTTGGAGTCCTGCAAAGGGACCCCAGCGATGGGCTCTCTGTTGTGTTTCCAGAGCCGTGGCGACCCTTGCCCAGCGTGATTCCCTTGCATCTCCCTGCCACGCGTCTCGGGAAAGCTGTTGCATGCTTTGGGGTGATTGGGGAAAACCTCATGACACCCTTCCCTTCATCCCATTGTCGCTTCATACCCAAAAGTACTGCCTAGGTCGTGGCCTCACAGTTGCATCTCCCTCCTCATCTCAACTCCCTCTCCTTCTAGGGTCCCTGGTATGCTTCTGGCGTCGCCCTCTCCACCCCAACGCCATCGAGATGTCCTCGCATTGTTGAACCCTTGGTTTCTTCCTCTCTGCTCACTTACCAAACTCTCATACTCTCGGCGAACATGCTGTTGTGATGCTCTTGCTCCCCAGTACTCGATCCCCATGCAGTTCCACTTCCTGCAGTCATCGATCCTATTCATCGCCGATTTCTCCTCTGTCACATCTCTGTCGCTGATTTTCAAATTGCCTCTAGAGAACAAAATCCAATGTTGATTTATCAATGAGGATGGCAGTGAGATTCTAATGAATGTGCTTGTTTTTCCCTTATTCAGTATGCATTAGTCATAATTTGTTGGATGTAATGTTATTTCTTTTCTTGATTCTAATGAATGTGCGGAATTTTTTCTTTGTAGGTTGTGTGGGTACCTGGAAGCTTTGAAATTCCTTTGGTTGCCCAACAGCTTGGTCGTTCAGGAAGATATAATGCCATTATTTGCATTGGAGCAGTGGTGAGCTCTGTATTTGTGCTGACCTGTTGGTTATGTCTGTTCACGTTATAAAACTGAATTGGTCTATCAGTCTAGTTTTATTCATTGCCTTGAAGATAGGTTATATCATGCCTAAGTGTAAAGAAAATGTTAACAAATGGTACACATCTTGTAGAATATTCTACGCGTCGTATTCTTCGAGGGCCCTGAGGCTCTGGAATATGGATTCGGTGGTGTCAAAATCACCAACACAGGTGATGAGAAGAATCTCTCCTGCAACCGTCAGCCGCTAAGAACGAACTAGGGTTTAAAAAAAAACAACTTAACTTTTGAATTAGGGTTGCCCAGTTTAATTGCCGGGTCTCCTTACATTGGTAGGTCAAAAGTTAATCAGAAATCAGTCACTTATTCTCCACGTGAGAAAATAAGTGACCACTCACTAGAGTTACTTAAAAGTCATTTATTCTCACGTTTGAGAATAAATGACTTACAAAATGACAAAATCGTAAAAGAAACATGAGGGGTTCCTACCATAAGGGAGTTCTCCCATAACGGAACGGAGCTGAGCCACTTGTAAAAACGTGGCTCACTTACAACTAAATGATAAATGACAGAAAATGGAAGACATCTGTAAAAATGCCCATCAGCCCATTTAAAATTTGCAATGGCTTTATCGCATTCTTGTTGTAGTTATACAAGGTATGGCAGACGCTATCAGAGATACAGAACCCTTTGTCTTTTACCCTTTAAGACAGGTCATATCTTTTTGTTGAAATGGGCCTATTGATATATGGATATCATTGGCGTATGTTATGTAGTCTCTTATCTCTCTCTCTCTCTCTCACCCTGTCCAGAATGATGGACATGTACCCCGAATTTGAAACTGAGAGAATTAATTCTTCTGCCTCTCCCCTTTTCCCTCTCTATCAGTCACCAACTTTGTTGCTTTCTCCTTACTATGATTATTAGTGAT
The DNA here is from genome assembly GCF_029677425.1 of Wolffia australiana. NCBI lineage: Eukaryota > Viridiplantae > Streptophyta > Magnoliopsida > Alismatales > Araceae > Wolffia > Wolffia australiana. The sequence goes on along the minus strand of NC_135854.1, from coordinate 2,955,305 downwards.
AATGGCCAACACTGGAGTGCATTACCAATGACATCATGACCTAATTTACGTCTGAAAATCAGTACCTAGTCTTTAAATGGCATAAAAAATTCTCTGGGCCTCCGAATTACCAAGCGTATCTATCGAATGTGTAGATTCCTCCTGAGTGATGTTGTATGCTTTTTAGGGAACCATGCTGATATCATGTTTATTGTGTAAGAATTTGTTACGGTTCCCATAAAAGTATACGAGATGAAATGGGGTAAGAGGAGGGCTGAACCGGAAAAGTGCTTGTGAGGATCATGTCATGAAAGGGCCAAGTAGGCAAAACATATGCTAAAACTGCCCAGAGACAGTTATGGCAGGGGGGAGAGGAAATGATGTTGTGTCCTGGTATTAGGGGCAGAGGAGGGAGATTGGGCACCACCAGAGGAGGAATCATTTAGATTCCAGAGTTGTATCGGTGGGGCTTGGCTGTTTGCGACAAGGACTTCAGACACGGGCGAGTCTGGCAATGGAGTGAAGTCTGCTCAGAGATCGAAGTAGGTAAAGTGTCGGGAGTCAGTCTGCTGCATTCCTTGAGCCACAAAGTGAGGTACATTTGTGTGGGGTGGATTGGAGAACTTACTTTGGCTAGCATCAGACTTCTACCTCCAACAGTCCTGTTTCATTTCAATTAGAAATGAAATTCTTGGGTGGATTTTCTTCTGAAAATTAATAAGTTCTCGAGGTCCTTCTAGCAATCAACCAGTTTGGAGTGATCCGAATAAGAGAGTTTCTTCAACAAAATACAATCACTGAAAGAGAATAGAGAAGAAGAATAATTGTAGAATCTGGCTGGATTCTCCCCTTGTCTGGTCAGCAGGCTCCTTGCTGCCCAGCCCTCAGTTGCTTCACAACTAAGGAATGCTGAATGAATCCCGTGTTTCCCATTCTTGGTTTATTTGTAGGGATTCTACATGTCCTTCTTCTGGTGCATGTGTCTGTAATTGACTCACCTTGCGCTTTTGACTTCTTCAGTAAGATCTTGTGAAGAACGTATCAAATGCATAATTGGTTGAAACCTGTTGCTTGATTAAAAAATAAATTTGTGATGAATATGATATTCTTCGCATACAAGTATTTCATGTTGAACAGTTCTATGAAATGACCACCTTTTTTAATTGTCTTCCGGATCTCAAATCTTTAGATAAAAGGCGAAACTGCTCATTATGACGCTGTTGTGAATTCAGCAGCATCGGGAGTTCTATCAGCCAGTCTCAATTCAGGTTTTATTATTAGTATTTCAAAATTCAACTCTTTCATTTTTGATTTTTTCTATGGTAGAATACAGCAGTAGTTTGATTAACGTGTGATTTTGCTGTATACTGATGACGCGAAAATTGTATGTCATTTTTTTGGTTTTTATTTAATTGATTTTATTTTTCATTCTTCAAATTCGTTTTGAAATGGATCAGCAGAATGTCTCAATATAGTAATGGTTCAAGAATAGTACCTACATGGAAGAATTCACGCAAATTGAACTCTCCACAAGAGAATAGAGAAGAAGAATAATAGTAGATCTGGTGGATTCTCCCCTACTCTGGTCAGCAGGGTCCTTCTTGCTGCTCCAGCCCTCAGTTGCTCCGCAACTAAGGATTGCTGAATTAATCCCGTGTTCACAATAAGCGACGATGAACTCACTCCAAATCTCCTAGAAAATTCGTTTAGAAGGGGATCAGCAGAACGTCTAAATATAGTAACGATTCAAGAATGGTAGCTACATGGAAGAATTCATGCAGATTGAACTCTCCACAAGAGTTCAATTTACTGACTAGGAAATGCAGGAAGAGTCAACCGGATCGGCTTTCCCCCAAAGATTTGCTGAGGGCAAGCCAGATCAGTCCTCCCTCTTTACGATGCTGGAGTATCTCCAATATCCCTAATCAACTTTGTTCTTGAACTAAATGACCTTCCCTCCTTACATCTCCCCTCCCATTATGTATTGTGAGCAGCTCCCGCTCAGCTTTATTCGAATATGACACGTACTGCTTCAGGTTGCACGTTGCAGTTGCCGGTGTGGGATGAATGCACTCCTCTTGGTCTCATGATAGTACCTTGTAGTGACCTTATCAGTCAGCCCACACAATCTGACCAAAAAGCCGAGTTGAAGGTCAGCTCAACTTTGGGCTGGGTCTAGAATTCATGGGCAGAGGATAGATTGGACTCTGTTCCGTCTCCAACAATCTTCAGTCATCTGTCCAGAGGCCGGACAGTGGATGGTCCCAAGGAGAAAACTTCCCGGATAGAGGTTGTTTGGGAATAGAACCAGTGTGGGACGAATTGCCCACCATCCTGACCATCCCATACCAGCCCCAGGAGGGAAGGACACTGTGGTGTGCAGGGACAACATGTAGCTATTGGTGGGTGAGCTGGGAGTCGGCAAGTTGGTCAGGTAGGATGGGCGCTTGGCTATGGCAGATGGCTTACTGGGGACTTGGCCAGATAGGAGGAGAGGGAGGGTGTAGCGGCGCAGAGAAGGGTCGAGGGATTCGCCCGGGGCCCAACGCAAGTGTTTATTCAGGGTTACTGTCCATTCAGACTATTATTTATCCTGCCCAACATGCCGGATAATGGACGGTCCATGACAGAACATTCCCAAGATGGAGACAGAAGGTGACGAATTCCCTATGGTTTGATAGATGACTGAAGGGCTTCCTGTTCTGTCCAATCCTGTCCATCCCATATTGGTGACAGTCATTCATCCCAAACCCTAGTCGAGTCAACCAGCTGAACCTGACATGACCACCTGACCCTGGCCATGCAGAACCCTAATGGTGGGCCTTCAAAACATTCTCTATTGCATTACCTTTCCTGCATTTCCATGTTTCTGTTTTGGGTAAAAATACCTGTTCTCTTCAAAGTGGTACTGTTTTAGGCTCTTACTCTAAGTTGATCTTTTTCGTTCATTGTTCCCTCAGGGGTTCCTTGCATATTTGGTGTCCTTACATGCGACGACATGGATCAGGTAAATTTCCAATTAGCATAATTACCTATTGAATAACGGATCAAAATTTGCACTACTTTGAGTGAGTTGTAAGACAAAGATTTAATCACCAGCGATAAACTCGCTGATCTGTTTATCCATCCTGTCACATGGTACTATTTTGCGTTGTCGGAAGTTTTCTTTTGACAAAATTAGATATTTTAGGGAAACATTCTTTAGTAAAAAATTCAGATACTGTCGGGAAGAGATTAATTTGGTCTTTTCTTTGACAACTGTGCAGGCTTTAAACCGTGCTGGGGGTAAAGTAGGGAATAAAGGGGCTGAAGCTGTGTTGACCGCTGTAAGGGATTTGGGCTTTTCCAAAATTCCCCTCCTTTCTACACACTCTCTTTGCATGCTCTTCATTATGTTGCCTTTGTTAATTATTTGCAGATTGAGATGGCATCTTTGTTCGAGCACCAATTGAAGTTATAAAAACGTCTCATTTCAAGAGATTTACTGGGGAGTCAGGAATAAAAGGTCCCAGACTTTTTCTACTCCCCTTAAAGCTTAGTAGTTTGTGTCTTCCTGAAAGAGTGACAGATTGAACTTATGTGGCCTGCAGGACTGATTCCTCCTGAGTAAAACTGGGAATTAAAGGAGTTATTGTCTCGTGCATCAGGGTGCTTCAGTTTCCTCATGCCTCATAATCCAGTGTTGTCAGAGAACGAAGCCCCAAAGTTTGTTACCTCGATTTCCTTCCTGAATTTTGAACATTTTCTCATGTTACTGAGATTTGTTAACTCGTGATACGGTCCTATACCCTGTAAGGGTTATCTTTATAACCCCATCAGGGGCATTTTGGTCATTTCACATGCACTAAAACTTCCTTGAAATATATGTGGTCCTCTCTTTCGTAGGTTGGTAAAAAATAATAAATTAATCTTGAAGTCAAGTATTATTCTTTTGTTCCCTCAACCCTTTGTAATCCCCTCATATGGTCGTATCTACCTCACTGGATCTTCAGTCAGCTCATTTTCAAAAAATACCTCCTCATCCCCCTCTTAGGAAATTTCTTCCACTTTAGAAATATGAATCAAGGTTCCTATAAACTTTTTCTACACTCAATTTTTCCATATCCCAAAGCAATACTTAGTTCTACTATGCGACAGTTAGTTCGAGATGAGCCACCCCTAGAATCCTTGCCCCTCTACAAATATTAGTTATCCACCAGTTGTTTGGGTTTTGGCAGTATTTCTTGTGTTTTTCATTCATGGATGTTGTTCAAGGGAGGGTATTTATCTTTATATTATCCATCCATGTTTGCTTCTTTCAAGTTGTTTTTTCCAATATCAGTATTTTTGTAATGTCATCTGTTGATTGACTCTTTCAGTCATTTTCATAATTGATAAGTATTTTAAAGTGATTTAGTGACTTTGAATGCATGAAAGATTCATTTTCATGGAAGATTTGTTTCAATCTTCAAGCTAGACGGACAACAAAACATGCAATTATGTAGGTGAAATGTCCATGGCATCCCTTTAGAGTTTAGTTTACAAGCAGATGTTCACATTGACATCCTAGAATTCTCTCTTAAAGTTGGGTACACTAATCAAATGATTTTTCAAGAGTTCACTGGTGGGTATATTTATAAATCTTAATAATAAAATTGTGATGTCGATTTGTAGAAGAAAAATTAGTAGTTATGTGAGGTTTTATCAATGCAAAATTGAAGATAAATTAATAAAGTAAAGATAAGAAATAGAGAGTACAACCAAGTGTTTGATAAAATGCTTCAACAGGATTATCTAAAATGCACCAAAACGGATAAGAAAAAAGGCACACTCAATAGGAAAATGTCTAATAGAAAAATAACAAAAGGAAGAGGAATATAAAGAGGATGCGCTTTTAGAATAATTAAATGAAAAAAAGTTAAATAATAGGACAAAGACAAAGCTGAAACGTCCAAAACAAAAAAAAAAGAACAATAAATACAATATGGTGAAATAATTCACACCTTAAAGATAAAGAAAAAGGCAATAATGCTCATTTTCCTGTTATTCACATCAAACAAAATCAAAATATTTATTTGTCAGAAGCAACGACCGAGCACTGAAGCAGATTGTCCATGCTCCTCTCTATAGCGCAGGAACGTGAACTGGATGGTAATTTTGTTTGTGGATGAAAACATCATCCCATCCCGGAGTTAGGACTATTGACGGTACGAAGAACCATGCGTTGGTCTCAGGGATGGGATGATTGTTTAGTCCATGGAAGTTATAACCATCCTGTTTGAGGCCTTGGACGGCAGACGGGATGGTCTCTGCGTCAGTGGACATTGACTTAGTCAACTATCCCCTTGATAGCTCCAACTGAAATTCGACAAGTGCTGAGGCACGTGTCGAATTCCGAGTGGCCCAATGCACTGTTCGTCCCAGACGTGGGACGGGACAATAATGTCCTGCATGGGACGGGACATGGACGAAAATATTTGGGACAGGACGATTCGGAGGAATCTAAAAAAATGGAGATGTAGAACGAGATGCTCTTCGTCCCGTCCTTTCCATCGTTAATTGTGCACTATACTTGTAAGTAGGAATTGGGGTTTGGATCGAATCTAATAGATCAAATTTTGTTCGAATGTTTCAGTTGAGCAATATGAGATTAGATCCAACAGTTGGAATCTTTCAATTGAATAAGGGTTTAGGTAGAGTTTCATCCAGACTTTTTGGTCAATTTGTTTTGAAAAATCAAAATTGATCAAATTTTGTTCGAACGGTTCAAATGAAATCAAACAGTTCAAGAAAAGGCAAATCCCTATTGTGCTTCCTCGATCAGTCGCTCTCTGGTCTCTCGTCAGTTCTCTCTCTCTCTCTCTCTTAATGGTTCTCCCTCTCCCTCTCCTTCTCCCATGGTGCCCTCTCTCGCTCGCTTACTCTCTCTTTCTCACTCTCTCTTGCTAGCTCTCTCTCCGGTTCTCTCTCTCTAGTTCTTTGTCTCCCTCTGGCTATCTTTTGTTCTCTTTTTCTTGCTCGCTCTTCCTCTCCCTCTGACTCTCTCTCTCGTCCTCTCCTTGCTCTCTCTCTACCTCTTGCTCTTTCTCTCTCTATTTTCTTTCTCTTTTCTCTCTCTCTTGACTGAAAGAGTGAGAGTCTTTCACAAGAACAAGAAGAAGAAGAAAGAGGAGAGAAGAGAAGAAAGTGATACAAGAAGGAGACAATGAGAAGATGGTTGTTTATCCCACAAAAGTTTGATTACAAATGGTTGGTATTTATACTATTAACTGATAGCCTAAATATAGTAAATGTCTATAATGTGATCATAACCGTTATAATTTGTTATAATGACTATATTTGTTTTAATCCTAACCACTAGATTTTGGCCGATTGATATTTAATCGTAACAGCTAGATCTTGGCCTATCTAAGTTTAATCCTAGCCGCTATGTGATCCTATATTTAATCCTATTCACTAATACCTCATAACGAGTATATGATATATGTCAGATTCTTACTAAACTAATCTTCGTTATGTGTCCTACGTGGCTGCACTGTTGGAGGTTGACATGGCGCCAAATGCTGACATGGCGCCGAGTTTCCAAATCATCTATCATTTATCTCCGGCTCTCTCGATCTCGTTCTCTCCCACTTTCTCTCTCTCCCTCTCTCGTTCTCTCTCACTTCCTCCTCTCTGTCTTGATTTCTCTCTCTCTCTCTCTCTCTCTCTTGTTTTCTTCCTTCCTTATGCTCTCTCTCCCTCTGGATCTCTCTCTTTCTCTCTCTATTACTTGTTCTCTCTCTCTTTCTCTCTCTATTGCTTGTTCTCTTTCTCTCTCTCTTTCACATTCTCTCTCTGTCTCTCTCTCTTTCTCTCTCTTTCACATTCTCTCTCTTTCTCGCTCGCGTTGTCGCTCTCCCTCTCTCTCTCTCTCTCGCATTCTCGCTTTCTCATGTTCTCTCTCTCTCTCTCTCTCTCTCTCATTTTCTCTCTTTTTCTCTATCTCTCTCGTTCTCTCTCTCTCTCTCTCTCTCTCTCTCTCCCTCTGGCTCTCTCTCTCTCTCTCTCTCGTTCTGTCTCTTTATCTTTCTTCCTCTGGTTCTCGCTCTCGTTCTCCCTCTCCCTCTGGTTCTCTCTCTCTCTCTCTCTTGTTGGGATTAGAAATATCACTTGGATGAGAGTATGTTCAAGGAGTTATCCAAGAACACTCCTACACAGTCACACCACTCAAACAAAAGAAAGGAGAAGAAAAGAATTTGAGATACACTCAAAATTTGAGATACAAAAATTACAAACCCACTAACCTTTTTATAGGCACACGAACACAAAAAAGTAGCACTTAAATCACATCTAAATTTGACCAAGTAACTCAGACATAAAACCACTCGTCTAAATTTCCCGTGGAGAGCTCTTCTTCCGGCACTCAGGGCATGCCCGATGATCCTAATGAAGATGAAAAAGCCCCTTCAATCTCCTCGTTTCTTTCTTCATTCAATAATTTAGTCATCCCCATCTTCTTAAATAAATCTTGGAATTTTATTCTTTCCAATGGCTTAGTAAATATGTCAAGCAAGTTTCTCCTCCATCTTCACATACTCCACCTCCACACTTCCATTTTCAGCACAATATCTGATGAAATGATGGAAAATATCAATATGATTGGTTCTTTTATGATGAAGTGAATTCTTGCATAACAGAATAGCTGATTGGTTATCCACTCTAATTTTAATGGGCTTGCTCCTGAATTCCATTTGCTCCTTGACCATTCACTTGGCTTCACATGATGATAAAGCCACTATCTTCTACTTCAATGAATTCATACGATAGGTAGACCGCCAAGAAAGAAGATCTCTCCTGACGTACTCCTATCTTCCATATCTCTGACGAGATGACTATCACTATAGCCGATGATATTGAAATCCTTCTTTAATTACACCAGAACAGGATTAGTGGTACCTCTCAGATACCTTAGAATTTTCTTGGTTGATGCCCAGTGTTCAGATGTAGGTCTTGATATATACCTGCTCAAAATACTCATCGAGTAGGTTAGATCAGGTCGGGTATATAGCAAGTACCTTTGACTCTCAAACAAACCTCAATAAATAGTGGCATCAACCTTGGCACCTCTTCCTTCACTTGTCAGCTTGAGAGACGACTCCGTATGAGTATTGGTTGGATTGCACTAAACCATACAATAATTATCAACTATGTACTCTAAATAAAGCCTTTGAATCAAAATAATATCACATGTACCTTGAATCACTTGAATGCCCAAATAAGAACTTAACAGCCTGAGATCAGTCATCTCGAATGTGCTCATCATCTCCTACATAAACTCCTCAATTTTCTTTTCATTACCTCCTGTAATGATTAGATCATCAACACACATACCTAAAAGCAACCCATAATGATTATAATGCATAACATATACTCCTTGATTGTTCTTGCTTTTGTTGAATCTAATTCGCTTAAATGTATCATTCAAGTTTGCATTCCAAGCTCTATTGCTTGCTTCAGTCCATAAAAGGCTTTCTTCAACTTCAATACATAAAATTTGTTTCCGTTTGCAAAACCTTATGGTTGGTGCACATATATCTCCTCCTCAATCTCACCATTAAGGAAGGCTGATTTCACATCAAGGTGATGTAATTTCCAACTACTTTGTGCTGCCAATGCAATCAGAATTTGAAGTGACTCAAAATGAGCGAGGGGATAGAGTACCTCATCATAGTCAATTCCAAATATTTGGCTATAACCCTTCAACACTAACCTTGGTTTGTGCTTCACCACTTCACCCACATGATTCTTCTTGAGCTTGTAGACCCATTTCACTCCAGGTGTTATTCTTCTGAATAGAGGCAATTGTTCTTTCATGGCTTCCCTCCATGCTTGATCTTCAGAGGCTGTCAATTGCCTAAGAATTTCCCTTTCTTCACACCACTTTGAAAATACATCAGAGGTGAATTCTCCTCCGCTATCAGTTCTCAAGAACTGGATCTTGGCTTGCAACTCACTTTCGACAAGAGACTTGTTGGTTTTAAACACTTCAAATGCATCTGACTTGTTCTTGAGGATGGCCACCCACAACGACTGACGAAGCCAAAAATGGGTTGTAATTTTTTCGTTGTTATTATTTTCACCTTGATCAAATAAAAATTTTAATTTGTAAACTTACTCATAATGGTATAGTGTCAGTAAGGTTGTCTCCACAGGGATTGGCTCTTAGAGTCAAATTCAACTAATGAGTAGGAGAGTAAACAAACACCACTAGGTGTTTGTTGTGATGTCTAAAAGAGAACACGAGAGAATTTAATAATGAGTTTATAAAGGAAGTTCCACCAAAATATTTTATTCCGACCTCAAATTTTGTAAGAGGTAGTAGCAGTCGATTAGTGATTTTGATGAATTTTATGAAGAATTTTATAAGTTGGTTGGTAGGAGAAATTTGAGAATCAAATCTTGCACATAAGCTGTTCGATAAAATGCCTATAAAACTGGAGTTATGTTGTATTTTTATAAGGTCGTCTCCTATATTTTATTATATTTTTATCAATTTTTAATTGGTTTAAAAATATGTAAAAATTGTTTAGCAGACACACACATCAAGTGTTTGAAGAAATGCACGACAGAAATTTTGACTTATTTTTCTTTCTTTTTCTCAAGATCGATGTATATTGATTTCGAACAGGTGGATTCAGGATGTTTCATCAATCATTGATTCTACTAAAATCTAAATCAATTAAACGTCTAACCATAAAAACAATTACTCACCAGATTTCTGCATCAGGTCGGAGTTGCCGACGGCTCCAGTCCTCGCTCTGATCGTGTCGTCCTTCAGGTAAGCATTTCACTTTCTCCTCTCTTCTAACCCTCTCCTACTCTTATCCTTTCAGGTCACGGGCCTGTCACACCCATTGGCGGAGAGAATCAAGAGAAAGGGAAAGAGAACGAGGATCTTCCCCCAAATTGTTATTTAAAAAATGGTATTCAGAATTTGATGGCAAAAGATGTTTTTTCGGCTACTTACATCAACTTTATTGGTCAAGAATGGTCCAAAGACCTTCCTGATTGATGTGGGATCTTTCCACTGCCGTCTCCAGCGATGAATCGGTGTAAATCTGCCTTTTCATTGCTGGAGTGAAGTCTTTGGTGACGGAGACAATGGCAGGAGGAGGGAATCGGTCTGGTTTATACTCGACCATCTGATCTTCTATCAGAGGGATCAACGGCTACTTAGCATAGTCATCTCTGCCACATCAGCCTCGACTGACTACGTGCCCACGCATGGTTTGTCCACGTCGACGCTCCGTGCTGAGTTGTCACCTGAAAATAAAACAGAAAGGAAAAAAAGGTTAAAATTGATCTTGACCGTTTGACCTTCAAAGAGAAGAACGACGATCAAGATTATATCGTATTTTAATAAAAGCCCAATCCAATACAGGCTTTGGGCCGGGTTGGCTCGAAGCCCGGTCTGATTTTGTTTGAATTTTTTTTTAAGATCGTGGCCCGATGGGCTGAAATCACTTCCTTAAAATTTATGGCCCGACCCGATCGCGTTTGAGAAGCTTGGTTTTCAACATCCAATATTCTCAATTTAAAAAAGCATAAGTAGTATATTAATTCTGAAATCCTTATCACAATGAATTGAAATTAACTTCCACTTAACTTGGACGCGAGTTACTCTTACATTGGGGCCACTTTGAGGAGCCGGCCTTGGCTGCACCCGCACTGCGGGTGATGCCTGCGGCTGCTGGTGACACCTGCGGTGTGGCGGCCTTGGCTGCGCCTTGGCGGCACTCTTAGTAGCCCTCATTTTTATTTATTATATCTCTATTTTTTATTATTAATGTGTTACTTTTTTATTTGTTTCATTTATTTCTACTTAATCAACCCATTTCACGCTATTTTTTAGGAATTCAAAAACCCATAAAAATCATGATATTTTACATAATATATGAATAATTGCATAAAAATGGTATTTAATATAAAAATGTATCTTCATTTCATTATATGACTTCATAAACCCTTAACAAATGTTGATTTGCATGCATGATTTATGTCACATCAAATACTGGTGTAGTATAGCGGAGAGTATTCCCCCCTGTCATGCGGGTGAGCCGGGTTCGATCCCCAGCAATGGCGTTGGCTGCGCCTTGGCGGCCCTCTTAGTAGCCGTCTTTTTTATGTATTATATCTATATTTTTATTATTAATTTTCTCTTCTGAATTTTTGATTTTTTTATTTTTTTATAATTAATCAACCAATTTAATGCTATTTTTCCAGAATGCAAAAACTCTTTAAAAAAATGACATCTTACATGATGAATGAATAATTGCATAAAAATGGAATTTAACATAAAAGTGCATCTTCATTTCATTATATGACTTCATAAACCCTTAACAAATTTTGATTTTGCTTGCATGATTTATGTCACGTCAAATACTGGTGTAGTATAGTGGTGAGTATTCCCCCCTGTCATGCGGGTGAGCCGGGTTCGATCCCCGGCAATGGCGTTGGCTGCGCCTTGGCGGCCCTCTTAGTAGCCATTTTTTTATGTATTATATCTATATTTTTATTATTAATGTTCTCTTCTTAATTTTTGATTTGTTTATTTTTTTTCTAATTAATCAATCCATTTCATTCCATTTTAGGAATGCAAAAACCCAGTAAAAATATGACATTTTATATAATGAATGAATTATTGCATAAAAATGGAATTTAACATAAAAGTGCATCTTCATTTCATTATATGACTTCATAAACCCTTACAAATGTTGATTTGCAAGCATGATTTATTTTACACCAAATACTGGTGTAGTATAGTGATGAGTATTCCCCGGCTGTCACATGGGTGACTGAGGTCGATTTGCAGCAACGACGCCAATTTGACGAAGCGAAAATGGGTGTTTTAATTTTGTGTCGTTGTTTTTATTTTTGCTTCAATCAAATAAGTTTTTCTAATTTGGAAACTGACTCAGGAATGTATAGTTTTGAGTAAGGTCATCTTCACAGGGATTTGCTCTGAGAAATAGACTTAACTAATGAGTTAGGGATGTAAAGAGAAGGGATTTTATATTGATAATACTAATAAGGAATTGCATATGATCATTAATATTTGAAAACTATAAAGGAAAGAGTTTAATGCTTTTTAGAAGAAGATTATGTTGATCATTGATGTATTTCAATGGAACTTTCCACAATACTGATAAACAAATGATAAGCCTAAAAACACACGTAATTTTGTCGTTGATTTGACGTTTGGACTTATACAATAAAATTTATAATTTCCCTTAATCACTAAATATAGAGAATATAGATCAAGAAAGGGATCGAACCACAGGGAGGCAACAAATAAGAATTTTAATCATATTTTAATGAATTAATTCAAATATGAATTACTTTTGCAATTTATGAACCTTAATTATATTTAATTGTGTTTTAATCAATCAAAATTAAGTAAAAACTTAATTTTGATTTTAAATATTTTTGGTTAACACACTCAAGATAGGATAATTTTAATTTTAAGATTATATTAATTTAGATTATTAATTTCCCAATTATTATAAAATTTTAAAATAATTTTTATGAATTAATATTGGGAATTTAAATAATCAAGACAAAGATTTTTAAATTGGACTTCAAAGATGGATGAATTTTCAAATCAAATTTTATTTTTAGTTTTTTGATATATTAAATTAAATTTCTAAACAATAAAAAATCGAAATCTAGAGAGAGAAACTAGACAAATTAACCTAGAGAGAAAGTGAAGAATTTGGTTAAAAGATGAAATCCGACCCTAAATTCAAAATCTAATGATGCAGAAATATTCTAAATTGATGTAGAATTAAAGATCAAAAATCAGATCTTGAATCAGAATCAAAATGAAGTGCTAATGTCATTCAAAACAAACTTCTAGGGCATGTGCATTTTGCCCATGCCTTGGTGTTTTAGAATCGTTCAAGAAGATGATGAAATACAAATCAGAAACTTCCAAATTTGAGTGCAGAAGCAAAATTTGTCAACTTCAAGAACCCCTCCTGTGTCCTTCCTGGCCAAATGCTTGGGGAGAGCCTCCAAAAAGTAATTGTCGCCCATTTCCGAACCTCCAGTTAAAGATTTAACTGTCTGTATTGTAGAGGGGGAAAAGACGAACCTACCCTCAAAGTTTCAGCCCAATTGGATATCTAGATCTCAAGATATCAAGGTTTTAGTGAGGATAATTCTGGACAATTGGATCTTTTATCTCTCTTCAAAATATCTCAAAAATCAGTATTTTCTGATTGGCCGGCATTATTCTTTCTCGTTTTTCGCTGTCTCGGATCGCGTCCTGACACGTGATTGTCCGCGTCATCAGCGCACAATCATTGGTGCATAATGTCCCTTTTTGGATGGTTCAGAGAATGCCACGTTGTCCTCTCTAAAAAAAAAGTAAACAAATATATATATATATATATTTTTTCTCGTCGAGATGCAATGTTTGACCTGTCTTACAATAAAAAAAAGTGGCGAGCTTATCGTTTTAATTTTTTATTGTTTTACGGCGTCGATTTCCGCGTGTACGCGGAAAATCGACGCCTAAAACGTCGATTCCTAAAAGAAATGTCAGTTAGCGCGTGCATTAAATGCACGCGCTAACGACTTGTTTTATTTTGTAATAATTTAAGCCTGCATGTGTGTGTCGGTTGCCGCGTGCATTAATGCACGCGGCAACTCGACGCCGCATGCACGCTGCGCACGTGCATGTCGGTGGTCGTGTGTTTTTTTAATAATAAAATCACACACACTCTCTCTGTTATTATTCAATAATAATTACCCACTCATTCGCCCGAATTTCGGGCGAATGACGTGGATGCCCTTAATATATGTATAAATACATTATAAAATGCCAATAAATTAAATATGTATTATTTAAATATATAAAAATCATTTCTTGGCTATATAATGGTCAAACAATTATATAAAAATATGGGAAAATTCCAGAAAAATTAGAAAAGCCCTTACCAACCTTTAGCCAAATATTTAAGGCCTTGCAAAAAATATTTCTTCACTAAAATGAGGTTAAATTCCATGCGATAAATGATAAAAAATCAGAAATAATAATAAAATGAAAGTGTAAGTGATTTATCTTTATTTTAATATGAATATAACCATTAAAACACATAAATATAACGTAAAATTCATTAATTAATCATGTTAATTTGCAAGTTATCAACAAACACCACTAATTGTTTGTTTTAATATCTAGGAGAGAACAAGAAAGGACGTTTAAGTGGATTTATAAAGGAAATCCAATCTTAAGATTTACTAAGATCTCAGATTTTATAGATAGCTAGTGGAGGTATATTAGTGATTTTCTGAAAATTTTATAGAATTTCTAGAAGTTTGGTAGAGGAATTTTAAGGGTCAAATATTGAAGACAAAATGTTTGATGAAATGCCTAAGAGAAGAAATTGGATTTCTATGGATATTTACAAGGAGAGAAAATGATTTTTTAAGGTATATTTTATCTTATGTTGTATATAAAATAGGAAGTATATCGTCTTAGATTTTATTGGATTTTTAGAGAATTTTAATTGGATTAAAAATATTTAAAATGATTTTTAAAAGATCAATTTTAGGATTCGCATGAAGGTGTTTATAGAAATGCCTTAATGGAGATGTTTGGTTCTTTTTATTCTTTTGCTCGAAATCGAATTACTTTGATTTCGAGAAATGTATTGAGGATGATTCCTCAATCAGTTCTTATAGTTGATTATATATGAACTAAAAAATAAAGCAATTTGAAATTACTTACCCAATTTTGGCGGTGGATGGAGGTCGCCGACGTCTCCTGACCTCCATTCCGGCCGTGTCGTCCTTCAGGTAAGTCTTCTCGTCTTCTCCATCTTCCACTCCTCTCCCTTGCTAATCCCCCTTCAGGTCACGGGCGTGTCACACCCGTTGGCAGAGAGAATCACAAGAAAAGGGGAAGAAGACAAGGATCTTCCCCCAAAATGTTATTTCAATCGTTCCATTTCAAATGCGGTGGCGAAGATAGTTTTTCGGGCAATTTACATCATTTTTTTAGGTCAGAAACGGTCCAGTGACCTTCCTGACTGGTATGGGACAATGCCGGCGCTGTCCCCGACAACAAATCAGCGGAAATTTGCATTTTTGTCAGCGGAGTGAAGTCTTCGACGACGTAGACGGCAGCGGGAGGAGGAAATCAGTCAAGATTATTCTTGACTGTCCGTTCCTCTATGAGAGGGATGAACGGCTACGATTAAATCGTAGCCGTGGACCCTCTTTAGATCCGGTGGACCCTGTTCGGTCAGTGGATCCACATCAGCGCTGATTCCACTTATCCACGTTTGATTTGTCCACGGCAGTGCTTCCTGATGAGGTGTCGCCTGAAAATAGAAGGAAACTATTAAAAGAAATTGAAAGTGATCTTGACCGTTTGATCTTCTTAATGAAGATCAACGGTCAAGATTAAAACCTGGATTTTAAGAAGAGACCATCTCGTCTCGGGCTTGGGCTTGAGCTGTGCGAGGCCCTTGAGGCTTTCTTACACATAGTTCTGTGTAAATGGTGGCCTGCGGGCTCCTGTGTTTTTATTTATCGTGCCCGGCCCATAGTTTGATAGAAAATATATTCCAATCAATCCCATATTGAGTTTTTTAGAAAGCAGAAGCGGTATGTAAACTTTGAAACAGATATGGAAGTGAATTGAAATAAACATGGACTTACATAGGTGCAGGCTACTGTTACCTTGTACCGCTTTGAGGAGCTGGCCTTGGCTGCTCTTGTGGGTGCCGCTTGCGGCTGCGGCCTCGGTTGTGGCTACGGGTGGCGCCAGCGATGCAGCTGTGGCTGTGCTCCTTGATGGCTCCTTGGGAGCATATTTTTATTTATTATATATATATATCTTTATTATTCTTTATTTTATTATTTTTTGTTGTGTATTTTGTTTCTACTTCATCAACGACTTTCATAATATTTTTAAGTAACGCAAAAACTCATTATAAGACATTTTACATAATGAATGAATAATTGCATAAAAATGGAATGTAAAATAAAAATGCATCTTCATTTCATTATATGACTTCATAAACCCATAATAAATGCATCTTTCTTGTTCTCTCTATTTCTCTCTCACCCTCTGGCTCTCTCTCGCCTTCTCTCTCTTTCTCCCTCTCCCTCTAGTTCTCTCTCTCTCCTTCTCTCTCTCTCTCTAGCTCTCTCACTCGTTCTCTCTTTCACTCTCCCTTTGGCTCTCTCATTTGTTCTCTCTTTCTCTCCCTCTAGCTCTCTCTCATTCTCTTTATTTCTCTCTCTCTCTCTCTCTCTCTCTCTCTTTCCCACTGGCTCTCTCATTCGTTCTCACTTTTTCTCTATTTCTCTCTTGTTCTCTTTCTTTCTCTCTCTATCTCTATCCCACTGTCTCTCTCATTCATTCTCTCTTTTTCTCTATTTCTCTCTCCTTCTGGATCTCTCTCTCTTGTTCTCTTTCTTTCTCTCTCTACCACTGGCTCTTTCTTTCATTCTCTTTCCTTCTCTCTCCCTCTGGCTCTCTCTCTCTTGCTCTTTTACTTTCTCTCATTCTCTCCCTATGGCTCTCTCTTTCATTATCTCTTTCTCTCTCTCTCCCTCATTTGTTCTCTCTCACATGCTCTCTCTCTCGCTGGCTCTCTCACTCGTTCTCTCTCTCTCTCTCTCTCTCTCGCTTGTTCTCTCTCTCTCTCTCTCTTGTTCTCTCTTTCTCTTGTTCTCTCTCTCTTGCACTCTCTCTCACATTTTATCTTGCTCTCTATCACTTTCCCATTCTCGCTAGCTAGGCTCTCTCTCTCTCTCTCACTGGCTCTCTCTTGTCCTCTCTCTTCCTCTGGCTCTTGCATCTCTCTCTTGCTCTCATTCTGTCTCCCCTACGGCTAGGGAACTGCAAGCGTCATCCGTCACATCACACTTCACCGTGATGGAAACGTGATGTATGACGTGATGGTGATGGTGATGGTTTTAGGGGTATTTGATGGTGGCTGTGACGGATGACGATGGGGGCATGACGTGGATGTAGCGGTGACGGGGTGGCCAGGATGCGTGATGTGACGGAATGGCCATGACATAGTTTCTAAATACAGCTAAAAAACAGTATTTTAAAACATTTAGATTTTCTGTCATTTTTCACAGAAGTCCATGTTTATTTTTGCGATAGCAAACCAACGGCGCAGTTCAATAGTTGGAGATATAGCCTGAGATTTTTTTTTCAATCGGGAAGAGAGACTCAGAGATAGGGACGGTGGGAATAAACTGGGAGAGAGAGAGAGAGAGAGAGAGAGAGAGAGAGAGAGAGAGAGAGAGAGAGAGAGAGAGAGAGAGAGAGAGAGAGAGAGAGAGAGAGAGAGAGAGAGAGAGAGAGAGAGAGAGAGAGAGAGAGAGAGAGAGAGAGAGAGAGAGAGAGAGAGAGAGAGAGAGAGAGAGAGAGAGAGAGAGAGAGAGAGAGAGAGAGAGAGAGAGAGAGAGAGAGAGAGAGAGAGAGAGAGAGAGAGAGAGAGAGAGAGAGAGAGAGAGAGAGAGAGAGAGAGAGAGAGAGAGAGAGAGAGAGAGAGAGAGAGAGAGAGAGAGAGAGAGAGAGAGAGAGAGAGAGAGAGAGAGAGAGAGAGAGAGAGAGAGAGAGAGAGAGAGAGAGAGAGAGAGAGAGAGAGAGAGAGAGAGAGAGAGTAGCGTACTTCGTGGCTTCTTGCCCAACGTAGGTTGCAAACTTGCAATGAGATCTCTCTTGACAGGTGAAGACATCCTTCGGGTTCTGGAATAGTAAGGTTTGGAGAGGGTGACAACTCACATTTTCACGAAGAAGATAAAGTCTGTGGGAGAGAGCTAAAGTAGGGTTTTTCCAGTCACCGATGACAGTGACATCGTCACCGGTGATGTGGATGTGATGGGATGCCCAATAGAGGGATGCGTGATGGAACATGATGGTTTTTTTTGTATTTGCTGGGAGCGGTGACGTGACGGTGACGTGACAAAAGCTTCATCAAGTCAGTGCTGTCACATTCCATCATCTGTTCTGTCACGTCCGGGGCGTCACGTCTGAGACGTGCCATTCCCTACCTGCGGCACTCTTCTATCACTGTCTCTTCCTCGTCTAGTTCTCTCTCTCTCTCTCATTTATCTATTATCTGATTTATTTTATATTTATTTTGTTTATTTGTAATTAATTTGAAGAATTCAACCCGTTCCCATACAATATGCTAAATCTTAAAATATGATTCAAACCCGACGCAAAGATTGAGCAAGGATCGAATGTATACCGGGTCTAATTGAGGTTCTGATCGTGCATTCTAACAATCATATCGAATCCCTGATCCCTACTTGTAACCTCGGTCACAGACGTGGGACAGATCCAGATAGAATGTTTCGAATGATCAATTGGAGATTAGATCCAAACAGATAGAATGTATAGGTCGCCTTCGATCTAGAGTTTTTGATTGATTTGATTTGAAAAATTGATACCGATCGAACTTTGTTCAAACTGTTTGAATGAAATAGAAAAATTCAAGAAAAAAGGGCAACTCCTCTCGTGCTTCCTCATCAGTTCTCTCTCTCTCTCTCTTAATCATTCTCCCTCTCCCTTAGCTTTCTCTATCTAGCTCTTTCTCTCCTTCTGTCCTTCTGGCTCTCTCCCTCTCATTCTCTCTCTTGCTCTCGCTCTACCTCTCTATCTCTCTCTCGTTCTCTCACTTTCTCTCCCTCTCTCTCTCTATATATCTCTCTCTTTAGCTCTGGATCTCTCTCTCTCTTGTTATCTCTCCCTCTCTCATTCTCTCTCACTTGCTCTCTCTCTCTCTCTTTGTCTGTCTTTTTCTCACTGTCGCTCTCTGTCTCTTTCTTTCTCTTCCTGTCTCGTGATCTCGCTCTCTCTCTTTCTTGCATTCTCTCTCTCTCTCTCTTTCTCCCTCTGGCTCTCTCTCTGGTTCTCTCTATTTCTCTCTCTCCCTCTGGCTCTCTCTCTGGTTCTCTCTATTTCTCTCTCTCCCTTTGGTTCTCTCTCTTGTTCTCGAAAAGTTCTCACATAGGTAGAAGAAGTGGATGATGATGAAGAAGAAGAATAACAGTGGTAGATAAGGAGAGAAGAGAGACAACAGATCTGATGTACTAAAATGATCAATATTTATTGATCACAATAGGTAATACTAAAGGCTAGTTTTAAGAAGTGATGTAACACGATGAGTGATGGGATCGGACGGCTCGTGTTACAACACAGATTAACGATCATGGAAGGAAATGCTTACAAATGATGCAGTCTTTTGAGTAAAATCAATGAGAAATGTTATGACGATCTGCTGATCAGGTGGTCAATCAACTATAGGATCGAGAGTGGGCCAGTTCAGCCAGACTCCCAATGACCCATTAGGATAAACTAGATGTCTACGTAGTGAGGGGCACGACGTGCCCAAAGGTGTCCACGACCTCTATTGATAGGTGACCTAACGGTTATCACAATAAAACCCTACCTCTCAACGCAAGGCGGCTAATCCTAACAAATCATTCGTAAAATCTGGGCAGCGGAGCAAGTAGCAGAAGATGACACTGAAAGAAGTAATAATACCGCAATTTATAAAGTTGGGGAAATGGTAGAACCTGGCGGGATCGCTTATCCAATGTGTTCTTGGCAAAGAGTCGAAGAGAAGATTGCCCAAAACGTAGGCAGGATGATGGATAGCAGGAGACTAGCATGCTTCTTGCAGGCCGTTCATTGTTGGAGAGGGCGTTTTCTTGAATCTCCTCCAAGAGTTCCCAAGAAAGCTCCAATAAACTCCAAGAAACTCCAATAAAGGGTGTTTTCTTGAATCTGCTTCAACAAGCTCCAAGAAAGATCCAAGAAAATGTCTTTTCTTGAATATGCTCCAAGAAGCTCAAAAAAACTCCAAGAAGCTTCAAGAAAGCTTTAAGGGATGGCCTTTTCTTTAATCTGCTCCATGAATCTTCAAGAGAACTCCTGGTGGCGTGGACACCAACGCATCGACACCGGACGCGCCGCCATCGTCAACCAAAGTCAACGTCTCCGCTACGGACACACCGCCGTCAACCAAAGTCAACGCCTCCGCCATGGACACGCCGCAACCGTCATCGGACAAATTCAACATACCGGCCTTAAGCACGTCTCCACGCACGCACGCTCCTTCATGCATCATGACACGTCGCCAACAGCAGATCCACAACTGCCCCTTGGCGTGACACGAAGCACGTCCCTTGTCTTTAACTTCTCATTTTTAATTTCTCGTCGTTAAGTTGTGTTTTCTCTTTCCTCCAAGGCCTATATGTATAGGCCATGGTTTCAAGAAACAGTTAGGCAGTCATTATTCAAGAATTGAGTTTATCGTTAACTCTTCTTGGAGGACTGCCCAGCCTCCCTATCCCTTCTTCAACCCTACCACCGCCATCGCCACTGCCGCTGCCTTGCATCATCAGCCTTCCACCTCCTTGTCCTTCCTCCCTCTCTCTTCCCTTCCCATCCTCTCTCTCTCTCCCTCTCTCTCGTCCTCCCAAGGTTACCCTAGGGCGCCCCAAATCACCAAGACAGGGGCCACCCCAGGCCACCCAGGTCGCCCTTCTAGGGTCGCCCCAGGCCGCCCAATCAAGGCCGCCCCAAGGCCGCCCAGGCTGCCTGCCTAGGGCCGCCCAAAGGCCGCCCAGGCCGCCCCACCAGGGCTGCCCACGGTTTCCCCCAAGCCGCTCAGGCTGCCTGCCAAGGGCCGCCCAAAGGCCGCCCAGGCCGCCCCAACTAGGGCTGCCCAAGGCCGACCCCAGCTGCCCCAGGCCGCCTGTCTAGGGCCCCCCAAAGGCCGCCCCAGGCTGCCCGCCTAGGGCGGCCCAAAGGCCGCCCAGGCCGCCCCAACCTGGGCTACCCAAGGCCGCCCCCAGGCCGCCCCAGGCCGCCTGCCCAAGGCCACCCAAAGGCCGCCCCAGGCTGTCCGCCTAGGGCCACCTAAAGGCCGCCCAGGCCATCCAGCCAGCCCTGCCCAAGGCCACCCCTAGGCCGCCCTAGGCTGCCTGCCCAAGGCCGCCCAAACGGGAACCCCAAGGCCACTCCAGGACGGGCCGTCCCCAGCCTGTCCGTGCACGCCCATCTTGCCCGTGTCTGCACTCGTAGGTCTCGCTCTCTGCCAGGGCCGTACAACGCCCAGACTCTGTCGTCCAGTGGGCCGCTCAAAGCCCGGATTCGCCCATTCTTGTCACGGTCAGAATTCCCCGCAGCCTCTTCATGCACTACGGTGCCGAGGTACGCCTGAACTCTTTGGTGTTGAAGTGTTCTCCGTCCAGTATTCCACGAGAAGTCTCCACCACCGTTACATTTGATTTGATTTGGATTTTCCTACCTTTCACTTCGAGAGTTTCTTTCGTGACATGAATTCGGGTATTAATTTTGGTGCCTCGGCATCGTTGCGGTGGGTGAAGACAGTACTCCCGCCCTTGACGAGGATCGGAGTTGCACCACCAGTATTTCATCAGTTTTAAACTCTGAATTTGACAGTGTGGATTTCTGTAGACTATTTTTGTCGCTCCAGACAAACCCGTCTAGCACCCTTTTCTCGTCGTTGTCGTATCCATCCCCTCAGTCGCCCTTCTCACTAGGCGTCCTGCATCAACTCCAAGAGAGGGCCTTTCTTGAATATGCTCCGAATACTCCTCGAGGAGTTGGGTGATCTCTGGGGGTGGAGGCTCGTGCTCTGACTCAGCAGCTCCGTCTGATAATGTCACGGCGTAGCATATGGGAGAGGATTCCCGGTCATGTTCCAATTCACGCGGGAAAATGCAACCATTAGTGATAATGGCGGAGGGTGTAGTGCGGGGTGGTGTCGTCGTCGACTGTGTGGGTAATGAAGGTAGCCGCACCGAGGGGTACCATATGAGTCGACGTCCTCTGTAGATGAAAGAGCACGTGTTTGCTCTTCCCGATAACTGTACATCATGATCGTATAGCCATGGTCGACCAAGTATAATACTACCAATTTTCATTGGTAGTACGTCACATAGTACCTTCTCGTTGTACGTGCTCATCTTCAAGGGCACGTAGCACTGCATCTTCACCGGAATGGTCGATGCGTCGATCCACGACACACTGTACGGAGTGGTGTGAGGAAGCAAGGGAAGTCCAAGCCGAGTAGCTGTATCCTCGGAGATACCGTTGATGCAGCTACCGCTATTGACCATCAACTTGTACGTATGCCCACCAATCTTGACGTACGTGTAGAAGATGGACGTGCGCTGAGTGACATCGACGGGTTGGGAGGCTGAGATGGCACTAGCCTGGGCGGGGTTTGTCCGGGCACCATCGTTGGTGCTCCTAACCCCGGTGGTATCCAAGGTGGCGACGGGATATCTCGAGGGCGTGGTGATCGGCGTGATTTGGATGTACCCAAGCGGGTCATCCACATCCTCGCCATCCGGACACTCAGCCGGGTACTCGTCCACCTCGATGTCGTCTTCGGGTTGCTCCTCCACTGGCTGCCCATGTATGTCCATAACCATGAGAGTAGGGCAGTCGGTCCGTCGATGCCCAAAGCCTTTGCACTTAAAGCACTGAATTAGCTCGCGTGGAGCATTCGGGGCTCTAGCCGTGGATATGGCGGAGGGCGTGGGTGGCGTTGGCGCCGGGGCCAGTGTCGCTGGCGGGGCCGTGGGTTGGGGAACAGTGGTGCTATTCCTGCTCCAAGCTGCGGTAGGGCGAGTCGTAGTAGGTGCCGACGTCGACTGAGTAGGTCGGGGAGCTGAGGTAGTGATCGACACGACGTCGTCGTGACTCAGCTCGTTGGTCTCAACGAGACTATAAGCAAGGTCGACGGTCGAGGGATTTTGCTCCAATACTCGAGCTCCTAGGTCAGGGCGAAGCTCATGGACGAAGAATGCGATCTGAATTTGTGGGCTGTCCACAAATTTGCATCGCATGCGATACTCTTCAAACTCCTCGATGTAATCGGAGACCTTGCGTTTCCCTTGTTTGAGGTCCATCCATTTCAACATGAGACGAGTCATGTAAAGTTTTGGGATATACTTATCTTCAACTTTCGCGACATCTCATCTCACGTGAAGGGTGGGTCTCCACGTCGTCGGGCTGCTTCCGTTTCATTTTTCCAAAAGATCTTCGCTTGACCTCCTAGTCGAGCCTCGGCGTATGCCACGCACAGATCATCATCCATGTCGTACCATTGGAAGTAACTTTCCAAATCTGACTCCCAGTCTGTGTAGTCCTTTGGGTTCCGTGACCCTTCGAAGATGGGCACCTCAATCCTGACACTCTTTTGGATCATGGCGGGATGTGCTCCCTACGCCACTCATGATCGTCCTCGTGACGACGAGCAGGTGGGCGACGGGGTGCGTCCCGCGGATAAGCATGATCCGGGTGATCGTCGTAGTAGGCGTCTCGACGAGGTGTCGGGTGATAGTATAGTCGTTCTTCCAGGTACCCTTCGTGATGTGGTCGTCTCGGCGGCGACGGGGAATGTGCTGGATAGGCACGCTCCGGGTGTGGAGGATAGGCTGGGGGTCTCCTCTGTCGGGATAGGTCACCGAGTGAGTGGTCCCGACGAGGGGCACGGTCGTAACTTGCAGGGTATCTCGTCGCCGCTCGGGGCAGTGTCGGGGCCTCATCATATGGGCCCGGTGCGTGGGCGGGTGCAGTCCTGTAGTGCGGTGGATAAGTGGAGCTGTCACCATAAGTGGCGGCATCCGGTCGACTGGCAATGGGTGGCTGCCGTGGGCTACCCGGTCGGGATGAGTAGTGTGGTGCATTCCGCACCGGTATGCGGTTGGGGTTGGGGACCCCATCATTGGGATACTCGGGATAGTCATAACGCCGAGAATTCCGATTCTCGGGAAGGTAGTAGATCCTATCCAGAGGATAGGAACGATCGTCGTAATAATGCGGTGCTGGCCACTCCTCCCGGGGAGGAGATCTTCGTCGATCGCCGTGGTCGTACTCCCAGTCTTCAGCTCGGCGGTAGCGAGTCTGTGGCACCTCGTGGTCTCGTGGTCGGTATGTCAGGACGGGAGGCTCCTGCATAGGAGCCTTGCCGGGGCGTTGGGGAACCTCGATGGCCGAGGGATCGTCATAGGGCTCACTCGCCGAGGCCCTACGTGTAGGTACCGCGGTGATAGATCGCCGGTCTTCGGAAGTTCGATTCGCCGGTGGTGCCGGTTCAGCTGGAGGCCTCGGAACCCGTGTGGTGGGTTCCCTAGGTGGAGGAGGACGTAAAGGTACCTCTTCGTTCTCCACCTGATCGGCGTGCAGTTGTTCGCCTAAGGGATCCTCTAGTAGAGGATCACCTATGACGAGATCATGGTCATGATCGTCGTCACGTTCAAGATAGTCGGTATCCCGACACTGGGCTCGCATACGGACCATCCTATGATCCACCATCCACAACCTAAAATTTTCTAGGGGTATGCACGTGATGGATGCGATGAGATGACGTGTATAATGCGAATGATTTTGAAAATATGACGTGCGCAAGTCAACAAAATTTCTAGTGATATGCTACCGACCGTGTTAAGCGAAAGCTAACACGACCGGCTCTGAGACCAATATGCTGTAATACGACCTGCTGGGATCGGTCGGCTCGTATTATGTCACAGGAATCGATGAATAGGTTTGTGAGTTATATGAATATATGACCGATAGAAGAAATCACTGAATGAGCAATTAACAGTCGTCCACAGATGGGGAAGAAGATCCTCGTCAATCAAAGGGAAGATATTGATCCTAGATCAAACTCCCAATGACCCGGCGGACCGACTACGACGACTAGGTGGCGAGGGGCGTGTGATGGCCCAAAGGTGTTCGACGCCCAAGGACAGCAATAACCCTCAACCACAAAGAGAAATCTATCGTTCGACAAGGTGGCTATCCTATCAAGAGTTTATAATCTTGGCAGAGGACGTGATAGCGGAAGACGACACTGGAAGAAGTAATGATACTGGTAATGATGGAGAGGAGACGAGTGGGTACCTGTTAAGTCGTTAATCCACGGCGTAGGTAGAGGTCTCAGTCGTCACGAGTCGTGTCGAGTTGGCGGCGTAGGCGAGGAGTTGCGACCAGCAGCTAGGGGCGTCGGTTACCGGACCGGTTGGTACCCGAGAGAGTCGGGCGCAGATGAGACCGACGCGCAAGTTAGGCTGAGGTGGGGATGCGGACACGGCGTACGCTCGGCGCGCGGACGCAGCAGGTAGGGCGCGCGGGTGCAGCATGCGCTCGGCGCCCGGGCGCGACTTGGCGTGTGACGCACGGCCGCAGACAGGTGCCAGGCGCGCAGTGCAGGCGGGCGCGTGAGCGCGTTGGGCGCGCGTTGCTAGGGCGCTCGTAGGCGCGTGGTGGAGGGCGCCGGCAAGAGCGTGCGCCGCGTGGCGAGAGACAGCGCACGGGCGAGAATCCAGGAGGGGGCTGCGCGGTCGCACGGGCGAAGATCCGGTAGAGGGTCGTTAGGGCGGACGGGATGGCGGAGCTAGGCGGGCAAGGAGATGGCGGCGCGGGTGCTGAACGGAGGAGGGCAGGATTGGGGCGGGCGCCGTGAGACGCAGGGCAACAGAGGGCGACGGTGCTGGCGGCGAGATGGAGGATGAGAAGGATGACAAAGGTGGGGATGTTCTTGAACCCAAGAAGGGTCTTCTTGATCTGGAACCGCCCCTAGAAACCTTCAAGATGATGGTTTCTTGGACGTTCTTGGAGGCCTTGGGTGGGATCTTTGGAATCCTGTGGAAGGCGAGTGTCGGCGACGAGTCTTCGGCCTCGGGCACCCTCGGAGTGGTCTCGATGAAGGATTCTTCAGTTCCAGGTGGCGTCGTCTTCTTGAAATCTTTACTCGTTCCGGAGTGATCTCGACGGAATGCTTGGACACGTCGTCACGGAGTGATCTCGACGTGACGACGAGGGCTCTAACCACGGAGTGGAGTGATTGTTCAGCAGTGCCGTTCTGTTCACAGTGGAGTGGAGTGATCGTTATGTTCTGTTCTTCTTCTTCTTCTTCTTCTTCTTCTTCTCCTTATTCTTTGATCACCTGGCTAGACAAGCGAAAGGTCAAAATCAATTATCATAATGAGCTAGATTAGCCTTTTTGTTTAGTGCTGGTTGTGGAGATTTTGATGCAGGGTTTGCTAAAGTTTTAGCTTCTTATTTAGTGGAATTTATTATTAAAATGTTGAGTAATCTGTGAACATAAGCTCTTGTAATTTGGAGGAATCTTTCCACAAGATATTTAATTTAATTGGAGCAATCTGTCCAATTTTATAGGACATTGATCAGTATTTCGAGAACCAGTTTAATATCTTTTAGGGATCTTGTCCAATAGTCAATTATTTATATAAATTTTGTCTATTTTATAACAGTAGTCCGCTTCTCTCATCAGCCATATTGCCACCTAATATTAATGCTCGCAATTTGGTTTTCCTATTTAACTTCTATTTCTAATTCTCAGCAGATTACCTTATTCCTCTCTGTGTGTTTCTCCATTTTTTGTCTACATTCTCTCTTACTAAAAAAATGTGTGCATTCACTAACTTAATTCTCCTTAATCCATTCCTAACTTCTTGATTAGCTATTCAGATTATTCTAACTTGCAGTTTTTATGATGATGCTCATGATGGTTCCTTATTACGAAGATGATACAAATTATGATGATGTTACCTTATGATGATGCCTTTTGATGATGATAAAAATTGTGATGATGATGCCTTACGATGATGCCTTTTGATATGACTGCAATACTATAAACTTAAAATTTATTGTTCTGTTCTTGTTCGCATGTGTTAACCACAATACTAAAAGTGAGTGGTATATATCATCAGCTCGATGATTATCAATTGTGCATTCCAGCTGTGTCTGTCTTGATTGTGCTGTGCACCTTCTTGTGAGTTATTTGATATTTATATGTTTAATTTTTTTTTCTCTTTTTATGAATGCTTATAGCTACATGTCCACATTTTGGAATCGTCATTTGATAGTTTCAGATTTAACTTAAATTGCTTGTTATATATATATGTGTGTGTGTGTCTTCAAATTTCTTGTTGATTTCACTAGTTTAAAAGTAATATGAATGTCTGATTTCATTCGAATTATGATTATTTGTCCCAACTTCTTGGATAGATTCTGTGTATATCCTGGTTATGATGTTGTTAATGTAGTATTCTGTGCAGCATCCTTTTATGAGCTCGAGTTCTCGTGACTTTATTTTCTTCTCACCATCCACATTATGATCCTGCAAATTGTAGAATTAAAATGTCATCGCATTTATCTAATGCTGCAAAAATGTCTGCAGAAGATGAATCATGTCACACAAGCCCAAACACCAAACAGAAAAAAACTTACCTTAATGCATGTGATACGCTAAGGCACTACAAGAATTTGGGTGGAAAAAAATTCAAATGCAACTTGTGTGGTATCATTGTAGACCGTAACAAGTATCAAAGCAACACTCCCTTGTGGAGGCATTTGGAAAAGCTCCACCGCAAAACGTTTAAAACTTTGAAAGTAAAGACAAATTGAGGTACACAAGAGAGGTTAGTAGCAGACATGCTTGACATTGGAGATACTAAGAAACAATATTATACTGGGCGTACATTGGAGGAGAGCTTGTACGGTTCATATGACTTCTTTGTTACATTTCCCAAGAAGAAATATCAGTCTCGTCATTTTGGGCTATCCAGGCAAAAGCATTTTCTCTCTACCAAGATTTGAAGAAGAGCATTTGAAGAAGATTGGCCGACGTTGCTCGAGTGTCATTAACACTTGACCCATAGACTTCGAAAAACAAAATTGCTTTCTTAGGTGTGATTGTGCATTGGGTGGATTCTGAGTGGAAGTTGTGCAAGTGTGTTCTGGGAATACATCAATTAAGTGGGTCTCACATTGGTGAAAACATGAGTGCACGCATCCTCGAAATCCTAGAGGAGTTTGACTTGAAGAGAAAGGTATGGGTTACGTCATTAAATATGGTATCGCTTATTTTTTTCCCGTTCTATTATATTGATGATGCAATTTTACTCAGGTGTGTGCGATGAACACAGACAATGCATCGAATAATAGAAAGATGATGAGTATTCTGGACAAACATCTGAAGTTAGTGAACCCTCAATTCAGTGCAAGTAGACTTGTGCTTTGCATTGCGCAAGTGATAAACCTTGTGGTCCATGCCGGGATGAGCTCCTTACGTGTGATAGACGCCCCATCAGGGTCACTAATTATGGATAAGGACGATATGGTTGGTGTGAATGATATAGGACAAAGCAACACACTTTCTCCATTCAGTACACCTACACTAGGAAATGTCATACCCTGGCTCCAGGAGATAGTCACATGAATATGGGTTTCAACACAGCGTGAAGAACGTTATGCAGGCCTTATACAAGCAGTTTAGCCTACCTGACCACAGAAGGGTTCCCTTGGACTGCCCAACAAGATGGAGTTCTATGTACGCCATGTTGATAAGCCTAAATTTGGGTTAGAAATTTAAGTAATAATGTTGTTTAGAATTAGGCTTATGCAATAAAATTTATACTGATTTCCCTTAATAACAATTATCAAATATAGGATAAGAAAGGGGTTGAACTACAAGGTGGCACTTCTCAAGAATTTTTATCCTAAAATTTTTATGAATTAATTTAAGAATGAATTAATTTGTATTTGATGGGCCTTAGTTATGTTTAATTTTTTTTTGTAATTACTAAAAAGTATTTAGAATCTTTATAGTGATGTTGATATTTTCGGCATGGTAGATGTGGAATTGAATTTTCCAACAATCAATTCCTAGATCCGGAGAGAGAAAGTAGGCGATATAACCTAGAGAGAGAAAGTGGAAAAATGGGGAAAATCAGTTGTAGGTGAAATTTGACTCTAATATACAGAACTAAGATGCAAGATGAGATGAGAAAAAATGTAGAACTAGGAATTTAAATTCAGGTCTTGAATCAAAACCAAAATGTAATACTAAACACCATTCAGTTCATCTCCAAAGGCATGTACATTTTGCCCATGCCTTGGCGTTTTGAAATCATTCAAGAAGATGTTGAAATAGTGAAGAAGAGACTTATAACTTTGATTCTTGAAGCAAGATATGTCGACTTCAAAAGCAAAACTTGTGTCCTTCATGGCCAAACAAATTGGGGGAGAGCTTCCTCGGTGGTTTTCCTTTTCTTCCTGATCTCAATTTAATAATCCAACCTTATGGATTGTAGAGGGTGAAAAGACAAAACTACCCTCAAAATTTGGGCACAATCGGACGGATAGATCTCAAGATATCCCCATTTTATTGGCAATTAATCTCAGCCCTTGGATCATTTCTCTCTCCTCCACGCAGGTGAAAAATCTCATTTTCTGAGTCGCCAGTTCACTTTCCTTGTTTTCTTCGCCTTGGATCATGCACTGCAAAATCTTTGAGCAATAAGAAAATGACTCATCATTGCCGTTAAGAGAGAGAGAAAATATACCTTTTGAGTGGCTTGGAGAACGCCATGTCGCCCACATCAACAGTTCTCATTTTAATAAACAAACAACCTTTCTCCTCTAGTTGCCCACACGGTAATAATTGAGACAATGATTGGTTAATTATTTCACCGTGCATCGCAATGCCATAATTAGCCTATGATGAATTGTGATGCCATGTTTATCCTATGGCGATGAATGACACAGCCAATCATTCGCTCAAATTTTTGGCAGAATGACATGGAAGCCACGTAATTTAATTAAAAAACATTTTTTAAATGCCTAATAAAGCATGAAATATATTCTGTTAATTTTAAAAAATATTTCTTGGCTGTATAATGATCAGAAAATTAGAAAAAAATATGGAAATTTCTGTAAAAACTAGTGAAGGCCTTAACAACCTCTAGCCAAGTATTTTATGCCCTGCAAAAAATAAATCTTCAGTGCATTAAGGTCAAATGTCATGTAAAAAATACTAAAAAATAAAAAACAATCATGAAACTATTGGGCAAGCTATTTATGTCCATTTAATTATGATAATATGCAAATATGATGGCAAATATAACACGTATGTGTATGTTATATTCATAAATTTTATATTATAAATGGCAAGCTATCACATACTAGTAGCTGCTGTCGAGAAAAGGGACGTTATAGATATCATTGTGTTGAACATTTTAAATAAATAGGTGTTATATGATGAGGAATGGGCAATGATTAACGAGTTTGCGGGTATATTGCAACTCCTACAGTTGGCTACTATAGTGGCATGCCGATCAAAAGCGCCCACAGCAAATGCGGCAATTGTTATCATCAAAGTAGTGATGAGACACTTTAATGGTGTCATGGCTGGTATGAGAGAGTGAAGGATGTTATGAGTAATAGTGTTATATCCACCAAACAACGGACATCAGTGTACAAGGCTTGTGAGGCGATGAAGACCAAGATGAGCACATATGCATCGATCCTCACTCGCAAACAGGCCTCCACCATTGCTGACCTTGTTGATCCCTCCATGAAGCTGCAGTTACTTGACCGTGACCAACGGGACGAAACAAGGGTTTATGTGCAAAGCTCATTGCATTCCATTGAGGTCACAAATGATGGAAGCGTAATTCGTTCAGATTCTTTTGGATGTTTTCGACCGGAGTGGATGCTTACAGCTTTCTTCAGTGAAGCACTATATGAGTTATTCCCCAACAGTGAGCAATACCAACCCTTAGTCCAGGGCATGAGCTATATGTGTACATGAGCTCGCCTCCTCTCAAGGGGATAGAACCATTGCCTTGGTGGAAAGTAACAGGAGAACACTCATATCCAAGGTTGGCAATGGTTGTGAAGGAATTCCCATCGGTCTCCGCTATGAATGTGCCCTATGAAAGATTCTTCTCTGCCGATCGTGCCGTCATCAACTGCAAGAGTTCTAGGTTGACAGCAGAGAGCATTGAATTACTAATGAGACTCAAGTGTTGGTGGCGAGCGGGTGACGATGATGACAATGATGTCAAGCAAACAGACGAAGATAGTAACAAAGATCCCAGTGTTCATTAAGCTCATTTCTTTTTCCTTCCACTTGTTAAACCATTTATACATTTCTTTATGTGTTGAAACAAGTTGTGGCATTTGTACTTCAAGTAAGTCTTAACTTATTTATTTATGCCAATTAGTTAAATTAAGAGGACTGGCTAAAATAAATGTTCATGTTATTACTGTCCACAAATCTGATGATCATAAACTATTATTATTGACACCTAATTAGTAAATTTTAATTTCACAATAATAAATAATTTAATCAGAATAATTATCGAGTAGATGCCTAATGACGAAAAAACTATTTTATTGTGACAATTTCACAGTTATAAAACATTTACTCATGGAACATGAAATATTTATTGTATCTATTAAAATAGTTTTTGCTGGAAGTTAAAATGTGAAATATTTACTGTATATAATAACAATGATTTATTCTGAATTATCATCGAGTAGATACCTATTGAAGAAAAACTATTTTATTGTGACAATAAAATAGTTTACTCAAGGAATAATTTACTCAAGGAACATGAAGTATTTACTTTATATTATTAAAATAATTTGTGATGGAAATTAAAATGTGAATGTCTGATTTCCTCCTATTTTCCTGTTAATTCATGAATTTTATGAAATTTATTTCTATTTCAATGAAATGGGCAGAATTAAATACTTAGTCTAATAATAATTAATATGGAGGTGAAGTATGGAATTAAAAAATTCTAAGGGTGGAATATAATAATTCTGATTTTGTGTGAATATGTGCGATGTGCAGTGAAAATTTACTCACAAATTTGCACCGCGCATCGCACGGTGCCTTTCTTGCGAGCAAAAATTTGCACGGACGGTGCAGTCCGTGCAAATTTTAGCACTGCACCGCATGACCTATCTAGGTTCAACCATGTAAAACATGTTTCCCATGATGTGGAAGCATACGAATTGATTCATAATCGATCTTTGAAAGCATACATCAAATGTACCTTGTGGAAAACTTATTCCACCCTTAACATCCTCTCTTAGAGATCATTCTGAAGTCATTCACGTACCCGACCTCTAGAAGTATCCACCCGTTCATATTGGCCTTGAATCTCCACTTCTTCACCAACTCTCCTTGCAGACACTCTCATTGGTTGAGTAAAGATGAGAGTGAAAAAAGGGGGGCTCTCAATTCTGGTTGGCCTAGGTGCTAGAAATGAGTGAAGAAAGGGAAGAGTAAATATATTTCACTTTATGGGTTTTTTCTCAAAAACCCATAAAGTGAAATATATTCACAAATTCCCTTATGACCTTTATCAACTATCGGCCAATTTTTTTTGAGTTATATATAAACATATAGATTAATTAACTAAGGATTGAGTTAACCAAATTGATAGGTTAAGTCTCCAGGCCAGGGGATGCCAAACTACAACTCGTGCTCTGGAAAATACCGAGTAGTGTTTGAACTCTCTCATGGAATCTTCACTGTCATTGGTTACCGTATATGTATAATCCATCATGTGTAAGACTCTCGAACGACTTAGGGTATGACTAGGTATTTTATCCATTGTCTTCCTTGAGTCAATCTCCTCTTGCACCGAGGGCAGATGATCCCATCTTGACCATAGAATCACCTTCGTGAGCTTCTTACTACATTCGAGTTGTGACTTGTTTGAATCCCATGATTAAATGCGTGTAAATCATAATCAAAATGTAGTCATTCATCCACGAGATGTCCTTGGTATCTCAGGTCAGTGGATTACTTATACAACTGTGACATGATTCAACATGATTAACGTTTAGGTATAATACCATTCAGGGATTCATACAGATCAATTCAGTGAACTCTTTCTCCAAAGAGCACCCACTATCTGTCTTTAGTGTCACCACACTAATAGCACAAGGATCAGATATACTTATCATATAAATAGGACCAAATAGTGCTATTCTATCCGTATAATTTGATGTCCATCTCAACTATCTATTAAATTTGAATATTTAGAATACATTTTTAAAGACTAGTGATCATCGTATTACGATCTCATCATAATTCACTTTGTCCTTGCACGTATTCATTGACTTCATTACAAACATCACATTGGAATAATAATGAACATAATATTTTATTCGATGAACTTGAATAAACATGGTGGTGTGATTGGCTTGACGACCACATAGTATCCATCACTGAGGTCTTTTTTACCAAATTGCAGTAGTGTTCTAGATATAGGGTAAAGGAATCAAACTTTGATGGTGTAACCCACAAAAGCTTGCGTGTGGAAAATCCCTATAAGGTTTCTTAGCAAGGAAAGTACATCCATGAACCTAAACACCAAATCAATCATTGTCTTCTCATTCCTCATCTTTAAATATGTATACTCACATTTCAGTATGTGCACTATGAACTGAATGATCCCGCCCACTCCTAGGTAAATGGTGTAGACAGCCTTTAAATTCCATGATAGCTGGTTGTGCCAATTGATTTTTTTCTTTTATGTATTCAAAACCATCTTACTAATGTTACATTTTAGATCATTCATTCAAGATTTTTTCATATTTTTCCTAGACTAGGCAATTAGGCAGACTACAACCAACAAAAACAACGAAGTCAAATAAGGTTGAAACTCACTATAAATGAAGCTTTAAACATAGATCATGACCCTTAGAGACCCTCTTTATTTATGGGGGACTAGTACTGAGGTAGATTCATGAGTTCACACTATTCTTTTCTTTTAGGTAGTACTCATGTTTTATTCTTCGTTTCTGTCCATCTTTCACAAACTAATTTTTCATCAGCTCACATGTTTATTAATCTCCACTAGTTTCTAACTAAGGATCATTATCTCTTCCCCATGATCCCATTGGTTTTTAAAATAAATAAGTATGTGATCATTCACCACTTGGCTCTTCATGTTTGTGCCTTTTAGTTTCTGCAATTTCACCCACCATAACATTGTATGTGAAAATTCTGGCTCGTTCCATACACATTCTAATATGGCACTA
Source organism: Wolffia australiana (assembly GCF_029677425.1). Lineage (NCBI taxonomy): Eukaryota > Viridiplantae > Streptophyta > Magnoliopsida > Alismatales > Araceae > Wolffia > Wolffia australiana. Next base: position 2,921,410 of record NC_135854.1, on the reverse strand, counting down.
CACCCACCCATGGATCCTGGTGCATCTACAGGTCATTGTACCATGTCTATGCATGCTATAAGCGTACATGCAACAACGTGTAGTAGAGAGCCCCCAGTAAAGGCCCAAGAGAAGGCCCACATTGAGCACAAGTTGCAGGGTGGCCTGTGCGGGCGCCTGAAATACTTTTCTATAATTCAAAAAAAATATTGGTGCAACATTTATATAGCCACTAATACTTTTAGTTTCTGCAGACGGGCTGGGCAAACAGGATGATAAAATGATCACGGCCCAAGGGGGCGTGAGCTTGAGAAACGAAGAGAGAATCCATGGCGTGGATTTGAGCCACCCGGCTTGAAGCCCCCATCATAGTGGACTTCTTTAAGTTTGTCACCTTAATCTCAGCCGTCCGATCTTCTTAAGCAAGACCAGACGGTGAGACTAAAAGAATATAAATTTATAAGTTTTCTTTCTTTCTTTATTTATTTCTTTTTTCTTCTAAATTATCAAACATTATCTATATGAGAGATCCATCAAGGTTTTTCTTTTTGTTCCTGAGTTGACTATGTAAAGGAGTCAGCACAGAATAAGTGCGCGGACTCGCTCAAGATCAATGGAAGTAGGGACTAATCAAGATTAGATAGTAATAAGTCATTTAAAGTAATGTATACTCATTAGAGAACTAGCATTTAGGATCAAATATAGGTCAAAGATAGATAGGATTCAATATTGAGAGTTAGGGTCAAACATAGGTCGTTAGGATCAAACATTAAGTCGTTAGGATCAAACTCAGTCTGCAGGAGCACGAGATCAACGGTCAGGATCAAGTGCTCCCACAGAGTTATAACGGTCAAGATCGTTATAACTAAAAGATCTCCTCACCGATCGGACGGTGAGGATCGATGGACCCCTTTAATTATAACGGTCAGGATCGTTTAAAGACCCGTTATAATTAAAGGACCACCACACCGATCGAACGGTGTCGATCAATGGACCCTTGAATTATAACGGTCAGATCGGCTCCAATGGTTCAAATTATATAACCGTTGGTGCTGTTCCAACGGTTATATAATCAACGGTCATCTTCTATATTTAGAGTACGATATTAGACTATAAATATTCTCAACCCATGTAAATAAAACACTGCGGATAATACAACGATCAATCATTCACCTATTCTTGGTGTATCTTGTTCTCCCCCTTTCTCCTTCTTTCTTTCCTTCTCCTCTCTTCTCGACTCTTGCATCTTCCTTCAGAATTCTTACATGGTATCAGAGCCAGGCAATTGCAGCATGGGAGATGAGAAGCAAGCTTCCTCAGTCGCCATCTCGTACGTTTCGTCTGCCTCAAGCATAGCTGCGTTTGGGCAAGTTCCCATAGCCATCCCACCTGGAACATCAGCTTCCATCAAATTGGATGCGAATAACTACCAGATGTGGAGAAGCATCGTCCAGCCCCTTCTGAACGGGTATGGTCTGAATCATTTCAGCACCAGCAATATTTCTCCCCCTATGTTTGTCGTAGATCAACAAGGGAACACTGTAGAAAACCCAGAATACGGAAATTGGTGGAGAATTGACCAGAAAGTTCTGGGCTTTCTCCAATCCTCTATTTCTGAATCGATCCTTCCCAATGTTGTCAAAGGAAAATCAGCCAAAGAAGCCTGGGAGTCTCTTGAGAGCATTTTTGCAGGAAGGAGTCAATCCAGGATAATAGAGCTGACCAGACAGTTTGCGAATATTGGAAAAGGAACATTATCCATTGAGGAATATATCAAGCATTTCAAATCTGTAGCAGAAGCCCTCGAGATCGTCAGGCACACTGTCAATGAGCCAGCCAAAATTTACACATTCTTGAGAGGACTTCCACCGGAGTACTCTTCCTTCGTCATCAACGTGAACGTCAACCTCAATCAAATGAACTTCGAGCAAATTGTGACCAACTTGAAGGCTCATGAAGATTATCTGGCTTATCATCAGAAAGGAAATGGAAGCAATTTTCCATTGATGGCCAATTCAGTGCAAAAACAGCCTTATAGAAACTATGAGCAGGGACGCGGGGGCAATGGATATCAGAAACGACCTGCTGATCAGGAGCGCAACTCCAAATCTGAAAACTGGCGAGGGCGGCAGGACTCTGAGCGTGGTCAATATCAAAATTCAAACAAGAGCAGAGGCAGAAATCACACGTATCAGCCTCGCTGCCAGATTTGCTCTCAATATCGACACAGGGCGAGAGAATGCCAAGAATACATACGTCTGACATCATCACCTCGGCAGAATCGACCAGGGAATCATCCTCAAGCTTTCAATGCAGAATCTCAAGGCTGGTATCCCGACAGCGGCGCCACCCACCACGTCACCTCTGATATCGTCAATCTACAACAAGCTCAACATTACCATGGAAGTGATCAACTCCACATCGGTAATGGATCAGGTTTGAACATCCTCTCTATAGGAAAATCCAAAATTACTACATCTGATAAAATTCTCTTCGTAAATAATATTCTGCACGTTCCGTCTATTACTAAAAATTTACTGTCGATTCAAAAACTTACAGCAGATAATAATGTCTTTCTTGAGTTTCATGAATCATTCTGTCTTGTGAAGGACAAAATCTCCAACAAGATTCTACTTCGAGCCGATTACCAAAACAGCCTACATCAAGGAAAAGGCCTCTGAGGAACTGTGGCATTCCAGCTTAGGACATCCACAGTTTAAGATTTTGAAAATTTCGATTCGAAAATATGGACTCCCTGTTTTCCATTCCAAATCTTCTTTCATTTGTAATGCATGTCAAATCTAGAAATCTCATAAACTACCCTTTTTCCCTACCTTTCATAAATCATTCAAGCCTCTCGAACTGGTTCATTCTGATTTGTGGGGACCCTCTCCTGTAAAATCTCATTCCGAATACTCATACTATGTTGTGTTTGTTGACGACTACAGCAAATACACTTGGATTTATCCGTTAATGAAGAAAAGTGATCTCCTAGATGTTTTTGAAAGATTTCAAAAACAAGTAGAAAATCAGTTCTCTTCAAAAATAAAATACATTCAGTCTGACTGGGGAGGGGAGTATCAATCACTTCAGTCTTACCTTAAAACCCAAGGAATTGTTCACTGGGTGTCCTGTCCACAGATGTAGAAAATGGGAGGGGAAGCACAGACACCTTATCAATGGGAGTGATTGATACTGTGGACAGGAAGAACAGAACATGATGGTCCCCCATCATGTTCTCTATCTTTTACTCTCCCTCTGGCTCTCTCTCTCTCTCTCGTTCTCTCTCTTTCACTCTCCCTTTGGCTCTCTCTCGTTCTCATTCTATATCTCTCTTCTCCCTCTGGCTCTCTTTTTGTTCTCTCTCTTTCTCCCTGTCTCTCGTTCTCTCTTTCACTCTCCCTTTGGCTCTCTCTCATTCTCATTCTCTCTCTCTCTCTCTCTCCCTTTGGCTCTCTTTTTTGTTCCCTCTCTTTCTCCCTCTCTCTCGTTCTCTCTCTTTCTCTGTCTCCCTTGGGCTCTCTCTCATTCTCATTCTTGTTGGATTAATTTCTTAATCTGTGGACAATTATATATATGTATGTATATAATCGCATAATGTTAAGCTATCAGTTATAAATCCCAATTTATATATATGATTCACTTAATGACGAGATTAAGAAATTTATAAAAATAAGTATGATTATTAATTGTGTAGAGGCCAAGTCTGTCTTAATTATAATGATGGGATTAATTAAGATAGACTGAGAGGATTAAGTATCACCTCTTCCTATAAATAGAAGCCAGGTCCATAGGTCCGAAGGCAATTGACTTTTCTCCTGAGCATCCCATTACTCAAAGAGACTTCAGAAAGTCATCTGGTACTGATCCAAAAGGCCTTCCCTCAAGCTTGATTGATTCGACTAAGAGAAGACGTGATGGATCGATGTATGTTGTACATTGATTTACATTCACGCATGATTTTCATCATCCTTGAGAATCAGTGCAAGCCTTCTGCGGATCTAACAAGTGGTATCAGAGGCAACTTGCATATGATCTTAAGGGATGAACATTTTTCTTGTCGTATGTGTTGCATGTTCATATTCATGCAAAACGCATTCATCGTACAATCCAATTAGATATTTATTTTTATTGTCACCATGTGGAGTACATGATGCTAGATCAGAATTATTTTTCATCAGATAGTGCTTTCACCTTTTAGAATGATGACAAACTCTCATTTGCTGCGAATTGATCGAGATTGAGATATGGTGGCAGAGCTTCATTATTCCCTAACTTCTTCGTCGAGCATGAACTGCCAAAGCTGAAGACTGCCTCAGAGCAACCTTGAGGGAAGCTCTATAGCAGCTAAACCATTGAAGTTTCCTTGAAGGGCATATGTGGTGGCTGATTGCCTCAAAGGTGGTCTCAAGGGCTGCCCTCAGGCGGTTGACTGCCTTGAGGCATTTGATCGCCTTGAGGTGGTCGCCAACCTACGACGGTCACCACTCTTGAGGCGGTCACAGCCTCAAGAAGGCTTAGTTTTTTTTTTGGGCCTCCCAGGGGCCCTATTGGGCAGCCTGTTTTGGGCCGCCTAGGGGGCCCGTGTAAGCCCTAACAAGTGGCCCATTTTGGGCCACCCAGGGCCCCCCCATGATCCCTATGGGTGCCCTAGGCCCCTGCAAGACCTTTATGAGCCACTACATCACCAATCCCAAGGCAGTAATAGCCCATATTGGGCTCTCTGAAATTGAAGTATCAAATTATAAGTTGAAAATCAACTATTACATGGTTGATAAATCAAGTTTGCGGGATTTTCACCATCATGATATGGCCCTAGGAGGTCTAAATGTATTGGCCTATGTTTATTGAATGCAACAGATTATGCTTGGTATTTTGACTTGAAAATACCCATTTTCATGGATAATCAAGGGTATACATAACTGTAGTCCAGTACATGTAAATTCAGTGCATTGTCTAACGTCATGAGTTTTTGATGAAACAATATCCTGCCAAAGTGGGTTTTTTGTGGAAATCATTAACTCTATAAATTGGATGCGTCGCTCGTCACGTTGCTTGTCTTTATTTTATTTTTTTTAACTGTATTTTCTCTTTCCTCCAAGGCCTATATGCATAGGCCAATGTTTCAAGAACTAGTTAGGCAAGTCATTATTCAGGTATTGAGTTTTTGTTAACTCTTCTTGGATGACTTGCCCTAGCCTCCTCTTCTCCCTCAGGTCGCCGTCGCCATCGCCGCCATCATCGCCGCCACCGGCTACCACCCTCGTCCTTCCTCCCTCTATCGCCCTCTCTATCTCCTCTCCTTTCCTCCTCCCTCTTCCCTTCTACCTCTTCACCAACACCCAGCGCAGGCCACTCGTCCAAGGCCGCCTACGCTAGACGCTAGTGCTGGCTGCTCGCGCCAATGCCCTACGCAGGTCGCCCGACCCAGTGCGCCCCCGCCAGTCCCCAGTGCCAGCCGCCGGCCCAGAGCCGCCCGCGCCAATGCCCAGCGCAGGCCGCCCTTGCCAAGGCTGACCGCGCCAACGCCCAGCGCAGGCCTCCCCTGCCAAGGCCGCCCCCGCCAACGCCCAACGTAGGCCATCCTGCTAAGGCCTCCCGCGCCAAACGCCAGTGCCGGCTACCCCGCTCGGGGCTGCCCACGCCAACGCTCACCGCAAGCCGCCTGCCCAAGGCCACTCGCCTAGGGTCGCCTGCGCCTACGCCCAACGCAAGCCGCCCGCCCAAGGCCACCCACGCCAGACACAAGCGCCGGCCGCCTGCGCTTCCAAATGCACCCAAAACCACTTGCCACGGCGCCTACTGTTTACGTTTCGGGGCGCTGCCCCGAACCTTGCAAGGGGGCAACTCCCCTGTTGACCCCCTGACAAGTGACCACACAGTTGGATCCACGACATCCTATCAAAGCGCACATCAAGCGTCCCGCGCCATCGGATGACCAGCCCTAGCTCCGTCACTTCATTGCCAGGGCTGCTCAACACCCAGAACTCCCAGTCATTTCGTCCAGTGGGCCATACAACACCCGGATCGTCCTGTCACATCACGACCTGAATTTCTTGCAGCCATGTTACGCATTAAGATGCTGAGGTATTGATGGCGAGGACGCCAACATCTCATCGACGAACGCGTCATCACGGTCAACCGGAGTAAACACGCATGCTTTGGACCACGGTCAACCAGAGTCAACTGAAGTCAACCCACCACGGTCAACCAGAGTCAACCCTAAAGCCGACACGCCACACCCGCCAACTTGCATGTCTCCACCCGCGCACGCCTCTACGCGCGTCATGACACGACGCCAAAGGCAGATCCACAACTGCCCTTTGGCGTGACACGGCGCACGTCTTTATTTTCTCGTCTTTACTTTCTCGTCAATTTCTCTTTCCCCCAAGGCCTATATAAAGGCCATTGTCTTCAAGAAACTCTTAAGCAATCATAATTCAAGAATCGAGTTTTTTCGTTTAACTCTTCTTGGAGGATTGCCCAGCCTCCCCTATCCTTCTCCAACCCTAGCCACCGCCACCTCCACCGCCGCCACCGTTGTGTCGCCGGCCTCCACTTCTTCCCCTCTGCTTCGCACGCGCGGGTATCCACCTATGCCTGACTCTACGACAACATCATCTAGTCTCAACCAGGGCCAGTCAATGCCCGGAGAGCCCTGGATCGTCCTCGTCCAGTGGGCCACTCAACGCCCGGAATCGCCCAGCTTCGTCATGATCAGAATATCCCACAACCTCTTCACGCACTACGGTGCCGGGGTACGCCTGAACTCTTTGGCGTCGAAGTGTTCCTCGTTCAGCGTTTTCTCGAGAATTTTCCACCGCCGTCAGAATTAGATTTGGTTTGGATTATCTACTTCTTCTCCCTCCTTCTCGAGTGTTTCCTCGCGACGCAAATTCGGGTATTGATTTTGGTGCTTAGGCATCGTCGCGGTGGGGGAAGACAGTACTCCCGCCCTCGAAAGGGTTAGAGCTGCACCACCAGATTTTCATTGGTTTAAATCCAAATCCGGTCGTGAATTTCTGTGGGTTTTTTTATCCCGCACACACCCATCCTACCCTTAGCCCGTACATTCTGTCGTCCCGCCCAGCCTCGCCCACCCCGTAGTCGTCCTATGTCAGGTATGCTTGAACTCTTTGGTGTAGAGTGTTCTTCGTCCAGTGTTCCGCGAGGATTCTTCCACCGCTGTCACATTTGATTCGATTTTCTGGGAGCTTCCACAAATTTTCCCTTTTGTGAGATTTCCCGCAGACGTCAATTCGTTGTATTAGATTTGGTGCTTCAGCATTGTCGTGGTGGTTGAAGACAGTACTCCCGCCCTCGGTGAAGGACGGGACTACACCACCATTATTTCAACAGTTTTAAGTTTTCAAATTCGATCGCGTGGAATTTGTGGTCTGATTTATCCCTTCTGCCAAACCTGTCCTGCATCCTTCACCTTTCATTGTCATACTCATCTCCATAGTCATCATTTTCCCTAGTTGTCCTGCATCATGTTGTGACTCAAGGGCCATCAACAAAATTACAGTAAAACACCATTTTCCGATTCAAAGGGTAAAAGAGTTACTCGATGAGATGGTTGGAGCCACTATCTTCTCAAAGATATATTTACGGAGTGGCTACCACCAAGTGCGAATTCGACCTGGAGATGAATGGAAAACGGCTTTCCAAATCAAGGATGGACTCCATGAATGGAATGTTATGATGTTCACATTATACAACGCCCCTAGAAGTTTTCAAAGGCTAATGAATAAAGTACTTCACCCTTTCATGGGGAAGTTTGTCGTTGTGTACTTCTACAACATTCTGATCTATAATTATCATTGGACTGATTATTGTCAACACTTGCAAGACGTGTGCACCACGTTCCCCCAGGAAAAGCTCTATGCAGATCCAATAAATGCTGCGGTTTTACATCAGAAGTTTGTTTTGTAGGATTTACACTATCCTCACAAGGAGTACCTGTCAATCTGGCTATGGGTGAAGCCAGATTGGCATGGCCTAAGTTAGAGGACATTCACGACGTCTGATGTTTTATGGGATTAGCAACCTTCTATCAAAGGTTTGTACCTAGATTTAGGTGTTAACACATCCATTACAGATCTGATCAGGAAAGATAAGTTTGAATGGACATATGCGGCTGATAAGGCTTTCAAACTTATAAAGAGACTTATGAACGAAGCTCTCGTACTAAAACTACCCAACTTCTGAAAGGTTTTTGAGGTAGCTTCTTATGCTTTTGGCATTGGAATTGGAGGAGTCCGTAGCCAAGAAGGACATCCAATTGAGTATTTCCTAATATGGGAAACACTCGCTGGAGGTCTTAGTGGACACTTTGGAGTAAATAAGACCATTTAAGACTTGGAATATCAATTATACTGGCCTTCCCTAAAAGGGACGCGGGAAAGATCGTATTACGATAGCGTTTTAAAAGCTTTGTGATACAATCTTATTTACTCCTCTACCGGTCGTGGGCCAAGATAACCAAGCATAATAGGGGACTATATACTCCTCTACCCATTCAAGCCAAACCCTGGGACGACATAAGTATCATTTTTTTGGGCCTTCCCAAGTACTCGCGTGATCATGATTCGATCATGGTTGCAGTAGATGGATTTTCTAAAATGGCACACTTTGTGCCTTGCTCCAAGATGGCTGATGTATTACTCGTTGCAAGCTACTTCTTCGATAATGTAGTCAAATTAAACGGAGTACCCAAAACTATTGTTTCTGATCATGATGTACGATTTACGAGCTACTTCTGGAAAAGCCTTTGGGTCCTTATGGGAACCCGATTGAGTTTTTCACGACTTACCATCTTTAAACAGATGGTCAAACCGAATTTGTCATTCATAGTCTTGGCTACTTGTTAAGACCAATAGTCGATGAAAATATTTCCACATGGGATCAACTGTGACCTAGTGCGGAGTTTGGCTTCAACTCTTTGATGCACCATACTACTAGGAAAGTGCCATTGAAAATCTTGTACGGTTAACTTCTATGCAAACCACTAGATCTCATACCATCAGGCTCTCACAATAGAAATTACAAGGATGCATATGATTTTGTTGAGCATATTAAACACATCCATAAAAACATTCATTCTCGCATTTTGTCTCTTAACAAAAGTATAAGGCACCTACTGATTCATTACAACGGTTAATTTCATTTTCAGAAGGAGAGTTAGTCGTGGTTAAATTGAGGGCCGAGAGACACTCTGCAAGGGTTGCTAAGAAACTACATGCTCGTAGTGCCGAACCTTTCTCGATTGTCCATAAAATTAATGGCTATGCCTATGTCATGAGTATCCCTGATGTAGGACATTGTCACGGACGTCGTCCGGTTGACACAAATATGATTGTTCGGTGCCGATAAGGGATATAGTATCAGATTATTGTGGTGTCGTCGTTCTATGGTTTCCCTAATGGGTATGTAACTATGTGATGTTGAATGCCCTGTGTGTCATACGTGCAGGCTCTGACGCGAGGGGGTGCTGAGCTCCAAGCTTGGGCGGGAGTCACTGAGTGGTGGCGACGGTGACCCTCGAACCTCGTCAGAGAGATGAGGATGCCTACGGCTGAATGGCCTCAATCCGTTGGGCTCACATGTAACGGACGTACTTGTCCATTCTGGGTATGATACTCACAATCGTCACTATCTCTCGTTTAGCCTCTCTCACCTACCTAGCCTGAGCGCGATGGGGACGGGACAAAAGAATACTTCAAGGTAACAATTAAACGAGCGACGGGAGAGGATGACGTACCTCGTGAACAATGGTTCGTAGTGCAGGATCTCGTCTTCATCAGTGGCATGTCAGAGCAGATGGGGCGGAGACGCTGGAGTAGACACGGTGGCTCGATGTGCAGGGGAGGGTGCCAGAGCTTCTCAGAAGTGTCAGATGTAGAGGAGGATGAACGGTTCGGCAGAGAGCCTCACATAGGTGACCAAAGTCCACAGACTGGGAAAGACGAGCAACTCTGGAACGGAAAAGTCAATCGATCAGCTTGACCGGCTTTACCTAGTCAGGTCAGCGGCAGGATCGGGTTAGTCGGGTCGCTCGATCGGGGCAGATCCATCGGGTCGGTTGATTAGCCCAATCGATCAGACAATGGCCGGTCGGCCTGGCTAGTCGATCAATCAATCGGGCCAGGTCAGCTCGATTGGGTCAATCGGCTGGTCGGGTCAGATTGGCTCGACTGAGTCGGTCAGTCGGTTGGACCCGATTGGTGCGGTCGGTCAGATTAGAGTGGGAGATTTGTATGGTCGGGTCGGGTTGGATCGGGCTGTCCAACAGGATGCGTCGTTCAACACGTTGGCTCGGTTGGCTGGTCCGTGAAGGTTGGGTGGGTGACTGACCCCGTTGGGTTGGTCGATAGGTCACCGTTGGTCAGCACGGTGGCGTTAGGCAAGAGGAGGTGTCATCAGCGTGAAGAGCCGACAAGCGACGTCGGGGACTGGTAACACGTAAACTAGTATAGAAATATCATGCATAATCATATCAATCTGCATCTAATATCTATATTTGCATGTTATGATGCATTAAATTGATTAAAATTGCCTTTAATATGAATTTATGATTTTTCAAGATTTTATGGAACTTTTACAGATTTATTGGACTTTAGATTCATGAAGAAATTAATTTTAGACGGCAAACAATATTTACGTATATGTACTAATGGTATTTCCTAACTTTTCTGGACTTTGTTCCATATTTTCTTACATTTTCTAACACCATATTTGCAGAGAGATTCTTTCTTCAAGTAGAAGGCAAAATGAGCTGGCTACAGCTGAAGGAGAGAGAAAATGAGGAATTCGGATGGCCATGCTTCAAGAAAATTGAAACCTTAATATCTGGAGATCCGACCGTCCGATCGACCTGAAATTTTAGCGGTCGTTTTGTCTTTCCCTTATCTTTCAACCTACCAGAGGGATTCGTAAAATAATTCAGGAAAGGGGGAAAAACTACTTCAAACTTGCCCCAACCCTAATTGGCCAGGAAGACACAGCAAGCTTTTGGAGTCAATGTTTTCTGCAGTTATTGAGTTAATCTGGTGAGTTTCTTCTTCCCCTCCTGTTCTTCTCCTTGTTTGTTGCCAAAACGCCAAGCATGGACGAAATAGTCATGCTCTTGGAGTAGTAATTGGGGGGAGAGCATCACCTTAGTTCAAGAGTGCCATCTAAAATTAAAGGAAAACAAATTAGATAGGTCATCTACCATTTCTAGGATCTCATTTAGATTGAATCTATTAGTACTACATCTTGTTTAGCACTTACATTGAGTTTCCCTTCAATATATTGGCTCCCTCAAGGGAGAATCAATATCAAGAAGGGGTAGGATTTCTTTCCATCCATTTCTTCACTTAGGTATTGATTCTTTGAAGAGGATCAAGCCCTAAACACTGAAATCATTCTCATCAGTCATTCATGTGTTTTGAATCTTCAAGAGAAGGTTCAAATTGGTTGATCCCATGCTCTCATTTTTTTCATCATCTCTCTTTTCTTTTTAGGCATTCCATTAGTTCATATCCTTTTTGGCTCTTACAAACATAAAATAGGTTCAGATTTTTGGGATAGTTGCCTCCCTGTGGATCGACCCCTTTCTCATTCTATTCTTATTACATTCGGGAAAAGGGAATTTGAAAAATTTATTGCATAAGCATAAATCCAAATGACACAATTAAAATTGCATCTAATCACACTGTTTTTAGGCTATCAATTGGCACTATTGCCAGGGATGTACGGTAACTAAAGTCTGAAAAAAATATTATAAAACAGTAGAGAACAAATTTATTGGCTCGTTTTTTATTTTATTTGAATCATGCCATATATGTGTTCATAGATATCCATCTTTGTGAGAGTAGATTGATCGATTTGCCTTGTTTGTACATAACCCATTTCTTCTTACAAGTGGTGTCAAGTGGTCATGCATGAAAGGTAGGAGATCACTACAACCTATTCTAGTTGATCTTGACAAACACAGGACTAGAGGAAACAGTGGAAGTGCTGAACTAATCTTTGAAAGCTCAGAAGGAGAAAATCAACAAGAGAAGGTCGACATGGGCGACAACCACCAAACAGGGCAAGGTGCAAGGAGAATGAGGCTTAGAGAATTCTCAAATCCAGCAGAAAGTGAAGCTTACACCCGCATCACTGCGCCGGTTGCAGATAATGTTAATTTCAGAATTGATCCAAATATGTTAAACTAACTCCCAACCTTCTATGGCAGGTTTAAGGAAGAACCATTTGAGTTTTTGGAAGAATATTCTCATATTTGTTCTGCCTATAGTTATGCAGGTGTCACACAAGAAACTCTCAAATTGAGGCTATTTCCCTTTGCAATAAAAGACAGGGCGAAAGAGTGGCTCAAAGGAGCAGGGAAGGAATTTCAAACATGGAGCGAGTTGCAATCCAGCTTCCTAAAAAAATTCTACTCATACGGGAAGACAACTTCCTTGGGAAAGGTGACCAGAGATTTTACCCAAGGAGTAGACTCCCTAGGGGAAGCATGGGAGAGATTTATTGCATTGACAAGTGCCCACACCATGGTATTCCCCACCATGAACTTGTTCAAATTTTTTATGGTGGATTAAATGATCAAGAGAGACACTTAATACATATTTCTAGTGGCGGTATGTTTTCAAAAACTCATGTAGATGAATCTATGGCTTTAATGGAGAAGCTCGTAGAGGAATGGGCCTATAGGCAAAGTTTCTCTAACAATGGCAGGAGTGCGGGACAAAAGCGAGGAGGATTAATTGATGTGAAGGCAGTGGAGCCAGAGATACGGATGGAAAAGATAGAGAAGGATATAGGGAAGATGGGGAAAGCTATAGAAGAAATGACTGCCTCATTTAAATATTTATTGCAGGGTCCTAGAGGACAACCTTCTCCAATTCAAGACAATGCACCCTAGTGTACCCCTTGTTTTTGTTCCAATACAGAACATATTGATGAAGCTTGCCCCATGGTTGAGCAGGTCAATGCAATTGGAAACCAAAATGCTGGACATAACTGATAAACTCAAATAAGAGTAGTCATTTCCATGCATTATTCATCTTAAATCTCCTAAAATCAAGTATATCATTGCCAAAAATTCTTATTTTGCATAGTAATGAGATCATGCCTTCCACTTTCCCAATGATTAAAAAAACTTACAATTTTTTACTTAATTAAGGTTTTCATCAATTCTTTGTCATGTATTTACAAAGTTACACAATTTGGGATTTACTTGTAAAAGCATTTGAGGGATATTTCTAACCCCCACTAGACTCAATGAGTCAAGTGGGATACTAATCTAACAATTTCCTAGTGTGTTGACTTTTCAGGTCAAATGTTGACTTTTGGTGGTCATAAAATTAGGAAATTTTATGGGGAAGTCAAGACAGGAGTCCTGAGGCTTGGGACAAAATTCAAGTCAAAAGTAGGTATGAAGAAAAAGATGTAAGCTAACCTGTGGAGTTGACTCAATCGATAGGCTTGGTGTAAAGGAGGTCGAAGAACACCTTCTAGAATGTCCTTGGAGGCTTCCAGGATGATCAAGGCACATGAGGATGACTCCAGGCGGCAGATCCTGTTTGGAGGAGAGCCCAGGGTTGAGATCCAGCCCAGGATTCATGAGGTGGAACCCATCCATCCATCCATTCCAGCTCAAATCCAAGGGCTAGGGATGAGTTGTAACTAACTCTAACAAACTTGTTCTTTTTCCCTTCCCATTGGTTAGAGTTAGTTGTAACTAACTAGAGCCAGTTGGAATCTGGTTGGTTGGGGTCTGATCGCCTGGATTGAGGCATCAAGAACTCAATCCTGGACATTCATCCATGATCCAACAACCAAGAATGGCTGGAACAAGCACATGTATCCGTATAAAAGGGCCCCCCTCACCCTCCTTGAGGGCATCCAAGAATTGAGAATTGCATTGTTCACTTTCTCTCTGTCTGAGCTTGTTCCTGGGTCCACCTTCATTCTGGAGGTACAAGGAGTCTTCTGGGAGCGTCCTGGATCTCAAAGCTGGAGCTGGAGAAACAACCTTGGGCCCTTTGGGGTGTGACAAAAAGGTTATGTGCTTCTTCTCATCTTATTTACTCCTAGATGTCAAACCGATATCTGGAACTCCAGATATCGTCGTTTTGGTCCACCGCACGTGAGAGGACCTCCGCCCGTGCGATCAGCGGTGGAGCGCTCAAGCATCAGCGCACAAGAGGCCCTTCCGCAAGCCCATTCAGCGGCGGAAGTGCCCACGTTGTGCGCCCTCTCCCTCTATCTTTACTCAACTGTCGGGAATCATTCCGAACTGATTTAACTCAGTTCGTTAACGATCCAGGCTGCTTTCTCTCATCCGGTTCAACGACTTTGAACCGGATAAGGGAATTACAACCCATTTAAATTCAGAATTTTTTATCTCTCTCTAGAGATGATAACAAATTCTGGGAAAAATCTCACAAATCACTCTCTACCTAAGTTTTGCAATGAAAATTTTCTGTGCCTACTAAAAATAATTTTCATTATTTTCATTGATCATAAACCAGCTAAAAAAAATAACATAATCTGAAAATTGAAATTCTAATTGAAATTCACCCTAACTAGTTACCTATCTCCCTGGTGGATCGACCCATACGAAATAATACTAGTAAGGAATAAAATTTTTGATTGGTACATAACTATCCTTACAAATGACTTAAAATCAATTTTAAACCTCTAGTTTGAACCAATCAATAACCAATAGACTCATAAGCCAAACATGCAAAAATAGGGGTGGAACACTGGAGCACACAATAACTATCAACCGAGGACCTATGCTCCTCCTTCATGGCAGCAGAATTATCAGAACTATCCTTTAATTCTAATGCTCCTAGTGCTCAAACTAACCCTACTTTAATGGAATTTATCAGGGAAATGAAAGAGGATAGGAAGATCATGATGCAGACCATTGAAGAACGCAAGAGGGAAATTGAGGTGTTGAAGAGGGGGCAAGGAGCACATACACTTCATCAAAATTCTAGTACCGATAGATTGAAAGGTAAAATAGAGGAGATCCCTCCCAAGGGGCACAATGAAGGTCAACTCCCTACTCAACCCCATATTAATCCTAGGAATTTGTCTTGTATAGATATTAACGTAGAGCTCTCATGCAATGGATTTTCTGAACGTATGCATTATCATTGCCATGACGGAGATAGAAATGTTGCATCATCTAGTAATGTAACTAGAAGTAGTTTGAATAGTGATACAGATGATGGATGTAGAAACATTAATCCAGAAAGTTTGCATGCTATCTCTAAGCTTAGAAATGGGAAAATTTTTATGGATCCATGTGGTAATAATATAGATAATGATAACATAAATGAAACTTTGGAGGAAAAGCTAGTGGATGATCTTAGGGATGAGTTAAGCCCTGATGAGGAAAGGCATCCTACAGTGGCCGATCCCAATCCCAATGATTATCGACCACCCATCCCTTTCCCTAGCGCTTTAAGTTCTCAAAAGGAAAAGCCACAAAATAATCACCTACTAGGACTTTTTAAAGAGGCAACTATCACTATCCCTTTAGTTGATGCAATTCAAAATATTCCTTCGTATTCAAAATTTGTAAAAGAACTATGTACTCCAACTAGGAAACAAAAGAGATTGCAACTTTCTGAGAATGTCAGTTCCATTTTATTGAATGAGATTCCTAGAAGGAAACGAGACACTGGGGCTCCTTTGATTAAATGTGAAATTGGAGGAATGATATTTAGTAGATCCCTTCTAGAATCGGGGGCTAGTGTAAACATCATGCCAAAGGCTTTATATGATGCGTTCAAATTTGGGGATTTAGAGCCAATCTTCTTAGAATTGCAGTTAGCTGACGAGTCTATTAGGCAACCTTATGGGAAACTAGAGGATGTGATAGTTAAAGTTGAAAATTGTTGTTTCCCAGTGGATTTCATTGTTGAAGGTATGAAGACAACTGGACACCTTAGTCATGCACCTATCATCTTGGGTAGACCCTTCTTAGCCACTGCTATGGCCACCGCAGATTGGGGGAAAGGAACAGTTGAACTTGGAGTGAGAACCAAAAAGATTGAGCTCCCTATTTCCAAATTAATGAAATATCCTAAAGAGGCTAATGAGGATGTGTGCATGTTAAATTTGGTTGATGAAGATGATTATGATTATGACTCATGTTCACATGATTTATTTTCTCTTGAAAATAATGATTGCCTTTTCAAATCATCGCATGAGCATACTACTAGCTCTTCATCATTGCACAATGGTCTAAAACCATTACCCTCCACTCTAAAATATGCATTTTTAGGGCCTAAGCAATCATATCCTGTCATTATATCATCATGCTTGTCATCGAGTCAAGAACATGAGTTACTTAATGTTTTATCTTCTCATAAACTTGCCATTGGATGGACCATCGATGATATTAAAGGGATTAGCCCAAATGTATCTGAGCATATAATTTTTATTGAGGAGAATGCTAAACCTACAAGGCAACCTCAAAGAAGACTTAACCCACATATGTTCGAGGTTGTAAAAAAAGAGATCTTAAAATGGTTAAAGGCAGGATTTATTTATGCTATTTCAGATAGTCCTTGGGTCAGTCCTATACACGTGGTCCCTAAAAAGACAGGGGTACAGTGCAGCAAAATGAAAAGGGAGAGGATGTCCAAACTAGGGTAGCATTAAGTTGGCGAGTTTGCATTGATTATAGGAAGCTAAATTCTGTTACTAGGAAGGACCATTAGCCTTTACCCTTATTGACCAAGTCTTAGAGAGACTATCTGGACAAAACTTTTATTGTTTTCTCGATGGGTATTCAGGTTATAATCAAATTGAAATACATGAACATGATCAAGAGAAATTCACATTCACTTGTCCAGTTGGTACATTTGCATTTAAGAGAATGTCATTTGCCCTGTGCAACACCCCCGCAACCTTTCAAAGGTGCGTGACAACTGTGTTTTCTGATTTAGTAGGGGATGGTTTAGAGATATTCATGGATGACTTTTAAGTTTTTGGATCTTCTTTTGATGACTGTTTAACTAATTTGGCCAAGGTTTTGCAGCGATGTATCCAGAATAATCTGGTGTAAAGCTGGGGGAAATACCATTTCATGGTGGAAGAGGGGATAGTTTTGGGGCACCACATGAACAAAGGTGGCCTCGAGGTGAACAAGGCGAAAGTGGAAGTCATCAAGAATCTCAGCCACGTTGGCTTCTACAGGAGATTCATTAAAGACTTTGCACGAATCTCCAAACCTTAGACCCATCTACTTTCAAAAGACGTAAATTTTATTTTGGATGATAATGCTAAAGTGTCTTTCATGCAGATTAAAGAGGCATTAATTCAAGCTCCCATTTTGCAGGCTCCTAGCTGGAGTCTCTCTTTTGAAATCATGTGTGATGCTTCTGACTTTGCAGTGGGAGCGTTTTTAGGTCAAAGGATAGATAAGAAGCCAGTGGCCATCTATTATGCCAGCAAAACCTTGAATGAAGCTCAGGTTCACTACTCTACAACTGAAAATGAATTTTTGGCAATAGTTTTTGCTTTAGAAAAATTTTGTGCTTATGTATTAGGTAGTAAAGTAGTAATTTTCTTTGATCATGCTGCTTTTAAATTTTTGCTAACAAAAAAAAGAGACAAAACCAAGACTCATTAGGTGGATCTTACTCCTCCAAGAATTTGATATAGAAATCAGAGATAGGAGAGGAGTGGACAATGTTGTAGCAGATCATCTTTCTAGATTATCTGCTGAAGCATCACACCTATCCCTGATGAACTTCCAGATGTTTAAATCTTGAAAATTCAGAGCAAGAACCTCCCATGGGATGCACACATTGTAAATTATTTACTGACTGGTTTACTTCCAGAAAATTGGGATTACAATGACCGGAAGAAAGTTTTTAAAGACATTCATTTTTATTTCTACGATGAACCTGAACTTTTTAAACTGGGAGTTGATCATGTGTTTAGAAGATGTGTGCCTGAAGAAGAACAAATATCTTAGATGCTTGTCATTCTTCTTTATGCGGATGACACTATGCCCTTAGAATTACAACATTTAAAGATTTAAATTGTGGTTTCGTTTGGCCCAAGCTTTTCTCAGATGCATTCAAGTTTTGTTCAAGCTGTCTCAGATGCCAGGCCTTAGTGAATGTGAACCGCAAGGATAGAATGCCACTTCAGCCGGTTATTGAGGTCGAGATCTTTGATGTGTGGGGAATTGACTTTATGGGTCCTTTGCCTAACTCTGACGAGCATGAATTCATCCTCATGGAAGTGGGCTATATGTCTAGATGGGTGGAAGCCATTCCCATCAGATCAAATGATCATAGGGTCGTGGTTAAATTTTTTCAACAACATATCTTTTGGAGGTTTGGGTGGCCAAAAGCCGTTATAAGTGATGGGGGTAGTCATTTTAATAATTCTCAATTCTGCTCAATGCTGAAGAGATATGGGGTGCAGCATCGTGTGACAACCCCAAATCACCCTCAAGCTAATGGACAGATTGAGAATTCAAATAGAGAGATAAGGAAGATTATCAAAAAGATTATTAGGCCAGACGGGAAGGATTGGTCAAGCAGGTTATATGATGCTCTATGGGCTTACCACACCGCTTATAAGACACCCTTAGGAATGTGTCCATACAGGATGGTTTTTGGTAAATCTTGTCATTTTCCCGTTGAAATTGAACATAGAGCTTATTGGGCCATCAAGAAACTTAATCTCTCTTTAGATGCAGTTGGAGAGAAACGTCTTTTGCAGATGCATGAGCTCCACGAGTTGAGGGAGGAGGCATATGAAAACTCAAGAATTTATAAAGCCAAGATGAAAAGATTTCATGACAAGCTGATAAACCGCGGGGCCTTTCATCAAGGACAAAAGGTATGGCTTTATAATTCTTGCCTAAAACTTTTTACAGGAAATCTTAAATCCAGGTGGGATGGCCCTTTCACCATCATTCAAGTATTTGAGAATGGAGCCATCACCATTTGTGATCCAAAGACTGGGAAAGAAGTTAAGGTGAATGGGAAATGATTAAAGCCTTATGTCGATGCAGAGCTCCCGTTACCGCCCTCCACCATCGTCTTGAAGGAGCAACAATACGACCCACCTATATGAAGACTTTGATTCCTCTGTTTGTTTTATTTTGGGACTTAGGTTGAAATATTTATTTCATAACTCTATCTTAGTGGATTTTGTTTTCATAAAGTAATGGGAGCGAACATTCTTAGTTTTCTTTATATTCTGCTTTTGTTTGTCTTTCTCACTCTTATCTTTCAGGAATCAACAAGAAGAAGATTGATAAGCCAAAAATAGGGGTGAAAATTATGGATTTTTAGCCCTTGTCGTTGTGAATTCTAGCTTATACAATAAAATTTATAAAACTCTACTTAACATGTATAGTGATAAGTGTGAGTGTCGTCCAAGGGAAGCAAGTAGGAAGTTCAATGTGATTATCTTTTTGGTGTTTTAATCCTAATTAGAGTGAATTTGATCTTCAACGAGGATCAAGTCACCCTAATTAGATGAGAATTGAGAAAGGGGGATAGAAGAGGTGAGAAGAATGGAAGAAATGTGGGCTCTAGATTGAATTAATTGATCCAATTGGATGGATCAAAGAATTCAATTAGAGAGGTTGGTAGGAATTTTTAATTTGGTTTTGGTTGATTTTTGCAAGTTGATAATTCAGAACTAAAATGGGGTAATTGAGTATCCTAAGAATTAAAACTAAATTTTTTAGAGTTTTCTTTTGGAATGCAATTGAATGCCCAGGTGAATCCCTCAATTTCTCCTCTCAATCCTAATCAGGGCTTGTACATGCCGCTCAAGCCAAGAGATTTAGAAGTTCAGATCAGAATAGAGATGAAGAAACAAACAACTTAACCTATTTCATTCAAAATGCATAAAAGTTTAAATACAATGAAAGGAAAAAGTACCAAAACTGTTGATCCAGGCTGGGGCTCCTCTCTGTCTTGCAGCTGTGATAGAGAACCATCAAGAATGAGCTCTCCCTCTCGAAATTCAGCTTTTATACTTAGGTTACATGGTGAAAATCACCATTTTACACCCGTATAGTAATTAATGTTTGTCTATCAATGTATGCTGAATCTGAATAATCCAACCATATAGATAGAAAGACTGATCAAGACGAACAGATCCATAAAAAAATCATCTCAATCGGACTTCAGGATCAAAAGTTATTAATAAATCAATTTTAAACCAATTTAATCCATTGGATTAAAAATTGATTTATTTGTTAATACACGCAATGACGTGTCGATGTCTCATTGGCGGCAGCATTTCAAATCTCTTTGGCGGGCACTCTCCCGTCGCGCCACGTACCCCTGGCGAGAAAAAAAAGAAAACAATTAGAATTCACAAGTGCGGGTTTTGCATACATAACGCTACGCACGTAAACATGCGTTTTTTACTAATTTCTTCCACTCCGTTTTTCCCACGTCACCGCCCATGCGTGCGCGTTGTATGCGCAGCGCGGGCGGTGAACTTACCTCTTGCAGCTGACGTGCGCGTGACGCCGTTGGATGAGAATCCAACGGGTCTAGTTGCGCCACGTCGGCACATGGAATGGACTTGGGCGGTTTTTTTTAGCGACGTCCCTTACAACATAATCTCTTGCAATCCGACGCCGCCCAAAGAATATTTAGAAATATACCCCTTCTCGCATTCTCTCTCCTTCGCTTTTCTCTAAAATATTAAAAGAATTAATAATAAAATTGCAATTAAACCCTGAACTCTTTTAAATTAGATCTTTACGCCTGCAATGGTGACCGAGAGCTGTTTTTAGGGTCTTTTTGCAACGAAACGTTGCAAAAAGGGCCCGGAAAGTTCAGAAATTGTAAAAATACATTTTTTTCTATTATAAATATGCCTTTTTTTCTTAGAATAAATGGATTTCCTCTTGAAATAAATCCCAGAAAATCCTAAAAATTCATAAAAAAAATTCTAGAAAATTCTAGAAAATTCCCTGATTCATTCCCATGCTGATAAATGTCAAAATAAAATATTAAATATGTCATTTTCATTCAAAAATAATTATTTCGAGCTTCAATAAATCCTTAAAAATTTATATAATTAACCAAAAATTATGGAAAAACCAGAGATTACTTGAAAACATTATTTTCATGTAAATATATGATAACAGCCCAATTTTAAGCTCTTTAAATGCATAAAATCATGCTAAAATCATGAAATAAAGACAGAAATTAGGGTGTTATCAAAGATCAACTAAGGACATTGACTACTCCTCATGGATGATGTAATACGATGACGGCCGGGATCGATCGGCTTGTATTACATCACAAGAGATGGTGAATCGGTTTGTATTTTCAATGAAATGAATGCCAATTGAGAAAATCACGAATGAGCGTCGAAGATGTCCATGGGAGGGAGGAGAATCGATGTCAAACGAAAAAGGAGATATTGATCCCAATCAGACTCCCAATAACCCTTGGAATCAACAAGGACGTCTAAGTAATGAGAGGGGTTTTACGGCCCAAAGAGTTCGATGCCTAAGGATCAACGGTCAACCTTCAACCACAAGAGAGACCTAACACTCAACGAGGGTGGCTATCCTATCGATGATTGCACGTAACCTGGCACAGGACGCGATAGCGGACGACGAGATAGGAGAAAGTAATAATACTGGAATTTAATGGAGGGGAGACAAGCGGGTACCTGATTTGTCGATAATCCATAGCGTAGGATGCGTCCGAATTGATGTCAAAGATTGGAACGGCGACGGGCAGAGGGGCTGGTCGAGCGGACGTGGGGCCAGTGGACAGCGAGAATGGGACAAGCGAGGTGGAGGCCTAACGCGGGCGGACGAGCGATGCGCGGGCGCGGGCAAGGACGGGCGCGCGGCGTGCAGACGTGGATGGGCGCGTGGGCACGGAGTGCGCTTGGTGCGCGAACAGGGGCAGGCGCACGGCGCGCGGCCACGGGCAGGCGCGAGATGCGCGTCTCGGCCGGGCGCATGGGCGTGGCGTGCACATGGCGCACGGGTGCACGCGGGTGCGCGGCAGTGGCCGCCGGCAGGCACGCGGGCACGGGCCGATGAGCGGTGCACGAACGCGGACAGTGGGGAGGGCCGCGCATGGCGGTGCTGGGCGGGCGCCGGGTGAGCGCAGGGCGTGCAGATGGCGACGGGGATATGGCGGGCACAGTGGCGGACGGCGACGGAGATGGTGGGCGCGGTGGCGGACGGTGGCGGACGGCGGCGGAGATGGTGGGCGCGGTGGCGGACGGCGGCGGAGATGGCGGGCGCGGTGGCGGACGGTGGCGAAGATGGCGGGTGCGATGGCGGACAGTGGCGGAGAAGATCCTGAATTCCCAAGAAAGGAGTTCTTGAGCTGTAACTCCCCAAGAACCCTTCAAGAAGATGGGTTTTCTTGAACGTTCGTGGAGGCTCGGGGACGGTGGCGGCAGGATCTTGACGGACGCAGGTGGCGACGCTTCTTGAATCTTCAATCCCCTTCGGAATGATCTCAACGAAAGGGTCTTCCGCTCCAAGAATGGTCGTCTTCTGAAATCTTTAAGCGTTCTGGAGTAATCTCGATGAAACGGTTGGGCACGTCGTCACGGAGTGATCTCAACGTGACGGCGGGGGCTCTGTCCACGGATGATCTCGACGTGGGCGAGGCTAGCCAGACCTCTCTACGCTCTACTCTCTATGATAAGTGGAGACACAAGTTGGATTTTTTTCTTCAACAAATGACTCAACTTTCCACTTGGGCATGCTATCCCCTTATATAGTGAGGATAGGTGCCAAATGAACGTGGGGGAGGATGAACCGTCGCGAGACGTGGTTCGGCCTCTCCTTACAATTGAAAATAAAAATGTAAAATAAAAGGAAAAGACAAGGACGAGGGCCAACACCGGCCCAGTCCATGAAATCCAAGAACAAAAACACAAAGCAAAAACAAGTAAAGATGGGATGCTTACGCGGGCGGGGTACTTAAATCCTGGGTGGCGAGCATCGGCACGAGCAGCTCGGGAAGGCTGACGTCGTCCCGTCGTGGCGTCTCCTGGATGGTCCCCCATCAATGGACATGGCCAGCCACACATCAGTTTGTTCCATCGCTAAAAGTGACACATCAATGATAGTTTGCAATTCTGAACCTCTGAAATTCTTTTGAACTTTATCTCTCTACATATGCATTGAGGGCATTGCATATTTTAGTTGGGGGTGGTATTTCATATTTTCTAGAATTGCAGACATTTCTCAATATATATAGATATATATATATATATATTTGAATCTATGTAGGGGGTACTATGTTAGAAGAAATTTATTTAAAAGCATAACCTCACTTTAGGAAACCGTTCTTCATCCTTGATCTCAAATGGTATATGCCCTTCTCACCTCCTCTGTCTTCTTTCACTCTTCATCTTCTTAATCCTTTATTTCATCTTACATCCATAATGTCATCACTAGAATAACCAATCACTCTCGATTACCATCCTTCTTAGTTAATTTAGAATAGAACATTGGACATGCTTTATGTGTTGTTCCATACCCCAAAAAAAAAAAAAAAAAAAAAGCAAGAAAAAATGGAAGTCCTCATTGTCAAGTAAAATCCAAGGACCAAAAAAAAAGAAAAAAAATAAAAAAATGGGAGTAAACGGGGTTTGTTTCTTTGATAAGATTTCTAGTTTATTTGCTTGTCCATTTACATGCTTGATCATATCTTCTTGTTAGAGAGTCTAATGAGGACATCCATACAATTATCATCTTTCATTGTATCTCCCTCATATTCGTCTGAATCTTGGGAGTCGGCTTTCTGAAGTGACATTACCTTTCAGTATTTATCTTTTGTCTACCCTACCACCTCTCTTGCTGATCCCTTCCTTTTCTTTTCACCTTAAACCTTAGTAGCCTTATGTTATTCATTTTGATATTCTGTGCTAACCTAGAGGAGGAAAGTGTCTTTCTTCGAGTTTCAGGTAGAAGGAAGGTTAGTGAGAGAGACTAAACATCAAGTAGCCATTACCGGAGAGAGAGTGACTTTAATGTGAGAGATGTGAGGCCCACCACATGTAGAAAGAAGTGAAACACCTTAGGATCATCGTGTCATATTGATGTAATACGGTCGGCCGGGATCGATCGGCTCGTATTACGTCACATGGATATGATGCAATTCCGTGAAATGCGAAGCGATGAAGTATGAAAACAAATGAGCAGCGGAGGATCAACGGATAATGGTGCAACCCGTATCGGTCAGAGAGGAGAGAATGATCTTGAGATCAAACTCCCAATGACCCACAAGAACTACTAGACGACTACGACGAGAGGGGCTTTTGATGGCCCTGGAGTGTTCGGCGTCTAAGACGATGGCTATCCGTCAACCACATGAACTCCTACACTCGACGAAGGTGGCTATCCTATCCGAGATTCTTAATGAAATTATGGTAGAGGACGCGATAGCGGACGACGAGACTGCAGAAAGTAATGATACTGGTAGGATGGAGAGAAAACGAGAAGATACCTGAGTAATGCTAGTCCACGGCGAATAGGTTCCTTCCAAATAATCGATGAAGTACGGGTGATTCCGACGGAGAAGACAAATCGAACACGGCTGATTCCGGGTCGGTGGTGCCAACCAGGTGATCGCTTGGAGGATGATCAGTAATCACGATGAATGGGGTGAAGGAGCGGTTCGTGACGCTGCAGAGTCGCAGACACCGAGCGCCGCGGGCTACCGGGAGCACGGCGCGAGCACCAGCCGACAAAGGCACGAAACGTTCAGGGATTCAGCTTGCCATGCACACGGTCGTCGCGCGGGGGAAAATCACAGAGACGGTGAGGCAAGCTGTCGTCCGCAGGGTAGTCAGTCCACGGGCACGTGCAGTGGGTGGACGCCAAAGATAGGAATGGTGGACGGCCGCGCGAGCGCGCGAGGCAGGTCGTGGCAGGGCCGTGCGCGCGCGGGGCTGTGGTTAGCGTGCGGGGGGGCGGAGGCTGGACGGATGGAGGATATGTCGGGCTGGCGAGAAAGGCAGGGGATAGGGTGGGATGAACGGTGAGGAAGGAGGGACGATGGGCCGGTGGGTGAGGGTGGTAGGGTGAGAGGGCGGCGTGGTGAGGACGACCGGCGGGAATGCGGGGAAAGCAGGAACGGGGGCGGCAGGAGAGTTGTGTAGAGGGTGAGACGGGCGAGGGAGGAAGGGGCGACGACGGATGGGTAAAGGCGAGGATCAAGAAAGGCAGGGGATGGCAGGTATGGGCGACAAAGAAAGAAACGAAAGGAAAGGGGGAGGATAGCGGTGGGCAAGAAGATGGGTTTGGAGGGGCGCGGACGTGGATGAAGGTTCAAGAAACGGGAAGGAATGGTGGTATGGACGGTGGAGCAAAACCAAGGATGAATGGAAGGTGGATGGAGGTGGGGAATGATCAGGCGAGGGGGAGGGATGGAAGGAGACAGGGATTGATGATGAACCTGGTGCCCGGTAGGAGTTCTTGATTCATAACAGCTGCAAGAAATCCCCAAGAAGTGTTTCTTGAGGGGTCTTGGAGATGCTCGGTGGTGGCTCCGAAGGGATTCCTCGATGCGGGGTGGGTCGAAGGTGGTCTTGGACCTTCGGGCTCCTCCGGAGTGATCTCGATGATGGAGTCTTCTTGACGAAGCGCAGACGACGTACTTGAATCTTTATTCGTACCGGAGTGATGTCGACGGCACGCTTGAACACGTTCCCTCGGAGTGATCTCGACGAGAGAACGTGGGCTCTAAACCACAGAGTGATCTCGACGTGGGTGAGGCTAGCCGGGCCTCCTACTCTACTTTCTACTATATGGGGAGGCACAGGCTTGAAAATTTCAACAAATGACTCCAAAGAGTTCCTTGGGCATGCCATCCCCTTATATAGTGAGGATGGGTGCCAAGGGAACGTGGGGAGAGGACCAACCGTCGTGAGACGTGGTTCAGCATCTCCTTAAAAATTTGAAATACAAATGAAAATAAAAGGAAAGACGAAGGACGGGGCCCAACATTGGCCCAATCCATAAAATCCAAAGACACAAGCAAAACGTAAACGAACATAAGAAAAGATGGGGACGCTTACGCGAGGTACTTGAACCCCGGGTGGCGAGCGTCGGCGCGAGCTGCTCGATGTGGCTGATAACGTCCCAGCGTGTCGTCTCCAAGATGGTCCTCCATCATCCTCCCGAGGTGGGAGGAGCTCGACTCCGGCGAGCAAAGCTCAGTAATGTCTTCGAGTTGTAGAAGCAGGTCCGGTCGGAGTCGGCGGAGGTCGTCCTCGGATATCCATGTGTCGTCCGATGATGGTCGCCCCTGCCAGTGGACTAGAAAAGGTCGGCCAACTCGCTCCCCCTCAGCGTGAATTACTTCCTGCAGTATCGTTTCTATCGCGTCTTGCCGTACAAGGAGGGGAAACGGAGGTGGATTGGGTGTGCTCTCACTTTCATTACTACTCAGGCTCAAGTGGCTGTGAGGCTCGATGATCGGTGGCGAGGGCTGGTATCGGGATAAGTGACTGATGCTAAACGTCAAACTAATCCCCCAATTCGGCGGGATGCTCACGACATAGGCGTTGTCGTTGATCTTTTGGGCTATCGGGAAAGGCCCGGCGCTACGAGGATGGAGCTTCGTGGCGACCCCAGGAGAGAACCTCTCAGGCCTCAATCTGACCAAGACCAGTTCTCCCTCAGAGAACGACATGGACCTACGACCCTTATCCGCGGACGCCTTATACTGCTCATTCATGGATGCAATGTGTGAATGTATGTCGTGATGCATGTTTCTAATATGCTCGGCAAATTCTAATGCATTATCTGAGATTCTATGTTTATCATGTAATGGCATGAGGTCAATGGGTCGACGTGGTAGTTGACCATAGACTATTTCGAACGGTGCCTTGCCCGTAGTTCGGTTGACCGAATAGTTAAAGGCGAATTCCGCTCGAGGTAGAATTTGATCCCATGCGGCTACATTGTCGCCGACGATAGATCTCAGTAGGTTGCCGAGGCTGCGATTAACAACCTCGGTCTGGCCATCCGTCTGCGAATGGTATGCCGAAGAAAATTTTAGTTGTGTGCCCATGAGGACCCACAATGTCTTCCAGAAATAACTGGTGGATTTTACATCTCGGTCCGAGACGATGGTCTTGGGCACTCCATGAAGCTTGACGACGTGGTCGAAGAAGAGACGGGCAATGCGGGAGGCGTCTGAGGTCTTCGAGCACGGAATGAAATGTGCCATCTTCGAAAATCTGTCCACCATGACCATAATCGAGTCGTGGCGGCGCACGGTTTTGGGTAGCCCCAAAACAAAGTTGAGACTATCATCTTCCCAAGGCCTCTCGGGGACTGGTAGAGGAGTGTACAGTCCCGTGTTCTGCTTCGCGCGGGAGCAAGTGAGGCATCGGGAAATAAATTTCCCTACGTCCCTCTTCAGTGAAAGCCAGTAGAATTTATCCTCTAGTGCGAGGATGGTCTTGTTAACCCCAAAATGACCACTTAACCCACTGGCGTGGGTTTTGTAGACGAGAAAGTCCCGAATCGATGTGCGTGGGATGCAAAGTCTTCGGCCATGGAAGAGATAGCCGTCGTCGAGATAGTAATCTCTCGACCTGGTAGTGGGAGTGCACGTAAGGGACGAGTAGATCGTTGAGAAATCGGGGCGCTCCGTGTAGTCATCCCTAATTCTCTCAAGCCCGAGAATCTGGGTCTTCACGAGGCTAAGTATCATGTGGCGCCGACTTAGCGCATCGGCTACGACATTATCCTTACCCTTCTTATGGCGGATAACGAAGGTGAAATCTTGAAGGTAGGCGATCCATATAGCATGGCGATCACTAACCTTCTTCTGGTCGTGTAAATGTCGTAGAGCTCCGTGATCCGAAAAGAGAACAAACTCCTTGGGGAGTAAGTAATGGTGCCAATGCCAGAGGGACTGCACAAGAGCATAGAACTCCCGGTCGTATTTATCGTACCTCTTTCGAGTGTCGTTCAGCTTCTCGCTGAAGTACTCAATGGGATGCCCTCTTTGGCTAAGTACTCCGCCAATCCCAACTCCGGATGCGTCGCAGGTGACCTCGAATACATCGCTAAAATCTGGTAGTTTGAGGACGGGCGCCTCGGTCATGAGCTTCTTGAGAAACTCGAAGGCCTGATCGACGGAGGGGGTCCATTCAAACTTTTCCCCCTTTAAGATGTCCGTGATGGGGGCGGTAATGCCACTAAACCCCGGAGTAAACCTTCAATAGAAGGTCGCCAGTCCGATGAAGATACGGACATCGTGTATGCTCTTTAGTTTCGGCCAGGAAACAATGGCCTCAACTTTGGCCGGGTCGACGGCCACTCCTCTAGCGGATAATATAAAACCGAGGAAGGAGACCTCGGCGGTGAAGAAAGTGCACTTCTTCGGATGTGCATATAATTTTTCCTGGCGTAGCGAGGCGCATACTTGGCGTAGATGCTGAGCGTGCTCATCTCTAGTCCTGCTGTAAACTAGGATGTCGTCGAAATATACGACAACGAATCTGCCGATGTAGGGTCTAAGTACTTCATTCATCAATCTCTGGAAAGTACTAGGAGCATTCGATAATCCGAAGGGCATCACATTCCATTCAAAAAGGCCATCCTTAATCTTAAACGTCGTTTTCCATTCGTCTCCGGGTCTGATTTTGACCTGATGGTAGCCACTGCGTAAGTCTATCTTGGAGAAGATAGACGCGCCTACCATCTCGTCGAACAGGTCCTGAACTCGTGGGATGGGAAAACTCTATTTCACCGTGATCTTGTTGATAGCCCGTGAATCGCAGCACATCCTCCAAGTACCATCTTTCTTCGGAGCAAGCAAGGCCGGTACGACACAAGGGCTAAGGCTTTCCCGGATCAAGCCTTTAGCCAGTAGGTCCTTCACTTGGGAGTGCAACTCTTCGTACTTCACCGGGTCCATGCGGTAATGGGGAAGGTTAGGGAGAGTGGCGCCCGGGACCAAATCGATGGCATGCTGAATATGCCGCAAGGGAGGAAGCTCGCTTGGTAGCTCAGCCGGGAACACATCAACATACTCCTCGAGGAGTTGGGTGATCTCCGGGGAAGGGGGCTCGTGCCCCGGCTCAATGATGCCATCCGAGAGTGTGACGGCATAGCATATGGGAGTCGAGTCTTGGTCAAGCTCTAACTCGCGCTGGAAAATGCAGCCATTAGTGATAATGGCGGTGGGTGCAGCGCGAGGGGGTGCCGTCGCCGAACGGGCAGGTAGTGATGGTATCCGCACCGAGGGATACCATATGAGTCTTCGCCCTCCGTAGGTGAATGAGCAGGTATTTTCCCATCCGGACAGTTGTACGTCGTGATCGTACAACCAAGGTTGTCCTAGGATGATGCGACCAATTTTCATTGGTAGCACGTCGCGTAGGACCTTCTCATCGTACGTGCTCATTTTCAAGGGCAAGTAACACTGCATCTTAACCGGAATGGTTGATGCATCTATCCATGACATGTTGTATGGAGTAGGATGAGGGATCAAAGGGAGCCCAAGGCGAGTAGCCTTGTCCTCAGATATTCCGTTTATGCAACTCCCACTATTGACCATAAGCTTGTAGGTACGTCCCCCAATTTTGACGTACGTATAGAAGATCGACATACGCTGAGCGACGTCGACCGGTCGAGTGGCTACGGCTGTACTTTGAGGCACGGGGTTGGCCCGAGTATCGTCGGTGGGGCTCCTAACTTCGGGGGTTTCCATGGTCGCGACGGGGTATGTCGCAGGCACGGGGATTGGTGTGATTTGGATGTACCCAAGTGGGTTATCCACATCATCACCGTCCGGGCATTCGCCGGGATACTCATCTACCTCAAGATCATCTTCGGGTTGCTCTTCTATGGGTTGCTCGTGGATGTCCACGACCATGAGTGAAGGGCAATCGGTCCATCGGTGCCCAAACCCCTTACACTTAAAACACTGTATGGGTTCGCGTGGGGCGTTCAGGGCCCTGGCTGTGGATATCGCCGATGAGGTAGCGGGCGTCGGCGTCGGGGCCGGTGTCGATGTCACTGGTGAGGCTGTGACTCGCTGCATGGCCAAACTGCTCCGGGTCCATGCTGTGCGTGTAGTAGCTGTTGTGGTCGACGACTGGGCCGGGCGAGGGGCCGAAGAACTGTTAGTCATGACATCATCGTGACTAAACTCGTTGCTTTCAACTAGGCTATAAGCGAGGTCGACTGTCGAGGGGTTCTGCTCTAGTACACGAGCCCCCAAGTCTGGACGAAGCCCGTGTACAAAGAATGCGATCTGAATTTGTGGGCTATCCACAAATTTACATCACATTCGGAACTCTTCGAATTCTTCGATACAATCTGATACCTTGCGCTTCCCCTGTTTGAGATCCATCCACTTTAGCATGAGACGTGTCATGTAAAGCTTTGGGATATACTTATCCTTAAGCTTACGTGACATGTCATCCCAAGTGAAGGGAGGATCTCCTCTTTGTCGTGCGGCCTCCTTCTCGTTCTTCCAAAAGATTTTCGCTTGTCCTCTAAGTCGGGCCTCGGCGTAAGCGACATAGGTCGTCATCCATGCGGTACCACTGGAAATAACTTTCCAGCTCCGACTCCCAATCTGTATAATCTTTAGGGTTCCTAGACCATTCAAAGATCGACACTTCCATTCGCACGCTCTTTTGTATCATCGCGCAATGTGCCTCTCGTCATCGCTCGTGTTCGTCATCGGGACGACGGGCAGGAGGGCGACGAGGTGCACCTCGGGGATGGACATAATCTGGACGGTCCTCGTAGTAGGCGTCATGACAGGGTGCCGGATGGTAGTATGGTCGTTCATCCGTGTAGTCGTCACGATAAGGCCGTCTCGGCGGCGAGGGATGCCGTGGCGTGTAAGCCTCTTCTCGGTGGGGAGAATGGTTGGGGTGTCTCCAGTACTGATGAACGTTGTCGGGGTAATGATCCTGACGTGGTGCGTGGTCATAGTTCGGCGCGTATCTCAATGGTGCTCGGGGTGGTGCTAGGGCCTACTCGTATGGATCCGGTGCGGGGTAGTAGCGGGGTGCTGGCCTCTCCTCCCGAGGAAGAGATCTCCGTCGGTCGTCGCGGTCGTACTCCCGTGGTGGGGATCTTCGTTGGTCATCGCGGTGATACTCCTGGGGAGGGGATCGTCGATGGTCATCGCGATCATGCTCCCATTCGTCAGCTCATCGGTAGCGAGGTGGTGGGACCTCAGGGTCTCGTGGTCAGTATTTCGGGACAGGAGGCTCCTGCATGGGAGCCTTGCCCGGTCGTCGGGGAATCTCACGAGCCAAGGGTTCGTCATAGGGCTCTTCTACCGGTGCGCTACGAGTAGGGATGGCGGTAGAAGATCTCCGGTCTTTTGAAGCTCGAGGTGATGCGGGCGCCGGTTCAGCTGGATGCCTCGGAACCCGAGTGGCGGGTTCCTTAGATAGTGGAGGAGGAATAGGCACCTCCTCAAGATCCACCGGTTTGTTCGGAGGACGTTCGCGTAATGGTTCCTCTAGCAGAGGATCTCCTATGACGAGATCGTGATCACGATCATCGTCCCGTTCAATGTAGTCGGCATCCCGACACTGGGCTCGCGTATGAACCATGCTATGGTCAACCATCCACAACCTAAGATGTCTAGGGGTATGCACGTGATGGATGTGATGATATGACGTGTACGACGTAATATAAAATGCCTTTCGAAATATGACGTGCACAAGTCAATCCAGATTTCTAGTGATATACTACCGACCGTGTTAAGCGAAAGCTAACACGAACGGCTCTGATACCAATATGATGTAATACGGTCGGCTGGGATCGATCGGCTCGTATTACGTCACAGGGATATGATGCAATTCCGTGAAATGCGAAGCGATGAAGTATGAAAACAAATGAGCAGCGGAGGATCAACGGATAATGGCCCAACCCGTATCGGTCAGAGAGGAGAGAATGATCTTGAGATCAAACTCCCAATGACCCACAAGAACTACTAGACGACTACGACGAGAGGGGCTTTTGATGGCCCTGGAGTGTTCTGCGTCTAAGACGATGGCTATCCGTCAACCACATGAACTCCTACACTCGACGAAGGTGGCTATCCTATCCGAGATTCTTAATGAAATTATGGTAGAGGACGCGATAGCGGACGACGAGACTACAGAAAGTAATGATACTGGTAGGATGGAGAGAAAACGAGAAGATACCTGAGTAATGCTAGTCCACGGCGAACAGGTTCCTTTCAAATAATCGATGAAGTACGGGTGATGCCGACGGAGAAGACCAATCAAACACGGCTGATTCCGGGTCGGTGGTGCCAACCAGGTGATCGCTCGGAGGATGATCAGTAATCACGATGAATGGGGTGAAGGAGCGGTTCGTGACGCTGCAGAGTCGCAGACACCGAGCGCCGCGGGCTACCGGGAGCACGGCGCGAGCACCAGCCGACAAAGGCACGAAACGTTCAGGGATTCAGCTTGCCATGCACACGGTCGTCGCGCGGGGGAAAATCACAGAGACGGTGAGGCAAGATGTCGTCCGCAGGGTAGTCAGTCCACGGGCACGTGCAGTGGGTGGACGCCAAAGATAGGAATGGTGGACGGCCGCGCGAGCGCGCGAGGCAGGTCGTGGCAGGGCCGTGCGCGCGCGGGGCTGTGGTTAGCGTGCGGGGGGGCGGAGGCTGGACGGATGGAGGATATGTCGGGCTGGCGAGAAAGGCAGGGGATAGGGTGGGATGAACGGTGAGGAAGGAGGGACGATGGGCCGGTGGGTGAGGGTGGCAGGGTGAGAGGGCGGCGTGGTGAGGACGACCGGCGGGAATGCGGGGAAAGCAGGAACGGGGGCGGCAGGAGAGTTGTGTAGAGGGTGAGACGGGCGAGGGAGGAAGGGGCGACGACGGATGGGTAAAGGCGAGGATCAAGAAAGGCAGGGGATGGCAGGTATGGGCGACAAAGAAAGAAATGAAAGGAAAGGGGGAGGATAGCGGTGGGCAAGAAGATGGGTTTGGAGGGGCGCGGACGTGGATGAAGGTTCAAGAAACGGGAAGGAATGGTGGTATGGACGGTGGAGCAAAACCAAGGATGGATGGAAGGTGGATGGAGGTGGGGAATGATCAGGCGAGGGGGAGGGATGGAAGGAGACAGGGATTGATGATGAACTTGGTGCCCGGTAGGAGTTCTTGATTCGTAACAGCCGCAAGAAATCCCCAAGAAGTGTTTCTTGAGGGGTCTTGGAGATGCTCGGTGGTGGCTCTGAAGGGATTCCTCGATGCGGGGTGTGTCAACGGTGGTCTTGGACCTTCGGGCTCCTCCGGAGTGATCTCGACGACGGAGTCTTCTTGACGAAGCGCAGACGACGTACTTGAATCTTTATCCATACCGGAGAGATGTCGACGGCACGCTTGAACACGTTCCCTCGGAGTGATCTCGACGAGAGAACGTGGGCTCTAAACCATGGAGTGATCTGGACGTGGGTGAGGCTAGCCGGTCCTCCTTGATGTAATACGGGGTGGCCGGGATCGTCGGCTCGGATTACATCACTGAGATGCTCGATGGGTATCTAATTAAAATGCAGAATGCGCATTTTGAAACCCTCGAGAGCGAAGGGATGGGCCGACGGTGGGGCGACGAAACAGTAAATCCTAAGACAACGATTAGATCCGGATCGACTCCGGGTGACCCGCAGGTTCAAACGGACAGGCAAGCCGAGAGGGGCGTATGACGGCCCAAAGGAGTTTACCCTCGACGCAATAATCAGATCGTCAACCGCAATGAAATTTCCTAACACTCGACGGTGGTGGCTAGCCTATTCAAACGACTGAACTAAGCGGCAGCGGAATTCGATAGGGAAAGACAGCACTACAAGAGAGTAATAATACTGTTAAATCAGGAGGGGAAAGAGAGGAGTGACAAACCTGGTCAGGCGCAGTGCCTGGCGACCGTAACTCTGGTCAGGTGCAATTCCTGGCGGCCATGATCCTGGCGAATAGTCGAGAAAGAATTCCACAATCGGACAGTCGAGAGAGAATTTCACAATCCTGGCAAACAGTCGGGAGATCGCACAATCGGACAGTGCGGGTGGTGAATTTCTGGTCGTCCGAAAGACGCTGGCCGGAGGCAGGAGACCGGTCGTACTAAGGGCCCAAGACGATGGGTTGGTCCGCAGGCGGTGGGAGCAAGCCGCGCTCGCGGCTAGGCTACCAGCACGCTTGGTCCCTCTGACCACGCACGAGAGAGCGACCCGGCTGGGAGGAAGCGACGAGGTCGTGGCACGCTCGCGCGGTCCACGGTCCGCGGTTCACGGGCCCAAGCATCGACGCACGGACTGCAGGTAACCGAAAGGGTCGGCGACCAAAAGTCGTGAGTGCGCGGTGCCCAAGCAATTCCTGGACGGCAGACGACGCGTGTCGACAACAACTATCACGGTCGAAACAGAGAACGAGCTAGGCCCGGGCTTGGGGCGGGCTCTTGGCAAGCGAAGACCTGAGGTTGGCCGGTGAAAAGATTCCCGCGGGGAGGAACTGGTGACGGACAGGCTCCTGGTAAGGTCCGAGCGTGGGAACTGATCCGGAGGCTGCAGAAGCAGGCTGTCGCCCCTTTAAACGGCCGGCGGCGGTCGTATCAGGCGACGAGGAAACTTAAGAATTGTACCAGGCGCCCGACCGGATGGGCGCGGTTATGGCGAGAGTGACCAGTCGGTGAACGACGCAGGCAGACGTCCGAGAGCGTGTGGAAATACCGTGGCGATCTCGACGTTGCAGCTGCTATGATCTTCGTCCGGCGATAGCAACGAGCTCCACAGATCTTCAGGGCGGGGACTGGACGTTCCTGGAAGTTGAAGAGATGGCTGGAGGAGGAGGACGACCCCTTACTAAAAGTAACTCAACGATAGAAAATTGAACGGAACATTGCAAAAGGATGATTTTTGTTTTCTTCAAAGACTCTCTACAGCCCTTGGGGCATGCCTTCCCCTTATATAGGTGGGGGAAGGGTGCCAAGGAGCCATAATGGGAGGAGGGGTCCGTCGCATGACGTGGCCCTCCTCTTACACGTAACAAAGAGACGGGACATAAAACAAGAGAGGACGAGGGACGAGGCCGAACACATGGCCGGGTCCGAACATTTATCTCAACAAGCAAAACAGAGAAATAGTAAAGACTTATGACGAGTACTTGAATGCTGGGTCACGTGCGTTGGTACGAGCGGCTCGGCGTGGATGAACGCGTCCCGTGGCGGTGTCGTCGTGATGGTCCCCCATCACTCCTACTCTACTCTCTATGATATGGGGAGACACAAGCTTGAAATTTTCAACAAATGACTCCAAAGAGTTCCTTGGGCATACCATCCCCTTATATAGTGAGGATGGGTGCCAAGTGAACGTGGGGAGAGGACGAACCGTCGCGAGACGTGGTTCGGCCTCTCCTTCCAAATTTTAAATACAAATGAAAATATAAGGAAAGACGAAGGACGGGGCCCAACATTGGCCCAATCCATAAAATCCAAAGACACAAGCAAAACGTAAACGAACACAAGAAAAGATAGGGACGCTTACGCGGGGGGTACTTGAACCCCGGGTGGCGAGCGTCGGCATGAGCTGCTCGATGTGGCTGATGACGTCCCAGCGTGTCGTCTCCAAGATGGTCCTCCATCACATATCTAGAGAAAAGTACATCATTCTACCTCACTTCATTAGCTCTACTCAAACCACCACGGGTGGCTCCTACATTCCTGAAAAGATTAGAATCAAAAGTTGATGGCGCAGCACCATCCGCAGCCGTGGAAACACCTTCGGAGATGCCACTGTCAACCCTGACGTCACCACTAGTACGCGTTCAGCCCGCCCGGCAGGCCAAGGTGACGGTCAGAACGCCTGGATTCAGGTATTCAGGGTAACGGGCACCGTATCTTCGGCTTTATGTTTATCGCTTTCATTCGCTTTAGGTTTTAAGCTTCATTGTTCAATGTTTTAAACCTTGTCGTGGCCCTTTGTAGCAAGGGAGGTTCATCCTATAAGGATCTCCCTCCTCGCCTCTTTCCTTTCAACCCCCCTCTCTTTCTCTTTCTCCCTCTTTTTTCATCTTGTGTCTTTGAATTAGGGTTTAAGGGACACCCATGCACACCCCTATATATGGGAAGGATGGGTGCCCTAGAACGACTACCCTCGTTTTGATAATTTTGAAGAAGTTCCATTCTCGTTGAGAAAGAAGGGGGTCACGTTCCAAGGGAAGAAGAGAGGATGGAGGAAGGAGAGGAGAGAAGGGGGAAGGAAGGGGATCCAGGGAAGCCAGCCGCCGCCAGTCGTGCTCGAGCCGCCGCCGCTGTCTGCATCGCCAGATTGCATCACAGCTGTCGCCGTCTCCAAGGCCGCCCATCACGCTCAATGGCCGTAGTCACCCGTGACGACAAGTTGCACCCGAGCCGCAGCCGCATGATCTGCCACGCCCGATGCCACTGCTGCCCTTGCGTTCTCGCTTCGCCTCGCCGCACCGTGAGCGCGCCTCGCCAGCACGCCACCCTTGCCGCTGCAAGCCCGCACCGTGAGAGTCCCTGCTGCCTGCTCCGTCACGACGTGACCACGTCTGTGTCCCCTCGATGAGTCTGCCACCGCCAACGAGCATTTACCGTCGTTCGGTGACCGCTCGCCGCCCACGCGATCTGCACCAGTCCTCTCGGTGCACTGTGCCCCTCCCCCTGATACAAGCCATGGATCAACCTCCGCTGTCCCTCTTCATCGTGCTGCCGCCCCCCTTGCAGCATCGACTATCTCAGGGCGCCAGCCCGCCGCATCGCGTTTCGAACGCCGCGCCTCTACGCCGCGCCCACAGCGCTGGGCTCATTACCGCCGCGCTGCCCGTCACGCCGCGCTCAGAGCAGTCGTGCAGCATCACTGCCGCGATGCATCCTTGTGCCAAACCGAGCCCTCCATGCCACAGCCGCTGCGCCGCGTAACGCCCGCATACGCTTGCCGCGCCGCGCTCCTCCGCCTTGCCTGCAGCGCGCCACCACTTGCCTCGCGCCACCACCTGCCTCTTCCAAAGGCCGCTGCCACCAAGCCGCCATCAATGACAGTCCGGCACCTGCCATGTCTCGAAACCACCATCCGCCACCATTACCCCGACGTGAATCTTTGCTCCCAAACCACTCTGATGTAGGACGATTGGAGGAACAGAGAAATGATAAGGACGGGTGGAAGGCAATGGATGGATTGGGTATGGGAGGGATAAACAGACCACAAAAATCCACACGGTCAAACTCGGAGTTTAAAACTAAAGAAATATTGGTGGTGCAGCTCCGATCCTCGTCGATGCCGAAGCGCCAAAATCAATACCCGAATTCACGTCACGATAGAAACTCTTGAAGAGAATTTTAGGAAAATCCAAATCAAAACAAATCTGTTGGCGGTGGAGACTTCTCGTCGAATACTGGATGGAGAACACTTCAACATCAAAGAGTTCAGGCGTACCTCGACACCGTAGTGGATGAAGAGGCTGCGGGAAATTCTGGTCGCGACAAGTCTGTGCAAATCCGGGCATTAAGCGAGACGCCGTAGTGGATGAAGAGGCCCACTGGACAATAAGATTGGGCGTTTTGGGCATTGTACGGCCCTGATGGAGAGCGAGACGGATGAACAAGCACGGATGGAGTAAGCGGGCGGGGGCACCGTCCTGGGCAGTCTGAGGTGGCGGTTGTGGGCGCCCTTGGACGGCGGCCCTGGGCGGTCTTGGGGTGGCGGCCTTGGGTGGCCTAGGGCGGGCTGCCCTGGGCGGCCTGGGGTGGTGTCTTGGGCGGCCTAGGGCGGGCTGCCCTAGTGGCCTGGGGTGGCTGCCTTGGGCGGCAGCCCTTGGCTGCGACCTTGGGCAGCCTAGGACGGGCGGCCTTCGACAGCCTTGGCGGCCTAGGGCGGGCTGCCCTAGCGGCTTGGGGTGGCTGCTTTGGGCGGCAGCCTTGGGCGGCCTGGGCGGCAGCATTAGGCGGCCTAGGGCGGGCTGCCCTGGCAGCCTGGGGCGGCTGCCTTGGGCGGCCTTGGGAGGCAGTCCTGGGCGGCATGGGGTGTGATGCCAGACGTCGTCTCAACGGCGTCCGACCGTCACCGAGGGTAGGAACTCGGTGTCGTATCACTAACTAATCGGTTCACGTCCACGACGTCAACCGATGGATATGCGGAGAACAGAAATGTATGTATGACGATAACGAGGATGATGGTCCTACTCTGGTACGTGCAATGCGCCGACAAGCTATGAGAGCCAACCCGGAGCGGGGACGGGGTCGCCAAGCTGGGTCGAACCAGCCCTCCAAGTCGTCCGAGGTGGGTCGAGGGTGCGCACGCCGTCGAATGGGGTAACTCCCACTGGAATGCTCACACGCGTCGGGGCGTCCCGACTCGTACCGGACAGGTAAGACGCTCGTCTTTGTTTCGTCGTTCTCTCAATCTGTCTCACTCACCTATCTAACCCGAGCGCGGTGGAGGCAATACGAAAGAGTACTGTAAGAAATAAGGAACCGAGGATCAAATGGAAAAGCTACCTTCGTCGCGCTGGCGACGGGGGCTTTAGTGCCGTTCGCCCGAGGTGGCCTGACTCGGTGGCTCGAGATGATCCGGCTCGGCAGCGCACCAGTCGTGCAGGATCACGGCGGTCGGTGCAACTTGCTCGGTGCAGGACCACGACCGGATCAGCGGAGTCCGGTGCGGGCTGGCTCGGCGCAGGCGAGGTCAGTGCAGGCTCGCGGCGGCTCGACGGCCGGCTCGACGGCGGGCGGGGCAGGTGAGCTCGGTGCAGCCTAGCTCGGGCAGGTCGCGGAAGCAGCGGCAGCACGTGCGGAGCGTCGACGGTGGAGACGGGTGTGGCGGCGCGCGCGCGGCGCGACAGCACGTGCAGCGGCGCTGGCGGCACGCGCGCGGCGGTTCGCAGCGGCCGGAGCGCGGCTCGCAGCAGCAGAAGCGGCGGCTTGCGCGCGGCTCGCGCGAGATCAGGTTCGCGCGGGCGGCGCAGTGCGGCGGCGCGATAGTTCGCGCGGCGGAGCGGCGGCCGGAGCGGCTGCTCGCGCTGCAGCGGCAGCGTAGGATCGGGCTCGCGCGGCGTTCGCGTGGCTCCGGTTCGGCGCGCGGCGCTGCGCGGCGCGACGGCTTCGCGCAGCGGCGCTGCGCACGCGCGGCGGTTCGCAGCGGCCGAGCGGCGGCTCGCGGCAGCGGTACGGCTATCGGAGCGGCAGCGAAGCGGCGGCGCGCGCGCTCGCGGGATCGATTCGCGCAGCGGCGCTGTGCGGCGCGGCAGTTCGCGCGGCGGAGCGGCTTCGTGGCTGCAGGAGCAGCGGTAGGATCGGGCTCGCGCGTTCGCGCGGTTCGCCCGCGGCGCGCTGCGCTGGCGCGGCGGCGCGCGCGCAGGCAGCGCTGCGCAGCGCCGCGCAGCGGCGCCGGCAGCGGCAGCGCGGCGCGGCGCGGCGGCGCGCGCGGCGCGCGCGCGGCGCGGCGAGCGCGCTGCGGCAGCGGCGCAGCAGCGGGCGGCGGCGCGGCGGAGCGGCGCTGCGGCTGCAGCGCGCGCGGCGCGCGGCGCTTTCGCGCGCGGCAGCGCCGGCGCGCGCGCGCCGCGCGGCGCGCGTGGCGCCTGGCAGGCGGCGGCTGCGGCCGGCTCGCCGCGGCGGGGCGCGGGCTGGTGCAACTCGCCTCCTCCCTGTTCTCCCTCTCCTTCTTCTCCTTCTTTCTTCCTCTTCTTCTTTCTTCTCTTCTTCTCCACGACCTGACCCCTTCCCTTCCAAAGGTGCAACTTCTAATTTAGGTCAAAGGTGAGGGAAGCGCCCACCTCTTCCCCTTATATATGGGTGAAGATGGGCCCTTCCTTAAGTCCAAAAACACAAAGAAAAGGAAAGGAAAATAAGGAAAGAAAGTATGGAAAAAGGCTTGTCAGGCCTAACATAGAAAAAAGGGGGGGGAGAGGGGTTCCTCATATGGGCCCTTCCCCCGCTACACGACAATACGAATAAAGTGAAAAACTATAGAATAAAGTAACTGACGGTATCGGTGTGCTCCGGTGGGCGGCGTCCGCGTCATGCCGAGTAACGGAATGCGGGATCCCGTGTTGCTGCGGCGGCTCGTCGTGGTAGCTGGACTCGTCTCGGTGGCGAGCTGGGTAGTGACGGCTCCTCGGGTGCTGAGTCGGGGACGTCCTGCTGCTCCTCTGCTGCTGGCTCGATGACGACCGGTGGTGATGCGCCATCAACCCTCCCGGGGTGGGAAGGACTCGACTCCGGCGAGTCAGGGTGGAGGATCGGTGACGGTGGAAGGAGGTCAGGACGGAGGCGTCGGAGCTCCTGTTCTGCAATCCACGTGTCGTCTGCGCAGGTGTGGCCCGCCCAACGTACCAGGAATCTCCTCGATGCTTTCCCACCTGCATGGTCAATTACCTCCTGCAGTACACAATCGATTGCCTCGTGCCTATCGGGTGAAACAATCAGGGGAGTGGTCGCGGCAAACTCACTCACGCTGAAGGGGTCTAGAGAGGCCGGGGGTGGGGAGGAAGAAGGTGCCCGGTACTGAGCTAGGTCCGCCACATTGAATGTGGAGCCTATTCCCCACGTAGGAGGAATTTCGACGACATACGCGTTGTCGCCCACTCTGCGGAGGATCCGGAACGGCCCGGCGCTACGAGCATGCAGCTTCGTTGCCATCCCGGGAGAGTATCTCTCCGGCCTGAGTCTGACCATCACTAGGTCTCCCACGTCAAATGCTCTAGGTCGGCGATGCAAGTCGGAGGCTTGCTTGTACAATGCATTTTACTGTGTGATCCTATCATGAATGCGATGATGTAATGCAGAGACATGCTGGGCAAATGCAAGTGCGTCCTCGGAAACCCTAACATGAGGATCTATGGAGGCTAGGTCTAGGGGTCGACGGGGTGCCTGGCCGTAGGCGATCTCAAAGGGGCTCAACCCGGTGGTTCTGTTCACCGAGGAGTTGTATGCAAACTCAGCGCGTGGTATGACAAGATCCCAAGACGCGAGGTGTTCGCCTACGAGGGAACGTAGTAGGTTGCCCAAGCTATGATTGACCACCTCCATCTGACCGTCGGTCTGCGGATGGTAGGCAGTCGAGAACTTGAGCTTCGTGCCCAAGAGGCTCCACAGGATCCTCCAGAAGTAACTCGTGAAGCGCACGTCACGATCGGACACGATCGAGGATGGCAGGCCATGGAGGCGCACGATCTCTCGGAAGAAGATCTGGGCGACCTTCACGGCGTCAGATGTCTTCGCGCAGGGCACGAAGTGGGCCATCTTCGAAAACCTATCCACGACTACCATGATGGAGTCGTGGTGCCTCGCGGTGCGGGGCAGTCCCAAGACGAAGTCCATGCTCACGTCGTCCCAGGGACGCTTCGGTGTCGGCAATGGGGTATAAAGTCCGACGCTCTTCTTGACCTGCTTGGCCAAGGCACATACACGGCACTGGGCAACTATGTTGCCAACATCGCGCTTTAGGGAAGGCCAGTAGAATTGGCCTTCCATGGCGGCGATCGTCTTGTCGTGGCCAAAATGACCGCTAAGGCCTCCGGCGTGACATTCCCAAGTGAGGAAGTCACGTAGTGATGTGCGGGGTACGCACAATCTGTTCTTAAAGAACAGGTATCCGTCAGTAAGGACATAGTCCTTGTAATCCTGGGATGGTCCTCGTCGGACTTCCGCGATGATGGGGCCGAAATTAGGGCAGTTATCGTACCCATCTCGGATGGTCTCGAACCCCAAGACTGTCACCTTCATGACGTTGAGCACGTGAGTTCTCCGGCTGAGGGCGTCGGCTACGACGTTATCCTTGCCCTTCTTGTGCTTGATGACGAAGGTGTAATCCTGTAGGTACTCGACCCACCGGCGTGCCGATCGCTCGATTTCTGCGAGTGCAGGTACTTGAGCGCCTCGTGATCCGAGAAGAGCACGAACTCCGATGATAGGAGGTAGTGTCTCCAATGCCGTAAGGCTTGGATGACCGCGCAGAACTCCTTGTCGTACGTGGAGTATCGAAGCTTTGCATCATTCAGCTTCTCGCTGAAGAACTCGACGGGGTGGCCCTCCTGGCTGAGGACGCCTCCGATGCCGATACCTGAGGCATCGCATGTAACCTCGAACACTTTCCCGAAGTCGGGAAGCCGTAGTACCGGCGCCTGTGTCATCATGAGCTTTATCTGCTGGAAAGCTCTCTCTGCTGCCGGTGTCCAGGCGAACGACTCCTCCTTGAGGCGATCGGTGATGGTGCGTGCGGAACTGAAGTTCCGTATGAATAAATCTATAGAAAGTCGCCAGTCCTATGAAACTCCTAACGTCGTGCATGCTTGCCGGGGTCGGCCACGACGTGATGGCCCGGACCTTCTCCGGGTCGGCGGCAACGCCCTGGGCGGACACGATGAACCCTAAGAAGGCAACCTCGGACGCAAGGAAGCTACACTTCTTGGGGTGGGCGTAGAGCTGCTCCTGCCGTAGGATGGTGCAGACCTGCCGAAGGTGGTCCGCATGCTCGTCTCTGGATCTGCTGTAGAGCGAGGATGTCGTCAGTAGACGACCACGAACTTCCTATGAAGGCGCACAGTACCTCGTTCATGAGACGTTGGAAGGTACTGGGCGCGTTGGAGAGGCCGAAAGGCATAACCCTCCACTCATATAAACCGTCCTTTATCTTAAAGGCGGTCTTCCATTCGTCGCCAGGACGGATCTGTACCTGATGGTATCCACTCCTCAAGTCTATCTGGGAGAAGATAGTGGATCCTGCCATCATGTCGAATAGATCCTGCACACGCGGAATGGGAAAACGGTACTTGACCGTTATCTTGTTGATGGCACGGCTATCGCAACACATGCGCCACGTGCCATCCTTCTTCGGCGCTAGGAGAGCGGGTACTGCGCAGGGGCTCATGCTCTCCTGAATGAGGCCCTTCTCCAAAAGCTCCCTCACTTGCCGTAGCAACTCCTCGTGCCAGCGGCTCCATGCGGTAATGCGGTAGGTTCGAAGTGACGCCGGGCACCAAGTCGATTGCATGCTGTATGTTCCTCATCGGGGTAATCCGCAGTAGCTCTTCCGGGAAGACATCTCCGAACTCCGATAGGAGAGCCTCAACCTCTGGGGTGCGAGGGATCACTGCACTGTCAGCAGGGACGTCAAGGGTGACGGCTAGACACAAAGGCGTATCGTCACCCTCGCGGCCAAGGTCGCGAGTGAATAAGGGTCCTCGGACTATCACTAACCCTACTGGTCGGGTCGCGGCCGGCTTGCTGGCCGGCTTCGTGGTGTACGGGTGCCACGTAACTCGTCGTCCCTGGTGCATAAAGGAGCAGGTGTTCACGCGCCCTGCTAAGGTGACGTCGTGATCATATAACCATGGTCGACCGAGGATGATGCTACCCACCTTCATGGGTAGTACATCACAGAGTACGTCCTCGGCGTAGGTGTTCACCTTCAGGGGGACGCGGCACTGACGCTTCACAGATAGTGATGAAGCGTCGATCCATGAAACGTCGTACGGCGTGGGGTGCTCTATCGAAGTCAACCCTAAGCC
The DNA here is from genome assembly GCF_029677425.1 of Wolffia australiana. Lineage (NCBI taxonomy): Eukaryota > Viridiplantae > Streptophyta > Magnoliopsida > Alismatales > Araceae > Wolffia > Wolffia australiana. The sequence continues at coordinate 2,877,917 of NC_135854.1, read as the reverse complement.
GCTGACCATAGTATCTGAGATCGCGTTGATGCAACTACCGCTATCCACGATCACCTTGCACGCCTTGCCGTTGATCTTGATGTAGGTGTAGAAGATCGATGTGCGGTGGCCGCATCAACGAACGGTGTCGGCTGATGAGCAGCCTGTGGAAGTCTAGCGGGTTTGTCAACCCGCGGTGATGCCCTATCTCTACTGCTGCCGGGTGTGTCGACAGCGATGTTGGCCAACGGCCGGACGGACGCACGGCCTGTCACGGGTGGGGCTCCTCGCGCCTCGATGATCTGGATGAATCCTATCTGTCCATCGGGCTCCTCGTATTCAAGGGCGCATTCCTCGTTCCCGTGATAGTGGTCCTCCGGGGGTACGTCGGCTCCATCGCAATAATCCTGTTCGGTTTCCCCGACATCAATCAAAAGTGTAGATGGGCATTGGTGTGCCCGGTGCCCTCGTCCTTGGCACTTGTAGCACGTGATGTGTGCTTGACTTGGTGCAGCGCTACGGGCCGGGGCATCGCCGGTCGAGGCCCGGGCTTGCGGGGTAGACCCCACTGAGGTGGTTGGGGTCGTTCCTTGGCCCCCGGTGACCGGTGTGACCCGAGTGGTCGCGGGTAGGGTGGAACGAGCGGGTGCAGGCCGAACCGTAGGAACTCGCGGCGCGGTGTGCGCGTTGGGCGCCGGGGCGTCTTCGACGGGCGGATCCAGGTGTTCCACTAGGTGGTATGCCTCGTCGACCTCTGCCGGTTGGCAGTCGAGGACCTTGCTGCGCAAGGCGGGCCGAAGGCCGTGGGCGAAGAGGCCGATGATGACGCGGGGATCCTCCACGAAACGGCAACGCATCCGGCATTCCTCGAAAGCCTCGATGTACTCCGACACCGGGAGTCGACCTTGCTTAAGGTCGAGCCACGAGAGGAAGAGTGTCATCTGGTACTGACGAGGAACGTACTTGTTCCTTAGCTTCCGCGCCATTTCTGCCCACGACATGATGGCCTGTCCTCGTCGTTCGGCCGAGAATTGCTCATTCTCCCAGAAGATCTTGGCTTGTCCGTCAAGCCGTGTCTCCGCGTACTCGACGCAAAGGTCGTCATCCATCCTGTACCACCTGAAATACGAGTTCATTTTTGATTCCCAGTCAATGAACTCCTTGGGCTTCCTCGAGCCCTCGTAGACGGGTACGTCGGCGCGCACACTCCTCTGGATGCGTGCACGATGCTCCTCGCGCCGATGCTCGTCGTCATCCTAGTGCCGCTCGGGCACGGGATAGTCCCCTCGTCGCTGGTCCATGGGGCGACGGGGCGGGAATGGGTCGTGTCCGCGGTCGTCCCCGTGGTAGGGACGACCATCCCGCGGTGCTCGGTCCAAAGGCACCGGACGATGTGGTGGTGGGTATGCACCGTCAGCCCCGTAATATGGCGGGGGTGGCGGCCGTGGGTAGTCCTCGCGCCGTGCCGGTGGTTCGTCGAACCGCGGACCACGGGGAGGGACGGGGTCGAACCGACGAGCCGGATAGTCACGGCTCGGGTCGCGCTCGTACTGACGTATAGGGAGATCAGGTCGAGCATAAGGGTCCCCGTCGTAGCCACGGGCGTAGTCGTCCCGCGGGCGATGCATGTCCCAAGCGCGGACATCTTGTGGGTCGCGCGCGGGTTCCCTAGCTAGGCGTACCGGTGGCGGTACGCCGTAAAATGGGCGATCAGGGACCTCGTAATCATCAGCGAGGTCCGGGTCGGGGTGACCACGGTATTCGGGTCTACCAGCCCCGTAAGGGGGGCGAGGGGGGCCTCGGGCAACCGGTCCCGCCTCAACTCCGTGCTCGGACACTCGGGTGTCGGCTAGCATCCGCTCCAAGCGCTCCGTCCTAGCTGCCGATGCGCGACGATGAGCTCCTTGGTCTTCCGGAAGTTCTTCTCTTGGCGGGTACTGGCGAGTGGCGCCTCTTCGTCCTCGTCCTCTACCCCGTGCAGGGGTCGCTCTGGGGGTGTACTCGACGACGGGAGATTTCCCGTGTGGTCGTCGTCTCGTGGTATCCCGGTCTTCGGAGTCACTCGATCGGGAGTCATCGAGGACGCGCGGTGTGCCGCGTGGGGAGTGCTGTGATCGGCGTGAACCACCGGGCGATGCCGGTGATCTCGATGCGCCTGGGGCACCCGTGACGTCGGGTGGGACCGGCGTGTCCTCGACATGGTGTAAGGTAGGATCCGCAACCGGCGAGGCCGGTTGAGGTCCCGAGAGGGCAATCTCGTTACCTCTCTCGTCTCGCGACGGTTCGACTCGTCGCGGGGAGGTAGAACCTCCGCGTTGCGCCATCCGTGCGGATCGCGTCTCTACGGCCATTCCCTGGGTACCTATATGAATGCACGTAAAATCGATGGATGCGATGCGCTACATGCGATGCGACGTCGGAGACGTGCTGTGGGCGACCGCAGCCTGGCTCTGATACCAATTTGATGCCGGACGTCGTCTCAACGGCGTCCGACCGTCACCGAGGGTAGGAACTCGGTGTCGTATCACTAACTAATCGGTTCACGTCCACAACGTCAACCGATGGATATGCGGAGAACAGAAATGTATGTATGACGATAACGAGGATGATGGTCCTACTCTGGTACGTGCAATGCGCCGACAAGCTATGAGAGCCAACCCGGAGCGGGGACGGGGTCGCAAAGCTGGGTCGAACCAGCCCTCCAAGTCGTCCGAGGTGGGTCGAGGGTGCGCACGCCGTCGAATGGGGTAACTCCCACTGGAATGCTCACACGCGTCGGGCGTCCCCATTTCGTGCGGACAGTAAGACGCTCGTCTTTGTTTCGTCGTTCTCTCAATCTGTCTCACTCACCTATCTAACCCGGCGCGGTGGAGGCAATACGAAAAGAGTACTGTAAGAAATAAGGAACCGAGGATCAAATGGAAAAGCTACCTTCGCCGCTGGCGGCGGGGCCTTAGTGCCGTTCGCCCGAGGTGGCCTGACTCGGTGGCTCGAGATGATCCGGCTCGGCAGCGCTGGTCGTGCAGGATCACGGCGGTCGGTGCAACTTGCTCGGTGCAGGACCACGACCGGATCAGCGAGTCCGGTGCGGGCTGGCTCGGCGCGGCGAGTCGAGTGCAGGCTCGCGGCGGCTCGGCGGCCGGCTCGGCGGCGGGCGGGCAGGTGAGCTCGGTGCAGCCTAGCTCGGGCAGGTCGCGAGCAGCGGCAGCACGCGGGCGTCGGCGGTGAAGCGGGTGTGGCGGCGGCGGCGCGGCGACAACGCGCGCAGCGGCGCTGCGGCGCAGCGCGCGGCGGTTCGCAGCGCCAAGCGGCGGCTCGCAGCAGCAAGCGGCGGCTTGCGCCGGCTCGCGCGAGATCAGGTTCGCGCGGCGGCGCAGCGCGGGCGACGGTTCGCGGCGCGCGGCGAGCGGCGGCGGGCGGCTGCTCGCTGCAGCGGCAGCGGTAGGATCGGGGCTCGTCTGGCGGTTCGCGTGAGCTCCGGTTGCGCGCGGCGCTGCGCGGCGCGACGGCTCGCGCAGGCGGCGCTGCGGCGCGCGGCGGCGGTTCGCAGCGGCGGAGCGCGCTCGCGGCAGCGAGTACGGCTCTCGAGCGGCAGAGCGGCGGCGCGCGGCGCTCGCGCGGATCGGATCGGCGCGGGCGCGCGGCGCGGCGCGCGACAGTTCGCGCGGCAGCGGCGCGGAGCGCGGCGAGCGGAGCGCGGCGAGCGGCTGCTCGCGGCTGCAGGGCAGCGTAGGATCGGGGCTCGCGCGCGGTCGAGTGGGCTCGGTTGGCGCGGCGCTGCGCGGCGCGACGTCTCGCGGCGCGAGCGGCGGCGGCGGCGCGCTGGATGCAGGAGCGGCGGCGGGGCCGGCGGCTCACGGCGGCGGGAGCGGTGCTGGTGCAACTCGCCTCCTCCCTGTTCTCCCTCTCCTTCTTCTCCTTCTTTCTTCCTCTTCTTCTTTCTTCTCTTCTTCTCCACGACCTGACCCCTTCCCTTCCAAAGGTGCAACTTCTAATTTAGGTCAAAGGTGAGGGAAGCGCCCACCTCTTCCCCTTATATATGGGTGAAGATGGGCCCTTCCTTAAGTCCAAAAACACAAAGAAAAGGAAAGGAAAATAAGGAAAGAAAGTATGGAAAAAGGCTTGTCAGGCCTAACATAGAAAAAAGGGGGGGGAGAGGGGTTCCTCATATGGGTCCTTCCCCCGCTACACGACAATACGAATAAAGTGAAAAACTATAGAATAAAGTAACTGACGGTATCGGTGTGCTCCGGTGGGCGGCGTCCGCGTTATGCCGAGTAACGGAATGCGGGATCCCGTGTTGCTGCGGCGGCTCATCGTGGTAGCTGGACTCGTCTCGGTGGCGAGCTGGGTAGTGACGGCTCCTCGGGTGCTGAGTCGGGGACGTCCTGCTGCTCCTCTGCTGCTGGCTCGATGACGACCGGTGGTGACGCGCCATCAGGGTGGCTGCCTTGGGCGGTAGCACTGGGCGTCCTGGGCGGCGGCCTTGGGGGGCCTAGGGTGGGCTCCCCTGGGCAACTTAGGGTGGCTGCCTTGGGCGGCAGCCCTGGGCGGCCTGGGTGGCGGCCTTGGGAGGCCTAGGGCGGGTTGCCCTGAGCGGTCTGGGGCGGCTGCCTTGGGCAGTCTTGGGCGGCGGCCCTAGGAGGGCAAGAGAGAGAGAGAGAGAGAGAGAGAGAGAGAGAGAGAGAGAGAGAGAGAGAGTGAGAGGGAGAGAGAGAGTGAGTGGGAGAGGAAGAGAGGGGGAAGGCCAGCGACGCAATGCGGCGGCGGCGGCGACGCTAGGGTTGAAGGAGGGATAGGAAGGCTGGCAGTCCTCCAAGAATGGTTAAACAAAAACTTGATTCTTGAATAATGACTGCCTAACTATTTGTTGAAACAATGGCCTATATATAAAGGCCTTGGAGGAAAGAGAAAACACAACTTAACGATGAGAAATTAAAGACGAGAGACGTGCTTTGTGTCACCCCAAGGGGCAGTTGTTGATCTGCCGTTGGTGACGTGTCATGATGCGCGAAGGAGCGTGCGTGCTTGGAGACGTGCGTAACGCCGGTTGTGGCATGTCTGTGGCGGAGGTTTTGACTTTGGTTGACTGTGGCGTTGTGTCCATAGTGGAGACGTTGACTTTGGTTGATGGTGACAGCGCGTCCGATGTCGATACGTTGGCATCCACGCCACCACACTGCGAGATCAAGAAGACAACCCCCTGGACGGACACGAGGTACGCCCCCCCCCCGTCTTTTATTTCTTGCATTATATTTTTGGTTGCCTCCACCGTGCTGGGGTTAGACGTAGGTGAGTGTGTAAGGTTGAGTGAAGAACTATCAATTTGGAGCATCTTACCTGTTTGGTACGAGTCGGGACTGCCTCTCGCGTGCGTGCGCGATCCAGTGGGAGTCATCTCCTTGGGCGCCGTAGTGTCCTCGTCCGGACGAGGGTCAGGAGGTCTACCCCATTTTTAGGCGGTCCCATCGACGGCCCAGAGGTTGGCAACTCCTTGCTTGTCAGCAACTGTATGTACGAGACACCCTACGCCCATCCATTTCATCGTAGGTCTTCCTCGTAGGAGACCTGTGTCGGACGACTTCCCTGGAGCCAACGTCCGACAACGTCACACTTGACACCGAGTCCAAGTCCGTGGTGACAGAAAGATCACATCCCCGACGTTGTCTTGCATCAAAAGTAATGGCGCAGCACCAACCGCAGCCCCGGAAACGTCTTCGGAGAAGTCACCGTCGCCCTCAACATCACCAGCCGTATGTGTTCAACCCGCTCGGCAAGCCAATGTGATGGTACGCACGCTTGGATTCAAATATCCCGGATTACGAACACCTTGTCATCTTCTTTACGTCTTTGATGAGTTCGTCATTTTGGTTTTGATCTTCGTCGTTCATCATTTTAGGACCCGTCATGATCATGTGTAAGGAGGGAGGTTCGTCCTATAAGGATCTCCCCTCCCTTCCGTCCGCATCGTTTCTTTGTTCTTCTCCTTTGTCTTCTTTTCCCTAAGGTCCTAGGTCTTAAGTCAGTATGTGTTTTCTTATGTTTCTTTGGTCTAAGGGGCCACCCCTTCCCCCCCCCCCCCATATAAGGGAAGAAGGGATGCCCTAAATGCTCACCCTCGTTGAATTTGAAAGGTTGCTGTTTTCACGTTGAGAAGAAAAGAGTGCCCGATCGGATCACCGTCGACACGAAGGCCGCAGCCGCTGCTCTCCCGTCGCCCCGGTGACTGGTCATGTCACAGAGGACCACCGCATTGCCGCCCCGCATCGCAATGCGCATTCTCACCGCAGACTTCATCCGCGGCCGTTGCACCGCCCGCATGCGCTGCCACACATCGCACGCCCGCACGCGTTGCCACAAACGTCGCCTGCGCGTTGCATCATAGACTCGTGCCACTCGCGTTGCTGCACTGCTCGCACGGCCGCCACTTTGACCATGTCTCTACGCGACGTGCTTCCGCGTGCTTCCGTGAGCTGCCGCCCGTCCCCTGCCACCACCATAACCGTGCACCACTGTGATCCCCATCTAGGTGGTGCAGCGCCCCTCGCTGACGCCACCTTCGATAGCCGCCGTCCACCTGCGTTGCACTAGTGTGAGCCGCCGCCGCTTCCGAACGTCACTTGCTGCACTTCCCCCCTCTCCGTCATTACCGGTCCAAGCCTGACCCCCCCACGGCCTTGCGGGTCTCTCCCGCGCTAGTGGTCAAGAGCACTGCAACTGCGCCGTGCCCCTTGGCGGCGTGCGCCACGCCGCATCTGCCAAACCAATCAAGCGTCAACTGTGTCGCGCCCGCCAATGACGCGCTGCCCGCAGTCGCTGGGTCACTGCCCATGCCATGCCGCAGTTCCTCGTGCTGCGTCTCATACCACGCTCGCACGCTGCACCGCGCCACACCTGCTCTGCTGCCTTCGTCGCACCACGACCACATCGTCGCGCATCGCCAAACCGCGCCGGCCGTGCCGCGCCTACCGCGTTGGGCCTCCTGCGCGCCACCACCACCCGCTGCCATGTCAACTGCGCTGAGCGGCCCCCACCTGCTATCCTCAGGCGCCTACACGCGCCCCGACTGAATACCACTACCGCTTTCCTGACGCCACTGGCGAACCAGACAACTTTCTGCCCGAGACAAGATGACCATTTCCGAGACGTCGACAAGGTACACCATCCCATCTCCATCTTTAATTTCTTGCAGTATTCTTTCGGTTGCCTCCACCGAGCTCGGGTTAGATGTAGGTGAGTGTGTGAGGTTGAGTGAATATCTGTTGATCTTGAGTGTCTTACCTGTTTGGTACGAGTCGGGTCAGTTTGTCACATGTGTGCACCTTCCGGCGGGAGTCATCCCGTTCGGTGCCGTACCGTCCCCATCTATCCGGACGAGGGTTAGGAGGTCTATCCCTGTCTCTAGGCGACCCCATCGATGTCCTAGAGGTTGGCTACTCCTTGTTTGTCGGCAACTGCCCATACTAGATATCCTACGCCCATGCATTGCATCGTAGGTCTTCCTCGTAGGAAATCCGTAATTGGACGACTACCCCGGAGTAGACGTCCGACACGACGCATCCAACACCAAGACTCATACATCAGTGATGGTAGGCACTCGTCCCCGACATTGTCCTGCATCATATTGGTATCTGAGCCAGTTGTGGTTGCTCAGTGTGCGCCTCTGACGCCGCATTTCGTATCACTAGCTGCATCCACATCGCATCGCATCGCATTGTTTTCAAAGGCATCTAGGGTTCCCTAGGGATGGCCATAGAGACATGATCAAGCCGGAGAGCTCAAAGCGGAGGTTCTACCTCCGCCCGACGTTCAGAACCATCGCCCGACGAGAGAGGGAATGCTATTGCCCTCTCAGAACATCATCCCGCGACACTGGTACCCGGTTTGATACAATCGCCCATCGAAGCCGCGCGGACTGCACCCGCCAATACGGGTGCTCCAAAGTCATCCGGACCACACGACCCCACTAGTACATCACGAGACCCCCCCCACACGACTCACCGCCTTTCCATGGCGAGTCCCCACCAGTGATTATGAAGAAGAGACGGCCGTAGGTCGTCGATCGCATGAGAAGACTCTCTTGGATGAGGTCACACCCCGGAGCGCCGCTACTCGCGGTCGACGCACAGGACGCGGACGAGGTGGAACACATGCCAGCTTCGACCGCAAGAGGACCCGTCTGAAGACCAAGGGGCATATTTTCGTGCCATGGCAGCCAGGATGGAGCGCATGGAGCGGATGCTCGCACGCCCGCAATCCCCGTACATGGAGCCAAACCCACGCTCCCTGCTCGAGGACGGGCATCGTGACCCGCCTAGAACTGCCCGTCACACGCACCGACGGAGGAGCCCCTATGACGAAGAAGATGATGTGTACGAGGACTTTGACCGCCGAGACGACGATGTCCAATACCAAGGACGACTTGACCAAGACCTGGTGCGAGGCCCACATGATGCCCGTACTCATGATAGACGGCACCCGCGGGATGACTACGCTCGTGGATATGAGGCCGACTGACCGGCCCACCCGGACCACTATGTCCGACGATGTGATCGCGACGTGGATGCCGACTACCCGGCAACCCAAGACAACCCTGTTCGGCCCCGTGATCACCGGCAGTTTGCGTACATACCTGCCCGCCGTGACGACCACGTCCGGCCCCACCATCGCCGGTATGAGGAGGTCGACAATGCCCCTCGATACCCGCCACGCGCGACGCCTGACAGCCGCGCCCCTCACTATGGCGGTCGACGCTATCGGCACGACCGTGACTGCGAGTTGACCCCACCTCGATGATGTGTTGACCCACGTCACGACGACTACCCGGTGCCCGAGTGGCGCTCGGACGACAAAGAATGATGAAAAGAGGAACACCGTGCACGCATCTAGAGGAGCGTACGTGCCGACGTCGCCGTCTTGAAGGGTTCACGGAAATCCAAGGAGTTCATTGACTAGGAGTCGAGCATGAACTCTTACTTTCAGTGGTACCACATGGATGACGACCAATGCGTGGAATATGCAGAGACGAGACTTGGCAGGCAGGCCAAGATATTCTGGGAGAATGAGCACGTCGCCGCCAAGCGACGAGGATGACCCATCACGTCGTGGGTCGACATGGCACAAAAGCTTCAGAGCAGACACGTTCCTCGATAGTACCAGATGTCGTTGTTCTTCTCGTGGCTTGACCTTAGGCAAGGTCGACTTACCGCGACGGAATACATCGAGGCATTCGAGGAATGTCGGATGCACTGTCGATTCGTGGAGGACCCGCGAATCATTATCGAGTTGTTCGCCCATGGGCTCCGACCAGCCCAGCGCAATGAGGTTCGCAAGTGCAACCCGGCTGAGATAGATGAGGCATATCACCTTGTCGAGCACATGGATCCTCTGAGTGACAAGGCGACACCTCCCAGCGCGACCACCACACTACAAACTACACCAGTACGACCGGTTCTCGTTCGTACTACCCCGCCTGTGTCCATATGAGCTACTCAAACCACCGGGGGGCAAGGAACCGGCCCCACCACATCAGTGGGATCTACCCCACCTACTCGGGTCATCACAAACAACACTCTGACCTGTAGCATCACCGTCAGTTAGGCACACGTAACATGCTCCAAGTGCCAAGGGAGAGGGCACCAGGCAAACCAATGCCCATCGTCAGCACTATTGATCGATATTGGAGACGTCGGCCCCGGCTATACGGAGGATGTGGAGGCCCCTCAAGATGATCACTATCATGAGGAGGAAGAGTTTGCCATCGAGTACGAGGAACCCGACGGACAGCTCGGGTACATCCAGATCACGGTACCTCGTGTGACTCCTCCTACGATGCCTCGAGCCCTGGGCCTTCCACTGGCCAACATAGTCGTTGACCATCTCAACCCCAGTAGGGCGCGACCACCGCCTCGAGCCACCCTGCTTGACCGGACCGCCCTAGTAGAGCCCCGACCGGACGCCATGGTAGACGTGTCGCTCCGCACCTTGATCTTTTACACTTATGTCAAGATCAATGACAAAGTGTGTAAAATGATCGTTGATAGTGGCAGTTGCATCAATGCCATATCCGATACGATGGTTACTTGACTCGGGCTAACCCCAATCCCACATCCGACTCCCTACGATGTGTCGTGGATAGACGCTTCATCGCTATCGGTGAAGAGCCAGTGCCATGTACCATTGAAGGTGAGCACCTACGATGAGAGCGTCCTCTGTGACGTACTTCCCATGAAAGTGGGAAGCATCATCTTGGGCCGTCCCTAACTATATGACCACAACGTCACTCTAGCCGGAAGGATGAACACATGTTCATTCCTATACTAGGGACGATGGGTCACTTGGCACCCGTATACGAAAAAACGAGCAAACAAGCCGGTCCCGACCAAGCACGTAGGGCTCATGGTTGTTTGAGGCCCCTTGTTCGTTCGAGAATTGGGCCGCGAGGGAGATGATACGCCCTTGTGCCTCGCCGTCACCCTTGACATATCTGCCGACCCACCCACAGATCACCGACCACCTGAGGCCGAGGCCCTTGTATTGGAGTTTGGTGATGTTTTCCCCGAGGAGCTGCCAGGCGAACTACCTCCAATGCGTAATTGCCCGGTGCGTAATTGCCAAACCTGCCCCACTACCGGATGGAGCTGTAGAGATACGAGGAGCTACTACGCTAGGTTTGCGAGTTACTCGCGAAGGGCCTCATCTAGTAGAGCCTTAGCCTTTGCGCAGTACCCGCTCTCCTAGCTCCGAAGAAGGATGGTACATGGCGCATTTGCTGCGACAACCGCACCATCAACAAGATAAGGGTCCAATACCGTTTTCCCATTCCTCGCGTCTGGGACCTCTTCAATATGATGGCTGGCACCACTATCTTCTCCAAGATAAATCTACGCAGTTACTCTCGACAAGACTATAAGCTAAGTCTACGGTGCGAGGGTTCTGCTCTAAAACTCTTACTCCTAAATCTGATTGGAGTCCGTGGATGAAAAAGGCGATTTGAATTTGAGGGCTTTCCACAAATTTAATATTCCTCAAATTCCTCGATATACTCACTGACCTTTTGCCTACCTTACTTTAGATCCATTTATTTATGCAAAAGGCGGGTAATATAAAGCTTTGGGATATATTTATCCTTAAGCTTTTGGGATATCTTGTCCCATGTCATGGGCGGGTCACCATGACATCAGGCAGCTTCCTTTTCATTCTTCCAGAAAATCTTAGCTTGCCCTCCAAGACAAGCTTCAGCGTATGATACGCATAGATCATCGTCCATCTCATACCAATGGAATAACTTCCCAGATCTGATTCCCAATCCGAGTAATCCTTAGGATTCCGTGATCCCTAAAACATCGGTACTTCTATGCATACACTTTTTTGAAGCATGGCGCGATGCGCCTCTTGTTGTCTCTCTCTTTTGTTGTCATTGTGACGAGCAGGTAGTGGTTGGGGAATTTCCCGTGGACCTACGTGGCCTAACTGATCCGGGATAGGAACAACCGGGGGAGCTAGTTGGAGATAATAATTTCCGTCCTCGGCATACCTGTGGGGTGGTTATGGAGCTATCGGTGCTTGTGGTACGGTCTGGTTGACTTGTCCCTGATAAGGGGGAGGTGCATAAGTGGTCGCTAAGGTTGGCTGACTAGGTGCACCTAAAGAATACATGGGCTGAGGTGCTGGCGGATATCCCGTAGGATACTACTGCAGGGCTATAGGTGGAGGTGGTTTAGTACCATGTGGTGGGGATACGGGCATATGTGCCGAACTGTAATACGACTGAGGACCAAGGTTGGGTCCATAAGGGACTGGTGCGGGTTGAGGACCGGTAGCATATGCTACCCCATTCGGTGCTATCGGATAAGTTTCTGCATATGGCGCAGTAGGACGAGTCGGTGTGGGAACTACTACATAATATTGGCCATGTTGTTCGTATTGAGGAGGTGCTCTTGCCTCCGCGGGATAATAGTTCCTATCGTGTGCATAAGACCGGTCTTCATGGTATCTCTGGTTGCAATACCCCTCAGGTGGTGACGATCTCCTTCGATGGTTCTCCCAGCTCCGTTGCTTTTAATGACGTGGTTGGTGGGTATGCTGGCCATAAGGGCGAGATGCTGTGGGTCTTGGGGCAACGTAGGTTGAGGCTGGAGTTGGACTGCTCAGCATAGGAGCCTTGCCAGGGTGTTGAGAGACGTTGCTCGTTGAGCTGGTAGTCACGTGCCCACTTGGTGGGGCTCTAGGACTCGGTGCCGCAGTGGCGGAAATCCGATCTTTGGATCTAACATGCTGAGCGGGAATCACTATCCCACTGTTTGGAGTGGGGACTCGTGTAACGGGTTCTCTAACTGGAGAGAGAGGAGGTAAAGTTACACTCTCGTTCTCTATTAATTCGTCTTGATATTGCGTATTCAAGGGATTGTTGGGAGGAAGATCCCCTACGATAGGATCAAATCCATGATCCAAATTGTGTTCTACCACTTTGGCATTCTGCATTTGGGCTCGTGTACAAACCATCCTTTGGTCAACTTCTTCTAGAATTAACTAAGGGAACTTTCTATATGATGATATGAAATGGAATGACGAGTTTGGATGCAAATGAATTTTGAAAGAATGACGTGTGTAATTTGAAAAGGAAATTTAAAAGATATAGTACCGACCGTGTTAAGCAAGTGCTAACGCGACCGGCTCTGATACCAATATGACGTAATACGTTGACAGCCAGGATCAACGGCAAAATTACGTCACAACAAGGCACAGAAAGTGTTATTAATGGCAATGTATTATGCTATTTTAGAAAACTCGGATGAGCAAGGACAGTCCAACTAAGGTGAACAATACAATACGTCCTCAAATAGATGAATAGATCAAGTAGACTCTAGATGACCCTCGGGATCCATGAACAAATCTATGACGGAGAGACGTTTTACGGGCCACCAAAGTTAAACCTTTAATATCAATAACCTAATCGTCAATCACAAGAAATCCCTACATCTCAAAAATGGTGGCTATCCTATCTAATCTTAATAAAGGTTGGCAGAGGAAAACGATAGTGGACGACGGCATTGGAGAACGTAATTATACTGAAAAATAAGGGGAAGTCGAAGGTAGAACCTGGTATACGCGTCCCGAAGATTCTTATCAAGGACAACGTGTAACGATGAAGATAGGTACGATTGGTGGCGATAGGACGGTGTTGGATCAACCCTTGGCGTCGCCGAATGGTCTTGCAACAGCGCCATAGGGAATCGGCAACAGGGGCGCATGGGCAGGGCTGGGCGCAGCCAAGGGGCAGCGTGGCCTGCGCGGGCGCGCGGGCAAGAAGTGCGCGGCTGGGGCCAAGGGGCAGCCTGGCCGGCGCGGGCGCGCGGGCAAGAAGTGCGCGGCTGGGGCCAAGGGGCAGCATGTCTGGCACGAGCGCGCAGCCCTGTTGTGCGCTGCCGAGGGCAGCGCCATCAGCACGGGTATGCAGGCGGGGCTGAGTGCAGCCGAGGGGCGCGAATCAGCCTGAGCGCGCAGACAGGGCACAGCGTGGCTGAAGAGCGGCGTAGCCGCGCAAACGCGTGGGCGGGGCTGAGCGCGGCTGAAGGCGGGGTGGCGAGGCTGAGGGCTGCGTGGTGGGCGAGAGTCGATTCTCGTTGATTGAGAGGTGGAGGATCGACTTCCTGGTCTTCTTGCGCTGTTCTTGATGACTAACCACCAATAAGATCAATTCTTGAAAACTACTTCTCTAAGAAACAACGAACCTTGAACTATTGTCAAGCGAACATAACACGGAGTGATCTCAACGTGTAACGGCTCGAGGACAATGAAACACAATCTCCACGATCTACTCTACGATATCTAAGTATCTCTCTCAAGATTGAAAAGGGGAAGAAGGAACAAGAACATTCAGATTTCAAATTTCTCATGTCTCTCTATCACTTGGGCATGCCATCCACTTATATAGGAGGATGGGTGCCAAGTGGCCGTTCGTGGAGGAGGAAACCGTCCCAAGACAAGGTCCTCCTCTTTACAAGCATTGCATTTGACGAGAAGGAAATAACGGACGAGGCCCAAGATAGTGGCCCAATCCAATTGTTCAGAAAATTACAACTAAACCAAATAATGAAGAAAACTTACGAATCATCATGGCGAATACTTGAATCCGGGGTCGCGGACATCGGCACGAGCTGCTCGGTGTGGTAGAGCTAGTCTTGTGTCGGTGTCGGTGCAATGGTCCCCCATCATCCGTTATGATCAATTATAAGGAGGGAGGTTCGTCCTATAAGGTTCTCCCCCCCCCCCCAATCGTTTCTTTGTTCTTCTCCTTCATCTTTTTTTCTTCAAGGTCCTAGGTCTTAAGTCAGTATGTGTTTTCTGATGTTTCTTTGGTCTAAGGGGCCACCGCTCATTGAATTTGAAATATTGTTGTTTTCATGTTGAGATGAGAAAGGTCCCCAATCAGAGAAGAAGAAGACGCTTGGGAGAAGAAGAAAAGGTAGGAGGAGCTACTGCTGCCGCTGCCACTGCCGACACGAAGGCCACTAGCGCTGCCCTGCGTAGAGGACCGCCACATCCCCGTCCCGCATTGCCACGCGGGTTCTTGCCGCGGACATCGTCCCGTGGCTGTTGCACCGCCCCCATGCACTACTGCGTGTCGCACGCCCGCACGCGTTGCCACAAACATCGTCCATGCGTTGCACCGTTGACTCGTGCTGCTCGCGTTGCTGCACCACTCGCATGGCCACCTCTTCGACCATGTCTCCACGTGACGTCCTTCTGTGTGCTTCCGTGAGCTGCCGCCCATTCCGCCGCCGCCATCACGACTGTGCACCACTGCGATCCCCATCCAGGTGGTGCAGTGCCCCTCGCCGATGCCGCCTTCAATAGCCGTCATCCGCCTACATTGCACTAGTGTGAGCCGCCGCCCCGACAACTGGCCACATCGTAGAGAACTGCCGCATCCCCGCCCCGCATTGCCGCGTGGGTTCTTGCCGTGGACTTCGTCCCGTGGCTGTTGCACCGCCCCCATGCACTACTGCGTGCCGCATGCCCGCACGCGTTGCCGCAAACATCGCCCATGCGTTGCACCGTTGACTCGTGCCGCTCGTGTTGCTACACAACTCTCACGGCCACCGCTTTGACCATGTCTCCACGTGACGTCCTTCTGTGTGCTTCTGTGAGCTGCCGCCCGTCCCACCGCTGCCACCATGACTGTGCACCACTGCGATCCCCATCAAGGTGGTGCAGTGCCCCTTGCCGATGCCGCCTTCGATAGCCGTCATCCACCTACATTGCACTAGTGTGAGCCGCCGCCCCGACAATTGGCCACATTGTAGAGGACCGCCGCATCCCCGCCCCGCATTGCCACGCGGGTTCTTGCCGCGGACTTCATCCTGTGGCTGTTGCACCGCTGATAAGCTCAATTTATGTGGTTTTTTACTGGTTATTGACTGGTAAATCGTGTGAGGAATTGAGCTGTGCAACAATATTTATAACCTCACAGCCTTAGGGCAAGTGGGGTGTCGATCCACAGGGAGCAGATATAAAGTAGCAAGTCCTTTTCAATTCAACTTAACGTAGCAGATTTAGGTCTTCAATCCCAACAATCAGAGAAATTATCTGCAGTAAAATCCTACAGATTGCTTTTAAGAAAAACCAATTCAGCAGAATCTTCAGCAAAGGTTTTCTTTACTTACAAACTCTCACCTGCCCTTTGGGGCAATTTCGCAAACACTCTATGGGCGCACCTGCAATGGTTTCTGTTAGCTGCCTTAGCTGCGTGCAGAGGCGCCAGTAGGTGCGTCCGCGTTCAGCTTAGGCTGCGCGCGGCTGGTGCTGCGCGCGGCCCTGGTTGCGCGCAGCTTGGCTGCGAGCAGTTGGTGCTGTGCGCGGCCTTCGGCTGCGCATGGCTTGCACTATGCGCGGCCCTGGTTGCGTGCAGCTTGGCTGCGAGCAGCTGGTGCTACGCGCGGCCTTCAGCTGCGCACGACTTGCGCGTAGCACGGCCTTTGGTTGTGTGCGGGACGGCCTGCGTGTGGGAGTGCCTTGCGCGCTCCTCGTGCTGCACGCGGCGCTCCTGTACACAGGCGTGCCTGCGTACAAGCAGGCAATGCACACAGCTCGTGCTGTGTGCAAGGCTGCAGTGCGTGAGAGTTTCCTCACGCAGAGCTGCTGCCGATACAGCTCAAATCAATAGGAATTTGGATGAGACTTGATCAATTAAGGATCCGAAGAGGGACACATGACTGAGGATGAGAGAAAACAAGAAAACAACTATAGAACTCAATGTTAGATCCACAAACACACAACCACTTCAGCTGGAAACTGCTGAAAGGCACAGATTGAACCTTCCAACCCAACCTAGATGGTCTCAGAAGGGAGAGAGGTACAAGGCTTGAAACTAGGGCAATCGCACCAACCTGGTGTCACACCCCTGCTGGCAAGGTGGTGGTCTTCTTGCTCTGGTTATGCCTCAGCTTGCTTCTCTCCCAACTCCAATGCTCATCAGCTCTTGGAGGGTGCAGAACTCCTTCTTCTCCAAGCCCTAGCCTGTTTGGACAGAATTTCTGGACAACCTAAAATGAACCCTCAAGAGGCTATTAATAGGTTTCTCTCATTTGTGCCTCTTGGAGATTTTTAGGGCTTTTCTTCCTTCTGATTTTTCGCCAGCTCCTCTTAGTGCTTGATCCAAATCTGAACTCATTAGTCCACAAGTGAGATCTAATCCACTTGATTCAGAGAATCAAGTGGGGTTAGTAAGTAGGAAAATAATGTGCGTGTAAGATGACCAATATGGATTAAATGTATGCAAATGATACTTTGATGCTCACAAAATCCTTAACAATTTATGACGTATTGAGAGTCATCAACCGCCCCCATGCACTACTACGTGCCGCATGCCCGCACGCATTTCCGCAAACGTCGCCCATGCGTTGCACCATTGACTTGTGCCCCTCACGTTGCTGCACCACTCGCACGGCCACTGCTTGGACCATGTCTCCATGTAACGTCCTTCTTTGTGCTTCCGTGAGCTGCCGCCCGTCCCGCCGCCACCACCACGACTGTGCACCACTGCGATCCCCATCCAGGTGGTGCAGTGCCCCTCGCCAATGCCGCCTTTGATAGCCGTCATTCACCTACATTGCACTAGTGTGAGCCGCCGCCTCCGGACATCACTTGCTGCACTCCCCCTCCCCCCCCCCGCCATCGTTACTGGTCCAAGCCCGACCCCCCCACGACCTTGCGGGCCTATCCCACTCCACTAGTCGAGAGTGCCGCAATTGCGCTGCGCCCCTTGGCTGCATGCGCCATGCTGCATCTGCTGAGCCCACCGAGCTGCAACTATGCTGCGCCCGCCAAAGATGCACTCCCGCAGTCGCCGGGTCGCACCCCACGCTGTGCCGCAGTTCCTCGTGTTGTGTCTCATGCCGTGCTGGCACGCCGCACTGCGCCGCACCTGTTGTGCTGCCTCCGTCGCGCCGCGACCACATCGCCGCGCATCGCCAAACCGCACCCGTCGTGCTGCGCCTACCACGCTGCGCCCGCCGCATACCACCACCACCCGCTGTCGTGTCCAGCACGCTGAGCGGCCCCCATCTGCTACCCTCAGGCGCCTACACGTGCCCGGACTGCCTACCACTACCACTCTCCCAACGCCGCTGATGCACCAGACAACTTTCTGCCTGAGACAAGACGACCATTTTTGAGACGTCGACAAGGTACGGCATCCCGTCTCCGTCTTTTATTTCTTGCAGTATTCTTTCGATTGCCTCCATTGCACTCGGGTTAGACGTAGGTGAGTATGTGAGGTTGAGTGAATATCTGTTGATCTTGAGTGTCTTACCCGTTTGGTACGAGTCGGGTCAGTTTGTCATATTTGTGCACCTTCCGGCGGGAGTCATCCCGTTCGGTGCCGTACCGTCCCCATCTATCCGGACGAGGGTTAGGAGGTCTATCCCTGTCTCTAGGCGACCCCATCGATGTCCTAGAGGTTGGCTACTCCTTGCTTGTCGGCAACTGCCTGTACCAGATATCCTACACCGTGCATTGCATCGTAGGTCTTGCTCGTAGGAAATCCGTATTGGATGACTACCCTAGAGTAGACGTCCGACACGTCACATTCGACACCGAGACCATACCACGGTGACGGTAGGCACTTGTCCCCGACATTGTCCTACATCAAAAAGTGTCATGGGAAGCTCTCATTAAAGCATGTAATTGATATTTATTACGCTTTATGCAAATACCTTTTAGATCCAAGGATGAAAGGGTGACCTAAAGATACATTGCTAAGGGACTAGCAATGATTTAAGGCGGGGGGTATGATAACGCACAAACTATTGTAGAAATATCATGCGCAATCATAACTATCTGCATCTAAATATCTATATTTGCATGCTATCATCCATTAAATTGATTAAAATTGCCTTTAATATGAATTTATGATTTTTCAAGATTTTATGGAATTTTTACAGATTTATTTGACTATAGATTCATGAAGAAATTAATTTTAGAAGGCAAACAATACTTATTTATAATTACTAATGGTATTTCCTAACTTTTCTGGACTTTGTTCCATATTTTCTCACGTTTGCAGAAATATTATTTTCTTTACATAGAAGGCATGATGAGCTGGCGACAGCTGAAGGAGAGAGAAAATGAGGAATTCGGATGGCCATTATTCAAGAAAATTGAAACCTTAATATCTCGAGATTCGCCCGTCAGATCGAAAAAAAATTTTAATGGTGCTTTTGTCTTTATCTTATCTTTCAATCTACTAGAGGGATTTGTAAAATAATATTGGGAAAGGGGGGAAAAATACTGGGAACTTGCCCCCACCCTAGTTGGCCACAAAGGACACAACAAGCTTTTGGAGTCAATTTTTTCTGCAGTTATTGAGTTAATCTGGTGAGTTTATTCTTCCCCTCTTGTTCTTCTTCTTCTTGTTTGTTGCCAAAATGCCAAGCATGAGCGAAATATACATGCTCTTGGAGTAGTAATAGGGGGGAGAGCATCACCTTAGTTCAAAAATGCAATCTAAAATCAAAGGAAAACAAATTAGATAGGTCATCTACCATTTCTAGGATCCCATTTAGATTGAATCTATTAGTACTACATTTTGTTTAGCACTTACATTCAGTTTTCCTTCAAGATATTGACTCCCTCAAGGGAGAATCAATATCAAGAATGGATAGGATTCCTTTCCATCCATTTTTTCACTTAGGTATTGATCCTTTTAAGAGGATCAAGCCCTAAACACTGAATTCATTCTCATAAGTCATTCATGTGATTTGAATCTTCAAGAGAAGGTTCAAATTGGTTTATTCCATTCTCTCATTTTTTCCATCATTTCCCTTTTCTTTTTAGGCATTCCATTAGTTCATATTCTTTTTGGCTCTTACAAACATAAAATTGGTTCAGATTTTTGGGATAGTTGCCTCCCTGTGGATCGACGCCTTTCTCATTCTATACTTATTACATTCTTAAAAAGGGAATTTTAAAACTTGATTGCATAAGCTTAAATCCAAATGACACAAGTAAAATTACATTCAATCGCACCGTTTATAGGCTTATCAGGGACTCTCACGGCATCAGCGCCCGCAAGCGCAGGCGTGGGCGTGTCGACCAGCAAAAGCGACGTCGGCTAGCGGAGTCGCGCCGGAGCGCGCAGTCAGCGATGGCGTTAGTGTCCGTGGGTGCGGGGCGGCGACATCTGGCTGCACCGCGGCGGATCTCTCTCCCTTCCCTTCCTGCTTCCTTCTTCTTCTCTTTCTTCTTCATTCTCTTTGTTCTTTTCTCAAATGAGGAAGGAGACCAGAAACGTGTTCGATAGAATGCCTCAATGAAATTACTGGTCTAAAGACTTAGGGCACCCATCTCCTTCTTTATATAGGGGGGGAAAATGGGCCCCAAGTGCATCTTTATGGGTGCCATTTTGGGAGCTCATATATAAGTGGGCTCCCCTCTACAAACAAAGATGAAAAGAACAAGGGAATAAAGGGAAATTAAAGGGGATAAGTGAGAGGAAGAGGGTTATAGGAAAGCCCCTCCCCCTTGCCAACAAAACGTGGACAGACGAACGACACCACGAGCACAACAAAACATGACCAAAATGGGACAAACCGGAACGAAATTAGCCAAAGAATACAAGAGAAAGACGAGAAAATAGAAAGGATAGCTGGAGCAGCTTCACCCGGTCTTCAATGTCGAGGCCGCATGGCGCGGATAACGTAGATGATGATCTTCGATGGCATGCGCCATCAATCCCACCTGATTGGGGGATTTGTCTGACATTTAATGTCAGTGATTTAGGCCAATTTGAACCCATAGAGACTTGATATGGAAATAGAGACGATATTCATGTGAGTGAGTGTATCCATGTTTCACTTCCTATCCCTATTCTTGTACGGCAAGAACATATGGAAACGGAACTCTAGGATGTAATTCATGCTGCGAGTGAACGAGTGGACCACATGTTCTTAGAGCATTAGGAGGGATGACCTTCATCGGGTAATATGTGGATTACTGAAGATGACCTTTTGATGGAGGACCATCGTGCCGACGACGACCTGATGACGACGACGACATCAGCTGGACGACCGACGACGACTCGCCAGCAGCCACGTCGGACAGCTCGTGCCGACGTCCGCAACCCGGGGTTTAAGTACTCCGGGTAGGTTCAAAAAATTTATGTTTTTTCTATGTGTATTTTCTTTGCATTTCGAATTATGGATTGGGCCAGTATCGTAGGGCCCATCCTCGTCTTTATTTTCATTTTAAGATTGTATTTTGATTTTGTAAGGAGAGGTCGAACCACGTCTCATGACGGTTCAACCTCTCCCCACGTCTCCTTGGCACCCCTCCTCCCTATATAAGGGGAGGGCATGCCCAAGGGACTACTTGGAAGTTTTTGAATTGAAAAGCATTTTCAGAAGTCTTCCCCCCTTATCGTAGCTGTAGCGCACGGGGTTTGGCTAGCCCCACCTCTTCGTCGAGACCACTCCGGAGAGTAGAGCCCACGCCCCGCCCGTCGAGATCACTCCGGTCGTGGCGTGTTCAACCGTACCATCGAGATCACTCTGGTACGTTCAAGATTTTCAAGAAGCCGTCGAATCAAGAATTGAGAGGGCTCCCATCGAGATCACTCTGGGCGTCCTCAAGGTTTGTGACAACTACGGCGCGGTGCGGCATCGGGACATCTGCCTCCAGCGAGGAGGAACGCCCGCGATCCCATCAAGAACCCTCTCCGCCAGGTTCTTGATCCTTCTCCTTCACCATCATCCTTCTCACATCCCCACCTCGATCATCTTCTTCCATCGTTCTTGATTATCCCCCCCCACTTCTTCCCTTGTTTCCTTGACCGAGAACCCCTTTCTTGATCTCCTCCCATTGCCCTTTCCCCCCGTTCTTGAACCCCACGTCCTGTTTCCCCTCCCCCCCCCCTTCGCCTTCTTGAATCATCCCTCCTCTGCATAATCCCTTCTTGATCCATCCCCACCCCTTCTTGACCGCCTGTGCCATCCCACTCCTTCACCTCTGTCCCGCCACCATCTCGCCACGCCGCCCACCGATTCTTGATCTTTCCCCCCCCACGCTCCGGCCACGATCATCCCTGACCCCGTCGCCATCCCAACGCTGCCCTCGCCGTTACCCCTTGCAGCCAACTCCTCGCTGCCCGCGCTGCGCCGCCGTAGGCCCCACACGCGGTCCCGCCTGGTGCCGCGACCGCACGGCCCGCACGCGGACCCGCCGTCCCTTTCGCTGCCGGCTCCGCCCACGCCGCAGCCGCGCGGCCGCGACCCGCACGCGACCTCACCTGGTCCCGCGACCGCGGCCTCACCTGCTCCGCACGCGGCCTCGCCTGTTCTGCGGGATCGCGCCATCCGGCGGTCTGGTCGCGCGCCCAGATCTCCGCTCGGCGCCGTGCTCCCGCTTTGCGCCGCTGCCCTGTTCCAGCCGACGGCGGCCCGTGACATGCCCTCGCCCTGCTGTACCCCGTGTCCCGCGCCGCATTCACGTCGGCCTCTACCGGTGACTCGGACATCATCAAGCTACCATTGGTCTTCGACCCGTCAACTCATCGCTCTCATCCGACACGCCGTGGACTACGTATCCTAAGGTCCGCTCGTCTCTTCTCCCACTTAATCCAGTATTGTTACTACTTGCAGTCCCGTCTTCCGCTATCACGTCCTCTGCCCTGGCGTCCCGCCTATCGCCAGAAATCGGAATAGCCACCGTTGACGAGAGTAGGGACTTTCTTGAGGTAAACGGACTGTCCCCTGACCACTTAAATTCCGAACTTAACAGGGCCGTTGGACGCCCCTCTCGTCTAGACGTCTAGTAGATTCCAAGGGTCATTGGGAGTTTGATCCTTGGATCATTCTTCCCGGGTGATCGTCCTGATCTACATCGTTATCTTCCGAAGTCTTGTATTGCTCGTTCAAACGTGTATTATTTTTTTGGGATTTCATCTCATTACATTGCATCACTCTTTCCTGTGACGTGAAACGCGCCGTTTGATCCCGGCCGACAGCGTTTCGCATCACCTTTTCTGACTTCATCCTGATCTAATCCTGCCCATTGAAGATATCATCGGTCTCAACTCACGACACTTGAGTTCTTACGACCCTGGGAGGATGGGGGACCCTCACAATGCCATCAACATGGAAAGAGTTCAACCGTGACGCGCTGCTCGACGTGATGATTATAACTCTAGTCTTAAGTATTCGCCATAATTCTTATCCACAAGTGCCGCATGTTATTTCTTTGTATTTTTAGTATCTCTGAATGATTGGATTGGACCATTACGTTTGGGCCACTAATGGGGGACCATCATGCCTTAAGGAGATTTTTTTTTTGTTCTTGTTGTTATTTTTTGTTTGTATGTTTGTTTATATTTCCCTAACCGATTTGGGCATTTTCTTCCCTATAAAAGGAAGCTTTCCCCTTGTAAGAAAAATGGGTGAAATTGGAGGAGATTTTTCAAAATGTAGCCCCTATGACTAGTTAGGCATTTTTAGGACTATTTTAAGAGTTTGTGATTTTTGGAAGTTATGAAAAATTACGAATATGCAATCAAGATCTGGGCGTTAGGGTTCTTGGCCCTTTCTCCTCGCTGGAGCGCCGCCGCTGCCATCGTCGGCGCCGCCATCTCCGCCAGCGCCACCATCTCCAGAGATGTCCCAATTGTCGACCGCCGCCCAAACAGCCTGGGCCGCCACGGCCCCCACAACCACGGCGGCCTTCTCTGCCGCCACCACAACCGCGGCCACCAATGTCCATGCGGCCTCCGCGGTCGCCACAACCACCCCGACTGCCACGGCCGTCACGGCTACTACGGCTGCCGCGGCCACCATGGCCCGCGCAACCGCGGCGGCCTCCATGGCCGCCACAGCAGCCTTAGGCCCTCACGGTCGGCCTAGCCGCCAACGCCGTTGCGGCCATGCCGGCCCAGGCCTCCACCACCACCGCGGCCGCCAAGTTCCCGACGGTCTCCACGGCCGCCATGATTCGGAAGGCCTCCGCGGCTGCAACGGCCCCATGGCCACCGTGGCCGCCCTGGTCGTCTCAACTTCACCCCCCGTTGATCGCCGACTCCGTCGGCCTCCTTCAGTCGTCCATGCTGGCTCTGGTCTCTCCGTCGCCTCGGCCGCCCATTGTCGCCTCTGCCTGCCTAGCGCCATGGCCAGCTCGAACCCCGCCAGTTATCTTCATTCCCCCCGTCGAGACTACTCCAGGAAGAATCCAGAAGAATCAAGACTTTCAGTTCTTGGAGGTTGTCGTCGCCAACATTTCTTCGTCGAGATCACTCCGAGGACTTGTTGGCGACCCACCGCCGCCGATGCTCCCATCGATTACCGTCCATTCGTAGTTAGTTTGAACCCTCACAGTCACAAGCCTACTTAGTTAGAACCCTCTAGTTACAGCCTTCGTTGTTAGTTATAGCCTTCTTAGTTCTTCGATAGGATATAGATGCAGCCGCCTTATGCCGCTGCCTTCGTAGTTAGTTCGTAGTCACTTCATGTCCTCACATCGAGCCTACTCCGTGAGTCGTCACTATACATCCTCACGTCGAGACTACTCCGTGAGTCACCACTATACATTCTCACGTCGAGACTACTCCGTGAGTCCCACCTCACGACCTCGTCGAGACCACTCTAAGGTTTTGGAATTGTTACCGCCTCCTCGTCGAGACTACGCCGAGGGCACTTCTTGGAGATCCACGATTTGCAGCTTGTGGGCATTGTCATCATTTTGCTTCCTCGTCGAGACTACTCCGAGGACGTGTTGACATCACCCGCCATCATCAACCATTACCAACCAAAAGTCGGGCTTACCGAATCACCAAAGCGTTCGCCCTATGTTGCCGCTCCGCTGCTCTGCCCTCCATTCCTTGTGGTGTAAACATGAGCCGCTCGATCCCAGCAGGTCATGTTACATCAGCCTCATTTGTTATTTTGCTTTAATCCTTGTAATGTTTTTTTAGGGAAACATCATCTCACAACGGTTTTCCCCTCATTGTTGGCCAATTGGGCATCCTCCCTTTCTATATAATGGGGTGGCATGCCCAAGGAGAGGCAGGTTGTCATTTTGAAAATTGAAGTACTGCTCATTTGAGTTTTGTTTTCTTGCTTTGTTAGACTAGTCATTAGAAGATCAAGATCATGGGTTCCTTGCCGTCGTGCCAGCTTCACCACGTTTAGACCACTTTGTGGAAGAACAGCCTCCATGGACACCTTCCTCCTCACCTTTGAGTTCTTGGAACTATCGAGAAGTCAGTTTCTTGAGTGGTTAGCATTCAAGAACCTTCAAGAAAACCCAGTACTCAGCCTCGTTCTAGACACCCATCACTGTCATCATCACTACAGATGCTGCCACTATTGGGCCCCTGAAGCCGCCAGTGCCGCCGCCGCCACCGTGACACTGCAAACGCCACCATCGGCGCCTCTACCTTGGCCACAACTGGCGCTTGCTTATTCATACGTCATCCTTGCGCCTTTTACTCTGGCGCTGTGCGACCTGCACTTATGAGCCTCAAGTGCGGCGTGCCTTGAGGTCGCACGCTCTCGCGCTGGGTGCCCCCACACCATGTGCCCCCGTGTGACGCGTCGCTATGCCACGCGCTCACATGGTGCGCAAACCCAGGGTGGCGCGCCGCTTTCCCTGCACTTCTGATGCTATGCATCCCCATGCTGCACGTTTACGCACCGCGCGCTCCCACGCTATGCACTTGTGTACTACATGCCCCTACACTGCACGCTCGCATGCTGTGCACCCCACACCTTATGTCCCAGCGCCATGCGATCCCATTGCCACTCGCCTTGCCTCTCCATCGCAAGTGAGGATGATGGCGAGGACGCCAACACACCACCATCGGACGCGTCGCCACGATCAACCGAAGTCAACGTCACTGCCACAGATACGCCGCCACAGTCAACCGACGTCATCACTCCCGCTAGTGGCATGCCGCAACCGTCTCTGCTATGTACGTCTCCACGCATGCACGTCAACACTCCCGCTACAGACATGCCGCAACCGTCTCCGCTACGCACGTCTCCATGCACACACTTTCCTTCGCGCATCATGACACATCGCCAAGGGCAGATCAACTACTGCCCCTTGCCATGACATGAAGTACTTCTCGCCTTTAATTTCTCATCTTTAATTTCTCGTCTTTAAGTTGTATTTTCTCTTTCCTCCAAGGCCTATATGTATAGGCCATTGTTTCAAGAAACAGTTAGGCAGTCATATTTCAAGAATTGAGTTTTGTTTAACTCTTCTTGGAGGACTGCCCAAGCCTCCTTATCTCTCCAGCCCTAGCGCCGCCGCCGCCACCACTGCTGCCTCGCGTCGTCAGTCTTCCACCCCTCGTCCTTCCTCCCTCTCTCTCACTCTTCCTCTCTCTCTCTCTCACTCTCCCTCTCTCTCTCTCTCACTCTCCCTCTCTCTCTCTCTATCACCCTCCCAGGACTGCCGCACAAGGCCGCCCAGCACGCCCAGGCTGCCCCTGCCAGGGCCGCCAAGGCCAGCCCTACGCCACCCCAACAGGGCAGCCCCAGACCGTCCGAGGCTGCCCCTGTCAAGGCCGCCCAAGGCCTGCCCTAGACCGCCCCAATAGGAAAGCCCTAGGCCATCCCAGGCCGCTCCTGCCAGGGCCAGCCCAAGGCCGCCCCAATAGGGCAGCCCCTGGCCGTCCTAGGCCGCCCCAATAGGGCAGCCCCTGGCCGTCCTAGGCTGCCCCTGCCAGGGGCACCCAAGGCCAGCCCTAGGATGCCCCAATAGGGCAGCCCCTGGCCGTCGCAGGCCGCCCCTGCCAGGGGCGCCCAAGGCCAGCCCTAGGCCGCCCCAATAGGGCAGCCCCAGGCCGTCCCAGGCTGCCCCTGCCAGGGCCGCCAAGGCCAGCCCTAGGCTGCCCCTGCCAGGGCCGCCCAAGGCCTGCCCTAGACCGCCCCAACAGGAAAGCCCTAGCCCATCCCAGGCCGCTCCTGCCATGGCCGCCCAAGGCCAACCCTAGGCTGCCCCAACAGAGCAACCCCTGGCCGTCCCAGGCCGCCCTTGCCAGGGCCGCCCAAGACCAGCCCTAGGGCGCCCCAACAGGGCAGCCCCTAGCCGTCCCAGGCCGCCCCTTCTAGGGCCGCCCAAGGCCAGCCCTAGGCCGCCCCAACAGGGCAGCCCTAGGCCGTCCCAGGCCGCCCCTGCCAGGGCCGCCCAAGACCAGCCCTAGGCCGCCCTAGCAGGGCAGCCCTAGGCCGTCCCAGGCCATCCCTGCCAGGGCCGCCCTAGGCCGTCCCAGGCCGCCTCAACAGGGCAGCCCCTGGCCTATCAGGCCGCCCAGGCCGCCTAGACCGCACTTGCTAGGACCGCCTAGGGCTAGCCCCAGGCCGCCCCAACAGGGCAGCCCCAGGCCTCCCCAACCAGGGTTGCCCAGGTCTGCCCCCAGACCGCTTGCTTGGGCTGCCCAAAGGCCACCCAGGCCTCCCTAACCAGGGTTGCCCAGGTCTGCCCCCAGACTGCCTGCTTGGGCTGCCCAAAGGCCACCCAGGCCACCCCGCAAGAACGGCCCAGGATTGCCCCGGCGCACGCTTGTGCCACCGCCGCAGGTTGTCTTCAACACCGTCCCACGCTTTGAGCCGCGCGCGCTCCGGGTGCGCTTCACGCCCTCTGCGCTCTCCGCGCGCGCATAGGCGCTCTGCGTGCTCATTGCCCACACGTGCTGCTCCGCGCACCCTACGCACGCTTCGCACACACGGGTATCCGCTTACGCCTGAATCTGCGACCACAACATCAACTCACTACCAGGGCTGCTCAATGCCCGAAACGCCCAGATCTTCTCGTCTAGTGGACCGGTCAACACCCAGAATTGTCCAGTATCATCACGAATCAGAATTCCTCGTAGCCTCTTCACGCACTACGGTGTCGAGGTACGCCTGAACTCTTTGGTGTCGCTGTGTTCTTCGTCCAGTATTCCACGAGAAGTTTCCACCACCGTCGGTTTAGATTTGGTTTGGATTTCCCCACTTTCTCCCTTTCTTTCGAGAGTCTCCTTCGCGGCGCGAATTCGGGTATTGATTTCGGTGCTTAGGCATCGTCGTGGTGGGTGAAGACAGTACTCTTGCCCTCGATAAGGGTCGGAGCTGCACCACCAGTTTTTCATCAGTTTTAAAGTCCGAATCCGATCGTGTGTATTTCTGTAGGCTATTTTATCCCTCTTGTACCCAACCAATCCACCGTCGTCCATCCATTTGTAACCTTCCCCGTACTCTAGTCATCCATTCCTTAGTCGTCCTACGTCAGAGGATGTCGTGACCCTTTTCCCCGAAATTATGCAACATAGTAGCACCTTCACACGCAAAGGTGCTGCTCATTCTGTGCCACGTCCCAAGTGCCCTTGCGCATGTAGCACTCATCTACATCAGGTTCTTTTCGTCTTCTCTTCCTAGTCAGTATTATTACATTCTTCTGTGCTGTCTTCCACTATAGGTTCCATTGCCAACTTTAAAAATTCTGCACCATTGGTTAGTGGTAGTATATTTTTTATCGTGGTAGACGATTGATCTCTTGATAACGGGAGCTGTGGATGCTACCGAGCTGTCAAGCTCATTGCGTCATTGGGAGTCCAATTGTGAACATTTTATTTCTCAGAACTTTAGTGGATCATGTTTTCTGGATTGATTGTTCCCTTATACACTCATCTAGAGTTAATATCATAAAACATATTAATCTGAATTTGTGCGTATTATTCATCTCCTC
Source organism: Wolffia australiana (assembly GCF_029677425.1). Taxonomy (NCBI): domain Eukaryota; kingdom Viridiplantae; phylum Streptophyta; class Magnoliopsida; order Alismatales; family Araceae; genus Wolffia; species Wolffia australiana. The sequence continues at coordinate 2,849,717 of NC_135854.1, read as the reverse complement.
TGTAGTAACACCTGCCGACTAATCCTGACGACCACTTGTTTCATCCCTAAGACCCCTATGATTGGGAGTATGTCCCTGCCCTGACCCCTGGTTCCGTGATATAATTTATTGTGCTTACGCCCAGATCACTGGAGTCCATCATATATATTGTTACTCTTACTACTCACATGCATCTCTTGAACTCCTGGGATATCACTTTCTGTCGGTCCTTTGTGGTGTGACACATGTTCGGTCATGTCAAATCACCGCATGTTTTCACTAATTCTAAAAGTTACGAGAACATTTTCATATGTTGGAGATCACCATCTCTTGGATAAAATATTTTAACATAACTCAAATTTATGATGTCAAATATTATGATTGAGTTATTTTGTGATTTCTACTCAACATGTGAATTTGTTGGTATACTTCTGAACAAGTTTAGGACAAACTCCTCATCCAATGAGATTATGATGTTTATGTATCTAAAATTATTGTCAAGACTACTTGGCTCACACTGTGTTCTCATAGAAGATACGCTTTTAACAAGACAATCCCAAGCCCAGAAAAAAATTGTTCCATAGGTTGGTAAAAGTAGTATTCAAAATTTCTGATTCGATATCTGATGCCAGACATGGTCGATGATGGTGCTTAATGGGTAATTTCCTACACGGATGAAACTACATGATGTAATGACTCTAGGTGAAGGTATGTGCAGGCTGTGACTCGTGGCATTTTACGAGCGCCAATCTACGGTGAGCTCCTAACCATCTTCTGAGTGACGATGGTGTCTATGATAATGAATGAAGTAAATTCGTTGTGCTCACACATCAAACATTGGCTAGGCCCATACCTAAGGAATCACTCAAGACGTATCCTTGTAGTGTGTTTTCCACTCACCTATTCTAACCTGAGCGTGGAGTGTAGCCAAGAGATGTACTATAGGCGATAAAATTAAATTACGAGCATAGGTAGCGGGGTACCGTGTTGGTTGTCCCATCCCAATGTCAGCGTACTTAACGGTGCAATGGCCAGTTATATGATGTGGAAGATAGGAAACATAGAAGAAGGGCAGATTGCACATTGAGTTCACATAGCGTAAAAATACAGGCTTTGGTCTTCGAGGATACATGGAGCCCATGAGAAAATATTGATGAGGAGCCCGTTCTTGTTCCACCGACACTACACTTAAAGCTGGTAAAATCCCAAATCCAAAAATATCTCCAGGATTCAGAGGGTGCAACAACCCCACGTTAATAACTCCAGTGATTTCTGATTTTTCCCTAATTTTCTGTTAATTTTATGAATTTATTGGATTTATTTGAGCTTGAGATAGTTATTATTATGAGGATGAAATACTGAATTTTATAAAATTTTATGGAAGTTTCCATAATTTATTTAGGGTTTAATTTGATTTTTCGAGATTTATTCAAGTGAGAAATGAATTTTTATGAAGAAAAAGGATATATTTATAAGTAAAAAATGAGTATTAAGATTATTTGCAAACTTTGAGGGGCTTTTCGTAAATTTTAGTTGCAATGATGCCCTCAAAAACAGCTATCGGTCATGGTTGCAGGTGTAAAGATATTATTTAAACTGTTCCAGAGTTTTATTGCAATTATTTAATACATATTTTTAACATTTTTTGGAGAAACCAGAGAAGAGAGAGTGCGGTAGGGGCATATACACAATTACTTTTGGGCAGCGTCCAGCAGCAATTTCATGGTTTTTAAGGACTTTTCTGCAAAAAGGAGAATTCAAAATGTGCCAGCCAATGAGAGAGCGACACGTCATGGCGTGTTAAAAAAAAAGAATAAATAAATCAGTTTAAATCAAATGGATTAAATTGGTTTAAAATAGATTTATTAATAACTTTTGATCCTCAAGTCCGATTGAGATGATTTTTTTATGGATCTATTCGTCTTGATCCCCTCTTTCTATCTGTATTGTTGGATTATTCAGATCCAGCACACATTAATAGACAAACATTAATTACTAAACGGGTAGTAAAACTGTGATTTTTACCATGTAACATAAGTATAAAAGCTAAATTGCGAGAGGGGGAGCTCATCCTTGATTGTGCTCTATGACATCTGTAAGACAGAGAGGAGCTCTAGCTTGGACCAGCCTATCTGGTACCTTTTTCTTGTTTGTATTTGAACTTTTAATGTAATTTGGATGATGTTTTGGTGAAATTTCTTCTTCATTCTTCTTGATCTTGGTCTGAACTTCTAAATCGCTAGGCTTGAGCGGAATGTACAAGCCCTTATTGAGATTGAGAGGATAGAATTGGAGATTCACCTAGCTATTCCAAGTGCACATTAAAAACTATAAAAAACTTAAATTTCTAGGAGAGGGAATTTCCCTTTGTATATCTAATTGTGTAGTTATTTCTGAATTATAAGACATACAAAACCAACCAAATCAAATTAAAATTTCCCTCTCAACCTCTCTTGTTGACCCGGTGGACCCTTTTCTTTGGATCAAAGAAGCCAATTTAGAGCTCCCTATTTCTTCTATGCATCCCATCTCTTCTACCCCCCTTTCTAAATTTCTCATCTAATTAAGGTGATTTGATCTTCATTGAGGATCAAATTAACTCTAATTAGGGGTTCAAATTATTTAAGATGAACATCCATTGGATTCCATACTAGCTTCCCTTGGACGACGCTCGTACTTATCACTACACATCTCAAGTTGAGTTTTTTAAATTTTATTGTATAAGCTAAAATTGACAACGACAAGGGTTAAAAATTGCATAAAATTCACCCCTATTTTTGGCTTATCAAGTACCATCCAGGGATTTGTGAGGATCAATTCAATGAACTCTTTACACTAAACAACACCCACTATCTATCCTTAGTGTTTCCACACTAATGGCCATGAGAACGACCATACTCATTGTATGAGTGAGGCTAGATAGTTCTATTATAGTTGGATACTTCGATGTCCTTCTTGCATGTCCTTTGAATATGAATGTTTAAAACACATGGTTAAAGACTAACGATCTCCATATCACAAACTCATCATAATTCACTAAATTTGACCATGTTTCATGACCTTTATTATAAGTATCACAAGTGCACTATAATGAATATATCTGATGGCGAGGACGCCAATGCATCAGCCCGGGACACGTCACCGCAGGCAGTCGGGGTCAACACAGACGTTACGAATCCAAAGATGAAGTCAACAGAAGTCAACCCACCTCGGTCAACAGGAGTCAACGAAGAAGTCAACACGCCACAACCGTCGTCCGCCACGTCACCATCCGCGCACGTCTCCACGCGCGTCATGACACGACGCCAAAGGCAGATCCACAACTGCCCTTTAGCGTGACGTGATGCACGTTTTCCCTTGCGTGTCTTATTTTCTAGTTATTTTCTCTTTCCTCCAAGGCCTATATAAGGTCATTTGTTTCAAGAACTCAGGAGGCAATCATAATTCAAGAATTGAGTTTTCTTTCTAACTCTTCTTGGAGGATTGCCTACCCTCATCTTGCCTAACCTTCCCGCCGCCGCGCCGTCGTCGTCATCACCGCTGCCGCCGCCGCCACCACCGCCGCGCCGCCGCCGTCGTCATCACCGCCGTCGTCATCACCGCCAGCGCGCCGCGGTCACGCGCCGTGACCGCACGCCACCGCGTGCCATCCTCGCGCGCCGTGTGCCTCCGCCGCGCGCGCGTCGCGCGCGCTGCCGCGCGGCGCCTCAAGCTGCAGCGCGCTCGGGTGCGCTCGCCGCATTGGTGCGCTCACGCGCTCCGCACTCGGCGCTGCGCGCTCGCTCGCGCTCGCGCGCGCGCTGCTCCGTGCTCGCGCGCTCGCGCTTTCGCGCGCGCGCTGGAGTTCGTCGTGCCCACCCGGCGTCCCGCTTCATAACGCGTCAACCAGGGCGGACAACGCCGGAGCGCCCGTTCGATATCACGCCGCCGTGCGCCACGAGCAGAATTACCTGCAGCCTCTACACGCACTACGGTGCTGAGGTATACCTGAACCCTGTGGTGTCGACGTGTTCTCCGCTCAGTATTTTCTCGGGAAGTTTCCACCGCCGTCAGAATTAGACTTGGATTTCCTCTTCTTCTCTCCTTTTCTCGAGTGTTTCTTCGCGACGTGAATTCGAGGTATTGATTTCGGTGCTTAGGCATCGTCGCGGTGGGGGAAGACAGCACTCCCGCCCTCGATAAGGGTCGGAGCTGCACCACCAGATTTCATCGGTTTTAAGTCCGAGAATCGACCGTGATTTCTGTGGATTGTTTTATCCCTTAACCCATTCCTACCCATAGCCTCGTCATCCGCCCTAAATCGTCCATCCCATAGTCGTCCTACGTCAATATCCTATTCATGAACATGGAACGAGATGCGTAATGCGTGATTGGCTTGCCAGCCACATATATTTCCATCACTTCCCAAGCTCCACCTCCACACATGGAGCTTTCATTCCAATCACTAATCAGACACAAAAGTCTACCACAGCAGTGGTGCGACCACTATGTTTGCAACGAGTCACTACACTTGCCCCTCTATGAGCCTCGGAGACCCCCACTATAAAAACTTCCCCTTCTATACTCTCACTGGCATTGGCAACAAGATCCTTGAACGCCACCAACTGTACTCTCACTAACAAGATCCTTTTGTACTCTCACTGGCATCGAGATCTTTAGGTTTCACATCTTCCTTATTCGCTAATGGGGATATCACCAGTGCAAAAATATCGGCATAACATCGGCTTCTAACTCTAAGTTTCGCCTAAAAATACATACATTAGATATAATAGGGCTCTGATGTGGATGATCCGGTGAATACCAAGTGAAGCGTCGACCACCGTAAATGAACGTGCAAGTATTTGCTCATCCCGCTAACTGAACATCATGGTCAAATAACCATAGCCCTCCCAAAATAATGCTACCAATTTTCATTGGTAGTACATCACAGAGCTTTTGTTCATCGTACGTGCTCATTTTTAACAGAACATAACATTGCATTCTCACTGGTAGGGTGGAAACATCAATCCAAGACACGTTGTACGGGCTGGGATGTGGTATCAAGGTGAGCCCACGCTTTTGAGCGGTGTTTCCAGAAATAGCGTTGACAAAACTCCCACTGTCTACTATCAGCTTATACGTACGCCCTCCAATCTTGATGTACAAATAGAAGATAGATGTACGCTGAGTAACATCAGCATTGTCCGGAGATGGCGGCTTTGACGATGTGGAAAGATGTGGGGTGTCGATGTCGTAGCGGGACCGTATGGTCACGAGTTTGTCCTAGGAATCATAATGACGATTGGGCCTGCTACCGACGGTGTAGAGGGAACATGACGTGAGTTGGTACTAGAGCTACCGGAGTGGGTACCCTGTTGGATCCGTAACATCACGACAGGTTGAGCTGGAATTGGAGGAACCGGTGTTATCTGAATTTTACCAAGTGGTTCTTCCAATTCTTCTCCCTCGGGACATTCTCCCGGATATTCGTCAACTTCAAGGTCATCTTTGGGAGACACTTCTAGTGGGTTCCCATGGATATCCATTTGTAGGAGTGACGCACAATTGTTGCGTCAATGTCCAAATCCCTTGCACTTAAAGCATTGCACGGGTTCACGAACGGCAGTTGGGGCTCTTGCTGTTCATATGACTGAAGATGTCAGAGGCAATCAGAACCGTCACCTGTGTTGGAGCTGGTACATTAGTACGTGGGATTGTACTAACTCCTTGGTTCCATCTGGACGTGACTCAAGTAGTCGTACTTGTGGACGAGTTTGTGGCACTTGCCCAGGGTGCGACTGGAATGGATGTCACCACATCATCACGAGTATATTCATTACTTTCCATTAAACTATAGGCTAAGTCCACGGTGCTAGGGTTTTGCTCTAGGACTCTTACTCCTAGGTCAGAGTGGAGTCCGTGGATGAAGAATGCGATCTGAATTTGGGGACTATCCACAAATTTACATCTCACACGGTATTCCTCAAACCCTTCATTATAATCGCTGACCTTTCGCCTACATTGCTTAAGATCCATCCATTTAAGGAAGAGGCGGGTCATGTAATCTTTGGGATGTACTTATCGTTAAGCTTTCGGGACATCTCCTCCCACATCAAGGGCGAGTCTCCTCAACGTGGTGCCGCTTCCTTTTCGTTCTTCCGGAAAATTTTAGCTTGTCCTCCAAGACGAGCTTCGCCATATGATACACATAGGTCATCATGATTTTGTATCATTGGAAATAGCTTTTCAAGTCTGATTCTCAATCGTAGTCTTTCAGATTTCATGATTCCTCAAAAATAGGTACTTCCATGCGTACACTTTTTTGTATCATGGCATGGTGGGCTTGTCCTCTTCGGTCTTATTCGTCATCATTGTGATGAACGTGATGGAGGACCATCTTGCCGACGACAGCCTGACGACGACAACGACACCTGCCGGACGACCGACGATGACACGCCAACAGCCACGTCGGACAGCTCGTGCCGACGTCCGCAACCCGGGGTTTAAATACTCCGGGTAGGTTCAAACAATTTACGCTTTTCTTATGTGTATTTCTTTTCATTTCGAATTATGGGATTGGGCCAATATCGTAGGGCCCATCCTCGTCTTTTATTTTATTTTAAGATTGTATTTTGAATTTGTAAGGAGAGGTCGAACCACGTCTCATGACGGTTCAACCTCTCCCCACGTCTCCTTGGCACCCCTCCTCCCTATATAAGGGGAGGGCATGCCCAAGGGACTACTTGGAAGTTTTGAATGAATTGAATTTGTCGTAGCGTAGGGGGTGTGGCTGGCCCCAACCACGTCGAGACCACTCCGTGGTTAGAGCTCACGATCCACCCGTCGAGATCACTCTGGACGGGTCGTGCTAATCGTGCCGTCGAGATCACTCCGGCACGTTTAAAGATTCAAGAAGTCGGCATCGCCTCGCACGGACGGAAGCCTGCATCGAGCTTACTCTGGAGGCATCTGAATACACGAGACGCCGTCGACCTGCGCTGCATCGGGAGATTTGTCTTCATCGAGGAGACTCGCCCGCGACGATCAAGAACCTCTGTCGCCAAGGTTCTTGATTCTCTCCTCCACCTACACCCTTCTCAACTATTCACCCCGACCACCTTCTACCCCGGCTCCCTGATTCCCCTCATCGTCCTCGCCATTTCTTGATCTTCTTCCTTCATTCACCCAACGTTTCTTGATCCCTTTTCCCCCCCCTTCACCTTCGCCATTTCTTGATCTTCTTCCTTCATTCACCCAACGTTTCTTGATCCCTTTTTCCCCCCTTCACCTTCGTCATTCTTGATCTTATCATCAACCCCATCCCGTTTCTTGAACCCCAACCTCGACCCTTCTCCCTTCCCCCTCCTTCTTCTTGATTCTTGATCCCCGAACCCCGCTCTGGACCCTCTCGCCTTCACCCCTACACTCTCCCCGCCGCGGCCCCTGCTTCCCGTCTCTCTCTCTCTCTCGCCGCACGCCTCAGCGTTGGCCGCGCCGAGACCGAGCGCTTCGCCGTGTCCACGCCCATCCCTCGCTTCGCCCGCTCACGCTGCGCCAGCCGCAACCTCGCGCGCGCCCCAGCCGCGTCGCGCCCAGCCCTGCGACTCGGCCGCACCGCTGCCCGCCCGGCGCCAGCGCGCCTCGCGTCGCGCCCCAGCCCGTCGCGCTCCGCTGCCCGCCAGCGCCGCGCTCGCCATCGCGCCCCAGCCTGCGTCGCGCCCAGCCCGCGACTTCGCCAGCGCGCGCGACCTCGCGTCGCGCCCCAGCCTGTGTCGCGCCCCAGCCTGCCCGCCCGCGCCGCGACCTCGCGTCGCGTCACAGCCCGCGTCGCGCCCCAGCTGCCCCAGCCCGCGACCTCGCGTCGCGTCGCAATCCCGCCAGCGTCGTGAACGTACGCGCCCGCCGTGATCCAACCGCACGCCGAGGACTCGCCAACCCCGCCGTGACCCGATAGCGTGCCGCGGACTCGTCACTCCCGCGGCTCGTCAACTCCGCGCCGCGCCGTGACCCGCCATTTCGGCTGTGCCTTGGACTAATCCACCATCAGGTTCGCTCGTCTCCCCTCCCTCTTATTCCAGTATTATTACTGCTTGCAGTCCCGTCGCCCGCTATCGCGTCCCCTGCCAAGACCTCTGGATCGAACATCGGACTAGGCGTAACCACCGACGTCGAGAGCAGGATTCTTTGAGGTAATCGGGTTGTCTATGATTGCTTAAATATCGAACTCTCCAGGGCCGTTAGATGCCCCTCTCGTCCTAGTCGTCTAGTAGATTCAGCGGGTCAACGGGGGTCTGATTTCCGGATCATTCTACTCCGTGGCACGTCCCAATCTAGGTTGTCTGAAATGGAGAGAATTACACTATACTGGAACTTGGGAAATCGCTCCAACCGGGTGTCACGTTCCTTGCGGCAAGGTGGAGGTCGTCAATCCCAAACTATTCCTCAGCTTGCTCCTTCTCTCCTGCTCCAATGCTCATCAGCCCTTGGAGGGTACATAACTCATCTTCTCCAAGCCCTAGCCTTTTCAGATGGAAATTCTGGACAACGTAAAATGCACTCTCAAGAGGCTATTTATAGGTTTCTCTCATTTATGCTTCTTGGAGATTTTTTAGGGCTTTTTCTTCCTTATAATGTTTCGCCAGCTCCTCTTGATCAAATGCAGTCCTCTTGATGCTTGATCCATATCTGAACTCATAAATCCCATAAGTGAGATCTAATCCACTTGATTCAAAGAATAAAGTGGGGTTAGTAAGTGGGAAAAATAATGTGATTGAAATATGACTATTTTGGATTCAATGAATGCAAATGTCACTTTGATGCTCAGAGAATCCTTAATTATAAATGACATATTGAGAGTCATCACTATCTCTATATCTAGCTCTATCTCTATTTCTATATCTGTCTCTATCTATATCTATATCGCTATCTTTATCCCTATCTCCATCTCTATCTTTATCTCTATCTTTTTCGCTATCTCTGTCTCTATCTCTATCTCTATATCTATCTATATCTCTATCTCTATCTTACCCTCTATCTCTATCTTAATCTCTATCTCTGTCTCTATTTCTATCCCTTTCTCCATCTCTATTTCTATCTCAACATCTACCTGTATTTTATCCCTTTCTTTATCTCTATCTCTGTCTCTATCTATCTCTCTATCTCTATCTCTATCTCTATCTCTGTCCCTATCTCTATCTCAACCTCTATCTCTATCTCCATCTCTATCTCTAACTTTATCTCTATCTCTATGTCTATCTCTATCTCTATCTAAATCTCTATCTCTATCTCTATCTTAATCACTATCTCTATCTCTAATTCTATCTCTATCTCCATCCCTATCTATATCTCTAATATATATATCTATCTCTATCTCTATCTCTGTCTCTATCTCTATATCTATCTCTATCTCTATCTCTATCTCTATCTCTATCTCTATTTCTATCTCTATCTCTATCTCTATCTCTATCTCTTTCTCTTTCGCTATCTGTGTCTTTATCTCTATCTCTATCTCTATCTCTATCTCTTTCCCTATCTATATCTTTATCTCTATCTCTATCTCTATCTCTATCTGTATCTTAATCTCTATCTCTATCTCTATCTCTATCTTTATTTCAATCTCTATATCTATCTCTATCTCTATCTCTATCTCTTTCTCTTTCGCTATCTGTGTCTTTATCTCTATCTCTATCTCTATCTCTATCTCTTTCCCTATCTATATCTTTATCTCTATCTCTATCTCTATCTCTATCTGTATCTTAATCTCTATCTCTATCTCTATCTCTATCTTTATTTCAATCTCTATATCTATCTCTATCTCTATCTCTATCTCTACCTCTATCTCTTTATCTATATCTACCTGTATCTCAATTGCTGTCTCTTTCTCTATCTCTATCACAATCATTAACTGAATCTATATCCCTATCTTTATCTTTATCTCTTTATCTAGCATTATCTCTATTTCCACCTCTATCTCTATCCCTACCTCTACCTCTATGCCTATCTTAATCTCTGTCTCTATCTATATCTCTCTCTATCTCTATGTCTCTCGTTACTTCTATCTCTCTTTGTATCTCTATCTTTATCTCTATCTGCATCTCTATCTCTATCTCTAGCTATATCTGTACCTCTATCTCTACCTCTATCTCTATCTGCATCTCTATCTCTATCTCTAGCTATATCTGTACCTCTATCTCTACCTCTATCTCTATCTCCATCTCTATCACGAACTCTATCTCTATCTCTATCTATATCTCTATCACTAGCTCTATCTCTATCTCTATCTCTATCTCCATCTCTATCTCTATCTCTATCTCTATGTCTATCTCTATCTCTATCTCTATCTCTATCTCTATCTCTATCTCTATCTCTATCTCTATCTCTATCTCTATCTCAATCTCTATCTCTATCTCTATATCTATCTCTATCTCTATCTCTATCTCTATCTCTATCTCTATCTCTATTTCTATCTCTATCTCTATCTCTCTCTTTGTCTCTATCTCAATTTCTATCTCTATCTCTATTTTCATCTCTATCTCAATTTCTATTTCTATCTCCATCTCTATCACGAACTCTATCTCTATCTCTATCTATATCTCTATCACTAGCTCTATCTCTATCTCTATCTCTATCTCTATCTCAATCTCTATCTCTATCTCTATATCTATCTCTATCTCTATCTCTATCTCTATCTCTATCTCTATCAATATCTCTATCTCTCTCTTTGTCTCTATCTCAATTTCTATCTCTATCTCTATTTTCATCTCTATCACAATCTCTATCTCTATCTCTCTGTCTATCTTTATCAAAATCTTTTTATCTATCTCGATATCTATCTCTACCTCTTCTTGTATCTCTATCTCTATCTCTACGTCTATCTCTCACTCTATGTCTGTCCCTATTTCTATCTCTTCTTGTATTTCTATCTCTATCTCTACGTCTATCTCTTACTCTATGTCTGTCCCTATCTCTATCTCTATCTATATATCTATATCTATCTCAATCTCTATCTCTATCTCTATCTCTATCTCTAGCTTTATCACTATCTCTCTCTCTATCTTTATTTCTATCTCTATCTCTATCTCTGTCTCTATCTCTGTCTCTATCTCTATCCGTATCTCTATCTCTATCTCTCTCTATCTCTATCTCTACCTCTATCTTTATGTCTATCTTTATCTATATCTCAATTGCTCCCTCTATCTCTATCTTTATTTCTACCTCTATCTCTATCTCTATCGCTATCGCTATCTCAAACTTTTTATCTATCTCTTTCTCGATCTATATCTTCATCTCTATCTCTATCTCTATCTGTATCTCTATCTCTATCTCCATCATTATCTCTATGTCCATCTCTATCTCTATCGCTATCTGTATCTCTATCTCTATCTCTATCTCTATCGCTATCTCTATCTCTATCATTATCTCTATCTCTATCTCTATCTCTATCTCTATCTCTATCTCTATTCCTATCTATACCTCAATCTAAATTTCTTTTTTGATCTCTATCTCTATCTTTATCTCAATACCTAACTCTTTCTCTTTTTCTATATCTATCTCTATCTCCATCTCTATCTCTATATTTATCTCTATCTCTATCTCTATCACATCTCTATCCCTATCTCTATCTCTATCTTTATATCTATCTCAATCTCTAGTGTATCTCTAACTCTATCTCTATCTCTATCTCCATCTCAATTTCAATCCCTACCTCTATTTCTATCTCTATCTTTGTCTCTATCTCTATCTCTATATCTATCTCAATCTTAATCTCTGTCTCTAACTCTATCTCTATCTTTACCTCTATCTCTCTTTCTATCTTTATCTTTATCTCTATCTCTATCTTTGTCTCAATCGCTATCTCTATCTCTATCTCTATCGCTATCTCTATCTCTTTCTCTATCTCTATATCTATCTCTGTCGCTATCTCTATCTCTAGATCTATGTCTATCTCTATCTCTATCTCTATCTCTATCTCTATCTCTTTCTCTATCTCTATCTCTATCTCTATCTATATCTCTATCTCTATCTGTATCTCTGTCTCTATCTCTCTCTCTATCTCAATATCAATCTCTACTTTCACCTATATCTCTTTCTCTATCTCTATTTCTATCTCTCTTTAGAGCTGTTTCTCTATCTTTAACTCTATCGCTATCTCTATCTCTATCGCTATCTCTATCTCTATCGCTATCTCTATCTGTATCTCTATCTGTATCTCAAAATTTATCTCTATCTCTCTCCATCTCTATCTGTATCTGTACCTCTATCTCTATCTCTGTCTCTATGTCTATCTCTATCTCTATCTCTATCTCTATATCTCTCTGTATCTCTATCTCTATCTGTATCTGTATCTCTATCTCATTTTCTATCGCTATCACAATCGTTATCTCAATCTCTATCTCTACCTTTATCTCTATCTGTATTTCGATCTCTACCTCTATCTCTATCTCTATCTCAATCGCTATCTCTATATCTATCTCTATCTCTATCTTTTTCTCTCTCTGTATCTCTATCTCCATCTCTTTCTCTAGCTCTATCTCTATCACAATGTTTATCGCTATCTCTATATCTATCCTTATCTCTGTCTCTATCCCTATCTCTATATATATTTCAATCTCTATCTCTATCTCTATCTCTCTCTCTATCTCTATCTCTATCTCTATCTCTATCTCTATCTCTATCTCTATCTCTATCTCTATCTCTATCTCTATCTCTATCTCTATCTCTATCTCTATCTCTATCTCTATCTCTATCTCGATCTCTATCTCTATCTCTATCTCAATCTCTATCTCTATCTCTATCTCAATCTATGTCTCTATCTCTATCTATATCTCTATCTCGATCTCTATCTCCATCTCTACCTCTATCTCTCTCTCTATCTCTATCACCATCTCTATCTCTATCTGTTTCGCTATCTCTGTTGCTATTTCTATCTCTATCTAAATCTCTATCTCTATCTCTAACTCTATCTTTATCTCTATATCCATCTCAATCTCTATCTCTATCTCCATCTCTCCTGCTATCTCTTGCTCTATCTCTATCTCTAACTCTATCTTTACCTTTATCTTTATCTATATATCCATCTCTATCTCTATCTCTATCTCCATCTCTCCTGCTATCTCTTTCTCTATCTCTATCTCTATGCATATCGCTATCTCTATCTCTATCGCTATCTGTATCTATATCTTTATCTTTATCTCTATCTTTATCTCGATCTCTATCTCTCTATTAATCTCTATTTCTATCTTTAACACTATCTTTATCTCTGTCTTTATCTTTATCTCCATCTCTTTCGCTATCTCTATCTCTATGTCGCCTGCTATCTTTTTTTCTATCTCTATCTCTATCCATATCACTATCTCTATCTCTATCTCTATCGCTATCTCTATTGATATCTCTATCTCGATCTCTATCTTTATCTCTATCTCTATCTCTATCTTTATCTCTATCTCTATCTCTATCTCTATCTCTATCTCTATCTCTATCTCAATCCCTATCTCGATCTCTATGTCTCTCTCTGTCTCTTCCTCTATCCCTATCTCGATCTCTATGTCTCTCTCTGTCTCTTCCTCTATCTCTATCTCTATCTCTATCTCTATCTCTATCTCTATCTCTATCTCTATCTCTATCTCTATCTCTATTCTATATCTATCTCTATCTCTATCTCTATCTGTATATCTATCTCTATATCTATATCTATCTCTTTCTCTATCTCTATCTCTATCGCTATCTCTATCTTTATCTCTATCTCTATCTCCATCTCTATGTCTATCCCTTCCGCTATCTCTGTCTCTCTCTATCTCTATCTATATCTGTATCTCTATCTCTATCTTTATCTCTATCTCTATCTTGATCTCTATCTCTATCTCTAGTGTATCTCTATCTCTATCTCTATCTCTATCTTTATTTCTATCTCCATCTCTATCTCTATCTCTATTTTTGTCTTTTTTTCTATCTCTTTCTCTATCTCTATCTCTATCTCTATCTCTATCTCTATCTCTATCTCTATCTCTATCTCTATCTCTATCATTATCTCTATCTTTATCTCTATCTTTATGTCTATCTCAATCTCTATCTCTATCTGTATCTCTATCTCTATCTCTATCTTTATCTCTATCTCCATCTCTATCTCTATCTCTATGTCTATCTCTATCTCAGTCTCTATTTCTATTTCTATCTGTGTCTCTTCCTCACTATCTATCTATCTTGATTTAATACGATGATCGTGCCGGGATCAGACGAGTCGTAGAATGTCACGGGGCAATTTTGAGCTGAACTTGGGTCTAATTAAATGAGATGGATGCCGATTTTAAAATCCTTGACGAGCAAATTTAGACGACTTCTGGTGAGCAACGACGGACAATTACGATCACTGAGAAGATATATATCTGATGAGACTCCCAATGACCCCTAGAGACCAACTACGACGGTACGAGGGATGGGCTTTTGATGACCCAAAGGTGTTCCAAGTCTAAGGGACATCGAGCGACCTTCTACCGGAAGAAAGATCCTACCTCTTGACACGGCGGCTATCCTAAACAATTCACGGAGTTCTGGGTTAGAGGAAGAGCTAGCGGGAGACGGCACAGCAAGCCGTAATAATACTGGAAATAACAGAGGGGAGACGAATAGGTACCTGATTGAGGATAGTCCGTGATGGCGTAATTTGATCGTTGGCGGGCCAACAATGGTAGCTCGAGATTGGATGCGACTGGGCCTGACGAAGGGGCTTGCGGCGGTGGAGCGAAGCACGTGGGTGGGATGATGACAGAGGCTGAGGGGGGGCCGGAGCAGGGCGGAAGACCAGCGCACGAGGTAGCGGCTGGGGCGTGGCGGAGGGGCCGGGCGCATGATCAGTGGGCAGGGCACGCGGAGGGAAGGCCTGCACCGGCGGCAAAGGCTGGCGCACGGCAGAGGAGGCTGGGTGCGCGTGCAGGCGGGCAGGGCACGTGGCGGAGGGGCTGAGCGCGCGGGCAGGTGAGCCGTGCGTGTGGAGGAGTGACCCGCACATGGCGGCACACTGTCGCCCGACAGATGTGACCAGGCACGTCGCAGGTGCGTAGGGCGCACGAAGGGGAAGCCTGTGGGCGTGCGGGCAGGTGAGCCGGGTGTGCGGAGGGGAGACCCATCGTGGCGCGCGGTCTGGTGCGTAGGACACGCGGATGGGAAGCCTGCGGGCGAGGCAGCGGGTTGACGATTGGCGGAGGAAGCAGGGTGCACGGGCGACGGTGATGGCGATGGTGCGGAGTGGACGGCTACCTCCAAGAAAAGGTTTCTTGAAGGATAATCACCCAAGAATCCCAAAGGGACTAGCGAGTTCTTTACCTATTGGGGAATTCTTGATGGCGGTTGGCGGGATCTTGGCGGAAGAGGACGGCGGCACTTCTTGTATCTTCAAACACCTTCGGAGTAGTCTCAATGGAGGAGTCTTCGGGCTTCAAGAAATGACGAGTTTCTTGGATCTTTAGGTAACCTCGGAGTAGTCTCGACGAGGTGTTGAAACATGCTTTTATGGAGTGGTCTCGACGTGAAGGCACGGGCTCTAACCCACGGAGTAATCTCGACGTGGGGTGAGATCAGCCACCTCTCTCTCTACACTCTAATTCCTATCTATGCTAGGATAACGAGGAGACAACTTGGGCATGCTATCCCTTTATATAGTGAGGATAGGTGCCAAGTGAGATCATGGAGAGGATGACACGTCGTGAGATGTGGTTCAACCTCTCTTTAACGATTACAAGTAGATGAAAACATAACACGGACGAGGCCCAAAACACCGGCCCAGTCCATAAAATCCAAAGAGCGAAAATTACATAAAGACAAAACAAATAAAAGACAAAAATAAGAATGCTTACGCGGAGTACTTAAACCCCTGACGATGAGGATTGGCGCGAGCAGCCTGGCATGGTTGGATTCCTCCCATCCAGGCGGTAGCTGGATGGTCCCCCATCATCCACCCGGGGTGGGAGGAACTCGACTCCGGCAAGTGAAGCTCCACGATGTCCTCGAGTGGCTGGATCAGATCAGGTCGGAGTCGTAGTAGATCGTCCTTGGTAATCCAGGTGTCATCCGATGAAGGCCGTCCCTGCCAATGGACTAGAAATGTACGATCTACTCGCTTCTCCTTAGCGTGAATTACCTCCTACAGTACCGTTTCTATCTCTTCATGCCGTACAAGGGTAGGAAATGGAGGGGAAAGCAGGTTACCCTCACTCTCTACACTACTAAGGCTCGAGTGGCTGTGAGGTTCTTGAATTTGTGGCGAGGGTTGGTATCGGATTAGATCGCTGCTATTAAACATGGAACTAATCCCCCAAGTAGGTAGGATGCTCAAAACATAGGCGTTGTCATTGGTCTTCTGGGCTATCAGGAAAGGCGCGGCGATATGAGCGTGGAGCTTCGTAGTGACCCCTGTAGAGTATCTCTTGGGCCTCAATCAAATCATGACTAATTTTCCCTCAGCGAATGAGATCGACCTTCGGCCCTTATCAGCAGCTGCCTTATATTGCTCGTTTAGGGATGAAATGCATGAATGAATGATGTCATGCATGCTCTTAATTTGTTCAGCAAATTCTAATGCATTATCTGAGATCCTATGTTGTGAATTTACTGGCATGAGATCAAGGGGTCGATAGGGAAGTTGACCATAGATGATCTCAAACGGGGCCTTCCCAGTGGTGCGATTCACGGAGTAGTTGAAGGCAAACTCTGCTCGAGGAAGTACTTGATCCCACGTGGCAACGTTGTCGCCAACAATAGATCTCAGTAAATTTCCGAGGCTGCGGTTAACAACCTCAGTTTGGCCATCCGTTTGGGGATGGTAGGCTGATGAAAATTTAAGTTGTGTGCCCAGGAGGATCCACAATGTTTTCCAAAAGTAACTAGTGAATTTTACGTCTCGGTCGGAGACGATTGTATTGGGCACTCCATGGAGCTTGACGACGTTGTCGAAGAAGAGTCGAGCTATCCTGGATGTTTCGGCTGTCTTTGAGCAAGGGATAAAGTGTGCCATTTTGGAAAACCTATCTACTACGACCATGATCGAATCGTGGTGGCGCGCAGTTTTGGGTAGTCCCAAAACAAAATCGAGGCTGATATCCTCCCATGCCCTATCCGGGACTTGTAGGGGGGTATATAACCCCGTGTTCTGCTTGGTGAGCTTGGCGCGTGAACAAGTGAGACATCGTGAAATAAACTTTCCAACATCTCTCTTCAAGGACGGCTAGTAAAAGTGCTGCTCGAGTGAAAGGATCGTCTTGTTAACCCCGAAGTGACCACTAAGCCCACCGGCATGTGTCTCCCATATAAGAAGGGCTCGTGATGGAGGAAAAGACTTTAGAGAAGTCGGGACACTGGGCATAGTCATCGCAAATCTGTTCGAACCCAAGAACTTGGGTCTTCATCAGGTTGAGGACTAGAGGCCGTCGGCTCAAGGCATCGGCGATGACGTTGTCCTTCCCCTTCTTGTGGCAGATGATGAATGTGAAGTCCTGGAGATAGGCTATCCATCTAGCATGTCGATCGCTGACCTTCCTTTTGTCGTGTAGGTGGCGTAATGCGCTATGATCTAAAAATAATACAAACTCTGATGGCGAGGACGCCAACATCTCATCGACGAACGCGTCACCACGGTCAACCGTAGTCAACACGCATGCTTTGGACCACGGTCAATCGGAGTCAACCGAAGTCAACCCACCACGGTCAACCGGAGTCAACCCTAAAGCCGACACGCCACAATCGCCAACTTGCATGTCTCCACCCGCGCAAGCCTCTACGCGCGTCATGACATGACACCAAAGGCAGATCCACAACTACCCTTTGGCGTGACACGGCGCACATCTTTATTTTCTCGTCAATTTCTCTTTCCTCCAAGGCCTATATAAAGGCCATTGTTTCAAGAAACTCTTAGGCAATCATAATTCAAGAATCGAGTTTTTTCGTTTAACTCTTCTTGGAGGATTGCCCAGCCTCCCCTATCCTTCTCCAACCCTAGCCACCGCCACCTCCGCCGCCGCCACCGTCGTGTCGCCGGCCTCCACTTCTTCCCCTCCATCTTCTCCTCTTCTCCCTCTTCCATCTCTTCCATTCCCTTCTCCCTCTTCCCTCACTTCCATTTCCCTCTCCCTCTCCCTCTCGCTCTCGCCCCCCAGGCCGCCCTCCCAGGCCGCCCAGGGGCCGTCCACCCAGGTCGCCCAAGGGTCGCCCTCTCAGGCCACCCAAGGACGCCCTAGGCCGTTCCCTTGGCCGCCCTCCCAGGCCGCCCAAGGGCCGCCCCAGCCAAGGGTCTCCCAGGCAGCCCCGTTAGGGCCGCCCAGGCCGCCCCAGCCAAGGCCGCCCAAGGCTGCCCAAGGTCACCCAGGCAGCCTCGTCAGGCCGCCTAGGCTGCCATGCCAGGGCCGCCCAGGCCGCCCATCCAAAGGTTGCCTAGGGCCACCCCTGGCCGCTCGCGCACGCCGCGCACCGACCATCTGCTTGCGTTGCGCACGCGGCCGCCCACACTCCGCTTCGCGCGCGCGGGTATCTGCCTACGCCTGACTCTACGACAACATCATCTAGTCTCAACTAGGGCCAATCAACGCCCGGCGCACCCAGGATCGTCCTCGTCCAGTGGGCCACTCAACACCTAGAATCGCCCAGCTTCGTCACGATCAGAATTTCTCGCAACCTCTTCACGCACTACGGTGCCGAGGTACGCCTGAACTCTTTGGTGTCGAAGTGTTCCTCGTTCAGTGTTTTCTTGAGAAGTTTCCACCGCCATCAGAATTAGATTTGGTTTGGATTATCTACTTCTTCTCCCTCCTTCTCGAGTGTTTCCTCGCGATGGGAATTCGGGTATTGATTTCGGTGCTTAGGCATTGTCATGGTGGGGGAAGATAGTACTCCCGCCCTCGAAAGGGTCGGAGCTGCACCACCAGATTTTCATCGGTTTTAAATCCAAATCCGGCCGTGAATTTCTGTGGATTGTTTTATCCCTCACACACCCATCCTACCCTTAGCCCATACATCATGTCGTCCCGCCCTTCCTTGCCTACCCCGTAGTCGTCCTACGTCAAACTCCTTAGGGAATAGATAGTGATGCCAATGTCGTAGGGATTGGACGAGGGCGTAGAATTCTCGATCATAATTGTCGTACTTCTTTTGAGTATCGTTCAGCTTTTCACTAAAGTACTCAATCGGGTGTCCTTCTTGGCTTAGGACTCCCCCAATCCTGACTCTCGAAGCATCGCAGGCAACCTCAAAAACCTTGGTGAAGTCCAGTAATCTCAATACCGGAGCCTCGGTCATGAGCTTCTTAAGGAGCTCGAATGCTTTGTCGGCGGCAGGAGTCTATTCAAACTTGTCGCTTTTTAGTATGTCAGTGATCAGTGCCGTGACTCAGCTAAACCCTGGGATAAACCTGCGATAGAATGTTGCGATTCCAATAAAACTACGGACGTCATGGATGCTCTTAAGTTTAGGCCAGGCTCTGATGGCGTCGATCTTGGCTGGATCGGCTGCTACTTGATAAACTCAATTTCAGTGGTTTTTTTACTGGTTATTTACGGGTCAGTCGTGTGAGGAATTGAGCTATTCAACACTAAAAGTTAACCTCACAGTCTTAGGGTGAGTGAGGTGTCGATCCACAGAGAGCAGATAAAACAATGGTAATTCTTTTTAATTCAGTTCAGGTTATCAGATTTATGTATCAATACTAACAATGAGAGAAATTATCTTCAGTAAAATCAATCGAATCTCCTCAGAAAAGATAGGTAAAATAACCTCTCAATAAATCAGTCAGTTTTGTTTCAGAATTAGCCTACTGGAAGTAAGAGATGTGGATTTGGCAATATAACAAACACCTTACGCTCATACGCATAGGATCGGCCTGCGCGCGGCGTCTGCTGCGCGCGGGGGTGGCCTGCGTGCGGCGTATGCTGCGCGAGGGTGTGGCCTGCGCGCAGTGACTGCTGCGCGGGTTCTTGCCTGCGCGCGGCGTCTGCTGCGCACGGGCGTGGCCAGCGCGCGGAAACTGCTGCGCGCGGGTTCTTGCCTGTGCGCGGCAACTGCTGCACGCGGGTCCTTGCCTGCGCCCAGCTTCTACTGCCCGGGGCGTGGCCTGCTTGTGGTGCAGCTGTGTGCAACTCTGTTGCGCGCGGCCTTGGCTGCAGGCAGCCTTGGCTTTGCGCAGCCCTGCTGCGCGCGACCTTGGCTGCTGGCGGCCTTGGTTGTGCACAGGCTTGGGTGAGCACAGCTTGCTGCTGCTATAGAGAAGAATGCAAACAAAATTGCTATGGAAAACTGAGGATTTCTTTGGGGAAAACAGAGATGAAGAATAATTTGAACCCACAACTAACTTTCAACCAAACTTAAACAAGAACAATATCAATTGGAAACGTTGGAAGATCATTGGGGTGAATCTTCCAACCCAATCTAGGTTGTCTGAAATGGAGAGAATTACACTATACTGGAACTTGGGAAATCGCTCCAACCGGGTGTCACGTTCCTTGCGGCGAGGTGGAGGTCGTCAATCCCAAGCTATTCCTCAGCTTGCTCCTTCTCTCCTGCTCCAATGCTCATCAGCCCTTGGAGGGTACATAACTCTTCTTCTCCAAGCCCTAGCCTTTTCAGATGGAAATTCCTGACAACGTAAAATGCACTCTCAAGAGGCTATTTATAGGTTTCTCTCATTTATGCTTCTTGGAGATTTTTTAGGGCTTTTTCTTCCTTATAATATTTCGCCAGCTCCTCTTGATCAAATGCAGTCCTCTTGATGCTTGATCCATATCTGAACTCATAAATCCCATAAGTGAGATCTAATCCACTTGATTCAAAGAATCAAGTGGGGTTAGTAAGTGGGAAAAATAATGTGATTGAAATATGACTATTTTGGATTCAATGTATGCAAATGTCACTTTGATGCTCAGAGAATCCTTAATTATAAATGACATATTGAGAGTCATCACTACTCCACGAGAGGATAGGATGAATCCGAGGAAAGAGACCTCGGTGGTGAAGAATCTGCACTCCTTGGGGTGTGCATACAACTTTTCTTGGCATAGTGCGGCACACACGTGTCGTAAGTGCTGGGAGTGGTCATCTCGGGTTTTGCTGTATACTAAGATATCATCGAAGTATACAACTATGAATTTGCCAATGAATGACCAAAGCAATTCATTTATGAGTCGTTGGAAGGTGCTAGGCGCGTTGGATAGCCCAAAGGGCATGACATTCCATTCGAAGATGCCGTCTTTGATCTTGAAGGCCGTCTTCCACTCGTCACCTGGCCTGATTCATACTTGATGGTAGCCGCTTCGTAAGTCTATCTTAGAGAAGATAGAGGCGCCAACCATCTCATCGAACAGATCTTGGACTCTGGGAATTGGAAAATGGTACTTGACTGTAATCTTGTTGATGGCTCGTGAGTCGCAACACATCCTCCAAGTTCCATCTTTCTTGGGTGCTAATAGTGCCGGTACTGTGCAGGGGCTAAGGCTTTCCCCAATTAAACCTTTGGCCAACAAATCCTTCACCTGGCCGTATAACTCCTCATACTTAACCGGATTCATCCGGTAATGTGGGAGGTTCGGGAGTGATGTCTCCCGAAACTAAGTCGATAGCGTGCTAGATGTCCCGTAAGGGAGGGAGTTCATTGGGTACTTCCACAGGGAATACGTCCGCGTACTCCTCGAGGAGTTGCTTGGGCTCCGGTGCTGTGCTCTCGTCATCTAAGTTAGTGACATTGTTGGCTAATGTCACGACATAGCACACAGGGGTGTGCTCACGGTCCTACTCTAACTCCCGCCGGAAGATGCAGCCATTGGTGACGGTGGCGGGAGGGGTAGTGTATGATGGTGTCGTTGCAGACTAAGTTGGCAACGACGGTAGTCGCACCAATGGGTACCAAATCAGTCGTTGTCTGTCGTAGATGAGAGAGCACGTGTTGGCT
Source organism: Wolffia australiana (assembly GCF_029677425.1). Lineage (NCBI taxonomy): Eukaryota > Viridiplantae > Streptophyta > Magnoliopsida > Alismatales > Araceae > Wolffia > Wolffia australiana. The sequence continues at coordinate 2,827,840 of NC_135854.1, read as the reverse complement.
CTTCTGGCCAACTGAACGTCATGGTCATATAACCATGGCCAACAAAGAATAATACTACCAATCTTCATTGGTAGTACATCGCACAACACTTTCTCGCCGTGCGTACTCATCTTCAATGGTATGTAGCACTACATCTTCACCAAAACCGTAGATGCATTGATCCGTGACACATTGTACGGAGTAGGGTGTGGAGTCATGGGTAACCATGGGCATGTGGCGGTGTCCTCATAGATCCCGTTGATGCAGCTTCCACTATCGACCATCAACTTGTACGTACACCCACCAATTTTGATTTACGTGTAGAAGATGGATGTGCGCTCAGCAATGTCGATGGGTCGAGGTGTTGCCGTAGCGGTAGAAGGTGTAGGGGTCGATCAGGCGGCCACGTTGGAGCTCCTCATACCGGTGGTCTCCTGCTGAATTCCCAAAGTGACAATGGGATACGTCGTGGGTGGAGTGGTCGGTGTGATCTGGATATATCCAAGTAGATCAACCACATCCTCGCCGTCGGGGCATTCAGCTGAGTACTCATCCACTTCGAGATCATTCTAGGGCTGTTCTTTCACCGGATTCCCATGCATATCCATGACGAGGAGGGTGGGACAGTCGGAATGGTGATGTCCAAATCCCTTACACATAAAGCACTGGAGGGGTTCTCGAGGGGCATTCGGCGCCCTAGCGGTGGATATCGCCGAAGAGGTGGGAGTTGCCGGTGTAGTGACCGGTGTCGCTGAAGTAGTTCGCGTGCATGGGACTGTCGTGCTCCCACGGTTCCAAGTCGATGTAGATTGTGTAGTCGATGAAGCGGGTGTTGTAGCTGGAGTTACTCGGGGAGCGGCGGAATAGGTCGGAACGATGTCATCGTGGCTAAGCTCATTGCTTTCCACGAGACTGTAGGCGAGGTCTACGGTCATCAGGTTCTTCTATAGGACCCGTACTCCCAAATCAGGATGGAGCCCGTAGATAAAGAATGCGATTTGAATTTGTGGACTCTCCACAAACTTGCATTGCATCCTATACTCCTCAAAATCCTCGATGTACTCACTAACCTTGCGCTTCCCTTGCCTAAGATCCATCCATTTCAGCAAGAGATGAGTCATGTAGAGCTTCCGGATATACTTATCCTTCAACTTTCGTCACATCTAGTCCCACGTGAAGGGAGGATTTCCTCGACGTTGTGCTGACTTCTTCTCATTTTTCCAAAAGATTGTGGCTTCGCCTCTAGGCGAGCCTCGGCATAGGACACGCACAGTTCGCCATCCATGTCCTACCATTGGAAATAACTTTCCAAATCTGATTCCCAATCTGCGTAGTCCTTAGAGTTCCGTGACCCTTCAAAGATTGGCACCTCTATTTCAACACTCTTCTAGATCACGGCGCAGTGCGCCTCTCTCCGTCGCTCGTGTTCGTCCTCATGGTGACGAGCAGGCGATCGACAGGGTGCGTCACGCCGGTAAGCATGATCCCCGGGCTCAGGATAATATGCAGCTTGGGGAGCTGCCCGGGGGTAGTACGGACATTCATCCAGACGTTCGTAGTGCTGGTAGTGCATTGGCAGTGCCGGGGAAGGTGCTGGTTGAGCGTACTCCGGTTGTGGAGGGTAAGGGTTCGGCCTCCTAGGTCGGATGGGTTCGTCCGGTGGGTATTCTAGAGGAGGTGCGTAATGGTAGTCAGTGGCATATCTCTATGCTGCTCGGGACGGTGCTGGGGCCTCTTCGTATTGGGCTGGTGAGGGTCCGGGCACCGATCCGTGATAGGGCGGATGGGCAGGATTACCACCATACGTGGTCGTCTCCGGCCGACGGGTAGTGGGGGGATACCGTGGACTGCACGGTGCTAAGGAGTAATGGGGAGCATGTGGTACGGAAATCCGATTTGGATTTTGGGCCATCTCGTGAGGATGCCCATCAGGGTCATGATGCCGGGAACTCCTGTTCTCGGGAGGGTAGTAGTTCCTATCCGGTAGATAGGAATGATCGTTGTAATATCTCGGCGCATGATACTCTTCCATGGGCGGAGGATTTCTTCGTCGTTCCCCATAGTCATTCTCCCACTCTTCTCGTCGGCTGTAGCGGGGTGGAGGCGCCGGTGGATCCTGCGGTCAGTGCGTCGGAGCGAGAAGGTCCCACATCGGGGCCTTGCCGGGGCATCGGGGCCTTGCTGGGACATCGGGGAACCTCGCTGGCCGAGGGATCACTATGATGCTCAGTCACCGAGGCCCTACGGGTAGGTGCCACGGTGATGGCACGCCGGTCTTCGGATGCTCGAGGAGCTGGTGGCACCGTTTCGTCGGGGGGAATCCAAACCCGGGGAGTGGGTTCCCTAGCTGGCGGGGGAGGTAGAGCTACCTCCTCGTTCTCCAAATGGTCCATGTGAAACGGTTCACCTAATGGATCTTCGGGTAGAAGATCCCCTAGGACGAGATCATTATCATAATCTTCGTCGCGTTCAGCTATGTCAGTATTCTGACACTGGGCTCGCGTGCGAACGATCCTATGGTCAACGTTCCACCAACAAAATTTCTACAGGTTTAATGGAATAATGGATGCAATGAAATGACGTGATATAGATGCGAATGATTTTTGAAAGATGGCGTGCACAATTCAATTACATTTCAAGTGATATGCTGCTGACCGTATAAAGCAAAAGCTAACTTGACCGGCTCTGATACCAATATGATGTAATACGATGATTGTGTCGGGATCGGACAGCTCGTATTACGTTAGGGGGCAATATTGAGCTGAACTTGGGTCTAATTAAATGAGATGGATGCCGATTTTAAAATCATTGACGGGCAATATTAGACAACTCCTGGTGAGGAACGATGGACAATGACAATCACTGAGGAGATATTGATCTGATGAGACTCCCAATGATCCCTAGAGACCACCTACGGCGGTAGGAGGGAGGGGCTTTTGACGACCCAAAGGTGTTCCAAGTCTAAGGGTCAATGAGCAACCTTCTACCAGAAGAAAGTTCCTACCTCTCAACACGGTGGCTATCCTAAACAATTCACGGAGTTCCGGGGCAGAGGAAGAGATAGCGGGAGACGGCACGGGAAGACGTAATAGTACTGGAAATAACGGAGGGGAGACGTATAGGTACCTGATTGACGAAAGTTTGTGATGACATAATTTGATTGTTGGCGGGCCAACAATGATAGCTCGATTTTGGATGCGACTGGGCCTGACGATGGGGCTCGCGGCGGTGGAGCAAAGCACGCGGGCGGGATGATGGCAGAGGCTGGCGCGTGGGGCGGAGCAGGGTGCACGGGGGGGGAGACCAGCACACGAGGCAGCGGCTAAAGCACGGCGAAGGGGCTGGGCGCATGATCAGTGGGCAGGGCGCACGGAGGGGAGGCCTACGCCCGCGGTAAAGGCCGGCGCACGGCAGAGGAGGCTGGGCGCACGTGCAAGTTGGCAGGGTGCGCGGCGGAGGTGCTGGGCGCGCGGGCAGGTGAGTCGGGCATGAAGAGGAGAGATCTGTGCATGGCGGCGAACTGGCGCGCGGCGGATGTCACTGGGCGCACTACAGGTGGGTAGGGCGCGCGAAGGGGAAGCGTGCGGCCGCGCGGGCAGGTGAGCTGGGCGTGCGGTGGGGAGAACCGCGCGTGGCAGCGGGCTGGCGCGTGGCAGAGGTGACCAAGCGCGCGGGCTGGTGGGTAGGGCGCGCAGAGGGGAAGCCTGCGGGCCAGGCAGCGGGTTGACGATTGGCGGAGGAAGCAGGGTGCGTTGGCGACGATGATGGCAATGGTGCGGAATGGACAACTACCTCCAAGAAAAGGTTTCTTGAAGGATAACCACCCAAGAATCCCAAAGGGACTGGCGAGTTCTTGACCTGTCGGGGAATGCTTGATGGGCATTGGTGGGATCTTGGCGGAGGAGGACCTCGGCACTTCTTGAATCTTGAAACACCTTCGGGGTAGTCTCGACGGAGGAGTCTTCGGGCTTCAAGAAATGACGAGTTTCTTGGATCTTTTGGCGACCTCGGAGTAGTCTCGACGAGGTGTTGAAACATGCTTTTACAGAGTGGTCTCGACGTGAAGGCACGGGCTCTAACCCACGGAGTAATCGCGACGTGGGGTGAGATCAGCCACCTCTCTCTCTACACTCTAATTCCTATCTATGCTAGGATAACGAGAAGACAGCGTTGAGAATTTTCCTTCAATAATTGCCTACCTTCACTTCTACATGCTATCCCCTTATATAGTGAGGATAGGTGCCAAGTGAGATCGTGGAGAGGACGAACCATCGCGAGACTTGGTTCGGCCTCTCTTTAACTGTTACAAGTAGATGAAAACATAACATGGACGAGGCCCAAAACACCGGCCCAGTCCGTAAAATCCAAGAACAAAAATTACATAAAGACAAAACAAATAAAGGACAACAATAAGAATGCTTATGCGAAGTACATAAACCCCGGATGGCGAGCATAGGCGCGAACAGCCCGGCGTGGTTGAATTCGTCCCGTCCTGGCGTCAACTGGATGGTCCCCCATCATATCTCTATCTCTATCTTTGTCTCTATCTCTATCTCTATCTCTATCTCTATCTCTATCTCTATCTCTATCTCTATCTCTATCTCTATCTCTATCTCTATCTCTATCTCTATCTCTATCTCTATCTCTATCTCTATCTCTATCTCTATCTCTATCTCTATCTCTATCTCTATCTCTATCTCTATCTTTATCTCTATCGTTATGATGTAACATGATCAGGTTCAGGATCGAACGACTCGTTTTATGCCAAAGGGAGGGCTACAGCGATCATATCATATAGCGGAGACAAGTAATGATATGTCATGTTAATGATACTACGACAATAAAATCGAGAAGTATAAATTCTGCGTCGGCATGCACCAACATCCATTAGGCTACGGCAAGCAAGACCTGGGAATGCCAATAGGCTCCTAATGATCCGGATATCGGGTAGATGGTCAACGGTGCGAGTTCGACTATTGTCGCTTTTGCACGCACCCTCGACGGTCCAAACCATGAACGTACTGATCGAAGTCCTAATCCTTGAAAAAGGTGAATCCTATCTATCACTAATCTAACATCGGGGGTGGAGAAAACATTCGGAGGCACTAAAAGAAATAATATAACACCGTTGGAGAAGTCAAGGAGCGTACCAGGAACGGTAGGCTCCGGAGGTGTCTTCTTCGCCACTCGTGGAAGGCGTCCAACAGGGAGGCGCCACAGGAACTGGTTGGCGCAGCGACGGTTGCAACAATGGGTGCAGCAGTGGTTGCTGCACTAGGGTAGTAATGGTGAGGCTGCACGGTGAGCATGCGGCAATAATTGTTGCCACATGCACAATGGCGAAGTCCATCTTTGGGTGCAGTGAATGGTGTGGCTTCGTAGATTGGCCGTGGAGGGGGTAACCTCAGATCAACCGCAAGGTCGGCGGACTCGAGCCAGCACCCGTGGGTGCGTATGGCAAACTTTGGATGGCAGACGTGGCCGCTTGCAGCGGTCGCGGGTGGTCTGGGCGGAAGCAGGCGGCCTGGACAGCTGTGTGCAGCCCTAGGCAGAAATTAAGCTCTTTAAATGCATAAAATTGTGCTAATAACATGAAATAAAGACAGAAATTAGGGTGTTATCAACCCGCATGTTAGGGAATTAGAAGACGGTCTTCCATTTGCCCAACATATTTCTTCATTGCATCATCGCATCCATAATAGGATCACACAACAAACTGCATTGTACAAGCAAGCTGTCAACTTGCATCGCCGACCTAGAGATTTTGACGTGGGAGACATAGTGATGGTTAGACTCAGGCCAGAGAGGTACTCTCTTGGGACGGCTACGAAGCTACATGCTCGTAGTGCCGGCCCGTTCCCGATCCTCCAAAGAGTGGACGACAACGCCTACGATGTCGAGAATTCCCCTACGTGGGGAATAGGCTCAACATTCAATGTGGCAGACCTAACTCCGTACCAGGCTCCTTCTCACCCCCTAGACTCAGCCTCTCTAGACCCCATCAATATGAGTGAGTTTTCTACGACCACTCCCCCAGTTGTGTCGCCCGATAGGCACAAGGCAATCGATTGTGTACTACAGGAGGTAGTTGACCATGCAGGGGAGGGGATATCGAGGAGGTTTCTGGTGTGTTGGGTGGGGCGGACCTACACGGACGACACCTGGATATCAGAAGAGGAGCTACACAGCCTTTGGCTAGACTTACTCCAACCGCTGCCGTTCGTCCAACTTGACTCGCCGGAGTCGAGTCCTTCCCGTCCCGGGAGGATTGATGGCGTAGCACCGTCTGAGAATGTAGGACCATAGCTCGAGAAGTTGGCACCGCCTTCGATCTCCCCACCGACTCTTGTCCAGCCTGCACGACAAGCCAAAGCAACGACGCGCGCACCCGGATTCAGATATCCCGGGTAACGGCGCACCCTTTGATCCCATCTATCTTTTTATTTTCTTGCACTTTTTTGTCTTTCGTAGTTCTGTCGTCTCATCTACATTGTAGTGAAGGGAAATTCCCATATGAGGATATCTTCCCCTCCTTCCCCCCCCTAGTGGGCCTTAGTAAGCCCATTTTATTTTCTTTTCCCTTTTGTAGTTTAAGGGGCCCATTTACCTCTCCACTATAAGGGAGGGGTGGGCGAACCGCTATACACTCTTGATATTTTTCTTAAAGTTATAATGTGAGAAGTCCAAGAGTAACTCTCATTGAGGAGAGGAAGAAGAAGAAAGAAGAACAAGAAGGAAGAAGAAGAAGGAAGAGGGAGAAGAAGAAGAGGGGGAAGGAGAGAAGAGAAGAGAAGGGAAGGCCGTCGTCCTCGTCGCCACCTGCCAGAATGCCGCTGCCTGCCGCTTCACGTGCCACCGCCGCTGCCCGCCGCTTTACGCGCCGCCGCCGCCGCTTTCCTCGCCGCCGCACGTTGTCAGTGTCGCCGCCTCTCCGCCGTCCACCGTTCACTCCTGTCGCCACCGTTGGGAAGTGTAGCCCACCGCTGCCTACCGCTTTCGCCGCCCCGCCCTCGCTCGGGCTGCGACCCACGCCCCCGTTGCGCCTTGCACCGCGCCCGATTGTTGCCTTGCGCCTGACGCCGCATCCTGCTATGCCCCAACCGCATTGCGCACCAAGCTTTGGCACGTACCCGCGCCAAGCCTCCGCCCACATGAACCGGTTGAGGGCGCCACCACCACATGCACACCCAATAGCTCTGCCCGCGCCCTCGTCGACATTGCTCCCTCTGGCCCCTTGCGTTACGAAATTTCCTTCGCAGGTCGCGATGAAGGTACCCCTCTTCGCAGGTCGCGACGAAGGCTGAAACTGACCTATAGGAAATAGGAGCAAGTCAAAATGGAAGAAATGCCAACCCAAAACGAGGTGTGCTGCCAGTAACTTCAAAGGAAGCTGATCTTCATGCAGGGATAAGAGAAACCAACAAGAAACTTGAAGAATTGACTTCCACTCTAAAGAATGCTTTTCTCCCTAACTCACCCCTTGTGAAAGCACAGATTTGTTCTATATGTTCAAGCAGAGATCATGAGGATGGAGCATGCCAACTTGGAGAGGAGGAGGTCCATTTGTTGAACCACAACCAACAGCCTTGGGGAGGACCAAAGAGGACCATCTACAACAACCAAGGAATCTACTCCCAAGGAACCAAGGCCCCTTTCCAGCAACGAGTCCAATTCCAGACCCCACCACAGCAGTCTAATCAAGCAGCTCCACAAAACCAGGTACAAGATTTGTCCACTCTAACACCTGTGATCTCTCACATGATAGAGCAGTAGAATCGAAGGCTACGGGAAGAAATGGAGATGCGCATGCAAGCCATGATGGAAACACAGACAAAAATGATGATAGATGCGCAAGAGCAGACCAGACAGCTATTTGAGAGCTTGAAGCAAAGAACAGCTGACCATGGAGGTAAGGGAGTTGAATCCAACTCCCACTCAGGTCGATTTCCAACTCAACCTTCCATTAATCCCAAAAATTTATGTCATTTACAAGAGGAAACCCTATATCCTGACAATGAGGAAGATCTTGAAGAAATTCAAGCCATTTCAAAATTGAGAAATGGCAAGGAACTTCAAGATCCTCACCGAGGCAAGGAAAAAACAAAATTGGAGGAAAATAACCTAAGAGAAGGAGAGGCTCCATCACCTAGTGTGGAACCCCTACCTTCAACCTACACCCCTCCCATTCCTTATCCTTCGGCCTTAAAACCCCTTAAGTCTTCTCCTGATTATGAGTATAGACTCCTAGAGAATTTCAAGAAAGCCACTATGTCAATAGCCGTAGAGGATATGATTAAATGTGCACCTTCTTTAAAGAAATATTTAAAGGATTCATGCACATCGAGGAAAACCAAGGAGGTAGTTAAGCTTTCTGAAAATGCCTCTAGTATCTTAAACTCTGTTCCCATTAAAAAGAAAGATCCAGGAGCTCCTTTTATTACATGTGAAATTGGAGGAAAGATTTTTACTAGAGTATTATTAGATACAGGAGCTAGTATTAGTATTATTCCAAAAGTTTTATATGAGGAATACGGTTTTGGGGAATTAGAGGAAATCTGCATGGATCTATTGCTAGCTGATGGAACAATTAGACAACCAGAGGTAGGTTATCTGATGTGATGATAAACGTTGAAAATTGTGAGATCCCCGTCGATTTTATTGTAACTGAGGTAAAGGTAAAGGGAGATCTAAGTGTAGCGCCTATCATTCTAGGAAGACCCTTCTTGGTGACAGCTAGAACAATCATGGATTGAGAAAAAGGGACTGTTGAATTTAAGGTTGGAGAGGAAAGAGTTAAATTAGACATATCCAAGATGATGAAATATCCTAAAGGGAGTAACGAAGAGTTAAAATTTTGTGATGAAGAGGAGGATGATGTCGATGCTATTCGAGGGTTTTTATTGAGAGTAGATGATGCCAACGAGGAAAGAGTAGAACCTGAGCCTCCTACACTCTCCCTAGATTTGAACTTAGAGCTTAAACCTCTCCCATCATCTTTAAAATATGCATTTTTAGATTCTAGAAATTCCTTACCTGTGATTATTTCCTCGTCCCTTACTCCTTCACAAGAAAATGATTTGCTTAAGGTATCGAGAGAGCATAAAGGAGCATTAGGATGGACATTTGAAGATATTAGAGGAATCCCTTCATCAATTTGTGAACACAGAATATTTTTAGAAGAAGATTCTAAACCTTCTAGGGAGCACCAACGTAGGCTGAACCCACATATGAGGGAAGTATTAGAGAATGAAATATTAAAATGGCTAGATGCGGGTATTATTTATGCCATTTCTGATAGTGAATGGGTCAGCCCTGTTCACATGGTGCCAAAGAAATCTGGAGTAACAGTAGAGATCAATGAAAAGGGAGAAGAAATCCAGAAGAGGCTGATAACTGGATGGAGGGTATGTATTGACTATAGAAAATTAAATAAGGCTACAAAGAAAGACCATTATCCCCTTCCTTTCATTGATCAAATTTTAAAAAAACTATCAGGACAGAATTTATTTTGTTTTCTTGATGGTTATTCAGGATATAATCAAGTTAACATTCATCCTGATGATCAAGAGAAAATAACTTTTACTAGCCCTGTAGGTACATATGCCTTCAGGCGCATGCCTTTTGGCCTATGTAATGCTCCAGCCACCTTCCAAAGATGCATGAACTCTTTATTCTCTGATTTAGTAGGTGATTGTTTAGAAATTTTTATGGATGATTTTTCTGTATTTGGAGATTCTTTTGAAAATTGCCTTCTAAATCTTACTAAAGTTCTTCAAAGATGCATTGAAAGTAACCTTGTGCTAAGTTGAGAAAAATCTCATTTTATGGTACAGGAGGGAGTGGTATTGGGGCACAAGGTCAGCAATCATGTACTAGAAGTGGACAAGGCCAAAATAGAAGTCATCCAGGGCCTTCCACTCCCCACAAATCTAATAGCCCTTAGAGGGTTCCTCGGCCATGCAGGTTTCTATAGGAGGTTCATTCAAAACTTTGCTAAAATTTCCAAACCTCTTACTAATTTCCTTTCTAGTAAAACTAATGAAATCACTTTGGATAAAAGTGTTATTTCTGCTTTTGAAGAGCTGAAGAAGGCTCTCACACATGTACCTATTTTGCAAGCTCCAGATTGGAGCTTGCCATTTGAAATCATGTGTGATGCCTCGGATTTTGCTGTAGGGGCAGTCTTAGGACAGAGGAAAGAGAAGAAACCTGTGGCCATATATTATGCTAGCAGAACTTTAATTGATGATCAACTCAATTACTCTACCACAGAAAAAGAACTGCTAGCTGTAATTTTTGCTTTAGAAAAATTTCGACCTTATTTGCTTTGTAGTAAAATAATAGTCTACACTGATCCTGCGGCATTAAAATATCTTTTATCTAAAAAGGAAGCTAAACCTAGGCTTATCAGATGGATTTTATTATTACAGGAATTTGACATAGAAATTCAAGATAAAAAGGGCTGTGAAAATTATGTTGCTGATCATCTTTCTAGGATCAAAGTAAATGACTCCTCACTTATCCATGAAGCATTTTCGGATGAGCAAATTCTGGCTATCCAAACAGGAAATGTTCCATGGTTTGCAAACATTGTGAATTTTTTGGTGACAGGAAGAGTCCCTTCAGGATGGAGCTACAATGAGAGAAAGAAGTTCTTCAAGGACATGCGAGATTATTTTTTGGAAGAACCAGAGCTATTCCATCAAGGAGCTGATCAAATTCTTAGAAGATGCGTACCCGAAGAAGAACAGAACAGCATCCTTAAATTCTGCCATTCCAACCCAGGAGGAGGTCACTATTCAGCTAAGGTAACAGCCCATAAGGTAATGGAAAGTGGGTTTTATTGGCCAACTTTATTTAAAGATGCACATGATTTTTATTTAAAATGTTTAGCATGTCAAGCATCTATAAATATTGATAGAAAAACTCATATGCCTCTAAAACCCATTTTAGAAGTAGAAATCTTCGATTTATGGGGCATTGATTTCATGGGACCATTTCCTAATTCGAATGGATATGAGTATATTTTAATGGCTGTAGACTATGTCTCAAAGTGGGTAGAAGCCATAGCCACTAGGACCAATACCAGTAAAGTTGTCACTGATTTTGTGGAGACTTACATCTTTTGCAGATATGGATGTCCTAGGGCTATAATTAGTGATGGGGGGTCACATTTTGTAAACTTTAATTTTAGACAGCTTTTGAAAAAATATGGTGTACAACATAGAGTAACTACCCCATATCACCCGCAAGCTAATGGGCAGGTTGAATTATGTAACAGAGAAATTAAGAAAATCCTTCAAAAAATTGTGAAGCCCAATGGGAAAGATTGGCCATACAAACTAAATGAAGCATTATGGGCCTATACAACAGCCTATAAAATACCCTTAGGAATGTCCCCCCTTCAGGTTGATATTTGGAAAACCATGTCATCTACCATTGGAGTTGGAACATAAAGCTTCATGGGCAATTAAAAAGCTAAATCTTTCTTTAGATGAAGCAGGAAAATGCAGGTTGCTCCAACTCCAAGAACTTGAAGAAATTAGGAATGAGGCTTATGAAAACTCCAAGATATACAAAGCCAAGATGAAGGCCTTCCACGACAAAAACATCATAAGAAGGACCTTTGTCAAAGATCAAAAGGTATGGCTTTACAATTCAAGATTAAAACTCTTTCCTGGTAAGCTAAAAAGTAGATGGAATGGACCTTATTTGGTAGTAGAATCATATGAAAATGGGGCCATTTTAATTTCGGATCCTAGAACCCATAAACAATTCACAGTGAATGGGCAAAGGCTGAAGCCTTACTTACATGATGATGCTCCTCATCAACCCCTTAGTATGATATTGGAAAAGCCTGCAGGTTAGTAACATCCATAGAGCTGCATTAAAGCTTTTATTTCTATTTTTTACCTTTATTATTTTCTTTTGTTTCTTTGTTTTTGTTTTGTTTTGTTTTCTTTTCTTTGGTTTCAGAAAATGCCTACCACCAATACATGAAATGGACGTGAAGGAACCTACATGAAAGCGCTCAACCCACTGTTTGCGTCCTCTAAACTCCTTTTTATATTTTCATATGCATTGAGGACTATGCAACTACTATGTGGGGGGAGATTCAATCCGCCTTAAAAGTTTTATATTTTCTATGATGTCTCAATGTTTTTTTTAAATAAGATGGGGGGTATAAAAGATTCTTGAATTCAACATCATGCCATAACCAAACTTTGGACAGCCCCTTTTATCTTTTTACCCTAGAAGAAAATGTGGGGAAGCTAGGCTCACTGAGCGCATCATGATCATATTATAGGGGCATCAATGTTGATTTCTAGGTAGTACATGATCTTATCCCCAAATGGCGAGAGTACATGGTAGGGTGAAGGACAGATCTGAAAATCAAAAGGTGTATACCCCATAGATAAGGATTTGAGTGTTGAGTGAAAGTGTGACACCCCCACTCCACCCATATTTTGATTTAACCGAACCTATCTATGTGAATGACTACCTATCAGCCTAATCATATGCTGGATAGTGAGATGCACTTCTTCAAGTCTTGAGCACATTACCCCTCCATTTCATACCTCTTATAAATCTTCATCCCACAATTCTTCATTTGCCATCTTCATCCATCTATGCTTACTGACCCTTTACCACCTTTACCTCACCGTACCTATATACGACCCCACCTCCTTGCTTATGAAATGCCTTACTCCCAAGTCGTTCTATCTCTCTTATCTTTAAAAACAATATCATATTGATATTTGTCATCTGATTTTAAATCTTTTCCATTGATATTCACTATACATCTTCTCAATCTATTTCCTCTTTCTGATCCTCAAAGTTAAAAAAAAAAAAAAAAAAAATTCTCTTCGAGGGTAGAGTGATTGCATGAAATCTGTGATTGACATTCATTCAAGAAAATTTATTTGATTACGGTAGTTCATACATCCTTTCTTATTCTCTTCTTCTATTTGCCGCCCCCCCAAAAAAAAAAAAAAACAAAAAAAAGGAAATACAGAAAAATTACTATGAAGAATACATTTTACAATATTATGAAAAAAGAAAGGAAAAATTACTATGGGGCTTGTTTCTTCTTCTTATTTGTTTCCTATGAATTGCCTATCATTCCATAATGAATGCATTCTCTACCTAGAAGAATAACTTATGAGGATCATCTTTACCTTCTTCTACCTTCCACATTTCTTCTTGAATCTTGGGAGTAGGCTATATAAGTAATCTTACTCCGACTTTCTTAACTCAGACTTTGCCCATTCTCCTTAAACCTTTCTTCTCATCTCTCTTGAAGCTTAGAGTAGATAGGAAGCCATTTCTTAACACGCCTTGTTACCTTGTGCTCATAATAAGAGGCGAAGAGTGCATACTCTCTATTTCAGGTCTGATGAAGCTTTTAGGGACATCACCACTTAGGTAGCCCTTTCTCTTGTGAGCGAGTGAACCAAGAGGGGTGAGGCCCAGTTCAATGTGTGAAGTGAGGAAATCTTATTTTTATGGTGTTGAGCCTAGAGAGAAGTAAGCTGCCCTATTATGACCACCAGTTCTGCTCAGACCATGAGAAAAAAGTTCATGTATTCCTGCAAAGGTTTTGACCTAGATTGTCGAAGGAAAATGCTCATCTAGATATGTGATTGATAAACTTAACGCTTAATGCAGATACCTTCTTGGTGTAAAGGTGAGAAGGGAAGTCCATAGAAAATCGAAGGGCATTGCTAAGGGACTAGCAATGATCTAAGTTGGGGGGTATTTGATAAATCCAAAATGATAGTAATATATATGTGCAATTTCAGCTAATTTATCTACTTCTTTATCTTTATCTGGATATATTATCAACATTTATGTTAAGTTGTGAAACATCATGAAACAAAATCACCTTTTTCTAATTTGGAGTTAATTATTATCATTTGTGGGACTAACCCCACTTAACTCAATGAGTTAAGTGGAATGAATCTCACTCTCTTCTTAGTTTATGTGGAAGATGCAGGAATTAGGTGAAACTTTCATGAATAAAGGGGATAATTAAATGAAGAGGAAGCTATTTGGACCAGAGGAGCAGGCTCAGCCACAACCCTGGGCCAAGAAAGAAGGCCCAAAGCAAGACAGTTGGCTCTAGTCTAAAGGCCCACTAAGGAAGCTCCACTAAGCCCACTATGAGAGGCATGTTGGGCCAAAGAAAGGAGGGCAAGGGGAAGGTCCAGTCATGATTATTTATGAATATTTCAGGGGCTTAAATGATGATTGGAGGACAACCTTGGACGTGGATCCAAGCCAGAGAAGAAGATCCAGCCATTCAATCCACAAAACATCCAAGGGTGGAGACTTAAAGATAGCACCTTTAAGGCTAATTAAGGAAAGAAGCCTTGAACGTCCAGGGGGGATTTCAAAGGTCTCAATGCTGATTGGAGGACCATAATGGACATGGATCATGACCCTGAAAAGAAGATCTAGCCATCCATTGTATTAAAAATCCAATGGCTCTCCTTTGCTCTCTCTCCCTATATAAACCCCTTCACCCTATTGTAAAATTCATCTTGTGATTCAATCCAAAGTAATGTTTGGTGGATTAAGTGTAATTGAGTCATAGATCCATTCACCTCAGTGAGTGCCAGGCTGAGCAGGAAGCATCCAGGGCTGAAGAAGCTGGTGGAAAGGAGAAGAAGAAGTCCCTTGGACCTTAGCGGGTGTGACAAAGAGGTTACCTTCTTATTTCTCCTTTTTCATTCTTTTCTGTTCGTCTTTTGTCTTTTAGTTAGTCTTGGATCAGCTAGCCAATATCCAGACAGTTCAAGTGCATCCAACCACGCTCTAAAATTCGTTCTAGAACTCATTCTAGAGTGATTTTAGTACAGTCCATTTGTTTCTCTCTCCTCCACCAAGGAACCTTCCCCATTTGGCATCCGGACTTGGCCAAATTTTGACTAAGTCCAGAGCGCCAAACTGTTTCATTTCCTATTTTGTTTTAGCTTTCAAATACTCCTAAAAAATACCCAAAAATTATTTTCTGCCTATTAATATTATTATAATATTATTATAATATTTATTTTTCTTTGTTATATATATTTTTTTAATTAGTTATTTATCTTCATATGTAGTAAACCTACCTCTAAAATTATTAAAAAGTACAAAACTAAAGCACAAAACCCTTGCTCCTTGTGGATTGACCCTTACTCTCCCTACGCTAGTAAGGTTATTATAAATTTTTGTTGTTTTAATTCGGATAAACCAACGACACTAATTAGTGAAGTTAGCTCATCACTAATTACCCCAAAATCTGAATTATCACGGGCGGCGACCCCATGGGCGACCCCATGGGCGACCCCGTGCGACGGCCGGCGGCCCTGTGACCTGGGACCCGACACCGGCGGCGGTGGCCGCCTAGGGTTCCATCGGGGTATCACGACGAAACAAGAGGGTGGGGGCAGAACGGGACGGCCGGCCAAGTCGACCCCGTTCCGTTCCGCCCTACTATCTCTCACCCTCTTTCTCTTTTCTTTCTCTCACGGGAACGGGACGGGCTCTTCTTCTTTTCCAAAAATTCAAAATGGACTTGTCTTCTTCTTACCCAAGGGGTCCTATATAGAGGCCCCATGAGTTACATAAGGAAACCCTAATCAGAAAAATGAAAATTTAACCTAAACTTAGAAAAACAAACCTAGATAACTTGAGGGCTTCGCCATCAATTCTCCCCCTCTTGGAGAACTCGACTCCGTCGAGTTTGTGGAAGACATAATACCTTGAGCTGGCTCAAAGAGGTCTAGGTGGAATGTTGGCCTCGTGCGGTAGTGTCTGCCTTTGTAGCTCTCTGCGGCTGCGCTTGGCAGCACGGCAATGACAGCATCAGGATGAGGCGGCGGCGTCTCTCGCGGCGGCCTCAACCGTGCGGTGGGTTGCATTCCATGGCAGCTTGCCTGGAGGCATTGTTAGCAGCAACGACTACGGCGAGTGGCTCTTCTCCATCTGTAGGGACTCGAATGGTGACGAGCATCGTCATCCCATTCGTGCGTCGACTGAGCGCCCACAGTTGGCTCGCATACCAGTTTGTTGCAGGACGGATGTCGTCGATGTCCAGCGGCGGGAGTGCAGTCCGTTCGTCCTTCTCCTAGGACGGTCATCTTGGACGGCACGTCCTGCTCTAGGTGGTGTCCCGGAAAGATAAGTCTTGTGCGGGGGGCCTCAATTTGTAGAATTTGAGGGTGACCATGCTCCACTTGGTCAGCGCCCACGTGGTCGCCGTTGAGGCGTTGGTGGGCCTGACAACCAGTGGGCGGGTAGGTCCGCCGACCGGATGACGAGACGGCGGCCGATAGTATGGCGGCTTATTCGGCCGTCACACGCGACGAGATGGCGTGACTGAGGGCGGCATCTTTGATCGGAGCGGCGGCGTGGGCTGCGGCAAGACGGCGCGGCTCAGGGCGGCATCTTTGATCAGAGCGGTGGCACGGGCCGCAGCAAGACGGTGTGGCACAGGGCAGCGTCATTGATCAGAGCGGCGGCGCGGGTCGCGGCGAGACGGCGCAGCTCAGGGCAGCGCTTTTGATCGGAGCGGCGGCGCAGGCCGCAGCGAGACGGCGCGGTTCAGGGTGGCGTCTTTGATCGGAGTAGAGGCGCGTGCCGCAGTGAGAGGCGGCCAAGGGTAGCGGCGGGCGGCGGTCCCGTTCATGGGCGGCGACCCCGTGCGGCGGGCGGCTGCCCGGTGCGACGGGCGGCTGACCAGTGCGGCGGTGGCGGCCGTGTCGACGGCGGCTGCCCGGTGCGGCGGGCGGCTTCCCCGTGCGACGGGCGGCTGCCCGTGCGGTGGGTGGCTGCCCCGCGCGCTTGGCGGCAGCCACGTGTGGGGGGCGGCTGCCCCGTGTGGCGGGGCGGCTGATGTAATACGACAACGGCCGGGATCGACGGCTCGTATTACGTCACAATAATGCGCAAATGCGTGTCTATTATGAAATGAAATGCACTTTAAAATCCTTAAGAGCGGAGAGGATAGGCCGACAGTGGGGCGATGATTCAGTAAATCCTAAGACGACGACTAGGTCCGGATAGACTCCAAGTGACCCGCAGAACCTTACGATCGAGCACGACGTGAGGGGTGCTTTACTGCCCACAAGAGTTCACCCTCGACGACTATAATCTGATCGTCGATCTCAAAGAAAACCCTATCACTCGATGAAGGTGGCTAGACTAACCGGACTTCTCAATGATAACAAGCGACAGAGGAAACTGATAGAGAACGACATCACTACAAGGAGTAATAATACTGTAGAAAAGGGAGGGCGAGATGGAACCTGGCGTCGATCTGTCGACGTAGAACAACCGGGAGGATTCCGTAGTCAGGCTCACGTGCCAACCGGCATTCACGTTAGGGAGATTCCTTGTATCACTCCGTCAATGTTGAACAATCGAGAGGGGGGGGGACTCGTCAGAAGCACGAGCTGGGTCAATAGGTCACGCCGGAAGAAGTCCCATGAGCCGGATCGACCGGGAGTCAGCTGGCAACGTTGACCGGCAGGAGTAAACCCCGTCACGAGCGATGGACACTGGCGGCGTCCTCCTCAAAGGTCGCAGGTGCGCGAGACCACCAGTTGCGGCACGCGGCGGCAGGCGATCAGCACAGGGCAAACGGGGCTGTTGCAAAGCACGCGACGGCGTGCTGTGGCAGGCGAGAGCTCGTTGCAAAGCCTGAAGGCGTCGATCGCCCGCAAGTACACAGGGGCACGGTGGCAGGACACTTGACCGCGCGCTATCGGGTGCCGATGCAGTTCGCCGGGGGATGCAGAGCGCGCGCGGACGTTCTTTTCGGGCGCCCGAGCGACGATGAGTCGCAACACACAGTAGCGGTAGGAGGCCTCAGGGTCACACGTAGGCGGGAGGTCGAGAGATGAGCGGCGGCGGGTGCGGCTCTGAATGAGGACCACGGGAACGTCGGCTGTCGACGCGGCTCTGGCTGAGGACCCCGGGAACGGTGGCTGTCGACAGCGCTGGCGCAAGAGAAAGCGATCCTCGGCCAGCGGAACTGACCCAACGGACGGCGAGGCGAGCTTAGGCGCAGAGATCTGGGCGGTTAGCTCAGCTGTCGACCTGGTCCAAACCTGGGTGGAGAAGGGGGAGGTGAACAGTCTCCCCGAACTGGCGAGAGCTAGGGGATGACCCCCCCTGCTATTTGTTGATACCGAAGAAATGAACAAGAAAGAAATAACTATGGCAAATATTAGTTTTTTTTTCAAAGACTTCTCTAAGGGTGCACTTGGGCATGCCTTCCCCTTATATAGGGGGGGAAGGGTGCCAAGAGGCCATAAGAGAGGAGGGGTCCATCGCATGACGTGGCCCTCCTATTTACACATAACAAAAGAGAACGAGACGTAAAAAGAACGGATGAGGCCTAACACACGACCGGGCCCGAATGTTTATCATGAATAAGCAAACAAGAAAATAATAAAGACTTACGAAGAGTACTTAAAGTTGGGGTCGCGTGCGTCGGCACGAGCAGCTCGGAGAGGTCGAATGCGTCCCGTGGCGGCGTCGTCGCGATGGTCCCCCATCAGCGGCCCTGTGCAAGGGTGGCGCTTCCACGCGGCCGACGGCGCCCTCGCGCGGCGGGCGGCTGCCCTGTGAGGTGGGGGCGGCCTTGTGCAAGGGCGGTGCCCCCGTGCGACGGGCGGCTGCCCCGCGTGGCAAGCGGCGTTCTCGCATGGCGGGTTGCGCTCCCGCGCGGCGGGCGTCGTTCCTGCACGGCGGGCGGCGGCCTCATGGGCGACCCCGTGCGACGGCTGGCGGACCTGTGACCTGGGACCCCGCCAGCGCCGGCAGCGGCCGCCTAGGGTTCGGTCGGGATATCACGATGGAACATGAGGGGGGGGGGCGGAACGGGACAGGCGTGCAAGTCGGCCCCGTTCCGTTCCGCCCTACTATCTCTCTCCCGCTTTCTCTTTTCTTTCTATCACGGGAATGGGACGGGCTCTTCTTATCTTCCAAAAATTCAAAATGGACTTGTCTTCTTCTTACGCAACGGGTCCTATATATAGGCCCCACGAGTTACATAAGGAAACCCTAATCAGAAAAATGAAAATTTTAATTAAACTTAGAATAACAAACCTAGATATCTTGAGGGCTTCGCCATGAGAAAGCCATGCAGGGATCCTATGGATCGATGCCACCCTTAGCTCCGACACCACAACCCTATGGTGTACAGCCGGTAAAAACCACTCATGTACATCTCCATGCACCTGTACCAACTTATGCATCGCGTGATGTATATTACACATCGGGACCACAGATTGTGCTGCACATGACATATCCCGGGGAGTCCACCATGAGGCCTGCCCCCCCGACCTATATCCCGCCACCTACCTACGGGCTGACTGCCCCGGTGGCCAACCAAGCAGTTCCACACCATTATTTTCAAACGACACAACATGGATATGGCGAATACGCCCCACAGGCAGCACCATATGTGGCCCTTGCCCAGGACCACATGGACTATCAAGGGCCATAAGATGTACGACGTCCACCTCCGCGTTGACATCCACATGAGGATGACGAACGAGACCGCCGTCGGGAAGCCCATAGGGCTATGATACAAACAAGTGTTAGAATGGAGGTCGCACTTTTTGAGGGTTAACGAAACCCCAAGGATTACGCGGATTGTGAATCCGATTTAGAGAGCTACTTTCAATGGCCCGAGCACCGGCCGCAACCCGAAAACCCATGCAGTGCTTCAAATGCAAGGGTTTTGGACATCATAGAACCGATTGCCCTTCATTATTACACATGGACATTCACGGTAATCCGGCAGAGGACATACCGAAAGGAGATTTATAGGTTGATGAGTTCCCGGAGAACTTCCCGAGGAATAGGAGTACGGAGAACCATTAGGGTACATTCAGATTACTCCTATTACATCCGCACAACATGATCGAATTCGAGACTTAAAAATCGATGAAATATTGGTCGAGGACGCGAGTACTGTCTTCAACCATTTCGACGACGCAGAAGAACCAAATCCAATACTCGAATTCACGTCACGAGGGAAACTCGTCATAGAGAGAATTTTAGGAAGTTCCAAATCAAGTCAAATCTGTTGGCGGTGGAGAATTCTCGGGGAACACTTGACGAAGAACACGTCGACACTAAAGAGTTCATGCGTACCTCGGAACCGTAATGCCTGAAGAGGTTCTAGGGAATTCTGATCGTAATGAGACTGGGCAATTCCGGGCGTAGAATGGCCCACTGGACAAGAAGGTCAGGGCGTTCTGGGCGTTGTATGGCCGTCGTAAAGAGCATGACAACGAGTGCAGACACAGATGGGGCTGGCGTAGGGCTGTTTGTCCGGGGCTGCTTTGGGCTGTCCGGGGCGGTAGCCTTGGCGGTCTAGGCGGGCTGCCTTGGGCAGCCTAGCGGCGTGGCCTTGGGATGTCTAGGACGGTGGCCTTGGGCGGCCTAGGCAGGCTGCCTTGGCCAGCCTAGGGCGGCAGCCATGGGCTGTACTGGCTGGGAGCCCTGGGCGGCCTTTGGCTGTCCTAGGCGGTTTGGGGCAGCGGCCTTGGGCTGTCCTAAGCGGCAACCTTGGGCAGTCTGGGGCGGCGACCTTGGGCTGTCCTAGGCGACAGCCTAGGGCGGGCTGCCTAGGGCGGCCCTAGGTGATACAGATAGACGTAGAGATAGATATAGAGATAGAGATAGAGATAGAGATAGAGGTAGAGATAGAGATAGAGATAGAGATAGAGATAGAGAGAGAAATAGAGATCGAGATAAAGATAGAGATAGAGATAGAGATAGAGATAGAGATAGAGATAGAGAAAGAGATAGAGATAGAGATAGAGATAAGATAGAGGTAGTGATCAAGATAGAGATAGAGATAGAGATTGAGATAGACATAGAGATCGAGATAGATATAGAGATAGAGATAGAGAAAGATATAGAGATAGAGATAGAGATAAGATAGAGGTAGTGATAGAGATAGAGATAGAGATAGACATAGAGATAGAGATAGAGATAGCGATAGAGGTAGCGATAGAGATAGAGATAGAGATAGAGATTGAGATAGAGATAGAGATATAGATAGAGATAGAGATAGAGATAAAGATAGAGATAGAGATAGAGATATAGATAGAGATAGAGATAGAGATATAGATGGAGATAGAGATAGAGATATAGATAAAGATAGATATAGAGATAGAGATAGAGATAGAGATAGAGATAGAGATAGAGATAGAGATAGAGATAGAGATAGAGAAAGAAATAGAGATAGAGATAGAGATAGAGATAGAGATAAAAATAGTGAATGAGATAGAGACAGAGATAAAGATAGAGATAGAGATAGAAATAGAGATAGAGATAGAGATGGAGACTGAGATAGAGATATAGATAGATATTTAAAGAGAGATGGAGACAGTGATAGAGATAGAGGTAGAGATGCAGATAGAGAAACAAGTAGAGATAGAGATAGCGATAAAGATAGAGATAGACTAGAGACATAGATAGAGATAGAGATAGTGATCGAGATAGAGATATAGATAGAGATATATACAGAGCTAGAGATAAAAAGGAAATAACCATAGAGATAGAGATGTAGATAAAAAACGAGATTGAGGTAGAGATAAAGAGGGAACGAAAGATATAGACAGAGATAGAGATAGACATATAGATAGAGATAGAGATAGAGATAAAGCTAAACATTGAGATAGAGATAGAGATAGAGATAGAGATCGATATAGAGACAGAGATCGAGATAGAAATAGAGATAAAAATAGAGATAGAGATATAGAAAGAGATAGAGATAGAGATACACATAGAGATAGAGATAGAGTTTAATATATAGAAAAAAATAGAGATAGAGACCGAGATGGAGATGGAGATGAAGATAGAAATAGAGATAGAAATAGAGATACAGATAAAGATTGAGATAGAGATAGAGATAGCGATAGAGGTAGAGATAAAAATAGTGAGTGAGATATAGACAGAGAAAGAGATAGAGATAGAAATAGAGATAGAGATAGAGATAGAGATAGAGATGGGGATAGAGATAGAGATAAAGATAGAGATAGAGATAGAGATAGAGATAGACATATAGATACAGATAGAGATAAAGATAGAGATCGAGATAGAGATAGAGATAGAGAGAGATAGATATAGAGATAGAGAGAGAGAGATGGAGGTGGAGATAGAGACAGTGATAGAGATGGAGATACGGAGAGAAATAGAGATAAACATAGAGAGAAAGATATAGATAGAGATACGGATAAAGATAGAGGTAGAAATAGAGATAGCGATAGAGATAGAGATAGAGATAGAGATGGAGAGAGAAATAAAGATACAGATAGAGATAGGGATATAGATAGCGATAGAGATAAAGATAGTGATAGAGATAGAGATAGAGATAGAGACAGAGGTAGAGATAGATATAGAGATAGAGATAGAGATAGAGATAGAGAAAGATAAATAGTTAGATAAAGAAAGAGATAGAGATGGAGATAGAGATAGAGATAGAGATAGAAATAGAGATAGACATAAAGATAGAGATAGAGATACAGATAGAGATACAGATAGAGATAGAGATAGAGATAAGATAAAGATAATGATAGAGATAGAGATGGAGATAGAGATTGAGATAGACATAGAGATAGAGATAGACATAGAGATAGAGATAGAGATAGACATAGAGATAGAGATAGAGATAGAGATGGAGATTGAGATAGAGATAGAGATAGAGATAGAGATAGAGATATAGAACCAGATAGAGATAAAAAAAAATAGAGATAGAGATAGAGATAAGAATCGCGATAGAGGTAGAGATAGATAGGGAAATAGAGATATAGACAGAGATGGAGATAGAGATAGAGATAGAAATAGAGATAGAGATAGAGATGAGGTTAGAGATAGAGATATAGATAGAGATTTAAAGAGAGATAGAGACAGACATAGAGATAGAGATAGAAATAGAGATAGAGATAGAGATAGGAATGGAGATGGAGAAAGAGGTAGAGATGAGATAGCGATAGAGATAGAGATAGACTATAGATAGAGATAGAGATAGAGAAAGAGATAGAGAAAGAGATAGAGATAGAGATAGAGATAGGGATAGAGATAGAAATAGAGATATATATAGAGATAGAGCTAAAAAGGAAATAGAGATAGAGATAGAGATAGAGATAGAGGTAGAGATAAAATCCAGATAGAGGTTGAGATAGAGACAGAAATAGAGATATAGACGGAGATAGAGAGAGAGATAAAAATAGAAATATAGATACAGATTGAGATACAGGTAGAGAGAGAGATATGGATAGAGATAGAAAGAGAGATAGAGACAAATATAGAGATAGAGATAGAAATAGAGAAAAAAATAGAGATATAGATATAGAAACAGAGAGAGATAGAGATACAGATAGAGATAGAGATAGAGTTTAAGATATAGATAAGGATACAGATAGACACCCAAATAGAGATGGAGATCAAGATACAAAAAAAAAATAGAGATAGCGATACAGATAGAGATAGAGATTGAGATAGAGATTGAGATAGAGATGGAGAGAAAGATACCGATAGGCACCCAGATAGAGATGGAGATCAAGATAGAAATTGAGATAGAGATAGCGATACAGATAGAGATAGAGATTGAGATAGAGATAGAGAGAAAGATAGAGATAGAGATATAGATAGAGATAGAGATATAGATAGAGATAGAGATAGAGATAGAGATAGAGATAGAGATAGAGATAGAGATAGAGATAGAGATAGCGATAGAGATAGAGATAGAGATAGAGATAGCAATAGAGATAGAGATAGAGATAGAGATTGAGATAGAGATAGAGATACAGATAGAGATAGAGATAGAGATAGAGATAGAGATATAGATAGAGATAGAGATAGAGAGAGAGAGATAGAGATAGAGATAAAGATAGATATAGAGATAGAGATAGAGATAGAGATAGAGATAGAGATAGAGATTGAGATTGAGATAGCGATAGAGATAGAGATAGAGATAGAGATAGAGATAGAGATAGAGATAGAGATAGAGATAGAGATAGAGATAGAGATAGAGATAGAGATAGAGATAAAGATAGAGATAGAGATAGAGATAAAGATAGAGATAGAAGTAGCGATAGAGATAGAGATAGAGATACAGATAGACATAGAGATAGATAAAAAGATGGCGATAGAGATAGAGATAGTGATCGAGATCGCGATAGAGATAGAGATTGAGATAGAGACAGAGATAGAGACAGAGAAAGAGATAGAGAGGGAGATACAGATAGAGATAGAGATATGGGTAGAGATTGAGATAGAGATAGAGATAGAGATAGAGATAGGGATAAGATAGAGATAGTTATAGAGATAGAGATAGAGATAGAGATAGAGATTGAGATTCAGATAGACATATAGATAGAGATAGAGATAAGATAGAGATATTGATAGAGATAGACATAGAGATAGAGATTGAGGTAGACATAGAGATAGAGATAGAGATAGAGATAGAGATGGAGATATAGATACAGATGGAGATAGAGATAGAGATAGAGATTGAGATATAGATACAGATGGAGATAGAGATTGAGTTAGAGGTAGAGATAGAGATAGAGATATAGATAGAGATTGAGATAAAAAGGAAATAGAGATAGAGATAGATATAGAGATAAAAATCGAGATAGAGGTAGAGATACAAAGGGAAATAGAGATATAGAGAGAGATAGAGATAGAGATAGAGATAGATGTAGAGATAGAGAGAGAGATGGGGATAGTGATAGAGATATAAATAAAAGTTTAAAGATAGATAGAGACAGAGATAGAGATAGAAATAGAGATATAGATAGAGATAGATACGGGGATAGAGAAAGAGGTAGACATAGAGATAGCGATAGAGATAGAGGTAGACTAGAGATAGAAATAGAGCTAGAGATAGAGATAGAGATGGAGATAGGGATAGAGATAGAAATATAGATATATATAGAGATAGATATAAAAAGGAAATCGAGATAGAGATAGAGATAAAAATCGAGATAGAGGTAGAGATAAGGAGGGAAATAGAGATATAGACAGAGATATAGATAGAGATAGGGATAGAAATAGAGATAGAGATGGAGATATAGATAGAGATAGAAAGAGAGATATAGATAGAGATTGAGATAGAGATAGAAATAGAGATAATAAAAAGATAGAGATATAGCAAGATATAGAGATAGAGATACCGATAGAGATAGAGATAGAGTTTAAGATATAGATAAAGATAGAGATATAGACCGAGATAGAGATGGGGACCAAGATAGAAATAGCGATAGAGATATAGATAGAGACAGATTTAGAGATAGAGATAGAGATAGAGATAGACATAGAGATAGAGATAGCGATTGAGCTAGAGATAGAGATAGAGATAGAGATAGAAATAGAAACAGAGATAGAGATAGAGATTGAGATATAGATAGAGATGGAGATAGAGATAGAGATAGAGATAGAGATAGAGATAGAGATAGAGATAGAGATAGAGATAGAGATAGAGATAGAGATAGAGATAGAGATGGAGATATAGATAGAGATAGAGATAGAGATAGAGATAGAGATAGAGATAGAGATAGAGATAGAGATAGAGATAGAGATAGAGATAGAGATAGAGATAGAGATAGAGATAGAGATAGAGATAGAGATAGAGATAGAGATAGAGATAGAGATAGAGATAGAGATAGAAATAGAGATAGAAGGAGAGTTAGAGATAGAGATAGAGATAGAGATAGAGATTGAGATAGAGATATAGATAGAGAAAGAGATAGAGATAGAGATAGAGATAGAGATTAAGATAGTTATAGAGGTAGAGATAGAGACATTGATAGAGATTGAGATAGAGATAGAGAGATTGATAGAGATAGAGATAGGGATAGAGGTAGAGATAGAGATAGAGATAGAGATGGAGATGGAGATAGAGATAGATATAGAGATAGAGATAGGGATAGAGATAGAGATTGACATAGTGATGTAGTACGAAGGATTGCCGGGATCGGACTGCTCGTATTATGTCACAATAATGCTAATAATGGAGTTTGATAAGTGATGTTAGATGAAATCTATGTCGATGAAAAAAAAACTGCAATTGAGCGAGAGGAGGCGACTTCGAATGAGGGGTCATTGTTAACGACGTGTAGTAAGAGATATATTGATCGAATTAGACTCGCAATGACCCGTTAGGACCAACTAGACGTCTACGAGTAAGTGGCGTTTGACGGCCTAGGGTTGTCCCATGTCTTAGGATCAACGAGTAATCTTTCACCACAAGGAAGTCCTAACTCTGGATTAGGTGCCTAACCTATATCACTTTCATCGTAGCCCAAGGCAGATGAATTATTAGCCAAAGACGGCACTACAAGAGGTAATAATACTGGGAATTAATGGAGGAGAGATGAGCAGGTACCTTGTTGACGATAGTCTACTGTGGCATAGTTCGGTGGGCGATCCGGCCGACGCAAAAGACTCGACTAGATGACTGGCTTGAGGAGGACGGAGACCCGACGAGGTATGGATGGAACGGACTGACTGCGGCATGCAGGTGTGCGTGTCGACACGCACGGGTGCGGGTGAGCGCAAGGCGAGAGGGTGGCCGTAGCTCGTGAGGGCCCAAGGGTGCGCAGGCACAGGCGCACTAGGGGGCGCACGCGCTGGTGCATGCACGTAAGTGCACCGGGTCGTGGGCACTTGGTGCACGCGCACGGGCGCGGAAGCGCTGAGGCGCGGGCGCGGTGGGCACAGCCGCGCAGGAGCAAGATCGTGGACACGGGCTCTTTGACGTGGGCTTGCGGACACGGGCTCGCAACTGAGGGCGCGCCGAGCGAGGGCGCGCTGGTGCTGGCGTACAGGAATGAGGACACGCGGGTGCGGCGTGTTGGGGCACGACGCACGGATCGAGCAGGAGCGCGCGGGTGGTGCTCGGGGGAGCGGGGTGCAGGGCATGGGGTTCCGATGACGGTGAAGGCGGGCAGCGGGGTGGTGCGGTAGAGCAAGAATCAGGTTTCTTGAATTGTAACTACCCAAGGAATCCCAAGGAGAGGGCAGTTCTTGATTCTTGGAGGGATCTTGCTGCAAGAATGGTGGGTCTTTGTGGATGATGACGGTGGCACGTCCTCAGAGTAGTCTCGACAAGGAAGCAGCCCCGACAACGGCAAATCTTGAATCTTCAAAGACGATCTCGGAGTGGTCTCGACGAGGAAGCATGGATGTCTCCAACAGATCACGATCTTGAATCTTTAACTCTCGGCCTCGAAGTGGTCTCAACAAGGACGGATGTCGACGACTCACAGAGTAGTCTCGACGTGAAGTCGTGTGGCAGTAACTTACAGAGTGGTCTCGACGTGGGATGGGAACAGCCACGCTCCCACTACTCTCTAATTCCTATCTATTTCTATATCTCTAAGAACTAATGTATAAAAGAACACACAATTTAAATTCTACAAAAATAATCCCACATCCACTTGGGCATGCTATCCCCTTATATAGTGAGAATAGGTGCCAAGTGACATTAGGTAGAGGATGAACCATCACGAGACGTGGTTTGACCTCTATTCAATAGGTACAGGAGAAAGGGAAAACACAAAATGGACAAGGCCCAAACACTGGCCCAGTTCGTAAGATCCATGAATGAAAATACAACCAAACAAGACGAAAATAAAGCATGAAATGAAGAGATACTTATGCAGTGTACTTTAACCCTAGTTGGCGAGCATCGGCACGAGCAGCCCGGTGTATTTGCACTCGTCCCGGCCCGGTGTCATCTGGATGATCCCCATCATCCTCCCGGGGTGGGAGGAACTCGACTCCGGCGAGTGAAACTCCAGGATGTCCTCGAGTGGCTAGACCAAATCTGGTCGAAGTCATCATAGATTCTCTTCAGTAACCCAGGTATTGTGCGATGAAGGTCATCCCTGCTAGTGGACTAAGAATGTGCGATCTACTCGCTCACCCTCTGCGTTAATTACCTCCTATAGTACCGTTTCTATCTCTTCATGTCGTACAAGGGTAGGGAATGGAGGAGAAGTTGGGTCACCCTCACTCTCTGTACTACGAAGGCTCAAGTGGCTATGAGGCTCCTCAATTGGTGGCGAGGGTTGGTATCGGATTAGATCACTAACATTTAACGTGGAACTAATCCCCCATGTAGGCGGGATGCTCACAACGTAGGCGTTGTGATTGATCTTTTGGGCTATCAGGAAAAGCCCAACGCTACGAGCATGAAGCTTGGTAGCAACCCCTGGATAATATATCTAAGGCCTCAATCTAATAATGACTCATTCTCCCTCAGAGAGAGAGATCGATCTTCGACCCTTATCAACAGCTGCCTTATATTTCTCATTTAGGGATGAAATGCGAGAATGAATGATGTCATGCATGTTCTTAATTTTTTTGGCAAATTCTAACGCATTATCTGAGATCGTATGTTGTGAATCTAATGTCATGAGGTCAAGGGGTGGACGTGGAAGTTGACCATAGATGATTTCGAATGGGGCCTTCCCAGTGGTATGATTCACATAATAGTTTAAGGCAAACTCCGCCCGAGGGAGTACTTGATCCCACGTGGTAATATTGTTGCCAACAATAGATCTTAGTAAATTGCCAAGACCGCAGTTAACAACCTTAGTCTGGCCATCTGTTTGAGGATGATAGGCTGAAGAGAATTTTAGTTGTGTTCCCATGAGGACCCACAACGTCTTCCAAAAG